>NC_080074.1:4243876-4915381 GCF_949987535.1 Balaenoptera acutorostrata
CTAAAAAGATGGAAGAGTATTAGAAATGGTAATATCTGGGTAAATGCAAATGACCGTTTTCTTCTATTTGCCCTTTTCCTCCTAATTGTTTTGTGAACCATGTAACAGTTTATAGCAAAAATTATAACATAATTTAACTTATTACTTATAATTTAACTTATAATTTATAATTATAATATAAGAAAATTAAAACATTTTCTTGTGAGGTTTATAACATATGGAAATGTATGAAGTGTAACAACTGTAATAGAAGAGACAGAGGAGATATTGACCTGAGTTCATGGTATAATAGATTCCTTAACAACAACCACTAAAAAAAAATGCAAAGAATTATAGATAAGATGCCAACAGGAAAATTGAAATGGAATTCTAAAAAACATTCTAAACAAAAGGAACAATGTGGGAGGGGGAATGCAGAAGAGACAAACAAACAAACAAACAAAATGACAAATCCAGCCCAACCATATCAATAATTACGATAAAGGATAATGGAATAAACACTCTAATTAAAGGTTAGAGATAATCAGAATGGATTTTTTTTTTTAAAGACAACTATATAAAGAGAGATAAGTTGAAAGTTAACGGATGGAAAATAGATATACCATGCAAACTATAAGCATAAAAGGTCAGAGTGGCTATATTAATATTGGATAAAATAGATTTTATCAGAAACTTTTACTGGGGATAAAGACGGACACTTCATAATGATGAAAGAGCAAATTCATCAGGAAGATATAATAATCATAAATGTGTATTTGCCCAATAAGAAAGTTTCAGATACATGAAGCAAAAAATAACAGAATTAAAGGGAGACAGGCAATTCCACAATCATAATTGGATATTTTACCATTCCTATCTTATCATTGGCTAGAAAAACTAAACAAAAATCGGCAATGATATAGAATATCTGAACAATAGTTTAAACCTTTTTTACTTAGGTAATAGTTCCACAGTGCAACAATTTTCAACAATGATACAGCATGTATTCTTTTCAAGTGCACTTGGATAGACCATACTCTGGGCATAAAATAAGCCTTAATACATTTACAAAGATTGAAATCATACAGAGTATGTTCTCTGACTGCAGTGGGATTATATCAGAAATCAGTAATAATAAAATAACCTGGAAATCCCCCAAATATTTGAAAAACTTAAAAACAAACTTCTAAATAATAATTGGATCAAAAAAGAAATACAAAAGAAATTAGAAAGCGTTTTGGACTGAGTGATGATGAAAATGTCGTATCAAAGTTGGTGGGGTAAGGTTTAAGCAGTGTTTAGTAGGAAATGTAGTTTTAAATGCATAGATTGGAAAAGAAGAAAGAGCTCAAACACATTATCTAAGCTTTCATCTTAAGATACGAGAAAAAGGAGAGCAAATTAAACCCAAAGCAAGCATAAGGAAGGAAATAATAAAGGTAAGGGGAGGACTTCCCTGGTGGCGCAGTGGTTAAGAATCTGCCTGCCAATGCAGGTGACACAGGTTCGATCCCTGGTCCAGGAAGATCCCACATGCCACGGAGCAACTAAGCCCGTGCACCACAACTACTGAGCCCACGTGCCACAACTACTGAAGCCCATGCTCCTACAGCCTGTGCTCTGCAACAAGAGGAGCCACCGCAGTGAGAAGCCCGTGCACCACAACAAAGAGTAGCCCCCGCTTGCTGCAACTAAAGAAAGCCCACGTGCAGCAACGAAGACCCAATGCAGCCAAATAAATAAATAAATAATAAAAAGAGCAATTAAAAAAAAAGATAAGGGGAAGAAATCAATGAAATAATAGAAAAATAATATGGAGTATCAGTGAAAGCAAAAGCTTTTTCTTTGAAAAGGATAGTAAAATTGAGAAGCTTCTAGCTGGACTGATTATCGGGCATAAAAGAGAAGACATTACTACAGATTCTATAGACATTAAAAGAATAATAAGGGCATGTTATGAACAACTTTATGGCAATAAACATGACAATCTATGTGAAATGGACAAATTCCTTGAAAGACACGAATTACCAAAACTCATCCAGAAAAAAGTATAAAACTTGACCAGCCTGATATCAATTAAATATTAATTGAATTTATAGATAAAAACCTTCCCATAAAGCAAACTCCAGAGTGACATGGCTTCAGTGGTAAATACTCTCATGCATTTAGGAAAGAAATAGTATCAATTCTACACAAACTCTTTCAGAAAAAAAGAGGTAACATTTCTCAACTTACTTTATGAGGCTAGCTAGTATTAACCTGATTCCAAAACCAAGCAAAGACCTCGTAAGAAAAAAAAAGAACTACAGACTAATATCCCCATAGACACAAAAATCCTTAACAAAATATTCACAAATTAAACATATATTAAAATGACAATACATCAGGACCAAGTGGGGTCGTATTCTGGGAATGTAAGATTAGATTAATATTCCAAACTCAATCAATATGGTTCATCATATTAATAGAATAAAAGAGAAAAGCCATATTATCATTTCAATAGGTGCAAGTAAAAACATTTGATAAAATTCAAGAGGCTTTCTAGACAAAAACTCCCAGAAAGGTAAAAACAGAAGGGAATTTTCAAAACCTGATTAAGAGCATTTACAAAAAACTTACACCCAACATCATATTTAATGGTGAAAGACACAATGCTTTCTATATAAGATCAGGAACAAGGCAAGGATGTCTGCTCTTACTATGTCTATTTAACATTTTACTGGATGTCCTAGCCAAGACTAGGAAAAGAAATTAGGAAAGAAGTGAAAATGTCCTTTTTGCAGACCACTTAATCATGTTATGTAGAAAGCCCTAATGAGTCTATGAAAACTCTACTGGAACTAGTAAATGAATGTAGCAGGGTTAGATATGAAAATCAATTGTATTTCTATACACTAGCGATGAACAATTACAAGTTCAATTTAATGAATGACTTCACTTATGATAACATCAAAAATACTTAGGAATAAATTTAAAGGAAAGATGTACAAGTCCTGTACAATGAAAACTACAAAACATTACAAAAGGAAATTGAAAAAGACCTAAATAAGTGAAAATATATACCATGTTTATAGATTGAAAGACTTGATATTTTTAAGATGTCAGTCCTCCTCAAATTGATCTATGATTCAATGCAAAAAAAAAAATGTTAAGTCTTTGTAAAAAGAAATTGAAACATTTAAAAATTTGTATGAAAAGACAAAGGACCTAAAATACCCAATATCATTTTGCAAAGTAAGAACAAAGTTGAAGGATTTAAACTATTTGATTTCAAGACTTACTATAAAGCTACAGTCATCAAGACAGTGTAGAATTGGCACATAGATGAATGGAATAGAATAGAGAATCCAGAAATATGCCCACACTTATATGGTCAATTCATTTTTAATAAAAGCACCGAGGTAATTCAAAGGAGAAATCAATGAGATACCATTATGCATCCATTAGAAAGGCTAAAGTTAGGAAGACAGATAATAACAGTGTTATTGACGATGCAGAGGGACTGGTGGGGCTGAAAGTTGTATAGCCACTTTGCAAAACAGTAGGGCAATATCTTTTTTTAAAATTAATTAATTATTTTTGGCTGTGTTGGGTCTTGGTTGCTGCGTGTGGGCTTTCTCTAGTTGCGGCGAGCAGGGGCTACTCCTCGTTGCAGTGCGTGGGCTTCTCATTGCGGTGGCTTCTCTTGTTGCGGAGCATGGGCTCTAGGCATGCAGGCTTCAATAGTTGTGGCACATGGGCTTAGTAGTTGCAGCTTGCAGGCCCCTGCAGTGAGCGGGGGCTACTCTTGTTGCAGTGTGTGGGCTTCTTATTGAGGTGGCTTCTCTTGTTGCAGAGCATGGGCTCTAGGCACAAGGGCTTCAGTAGTTGTGGCGCTCAGGCTCAGTAACTGTGGCTCATGGGCTCTAAAGTGCAGGCTCAGTAGTTGTGGCACAAGGGCTTAGTTGCTCCGTGGCATGTGGGATCTTCCTGGAGCAGGGCTCAAACCCGTGTCCCCTGCATTGGCAGGCGGATTCTTAACTACTGTGCCACCAGGGAAGCCCAGTACAGCAGTATCTTTAAAAGTTAAGCATACACTTAAAATATGTCCTGGCATTTCCATATACACAAAGTATATGTACATGCCTTCCCACACAAAGACATATACAAAAATGCTCTTAGTAACATTATTCATAATAGCCCCAAACTGGAAGTAACCCAAATGTCCATCAACTGGTAAGTGGATAAACAAATTGTGGTATATCCACACAATGGAATACTACTCAGCAATAAAAAGGAACAAAGTATTAACACATCCAATAATGTGGGTAATCTCAAACACATTATACTAAATTAAAGATATCAAACACAAAAGACTATGTACTGGATAACTTCAAAATTATAGAAAAGGCAGACCTTTCATGTGGGAGGGTGAGGTTGTGAAAAGGGCATGAGGAAACCTTTTAGGGTAAGGGAACTGTTCTCTATCATGATTGTGGTGCTGACTACCAATTGCTTACAATCACCAAAATTGTACAGACTGTGTACTTCAAAAAGGTGAATTTGATTGTATATAACAGTAGCTGGTGAAAAAAAATCAAAAGAAAATCATGGCAGGCCTCATGGATAACTAGTAGCAGACTTGCCCTCATGCTATAAACAACTAGAAAACTGGGCAAAATATATGGGAAAAAACCTTTTTAGACATTGAATAATAGGTAACATAGCACTGGGGTCCCTGCGAGAACCGAAATACATGAGGTGGTCTTTGTGATCCCCCAGCCTTTCGGCAAGGACCCACTTTCCACATCACAGTACAGAAAGCAGGTGCTCAGGACAGCAAGGTCGTCTCACTGAATTAAGACAGAGATCACAGGTTACAAACCAAAGTGGCTGGAATTCGTGGAGGTGGGTGCTCTGCAGGGAACGAACTCCAGAAACCAGATAGGAATCTGATTGGGTTTTGGACTAAATATTAAACTGTGCGTGCACAGGGCAAGAGTTCATGAAGCAAGACAAAAAATAGGTATGAGGAGCTGTAAGTCACTGCCCCCGGTACTCAAGGTGAAGGAGAGCGTGAGTGCTGGCCGGTGGGATGGGAGAGATACATACGACACGGATGAACCTCAAACACATTACGATCAATGAAAGAAATCAGACAGAAGAGACGACGTACGGTACAATTACATTTATATGAAATTTCTAGAAAAGGCAAACACTATAGAGATAGAAAGTATATCTGTATTTGCCTGGGGTTTGGGGTAGGAACACGGATAGACCACAAGTGGACATGAGGGAAACCTGGAGGGGGATGATGGAAGTGTTCTAAGACTGAAATATTGTGATGATGACACAACCGAATAACTTTACCGAAATTCATCAAACCCTTAAATTAAAAAAGCTCCTGGCATGCTGCTAGGCCCTGGTAGACATGCGGCACCTGACCGTGATGTCAAGTGACCACATAGCCAGAACTGCCCATCGAGAGCTGGATTCTCTCAGACCCCCCAACGTGCAACAGTCATGGGGTAAGTTGCACACCTCTGGCTGAGGACTTGCAGTGCCAGAAGGCGAAAGTAAGTGGCACAAGCAAGTGGCCCAAACTCCTGTCCTCCACCATTGTGGCACTGGCACATGTCCCTGAGCTCTCACCATCTCCGGCCACCACACGATGAGAGAAGGGAAAAGAACCAGCTTGGTTCACAGATGGGATTGCTCGGTGTGATATTCGTTTCTGATGGCCGCTGTAGCAAATCATCACAAGTTTAGTGGCTTGAAACAACACAAATTTAGTATCTTACTGTTCTGGAGTTGAGAAGACTGAAATAGATCTCACTGGGCTAAGACTGAGGTGTTGACAGGGACAGGCCTGCATTCCTTCTGGAGACCGTTTCCTGGCCTTTTCCTTTTCAGAGGCACCCGCGTTCCGTTGCTTATGGCCCCTTCCTTCATCGACAAAGCCAGCAACAGGGCTGCAGGGTTGAGCCCTTCACGTGCTGCCAGCCCTCTGGCTCTGCTCCCATCATCACATCTGCTTTTCTGACTCTCCCAGGAGCTCTCCTGCCTCCTTCTTTCGCTTGCAAGAAACTTTGTGATCCCACTGGGCGCCCTCAGATAATTCAGGATAATCTCCCATCTCAAGATCAACTGATTAGCAACCTTCCATCTGCAACCCTAATTCCTTCTTGCCATGTAATTTAGCTTATTCCCAGGTTCCAGGGATTAGGATGGGGCCATCTTTGGGGACCATTATTCTGTTTAGCACCCTCGGTGTGTGGGTACCAGCCAAAAGTGGAATGTGGTTGTAGTGCAGCCCCATTCGGGGATGGCTTTGAAAGACAGTGGTGGGTTGAAATCGTCTGGAACACAGTTTAGAATGTGGGCCTGGTCAGCCATTTTATGTGGAAAGAGAATTGGCCCAAGATTAGACCCATGAGCAGCGGTAAATTGCTTGGCTGCTCGGTCAGAGCCCTGAAAGAAGAAATATTAGAAAATTGGGAACAAGAAGATCTGGGGAAGAAGATGTGTATGAACCTAAGAGAACAGGCACCAAGAACAAAGATCTGGGTATCCCATGTTAACGCCGGCCAGAGAGTATCCAATACAAAAGAGGCATTAGACATCTAAGGAGACAGAATGACTTCAGCCACAGCCTTTGTCACCAGCCACCCTGGAACTGACACAAGATTCTCATGAGTTGATTAGCCATAGTGTCAGGGATTGAGGCTATGTGTGGGCCCAGCAGCATGGGCAGACACCCACTAAAACTGATGTACCCACTGCCTCTGTGAAACTTCCAATCTTCTCCCTCCCCCAGTCCTGCTTCCTTCACTTCACGCAGGTGTTGGTCCTGAGAGTACGTCCCAATAAGCTTCCCGCACCCCGATCTCTATCCCCCACTCCCCAGAGAACCCAACCTGGGACAAGTTGCTCCACACTTCTTTTTTTTTTTTTAATCTATTTATTTATTTATTTTTGGCTGTGTTGGGTCTCCGTTGCTGCGCGTGGGCTTTCTCTAGTTGCAGCAAGCGGGGGCTTCCCTTGTTGTGGAGCTCGGGCTCTAGGCACGTGGGCTTCAGTAGTTGTGGCGTGTGGGCTCAGTAGTTGCGGCACGCGGGCTTAGTTGCTCCGTGGCATGTGGGATCTTCCTAGACCAGGGCTCGAACCCGTGTTCGATCCCTGCAGTGACAGGCGGATTCTTAACCACTGCGCCACTGGGGAAGCCCCACTCCACACCTCTTTGTTGGATGGAATTGAACTACATGCCTCCATCGTGGTCAGTGCCACCTTTCTCCCTACCGTGGAGGAAGGCAGCTGAGGCCCCCATCCAAGGATAGCGAGCCAAGCCTCCTAGGACCCATTTCTTTCCTAGATGATTGATTGACCCCAGAAATCCCCCACTACCTTCTCACCTGCGGGCCTCGGTCATTCAGCCCCCTGAGCTCACCACCTCCACAGAGCATAGCTGCTCCTGGTGCAGGTGACTGTTTTGCGAACAGCGGTATCCAGAGTGCACCACCCTTGAACAGGTGGAGGTGTCTCTTTTGGGACAGGTGGGTAGTGAGCGAGGGCAGGAGCTGTCAGCACACCTTGCTTCCCGAGACCTCCACTCTCCCCCTTATCTTAGCCAGTCTGCTCTGCGTTCTCGGTCGCTGAACTCTGCATCTCCCTTTGCTGGCACTGACACAGTCTACAACTACTTAACGTAGTCATTCGTTTACTGATGTATTGTCTGTCCTTCTAAAACGTGAGCTTCATGAGGGTAGGAAACTTGCCTGTCTTGTTTACCGTTATTCCCTTAGCATCTGGCACAGTGCCTGGCTCTGTGGATTAAGAGCACACATTTGAGGGAATTCCCTGGTGCTCCAGTGGTTAGGACTCAGCGCTTTCACTGCCAGGGTCCTGGGTTCCATCTGTGGTTGGGGAACTAAGATCCCGCAAGCTGGGCAGCGTGGCCAAAAAAAAAAAAAAAAAAAAAAAAAAAAGCTCACATTTGAAGACACAGCCTCCTTTCACCACTTAACTGAACTGCTGGTTCCTTATCTGTGAAATGAGAGTAAAGGAAGGTCACCATGAGGATAAAGGAGATAATGCAGTAATGAAGCACTTAGCGTGGTGCCTACAGGTAGAAATAGGCACGCACGGGCAGGGGAGCACTGAGCGGCTGGCATCCCGGCCGAGCTCCTCTCTCTCCTCTGTGAACCAGAAGGCGGAGCCATCTGCTGGGGGACGATGTTGGCGGTTTGGAAGAGATGCCGAGAAGAGGAGGAGGTGGAGCCGTGCGGACTGGGCAGCTGACTCTGGGTACCATGGCTTCGTGGGCACCAAACATCCTTGGTGTGGGATTTCCTCCATCAGGGCGGAGGAGACAGGTGCTGGTGCAAATCCCTGGCTCAAGCTTGGCCGGATGAGCAGGGCGGAAGGACAAAGGGGCAAAGCGGTTGAGGGTACTGGCAAGAGAATGGCTGTGATGATGCCCTGTGCGGTCTGGAGGTCTGGAGCCGGGGAGCCGGGAGGCGCTGGTCCACGTGGGAAAGTCCGGGGAGTGGAGATCAGGATGAGGTCAGCGGGGGGGTGTGGTGGCATGGAGGCGTGAGAGGACGGCCAGCGTCGGAAGCTGTGGTCAGGGAGTGGGCTCCCGGAGTGATGACAGGGCCCAGGGTGTGGGCGGCCAGAGGGGAGCGGAGGTGAAGGTCGCGGGGCGGGAGGGGGTGAGGCGGGCAGGGAGGCGCAGAGCCGGCGGCCCCTCCCGTCTGCCTCCTTCTCTCGCTGACCCCCCTCCTGTCTGGGGGCCTCGGTGCCGGTTCCTGGGGCTCTGCCATCCTCCCGATGACTCAGGAGATGCTTCTCTGCCCCACCGCTTACCCTCAGTCCTGTCTTTTCTGCCTTGCCCTTTACCTACCACGTGTATGTGGTGTCGCCAGCACTTGCGACTAAACATTTCTCAAGCAGAACTTATTTTCTTTACCCCAAACCCTTCCTTTTCTCACCCACCCTATCATTGGCTTCCCAATCCCCCAATTTTTATGTCATTCACTTCCTCTCCTTCTTTGCTGGTTTTGCCCCCGCCATCGAGTCTATTACAGATCCTCGTGAATTATTTTGTCCGTAACAATTTTAAGTTAAGCCCCTTCTTCCAATTTTTAGAGCTCAAATCCTACCCATGAGCTGGCAGCGCAGCTCCACAAAGTGAGGGGTGAGAAACGGGCTGATCCATGGTGGGCGGCGGTGCAGAGGAGGAAACGGGTGGAAAGAAGCCCTCAGACGGGGTCAAAATAGCACAGCTTTGTAGTCAGACAGATGCGGGTTCTGGGCCTGGTTCTTCCAGCCTCGTGGGGGACCTCAGGCAAGTCACTTCTCTCAGCCTCAGTAAATCGAGGAGAACGGTACCTAACGGGGTGTATGGTGAATGTTAGCTGAAATTAGCTCTTAACATACCAAACACATAGTAGGCACCTGCTGTTTGCTAGTTCCCTTCCAGTAAAACAACTGCAGCTGCAGCCTTATCCACAGCGCACTGGATGGTGGATTAGACTCTGGGCCAGAGTCAAGCCCGGCTCCACCTCTGATGAGCTGCCCAACTAGCCTCCGAGTCTCAGTTTCCTCATCTGTAAGATGGGGTCACTAATATTTGCTTCATACTCTGCACAAGGCCGTCGGGAGAACCACATACGGTTATGGATGTGAAGACACTTTGCAAGTGACAATGTTTTACTTATATTTATTTTTATTATTTTTTTGCACAAATAAAGCAATTGGTCTTTAATTGTTATAATGGTATATCTTTTTAAACAATTATTTTGTTTAGCTTTTTAGAATTAATTTTTATTGGAGTATCGTGGACTTAAAATGTTGTGTTAGTTTCAGGTGTTCCAGCAAAGTAAATCAGTTATACATATACATATAGCCACTCTTTTTTTAAATTCTTTTCCCATATAGAGTAACAATGTTTTAGCCTCAAGTAAGTCAGCAAACTATTGTCCCCAGCTTCCTAATATGTACCTGCCTACTGCCAACATGGACCCCTTCAGTCTGGGTCCAATGAGAAGACTCTCCCTGAAACTTTGTTGTATTCATAACATTCAGAACCTTCGTGGCTGGTCGATGTAGACTGGCTGAGAGGAGAGTTCAGGTGTCAAGCAGCCTGTGCCCAAACCCCTGCCTGTAGCGCCCTCAGCTGTGTGCCCTGGGCACATAACGTAACCTCCGTGTGCCTCAGTTTCCACAGCTGAAAGGTGGGGATGGCCAGTGGTGACAGGCCTGCCTCACTGGGCAACAGTGAGCATTTAATTCGAGGGCGTGGGGAGCTCTTAGAACTGTGTCTGTGCATAGTAAGTGCTCTATATGATATATACATATATACATGAGCTCTTATTATCAAACCTTTTACGAGTTCACCCCACTATCTAAAACTGTCCACGTGTTCTCCCCAATGCATGCAGCCCCATCACCTGCCCCCCTAGGGTGGTCACACTACTTAATGTCCTGGCCTGGACACCCCCCAGGCCCGACACTCATCCACAGAATGACCGCCCCCCCCCTCCCTCGGTGGTTCCCAACTTTGTCTTCTGCTGCTTTTACGCCACGTACAAACCCCACCAGCACATGCAGTACCGCCCAGAAGAAAATGTTAAGTCATTGATGGTTTGGCCATTTTTTAACCTAGGCTTCTGGCAGAGGAGACGTTTGTACACGATCTGGAACGGGAAGTGAGACCCAGGCTGGGAAGGGGTTTGGAGCAGCTCTCTGAACTTACAGGAATTCCCGGCTATCCCTCGGTGGCTGGAAGACGCTGTGTCCTCCGTACAGGCACCCCTCGTTTCTGTCTCTGAGCATAGCACACGCCTTTCCCACACCTGGGATGCTCCCCAAGCCCTCCGCGCCCTGCCATCCCCACCAGAGCTTTCCAAGCCAACTCCTTGCCACCCCAAATTTATCCTCTATGTGGACACACATCTCCCTGCGTTCTTCACCTTTATGATTAGAACTGTTTTGGTTTTTAATGTGTTTCCTTGTCTCGGTTTTCTATGTTTAAAATGTTTCTTTTTTGACGTTTTGTCAATGAGGTCCACCCCAAATACCCCACATTCTACCATATGCTTTGCTACGTAATGTGGGTATAGAAAGGTGGAAGAGGGAATTCCTTGGCGGTCCCATGGTTAGGACTCTGTGCTCTCATTGCCAATGGCCCGGGTTCCATCCCTGGTTGGGGAACTGGGAACTAAAATCCTACAAGCTGCACAGTGCAGCCAAAAAAAAAAAAAAAAAAAAGAAAGGTGGGAAATGTTCAGGGCTCACAATCTAGAAGGTGAAACAGACCAAAGAGGCAGGCGTTTACAGAAGTCGCAGAAGGACAAGCAACGTGCATGGGAGGATGTGGGGCTGGACACACTCATTCCCGGGGAGGTAGCTGGTGGTTGGGGGGATTCCCAGGGGGCTATCGAGGCCAGGGTGGCCTCTCCTGCTCTTGCGGGCACTCACAGAGTCGCTTCCATGGGGACCTCCTATGCTGCTTTCACCCCAGGAGCAACACCACCGCACGGTGAGCACCCTGGTGGGACACTGCCAACAAAAGGGGCTGCAAACAGGGAGGAAGATCGTCAAGGAGGCAGGGGCAGAGAGAAAAGAGGAAAGCCCATTTAGCAGAAAAGGAAAATATCTGCCATGGAGAATTTTGGAATGTTTATGCTGAAGGCAGAGAGGAGAGAAATGTAAAAGTCTGAAAAAAGCCGCTCTCTGACTGGGGCCCCAGTAAGCTGTCATTTGAGACTATAGGGTGACACCTAGTGGACACGCGGGGAAGTGCTCCCTGCGGAGGAGGCCGGTTCCAGAGAACTCAGGACGCTAAGGTGAGGGGTGGGGGCGGGAGAACCGGGGCCAGGTGCTGACCTCCGGAGCTCGCCCGGCTTTGCTCTGGGAGGACGCCTGGAAAGAGCAGTGCATGAAGACTCTGGATTCCGGTCCTGGCTCAGACACCAGCCGGGAGACCTCAGACCAGAAACTCCAAGCGTTGGGAAGGCTCTTGCTTCTGCCCCCGCGTTCTGGGATTCCCATCCTCCGCCAGCCCCCAGCCCCGCCATGCACAGACCCTGCCTCCGCCATCCTGCCCACCCTCCCTGTGGAACTGGAGTGAGCTTGGTGGAAGGGAAGACTCCTCAGGCCACGAGGCCCCCCTTCTGCTGCTTCTGCTGCTGCCCCAAACAGAAGACTAGCTCCGATCATGGGTGCCCAGCGATGGGCACAGCGTTCTGCTGGCCGTAAGTGCTCCAAGAAAGAGCTGTCGGAGGAAAGAGCCCTGCATCTTGAGTCAGGATTCTGGCCCCAGCTAAACATAAGCACTGCGGGAATGGGAGCTGAGCAGTTCTTCTAGAAGGTTCTCCCTGTTCCTTAGTCAACATTGGCCTCTGTAATTGTACCCCATTTATTCTTATACAGCCTTCTGAAGCCATTCCAAGTCGTTTGGTTTTTATGCGATGCCTGCAAACAGCTTTCATGTTCCCTGTAAACATTGTCATCTGGGGCTAGATATGCCCAACTTCCTTCATTCTTTAGAGCAGGGAGTCTCAACCACAGACGACTTTGCCCCTCAGGCAGCATTTGGCAGGGTCCTGGAGACCTCTAGGCTGGAACACCTGGAGGAGGGAGGCTGCTACTGACATCTAGTGGTCAGAGGCCGAGATGCTGTAACCTCCTGCAGGGTACAGGACCGCGCCCCCCTGACCCACCACACACACAATGAATTATCCAGCCGGGGAGGCTTTAGTGCTGCGGTTGTGGAACCCTGCTTCCGAGTGCTGAGACATCTCAACACCCCAGTCCCTTCAAGGGACACTCTTCATACCGCGATGTGGTACAGAACTCCAGACCAGCTCCAACCAGCCTGGGCATCTTGGGGTCTGGTCTGCACACTGGACGTCTCTCAGTGGAGCCTAAAGATTACATCACCCCCTTAGCAATCCTTTGCTCATATGGTCAGTATGTCCTTAGTCAATGTTTCCAACAAAGAACTTACAAACCCAAATGTGCCTACAATTAAATAAAAGATTACCTAGAAAAAGTAGTATTCTCTTCACACACAAAAATATTGAGTAAAACGCACATTCCTATCAGATGCATTCAACTTTAAACAATTACTATTATACAAATGTGTCTTTTTAAACCATTCCTCTTAACAAAGAAATGGCAAAGCCCTACTGAAGGTCTCCAGAGCAGGCGGAACAAAGGCAGAAGATGCTTGTCAAGCAAAATATGAAAGGCGCTCGGAGCTCCCCTAATTACCTCTTGGAAGGGAAGCTTTGTCCTATTGACATTCGGGATCATTTTTCACAAGCTCAGGTTACCCCCTTCAAGTTTTTAAGGAAGTTTCATGATATGGAGACTGTTGAAAAATTGGCTGGATGACTTCTGCTAAGCAATCAGATACAGAGATCAAATCCATTTCTGCCCACTTAGACAACTTAGGGCAGTTCTGGTTATCTTGGGCAAAATGAGTTTGCAACTTTAACTTCGACTTTTAAGAAGTCAGATGGTTTACGCTGCTTTTGTGTGTGTGGTTTTTACAAAGAATCTCTGAGGTAGCTTGGCTGAAGGTGGGGATTGATCTCTGGTATCTGACACACCCGTATTCATAAATATCAGAGTATTTAGGGAACAACAAATACTGTTTTTATCTTTATAAACTGGAAGCAGAGAAAATAAAATTTCTTTCGCCAGACCCTTAGATCTTTTCTTCAGTATGTAAAATTCGAAAGCAAATTGTAGGTTACTTCTGCTGGGTCCTGAATTTTAAGTGACTGCTTAAACTATCATGAAAACTTAATGAAATTAAGCTTACTCGGCGCTGTGGGATCTTGATTTATGCACATCTGTTTACATGCTCACGGAGACACTGGTAGAGTATATTTTTATGTGGAGTCAAGATAGTAAGTAGACCTCATGTTTTTGCGCTAGGCCTTCATTCCTGGGAACATGAGTGTCTAGCAAATAGGAATATATTATAAATCACATTTTTAGTGAGAATGACAAAGCTTAGTAACCCTTGCCTTAGGGAACTGTCCAATTTGTCAGTTAAAATTCAGCCTTCTGATATAAAACGAGCCCGTTCATGTCGTGTGAGGGCTGATTCCCCACGGAAAGAATCTGTTGGGAGCGGTAGGGACACAGAGTGGAATGTAGGGACCCCTGCGGAAAGCTTTGTGCTGCTTCCTCGGTTCAGCACCCTGCCCCTCAATCGCTCACCCATCGGGGCCTTTCTCAGGCCCCAAAGCAGCACTTGGATGAGCCTCTGAAAACTCAGGGCTCCCATACAGGGGAGTTTTTGCTCTGAAAAATTAGAACACAGATTGGAATCTGTAACTGATATGAACAAGACAGTGGAAATATCAAATCTAAACACAATAGCCGAAGTAAAAGTGCTTCACTGAAAGGAGAGGGTGAAGACAGACCCATTTCCACCCACAGTTGGGTCTAGACTAGACAGGTCTTTCTGGAACAGGAGGAAGGAGTGGGGTTTGATTTTGAACCCTATTATTTGATGATTCTGAAGCGTCTATAGCTCCAGGAATGCGCCATGGACAGATTCAACAAAGGGCCTAGTAGGGAGTCAATGAAAGGGGACTTTATTCTTGATAATGACTACCAAATGCTTTGTTCCCTCATGTGGTCTCCACACCCAACCCAGGGCAAGTCCAGTCCCATCAGCCCTGGGCTCCCAGGGCTTCGCAGCTCTCAGCCAACCTAGCCACCACCAGGCCCGGTACCATTCCCGGACCAAGGCCTGGAGTGCCACCTGCAGACCACCTGCTTCAGGAGCTATCCATCACTAACAGGGGTTGGCTAAAATCACACCTTATAGGGCCCCATCCTGGTCCTTCTGAGTCTGGATCTCCGTCATCTCTGAGATTTGGCCACTCACTAAATCAAAACCCACAGAGCAAGCATTGGTGGAAGGTCCAGTCTTTCCTTCCGTGCCTTGGCTTTGCCCAGGGGTGGACATCCAACATGGCCGTGCCTCACACTGTGGGGCTCCGCCCACTGCTATGCAAAATTAGAAAACAGATTGGAATCTGTAACCGATATGAACAGGATGATGGAAATACTGAATCTAAAATGCCACCTGTGCCAAGGTCCTACCCCACCCCCTGCCACGTTTGCAAGGAGCTTTGCACACCCACCCTGTGTGTCTGGTTAAACCCCACAGGCCGGCAGCATCATGTTACAGATGGGCCCGGAGGCTCCAGCTCGAGTCAAAGCTCATACTTATTGGAGCCAGGATTCCAGGGCCCCATCCCTCGGCCTCACCCAGTGCCCAGCACAGAGGCGCTTCAGACTTTTCTGCCTCTTGGGGAGGAGGTCGGCAGGACTGTACATGAGCTAAGCTGGGAGCAAAAGGGAGAGGAGCACAGGGCATCGGAGGAGCTTGGTTCTGGGCCCACCGGGCTGCTCCCTGGCAGTGCAGCTTCTGGAACGTCAGCTAGCCTCTCTGAAACTCAGCCGCTCCATCTACACAGCAGGGAAATGGAGCACCTCTGCCCCTTCTCAGGGGAGAAGTTGCTCTGAACGTGCAGGGCCATGGGCGGGGAGGGGGCTGCCCCCGCTCTCCTCTTCCGCCCCCATCCTTTGAGCAGGGGGAGAGGGTGGACGCTATTCTAGTATTTGGTCCCCAGCCCTTGGCTGCCCGCAAAGCTGAGCATGGCTGCCACGAAGACAAAGCGCCCAGCAGACCCCCGGGCCACCTGCTGTCCGCACTCTGGGACTCCGCGGCTGCAGCCCCCTCCCTTCCTGCGTGTGCCTCAGAACCAGAGCCAGCGAGCTCAGGAGGAAATTCGGGCACTACTTTCAACCAGCACCCCCGGGCCCTCTTCCTCTGGGACGCAGGGGATCTTCCCAAAGTCCCCCCTGCCCCGCTGCAGCCCCCAGGACCCACCCCCCACCGAGGTGAACCGCTGGCCTGGGACAGACCCCTACGTAGCCCCAGTGCGGCCTCCTGACCAGGGGCTGCCAGGTCTGCGGGTCTGCGTCACTGACTGACCCTGATGGGCGGGCACTGCTGCCCCCAGCCCCTGGGGTTTAAGGAGAGTTAGGGTGGCTTTGCCTTCAGAGACCTCAGGATCTGACAGGAAGCTTCCTTCTCGCCTGCCAAGCCCCCCCTCCCCGCCCCCCCGACCAAGGACAACCAGCTCCCTGCACACCACGCCTCCATGAGTTGCTCCCTGGCTTCTTGAGCCTCTGCAAGTTTTTCTTCATTCTTCAAGACCCACCTCAAAAGCCACCTCCTCCAGGAAGCTTTCCCTGGTCCTCCCACCCTCCCCCCGCCTTGTGCCCCATCAGCATGAAATGCCTGCGCCTCTGCTCCCCCCCGGGGGCTCCAGCTACCTCTGGCTCACACATGCCGGGAGCTGTGGCTTTCCTGTCTGCCTTCATAGCAGCACCTTCCTGCGTGGAGCGTGTTTATTCGACTGATAAACACTCGTGCCGCTCTCCTCCTGGCCGGCGTTTCACTGTCCCCAGCTTGGCTGTGCAGGCTCGGCCCCCAGAGCCCAGGAACTGCACTGTGAGGCGTCCCTCCAACCTGCAGGGTGACATGAGACCGTTTCTCCTCCTTGGCCTAAAGTGAAGGGGTGGACGGGAGGCCAGAGGCACCTCCTCATTTAACGTTCCGCGGAGGCTCTGCAGGCGCCCAGGACCTAGAGCGGGGCCAGGAGGTGGATGATTGCCAACCGAGCTGAAATTCTGTGGGCTCCTGCTCCCCTCGCTGTTGTAACGCTGGCAATGCACACAAGCCCCCCAGGTGACGTTTTCAACCGCCCTTCGAGGTAAGTGCTCTGACCGAGCCGGTTTACAGAGGAGGAAACCAAGGCACAGAGAGGTGAAGCAACTTGCTCAGGTCACACAGCTCCGAAGGCACAGGAGCCCCCCCCACACATGTGCTCTTGGCCGGCACCCCAGGCTTGGCCCTGCAGTAAAGGGCCCGGCCCCAACCTCACGCTCCCTGGTGGCAGTGATCATGACATTTCAGGCTGGGCATCTGTACTCCTGAGAGGACGAGGATGCAGTAGTGAAGGGAGGGTTTCTATGAAGGTGGTCTGGATGGATGAGGGGTGAGGAGGGCCGGAGGCAAAGCCCAGCTGGGACGGTTCACCTCTCGCTCACCTCCGCCGTGACCCCCAGGCCTGGTGGACGCCAGGGGAGAAAATGCTGACTCACTCGACCACCGGAAATAATAGGAAGCCAGGACACTCCTTCGTGTTGTAACCTCAGCCTCACAGGGGTTCTGGCCTTGCCCGGCCGCCAGGCCCCGCATCCTTCCCGGGTTTGCATCAACGCACAGAGACCATTCCATCCCTGCAGCTGGGGCCCCTCACGGCCTCCTGCCAGCACCCCTCCCCATGCCACGAAATCAGGCCACGAAAAAGTCACCATGAAAACGGACCTAATCGTGGGTGAAACAGTGTGACTTTGCCGCTACTCACATCTGTTTGTCAAACCAAAAGGTGCTTTGTGTTTAAGTCAAACTATCCTTAATGCATTTTTCCATTCTCTACAAAACCCAGAGCCGCCAATTAAAAAAAGAAAAAAACGACGAAGCACACTTTTCTTGACTGGTTTACCATTCTCTTTGATCCATTAAAATCCGAGAGTGAGTCCTCCTTCGACTCAAGAGTGAGGCCAAGAGGGAATAATGTCCATAAAGTGGCCATCCGAGTGTTTGTCTTGTGATGAAAGAAAACTCTTGAGAACTTGGAATAAAGAAGGAATATGTCAGTCTCTCCAGATCCCATCAATAATAATATTAATGAATTAATGATTTACTCAAGTGTTACATGTCTATTTGCTTTGCTGTTCATAAGCCTACATCGTTTCCTTAGTAACCTTGACATCAGCCCAAACTCCATCTCTCTGAGAACTAAAGGACACTTCTCAAGGAAAGGCATACAGCTTCTCTTGCTTTTTTCAGTGTTTGCAAAGGGGGAAATGATGAATTGGTATATTCTAAAGGAGCCATTTTTCTTCTTTCCTTTCCTTCCCATTACCATTGAAATCTGACATTTGAAACACCTACTGTATCAACATCTAATTCCACCACTTTCCTTCCCAACAAAGCCTTCAGTCTTAACCAAATAACGTTGCTTTCACCAATGTGTGTCATTTATTTAGACACGCGTATGTGCACGCACACATGCACACACATATACATACATATATGCCATCAACTTCTTACTGACAAACAAAAATGTTGATTTATTTTCTTTGTTGACTTTAAAAGCTTTACTAATCTCATTGCTTGTGTTCAGGACCATCAGGCCTTAATACGTGCTCACAAACACTTGGTGGATGAGGATGGAAGGTTCTGGATTTGCCGAGTAAAAAGCCCAGTTAGCCATAAGAGCTCAAAAGGCAGCAAGTCAGATTTCCTTGGTGCAAATACTTGTAAAGGAATTTGGTCAGATGGACGGATACAGACGGCTAGGAACTGAATGAATATAGATTCAGATTCACACCCAACACAATAACATTTTTTTTTTGATCTGCCACTGCTGCTGAGAATATTCTTATAAGAGGATTTTGTAATTTTCCTTTTGAGGGACAAGTTATACAAGAAATGGAAGAGATGGGAAGGGAAATCTGCTTGCTAGGGAAAAGCGAAAGGGGAAAGTTGATGTTTTCCAGCGAGCAGAAACCTAGGAGCTCAGGACAGTCTCCCTTCGTATCAATGAACCGCTTTGCATTCTTACAGGTTTCCCCTTTTCTGCAGTAGCTGCCTTATCTTGGGTCTGAGAAGCACAGGTCACAGTCAAGGTGACCCTTAGCGGTGAGGGTGGCTCAAGCAGGGGGCCGCTTGTCTAGTCCTTCAACCAAATGAGGGTGTCCTAGGGGATGACCTTGGGAAGCCCTCGGTCTAGTTGGCTGGAATGGGTGCCGTGATAGACCAGGGAGAGCCAAGGGGCAGGGTTCGTTTGGCCTGAAGGGGTTGGAAAAGCATTACCTGGACCCAGGTTGAGTGAGGCCTTGGCAGGTGCACAGGTCAGGGGAGAAGACATTATTTAATGACAAATTTCAGATTCCGAAACTATCACTTCCCTTCCCACGTGAGCAAAATCCACCAGGAGCAGACAACCGGCCAGTGTTAACTCCTCTGTCACACCAGCCCGTTTGCTCCTGATGTTGTAACAGCCAATGAGGTTTCACTTCTTCAATATGCATCTGTCAGCTAGTCCTAACTATTTGGAATGTAAACTTAGGGTGAGTGGCCCCAGTCCTCATGACTCACAGGTTTAATATCATTGGAGTCACACAGCAGGAGAAAGGAAAGCTAACTTTGAAATGACCCATTTCGCTGACAAACAAGTGTCCTGTTTTCTCTGAAACAAATGGGGCATCTGAAGTTTTAGGCTGGGAATGTTAGAACCTTCGGAGTGGAAGCCGGTTGGCCCGCGGCCCAAGCCATGAGAAACCACTAAAAATTTCCACTGTTTTTCCCAAACCTGGCCCTTGCTTCTCTACCACCTGACCCTAGTTTCAAGCGAGTGAGGCCAGCTTGCTTGAATGTTAGTAGGGGAACCTGCGACCAACTTGTTCTGTCTCCTGCCAGCTCAGGTTTTCCAGTAAAAATGAGACCGACACTTCTTATAAACTGTTCCCATGCTAGGGCCACCTTCCTGCAGTGAGGTGCCTGGCAAGTGAGCAGTGGGTGATCATTGGCTATTATTCTACAGAAGCAGGGAAGCTGGAATACCACCATCCACTCTCACCAAACCTTACCCAGACTTCCCCATCTGACCTGCAGCCACGACGCAAAGAAGCGAGGCCTTGGGAGGCTCTGGAAGCTCCTGCAGGCAACTACTGTCTTGGCTTCTAACTGGGCTTTGTGACTCTGCAGAATTTTCCTCCCACCTCTGTGTCATCTCTGAAGTGGCTGGGTTAACTCGATCATACTCCTAAGGGCTTATAAAGGAGAGTCAAAATCAGCTGCTTAAAATCCCTCAGTAAATGGAATATTCCTTGCCCTGCTGCTGTTCATCTGATTGGGTTAAATTCACACAGAGAAGGGATCTTCAACATTTCCACCTAGCTATAGTGACACTTGCACAAGGGGGGGGGGGTCCCTGGTCTTCTTTGCAGCTTACGATTGTCTCTTGCACTGGCCTCAGTGCCACTTGGGACCTAGCTCCAGAGTTTTCTTGAAAGCACAGTGGAAGTCTGGCTTGGAGATCTCTGCCCAGTCTCCTGCCGACCTTTGTGAGTTCCACCGTCTTTCACCGGTGGTTTTCCTTGGGGAGTCTGTCTTTTTTTTCTTAAAGACCCAATTATGCAAACTTCAACCAGACATTAAAAGAAAGAAAGAGCCAATGCAAACAAAGCAGGTGGGTTGAGAATACACTGTCTTGATTAAACCCCATCTGCAAACATATATTTTTAAAAGTTTTGAGAGGCCCTAGAGCATAGGGCAGAGTCTGGCCCTGGTCCACCCCAGACACATGCTGGCGCTGCTGCTGCTGCTGCTGTGTGACCTCAGGTCCACTACGCAACCTCTCTGTTCCTCAGTTTCCCCATCAGCTATCTGTGTTGTAGGATTTCCGCTTTCCGCCCGGCTCTCCCCAACTTCACACCAGTGACCTGGGCCAGGTTGGGCCAGGCTGGTCCTACTGTGAGCACTTCTGCAGGATAGCCTGACGCATTGGGGGTCAGGGGCCTCGCTCCTGGGAAGCAGTGACTAGCTGGCTGCTTCTCGGGTCCGAGGGGCTTTTAATCATCCCAGTCCCTCATCGAGTCTTAGTTTCCACGACTAACATTTCCCAGGGTCGACCCTGAACTACACACGCTAAGGTGGCTTCTTGAGACAGAACAATGGAAGCGCGTTCTTGCTTGCGTGGTTTGAAGTTAGGTCATAATCCGAGGCTATCAGGCAGGAAAATAAACACTGGCGACCCCGTCCATCCCACCCCTTGCCCCGCTGGAAGGGAGGGCAGGCTACGAACTTGAATACAATGTCCTTCTTTTTCCATCACCTGTGCTGGGGGATAAAGAATCACTTTCCAGGTGGGGGTTAGTCGGAGGAAAATGAGACAACTTGTCCCTTGACCCGTGTGGAAGAGGACAGGTTGGGTACTTTTCGGAGGGTCAGGGAGGTGATGCTGCCGGACTGGGTCAGGTCTGGTCTGAGGCGCCCTTGGCCGGTAGGTGGCCAAGGACCTAGTGGCAGCGTGCAGAAACCCTGGCTCGTGGCGCCTTCCTCTGCTGGGAACAAACTTCTCCCCGCGCCTCCCTTCTCCTCTCCCTCTTCTGCCTCCTTTTTGCTTCATTTCTTGCTCTCTTAATTTCCGGAGACATTCTCCTGTGCTTGGACAGTCCTTTCTCAATGTTTTCTCTTCTAGTTTTACGAACGCAGCATCTTCTCCAATCTCTCTAAGGATCCTAATTAGAGGTTTTTGTGGTGCTTTCTGTTGTTGTTTTTGCTCTTGCCCATTCCCTTAATTCTCTGTTGACTTTGGTCTCCAGTGTCAGAGGCTTTCCTTGAAGTCTGTGTTCCTCGTCTGAGGCAGAAAATGAGCGGATCAGAGCCCTGGGCAGGGAGACAGGCCGCGCTGGTGGGTTTCAGTGTGGACTGACCAGGTGGGTAGCGGCTCCCTAAATGTCTGAATACAGGAGGTTGGTCTTTAGAGAAGGATTTTGGTGGGGGAGGATATGGCCTAACCCCCGGGGTTTTCAGGAATAGGTGGCTGACTGTTCTAGAAACCCACTTTTGAATTTATCTCGGGGAGACCTAGCGTTCCAATCTGCTGCCACCTCAGATAGCTTGGGTAAGGCGCTCTATCTTTCTAAGCCTCTTTTTTTGTCATCTGGGAGAAGGAGAGAATTCTAGTTGCTGAGATGCTGACCCCGCCCCTCTGGCCCATGGAACCTCACAGGGTCCCACACCGCGATGTGCACCGTTCCTCTGACTGCCGCAAAGTTAAGGGGAGTTACAGCAGGACTGCAGGGCACCCCAAGCCTGGTGTGTGGCTCTTACACAACGCCGAGTTCTTCCTTTCTCGCTCTTATTCTTTGTCTGCAGCACAAATCCCTCCCAGACATCCCCGCCTTCCCCCCAGTACTTCCTCAAGGACAGACCTTACATGGTTCCTCCTCATGACAATTTACCTCATTTGCATGTGACTTTTTCATAATAATTCCCTGAACCTAAACCCCCGTGTTGCCAGGACAACTGAGAGACAGCTGGTTTCACTCTCTCACTCATGGGCTGTCAGGGAGACCCTGGCATTTCCTGGTCCAGCTCCAGCTGGGCTCTCGGCCCCCTGAGAAGGCACCATCTGCAGATTCCTCCTGTTTCCCCCCAGGGTCTTGGCGACCTTTACCCCTGCCCCAGGCTCCCTCGATCCCTCCTGTTGACCTTGGAGATGTGCATCCCTCCCGCCGACACAGTGAACTCTGTCCTTATTAACCTCCCCCCACCAGCTGTGCTGGCCTCTGGGTTCTGGCGATGCTAAACGAGATGATGAATAGCAAGTACTGAGCAAGCGTAATCCCCAGGACCAGGTACATCAGTCACCTGTCTTTATGCTCAGGGGGCCCTGTTCCACACCAGACCCTCAACACGCATTTGCTGAATCACGAGCCCTGTGGTCTCCACCTCCTGCGTGGGTCTCAGGCAGGTGCTTCTCAGATTGGCTCTCCATCCCGCTCTCACCAGCCTCCCGTGCTTCTCACGCCATCCCTCTTCTTCCTCTCTTTAAAACATCTTTTAAATGGGAAACTCCGGTGAATCTCATTGAGCCGTGGCTCAGTCACAGCCCTTGGCTTGTGACATGACATGCACGGTTGAATGAACCCACCACGCTCACCCACCTGCAATCTATGCCAGAGATGTGAATTTTTCAGCTATTTCACAGCTTAATTGGGAAAACCAGTGATGAAGGGCAGGCAAGGACAAAACGCGGTTAACAAGCCCACAAATGAACCTCTGTCCCCTTTGAGCCGAGAGTGTCACACTTTTCCCTGTAGTTATTAAGTAGCCCAAACGGCTTAACTTTCCCCGGAGACCCTCGGAGAAAGGGTGAGAATGTTATGAAACTAACAGAGTGTGGACAGAGGAGATCACTCTATGAGGGGGTCATTTGAGGTTAAGTGTATAAACTCAAACGCACCCTTACCTGGCCAGACTCGTTTGATGTGGCCTGCCTGGCCATAGAGTGTGGACATGTGGACGTCTCCAGAATTTCTGCATCATCCTGACCCCTGACAGAGGAGAAGTGAGGGGAGGGGAGAATGGGGAGAAAAGCCCTTACAATAATTTTTCATTTGACAATTTGAGTAGAAAAGTTCTCATTTCAAAAAGCTGAACTCGGGACTTCCCTGGCGGTCCAGTAGTTAGGACTCGGCACTTTCATTGCTGGGGGCCCAGGTTCGACCCCTGGTCGGGAAAATAAGATCCTGCAAGCTGCGTGGCCAAAAAAACCGAAGAGGCTGAACTCATTGACACTTTTGGGGGGGGGGATTTAAACAACAAAAAAAGAAGGAAAAAAGAATGTCTACCTTTAATTCCAGCTCAGCTTCTTACTAGCTTTGTGACCTCAGTCAAGTCATTTGACTTCCCTATAATGTCATGTTCTCGCACCTTGCCCAGAATCTATAGGCTCTCTGTAAAATTACATTCAGACCCACATCCATAGTTCAAACAGGGAGAGTATAGACTAAAGTATAACAACAGCTGTGGTTGCACATAAAGACAGCCAGCTCACATTTAGGAAGCCCCGACTCGGTGCCAGGCTAGGTACTGTCCACAATGTAAGGCACGTTCCTACCCCGTTATTATTCCCACTTCCTCGACCAGGAAATGGACTCAGGGAGTTGAAATGACTCATCCAGACCCACAGGACCATCAAGTCAGTGGCCACTCCCCTCTGGTAGGTTACGTGCTTGGAGTCATTTTTAAATGACAGATGCTCTATCTCCCTAAAGAGAGGTTGTGAATTTTTTCTCATGTGCCTCTAATAGCTATACTAGCGTCTCCAAAAAAAAAAAAAAAAGAAAGGAATCTTTTAAGGATGCACAAAGAAGTCCCCATCAGGGTGTGCTGAGAGGAGCCCAGAATGCTGTTGCTGCAGTGGTTAATGCCGCCACAAATTCTGTTTTTCTCGTTCTTTTTTCGCTTAGGCTGTTACTCCTGCCGTAAAGGACGATTACCGAATTGAAGCAGACACAACATAATCGCCACAAATCTGTTTTGCTGACGTGAGTTCATTCACCTCTGCATCTTTCTCGCGTGTCTTCCGAGTGATTGTCAGGCTGGCTCTAGCGAGGAGACAAATCCTTAGTGCCCCGCCATGCAGCACACCATCATTCGCATCAGGCACTGCCTGGGTTTCTGGAAATATTTTACAGAAGCAAACATCCCTGACTGCAGTATCTTCATTGATTTCTTATATCCCATTTCATTTGAGGTTTGGGGGTTTGTTTTGTTTTACCCAGTCCCTGGAAAGGAATTCAAGGGTGAGACCCACCTGGGTAAGCAAAACCTGGATGTCCCTCCCCCCGCACGAAACCAGGGCCGGTGATGCACCTGCAGATAAGCAAGGGCGGTCTGACTGCTGGGCTGGGCGGCCCACACAGTGGTAAAACACAGTGCAAACTCATCCTACCAGCAAGCCTGGGGTTTTGCAAGGAAGAGTACAGAGTTTAAAAATTTTACATTTCAATATCTTCAGTAATTGTTTTCAATGCCATTAGAGGTTTTGGGGTTTTCTTTATTTTATTTTGTTTTTTCCCTATTTATACCTCTACCCAGAGTCAAGAGGCCAGGTCAGCATCTGGAATCCTTTTCTTACTAAACGTGTGAATGCAGCAAGGCCTGGGCCTCAGTTTTCTCATTTATCAAAGAGAAATAAAGAAATCAGGACTTTGCCGTGGGGATGAGAGATCACGTGCGTGATACTGGCAATGCCTGGCTCAAAGTGGCTGCCATTGCTCCTACGATCACCCTCACTGGAAGCACTCAGGGTGTGCTAAAGCCCTGCCTGCTGGGCACTTGCTGGCCCGGCACTGGGCTGGGGGTTTGTGGGGGACAAAAGAAAAAGGTAACAGAATCCCTGCTCCGAGGGAGCCGAATCCAGTTGTGACGACAGGGCCTCATACAAATAAAACAGGGCCAAAGGTGGCTAAGGTATTCTAACCTGAACAGGGTTTTTGTCCCAGCTTCTTGAAAATGAAACCTATTCCTTATTTGGCGCATAAATTCCTCATCCCTAGTAACCTCAAGACTTCTTTACCTGGTGGCCACGCCCGCCCTTGGATAAAGAGGGGTGGGCGTCCCGCAGAAAAGGCGTTCCTCACACACATGTTCCATCCTGGAGCCGGCAACCTCTGCCAACGATGACTCAGGTAAACATGCCAACAAGCCGCCCGCCGCCCTGCTGTGCTCCAGCCAGTACAGTCACGCCAGGGATCACCTCCGCTCACCTGTGCGGCTCCCAGAAAACTCGCTGGCTTGTCTCCACTAGAATCAGGACCAAGAGAAGGAGGGAGACAAGTGGGAGTAGAAAGAGGAAAGTTGTGAAGAAGACAGAAGAGGAGGAGGATGGGGGCAAATACCCGCGCCTGGTGCTGGGCTGCAGGCTGGGAGGATGGCCAGCAACCAAGGAGATGGGCCCCTGCCTTCGAGGAGCTTCGGGTCTAAAGGAGGCAACATCTATCAACGACAAAATTACGTAAATAACAAGACTCATACGATTACAAACTGTGGCAAGTTCTAGAAAGAAAAAACTGAAAGGAGGTGATAAAAGGTTATAAAGGGGACCTGATTTAAATCGGGGGAGGGGTTAAAACGGACAACTTTTTTTTTTTTTTTTCTTTTTCTTTTTTTGGCCACCTGCACTGCCTGCAGGATCCTAGTTCCCCCGACCAGGGATGGAACCTGGGCCCTGGCAGTGAAAGCACTGAGTCCTAACCACTGGACAGCCAGGGAATTCCCAAAACAGACAACTTTAAAAGGAACATTTACATGAAGACCCGCAGGAGTGGGACTTAGCCAGGTGAAGGGGGCCAGGACAAGCACATTAACCAAGGGAACAGCATGCAGGACTCCAAGGTGGGAAAGAGTTTGGAGTGTTTAGGTAACTGAAAAGGCCAATGTAGCCAGAGTACTGTGAACAAGGGAGGGGGTGGCTTGATGCCATTATTTCATAAACAGAAGTGTATAACATATTCTACTCTGTTTAATAAATCTGCCATGTGAGGTACTATGCTGGAAACTGAGACTCCATCCCACTTTTAAAGCCTTATTCAGTTGTGACTAGCAAGGATTTGAATCCTGCTTATAAGACTGGTGGGAAGTTTGCTTAATTCTTAGAACTTTGGTCTCCTGTCTATTTGGTGGAATTATTAACGCTTCAGAGGATGGGCCTCTGAGTGGGCTGAGAAAATGTGTGGGGTGTGTCCATTGAGGTTTTGGGCATTTGGTGGCCCTCATACAATGGAAGCTACTGTCTCTGTCCTAAATACCCACCTCCGCCCTCGACTTGGGATCCTGTGTCCAAAATAAAAGGGATATTTAGCTCTGCAACGGCCACTCCTTGTTTTTCTTCTTAGCTTCCTCAGAACCTGAGTGAAGGGAGAGGGTATTATTTATAAAGGCTCTTTTGGATCCCCCCTCCAAAAAAAAAACACACCCAGAGGGTGTGGGAGACTCTGTCTGCTTCCTCAGTGAGAGGAGGGAACCAGCAGAGAAGCTGGAAGGAAAGTTTTTTTTTTTTAAGGACAGGTATAAATATTTGAAAAACTATGTTATGTGCTTGTGTTGGCAGCGCCTACACTAATTTTAGACTGACTCATGGAAGATGGCACGGCCCCCAAGGGTGACATGCAGGTTCGTGAAGCATTTCACATTTTTGGAATCCAGGAGATGGTGGATTAACATCTTTAAATTGCTGAAAGAAAAAGAACCCCAAAACCTGCCAACCTTTTTGAAGAAAGATACTCCGCAGAGGTGCAGGCCAAACAAAAATGCCTTCAAACAACAGCTACGAGAAGTATTTACCAGCAAATCGGCACTTCAAGAACCTCCACAGGAAGTTCTTCAGGCTGAAGGAAAGGGACCCCAGAATGGAGCACCGAACTTCAGGAAGGAATGAGGAACACTGGAAACGGTAAAGATACAAAAACATTAACTATTTAAAGTAATAATAAATTATTAAATGCTAAAAGACATAATATTAATGGCACTGGGGTGGGGAAGGAATAAATGCAGCCACGGAACATTTACCAAAATAGACCATATGCTGGGCCCTAGAGCAAGTCTTAACAGATTTCAAAGAGCTGAAATCACACAGAGTGTGTTCTGTGACCACAGTGCAATTAAACAAGAAATTAATAACAGAAAGGTAATTGGAGAATTCCCAAGTGTTTGGAAATTAAACAACACATTTCTGAATAACTCATGGGTCAGGAAAGAAATCACAATGGAAATTAGAAAATACTTTTAACTTTTAACTGAATGATAATGAAAACAAACACATTGAAACTTGTGGGAAGCAGCTAAAGAAATACCCAAGTGGAAATTTTTAGTTTTAAATGCATCAATTAGAAAATAAGAAGGTTGAAAAAGAATGATCTAAGCTTCTGTCTCATGAAACTAGAAAAAAAATTAGTAAGTTAAATACAAGGAAAGTGGAAGGAAGACTGTAAACAAGATAAGAGTAGGAATCAATTAACTAGAGAACAAAAATGCAATAGAAAAAATTAACAAAGCCAAGTTAGGTGTTTGGAAAGATGTATACAATTTGACAATTCCATCAAGACAGATCAAGGAAAAAATAGGAAAAGAATAACACCCCTTTTTTTTCATCCCAATAACAGAAATTAGAAGGGGCTATCACTGCAGATCCCAATGACATGTTAAATGTAATAACAAGATATTATGAACAACTTCATGCCAATAAAAGTGACAACCTGGATGAAAAGGACACATTCTTTAAAAATCACAATTTAGCAAAACTAATACAAGAAAAAATAGAAAATCCAAAGAATCCTATACTGTTAAAAACAGTAAAGTCTATAATTTAAAACCTCTCACAAAGAAAACTTTAGACTCAGGTGGTTTCACTATTAATTTTCCAAACATTTAAGGAAGAAATAATACTAATCTTACACAAAATCTTATAGTGAACAGAAAAAGGGAACACCTCCCAACTCATTTTATGAGGCCAGCAAAACCCTGATATGAAAACTTGACAAGGATATTACAATAAAAGAAATGTACAGGCTTATATCTCTCATGAACACAGATGAAAAATCCTAAACAAAACATTAGTAAATCAAATTCAGAGATCTATTAAAAGGTTAATACATCATGACAAGTAGAGTTTATTCCAGAAATGTAAGGTTGGTTTAACATTTGAAAATCAATCAATGTCATTTGCCATAGTAACAGAATAAGGAGAGAAAACATACGATCATGCCCATTGATGCAGAAAAATATTTGATAAAATTCAACACTTATTCATGATAAAAACTGTCCATCAATTAAGAATTTTTTAAAGCTTTCTTAGCCTAATAAAGGCTGTATATTTAAGACCCTACTGTTAATGTAAATAAAACTATTAAGCACTTTCCTCTTGTCCACTATCACCACTTCTGTTGAGTATGGTACTGGAAATCCAAGCCAGTGTAATAAAGCAAGAAAAAGGAATAAAGATTGGAAAGGACAAAAGTATAACTGTTTTTATTTTCAGATGACATAATTATGTACATAGAAAATCCAAAAGAATGTACAACTATTAGAATTAATAAATGAATTTAGCAAGATCACTGGATAAAGTGTCAGTATATGAAATTAAGTTTGGGCTTCCCTGGTGGCACAGTGGTTGAGAATCTGCCTGCCAATGCAGGAGACACGGGTTTGAGCCCTGGTCTGGGAAGATCCCACATGCCACGGAGCAACTGGGCCCGTGAGCCACAACTACTGAGCTTGTGCGTCTGGAGCCTGTGCTCCGCAACAAGAGAGGCCGTGATAGTGAGAGGCCTGTGCACCGCGGTGAAGAGTGGCCCCTGCTCGCCACAACTAGAGAAAGCCCTCGCACAGAAACAAAGACCCAACTCAGCCAAAAATAAATAAATAAATAAATAAATTTATAAAAAAAAAAAAAAAAGAAATTAAGTTTATTTCTATATACTAACAACAAACAACTAGAAAATGAAATTTAAAACAATTTATACTAGCATAAAAACTTAAAATAATTAGGAGTAAATCTTTTGAAATATGTGTAAGACCTACACTGAAAACTATGGAACAGTTTAAAGAGAGATTAAAGAAGATCTAAATAAATAGAGCAATATACCACGTTCATGAATTGGAAAGTTCAATACTGTTATACTGTCAAGTCTCCCAAATAGATTTATAGATTCAATGTAACCTCAATCAAAATTCCAGCAGTGGTTTTGTAATGGATCATGACAATCTGATTGAAATGAAATTTCAAAGAACGTAGAAAGCCAGGAAAATTTTGAAGCAGAAAAACAAAGTTGGGAGACTCACTCTAGTAAATATTGAGACCCATTATAAAGCAAACATAATTAAGCAATGGCAATTAAACAGTGTGATATTGCTATTAGAATAGACATACCAATGGAGTAGAAAGAGACCCACACATATATGGCCACTTAATTTACAATAAAGCACTTAAGCAAGACAATAGAGGAAAAGATGCTGTCACCAATCAATGATGCTGAATTGGATATTTATTTGGAAAAAAGTGAATCTTGACCCCTACCACATAGCATGCACATATATAAATTCAAGATGAACTATATTCCTAATGAGAAAGGTAAAACAATGAAGCTTCCAGAAGAAATCAGAAGAATATCTTCACGATTTTCAGATAAGCAAAGATTTCTTAAAAAGGACATAAAAGCCATTAACTGTAAAAGAACAGGTTGAGAAATTGGACTTTACCAATACTAAGAACTTCTGTTTACCAAAAGAAACTAATAAGTGAGTAAAAATATAAGTTCCAGACTGGGAGAAGATGTTTACATTACCTATATCCAATAAAGGACTCATATCCATAATATATAAAGAAACATTACAAATCAATAAAAAGGACAAGTAACTGCATTAAAAATGAACAAAAGACTTGAAGAGGCAGCTCACAAAAGAGAATATCCAAATTACCACAAAGTATAATAAAAGGAGCTCAGCACCATGAGACATCAAAAAAAAAAAAAATTCAAGTTAAAACCACAATGAGATCAGCTCATTGAAGTTAAGAAAGTACTCAAAATGATATAGCTAACTAGAATGACTAAAACAAAAATGACCACAATACCAGTGTTTGTAAGGATGTAGAATAAATGAACTCTTGTACAGAACTGAGAACTGGTACAACCATTTTGGCCCACACCGTGAACCAGCAATCCCCCTCCTAAATTTATTCCCAACAGAAATGAATGCATGTGTCCACCCAAAGACATGGACAGGGAAGCACGTAGCTGTTAGATGATCAAGAAATTGTAGTTTATTCATACAATGGAACACTACACAGCGATAAAAAAGACGAACTCCTGATATACCGGTAATATGGATGAATCTCACAGAAATAATATTGAATAAAAGAAGCCAGATACAGGACAGGAATAAAAATGCAGATGCAGAGAATGGACTTGAGGACACGGGGAGGGGGAGGGTAAGCTGGGACAAAGCGAGAGAGTGACATGGACATATATACACTGCCAGATGTAAAATAGATAGCTGGTGGGAAGCAGCTGCATAGCACAGGGAGATCAGCTTGGTGCTTTGTGACCACCTAGAGGGGTGGGAAAGGGAGGGTGGGAGGGAGACGCAAGAGGGAGGAGATATGGGGATGTATGTATATGTATAGCTGGTTTGCTTTGTGGTAAAGCAGAAACTAACACACCATTGTAAAGCAATTATACTCCAATAAAGATGTTAAAAAAATACTTTGTAATAACCTATATGGGAAATAGAATCTCCAAAAAGAATAGATATATGTGCATGTATAACTAAATCACTTAGCTGTACACCTGAAACTAACACAACATTGTGAATCAACTATACTCCAATATAAAATAAAATTTTTCTGAATTTTTTTATGGCAAAATAAAATAAAATAAATGTTATTCTATAGTAAAAAAAAAGTACATGTCCTATATTCATTTTTTTAAGGTAAACAAAAACTTTTCTGCTTTCCATTTTTATAGTGCTAATTTTTTTCATTGTAGTGTGGTTGCTTTACAGTGTTGTGTTAGTTTCTGCTGTACGATGAAGTGGATAAGCTATATGTATACATATATCCTCTCCCTCTTGGACTTCCCTTCCCCGCATCCCACCCACCTAGGTCATCGCGGATCGCTGAGCTGAGCTCCCTGTGCTATACACCAGGTGCCCACTAGCTATCTATTTTGCACATGGTAGTGTATTTATGTCTAATTTTAAAATCCTTTGTCCTGCTTGACTCTCACCAATAAGATTCCAGAGCTTGGATTCCACAGTTCTATCCCCTCTATTACAACAGGTAGTAAAAATAAACCCAGAAGAATTAAAAAGTAGAAAGTGATCTGTATTATGCTACTGCTACTGTTGCAAAAAGGCAGGCGATGTTTATCATAATCATACTTATTCTGAGGAAATGGCAGATGGTGACTTTCATAAAAATATCAATCTTATTCTCCATTTTAATGTGAACATATATAACCTGCTGTTTTCTATTTTTTATAATTGTTGTTATATTGTTCTCCAGGACTTGGATTTTCATCTTATTAATGATCCCTTTCAATGACCTAAAGTCTAATGTGTTAATTATTTCTTTTCTATTGTTGTTCATATTTTTTGTATTCCATCAAAGGAACTTATGCCCACCCCAAGTTTACCAAGATTTTCTCCTAGGTATTTTAGAGTTTCAGCCATTACATGTAGATATTTTCTCAAGATTTAGTTAATTTCTGTGCATAGCCTCTGTTAAGGATCAAGGTATTTCTCTCTATTAAAAACTATAGCTGTTTCAGAGCCATTTGTTGAAAAGACTTTTATTCCTCACTGCATTACATCAGTACCTTTGTCAAAGTCAATCTATCATATATGCATGATTTGACTTTGAACTCTTATTATTTCATTGATTTTTGTATGTTCTTAAAGTAAGCCTTGAAGTCAGATAGTGAAATCTTACATCTTTTTCTTCTTTATCAATGTTGTTTCAACTATTATAGGTTACTTACATTTTCATAAATATTTTTGAGTCAGTTATCTATTTCTACATGTCCCTCGTGGAATTTGATTGGGAATATGTTGAATCAACAAATCAAGTGTAAAAACTTGGTATCTTAGTCATATTGAGTTTTCTGTTCTTTGAAAATTACATATCTCTATTTATTTGGATCCTTTGTAATTTCAACCTGAATGTTGTAGTTTTAGTATTCAGCTCTTAAACATATTTTGTTCAATTTAGCCTTAAATTTAAACATTATTATTTTTAGAACTTCATATTCCAAGCATCTATTGCTTATTTATAGATTTAATTAATTTTGGTAAATTGGCCTTGTATCCTGTGATGATGCTAATTTAAAATATTAGTTGATGGAGTTTTCTTGAAGTCTTTTTGGATTTTTCCTTTACCCATAATTATATGACCTGTGAATTAAAACATATTCTTCTTTCCAATCTATATACGCTTTATTTGTTGCTTTTGTCTTATTGCAATGGCAAAGAATTCCACAAAATGTTGAATAGAAGTGAAGAGAGTGGAAATGCATAGCTTAATCACTATCTTAGAGGGAACATCTAAGTAACTTTTTTAAGCATGATAGAAGGAATAGGCATATTCAATAATTTTATTTATTGGGATGAGGAAGATTTTTTTTCTAACTGTAATATGCTTTTGGCATCATATCTAAGAACTTTTTGCATAATTCAAGTTTAAGAAGATTTTCTTCTACGTTTTCTTCCAAAAGTTTCATAGTTACACCTTTTCCACTTAGGTCTATAATAAATCTTAAATGAATTTTTATGTATGTATGTTTTTGTATGTATGTATACAATCATTAAATGTATTTGTTTAAAATACTAAAAAAAAAAAAAAAGCCAGACACAGAAGAGTACATAAAACATAATTCCAATTATATGAAGCTCAAGAGGAAGCAAAATTATGACAGGGGGTCAAGATAGTGGTTACCTCTGGTGGGCTGAGTGAGCACTGACAGGGAAGGGTCACGCGGGAGTTTTCTGGGTACTGGAAATATTCTATATCTGGGTGGTGATTACGTGGGTGTATACAAATATAAATGTTCTTTAAGCTGTAAACTTAAGATCTATGCACTTCATTGTATATATGTTAAACCTCACTTTAAAAAAAACAACAAACTGAGAGCCAACAAACTGTAGACCCACCTTTTTAAGAAATTATTGTGGTTGAAAAAAGGTCTTCTATGAGCCCAATCAAGTATTTTATTAGCAATATTGCTTATATTCTTGTAGGGAAACAGCTATGTTCTGGCCCCTGCTTGTACCCAACAGAGGTCTCACGGGCAAGGTTTGAAACACAGCTGGTCTGAGTCTCAGTCTTGTGGTCCTCCTGGGCCATGGGATCGTGGTAGGCTTGTGAGGAGCTGCTACAAGACCATTTCTCATTCTCTTCCGTGACCGCCAAGGAGGCTGTCGTGAGACAGTTTGTGAAGCAATTGGATATTCAGTTTCCCACCACCTCCTGGGCTCTGACGAGCTCTGAGACTTTCTGTCTCTCCCCCTCAGGATATAGCTGCAAACTATCCAAGTTAAGCCCTTATAATGAGCCCTTCTGACTCTGCAGGACACCAGCCAGAGCAGTTCTGAGAAGGGGACCGTGATCACCATCCCTTAGAGGCTGTCCTCTCCACGAACGGAAGGAAGTGCGGGGACAGCCTGAGCACACAGGATGGGGGTGGTCTCTGGGGTCTTGTTACCAAAACCAACAGGACCGTATTTCTCACCGTGTGCTGATGGGGAGGAGGATGGGGGAAGGGGACCGGGTGTCAGGGACCGCACTAGGAGCTTTCACAAGTAGCATCATGGTCGGTCCCCATATCAGCCTCAGAGAGGTTTAGCAACTTGCCCACATCACACAGCTTGTCAGTGGCAGAGCCAGGACTCACAGCCAGGCCATCCAGCTCCACAGTCTGAGCTTTTCCCCACTGCAGTTTGGCTATTGTTAAGAGTCGGTTGCCAAGGAAACTGTGTCCCTGCTGTGCCTCCTCCTGGCCTAGGTCACCTTTGGCTCAGAAGGCAGCAAGACCTGGGACTTCCCTGGCTGTCTAGTGGTTAAGACTCTGAGCTCCCACTGCAGGGGTTGCAGGTTCGTTCCCTGGTCGGGGAACTAAGATCCCACGTGCCACACAGAGTGGCCAAAAATAAAAAATAAAATAAGTAAATAAAATGCAAAAAAAAAAAAAGACGGCAGCAAGACCCAAGTCAGGCACAGGCACCGCCAGGCCTCCAAGGGCACCAGCCAACCAGGTGGCCTGGCCTCTGTCCACCTCTAGTAGAACTGGCCTCGAGGGCTCCCGAAGACGACAGCCTTTCCCTGGGCCCCCATCTGTCACCAGCCGCCGTTGAAGCACCAGGCATACGGTCACCGCCGCCTGGCTTCCTCTTTTCCCAGAGAGAGACAGCTTCTTTTTCTTTGCTCAGTGCTCCCGTGTTATAATGGTAACTCCCTCCCCCAACTGGTTGACAAGCAAAATTGTAGATGATGATATAATAGGACTAATAACCGGGAAGCAGTGTGAATCCCCGGAGGCCAGAGATAAAATAAAACGGTGATGACAGTCACGGCTGCTGCTGAAAGGCCACATTTACCGTGTTCCTTCCTGACGAGGCCTGTGGGCTGACCGGCGGGGGATGGGGGTTGGGGGAAGGGGGAGGCAGCGTTGCTCTGCTGCTCTAGGCATGGCCTGTGTCCCGCTGCCTAACAGAACCCCACCTGCTCTGGGGACAGGGGGTTGCATCAAATTACAGCCGGACTGTATTAGCTGCGCTGGTGGCAAGTCAGCATTTGTACCACGGATGCCTCCTTGGAGAGGCCTAGAACAAATCAACTTTGGTAGGAGGATAGATACATCTATGTGGAAGCTACTGTATTATCCTTCTCCTAAGAAAAAACTAGCAGAAATTGGCCTAGGACATTTTCTATAGGACAAAATTTTATAGTGTTCATTTTTGGGTGATTTCTTATTTTTAAGCTGGTTTTTGTGTGTGTGTGTGGTAAAATACACATAATATAAAATTTACCATTTTAATCCTTTTTAAGTGTACCATTCAGTGGCATTAAGTACATTCACATTGTTGTACCACCTTCACCACTGTCCACCTCCAGAACTTGTTCATCTTGCGAAACTGAAACTCTGTCCCCATCAAACACCAACTCTGTATCTCCCCTCCCCCAGCCCCCAGCACCCACCATCCTACCTTCTGTCTCTATGAATTTGACTCCTCCACGTCCTTCAGAAAAGTGGAATCACACAGTATTTGTCTTTTTGTGACTGACTTATTTCACTCAACATAATGTCCTCAAGGTTCATTTGTGGAGTAGCACATGTCAGAATTTCCTTCCTTTTTTAAGGCTGAATAATATTCCATTGTATGCATAGACCACATTTTGTTTACCCATTTATCTACTGATGGACACTTGGGTTGTTTCCACATTTTGATTACTGTGTCAGGTGATTTCTGTTATAACACTCTCTTCATTTTTATAAAATTATTTATAATTTATGCCTCATTAAAAAAAAGAATATGAGATGACTTCCTGTAAAAACCATGCTTTATCACAGAATAGAGGAAGAAAATGGAGATCAGAAACAAAGTGGAAGGTAAAATTAAATTTTAAATGTCAGATAGGGTATTATTCAATTGGATATCACATTTAGATTTGAGCTTCCCAGTAGCCAAAGTAAAAAGGGATATGCTGGTTCTTAGGATTCTAAAAGCATATGGTACTTTTATTAGCAAAGTTAGTTAAGTTAAATTATGACTAATTCATTGCCTCTTTCTTTGAGACTTTATTTCTCTAAATATTTCTGAAAATGAAATGAGTTTGTCTTAAACATCTTGCTGCATAGAGAGAAAACTAATAAAATAAATGTGCTGAGATATGGGGATATATGTATATGTATAGCTGATTCACCTTGTTATAAAGCAGAAACTAATACACCACTGTAAAGCAATTATACTCCAATAAAGATGTTAAAAAAAAAAGTGCTGAAAACAAAACTTAGTCCAGCATGTTTGCAAGAGACAATTAAAGACACCGACTTCTTCCGGACCTAAAAGACCACCCCCCCGCCCACCATTCTCCACATTCTCCGCTGGCCACTGTGTCTTGTTTAGTATATCTCTGGGCCTTGCTTCATACCTGTGATACAGAAGATGTGCAGTAAAAATTTGCTTAAAAAAAAAAAAAAAAAGGATGAAGAGTGAAGTGCTGTTTACCAAGAGCCCATGAAAGCAAGTCCCCAGGAACAGGTATTTTCTGAGCTTCTCCTCCAGGCCAGGCTCTGCACACTGTGTTTCACATCCACAGTCTTGCTTTCTTCTACCAAAAGCCCTGCCAGGTAGTAATTAGTAGGCCCATTTTTCAGATGAGAAAACTGATACAGTTGAAGAAAACCCTTAGAAGGATCTTGAAATGAGTTGGAGAAAAGCACTGGACATTGGGTTTAGTCCTACAGGGAGAAGTGAGGGAAGGACTCCTTTTCCGGTGATTTAATGCCAGACCTGCCCCCTTTGGATTCCCTGGAGCAGCCTCACCAGCTAAGCTGATTCAGGGCACATGTGCCACGGAGGAGCTTGTCCTGGACCCTGTGTCCATGCCTGCTGGCTTGGTTATGACTGTGCCGTTGTTTTAATTTCAGGCGTATTTGGACACAAGGATTTGCACATAATAAACAATCGATATTCATCAAATTGAAAGGAATGTTGTTTACAAGGAGGAAAGATTGGCTCCAAAGTTTATCAAGATGGAAGGTAGCCTCTCCTTTCTATGGGAAGAGCGTCGGAGGGCCCCAGCGGAGGAAGCAGCTTGATCGAGTGCTAGTCTGGGTGAGTCCCTCAATTTCTGAGGCTCAGGTTCGTCTTCTGCAAAATGATAATCATGATAAAGACCTCCCGGTGTTGTCTGGAGGTGACATATGCCAAGCTAGTGATATTTCTCTAGAGGAAGTCATCCTGGTCCAGCTGGGGGTGTCTTTGACTTTTCTTTTCCAACCTCTATTAGAAACAGACTGAACACTAGATGGCTTCCATCTCTGAGCTCCGCCTGCCTGTCTCCCGTCACACCCAACCCGCCTCTCCCTAGACACTCTGGTAGCACTGAGGACCCAGGGTGCTCACCCACCAAGCCGGCCTTACCTCCAGCTGCACCCGTCTCCTGTCGTATAATAAACAGAAAGGTTGGCAGAAAAGCCACAGACCGACCAAATAAGCTTTCTCATGTTACCCTAGGTTAGTATGTTCTGCCAAATTTTTGTGGCACAGAAAGAAAAAAATATAGCCCTTTTTCCCCCATGGAACCTAAGAAGTCTGGAATGTGGAAAATGCTCCTAAATCCCGATTGGATTAATTATGCTGGAATGGATTTCTTCTTGTTCACCAAAAACACGAATGTTATCAGCAGTAAGTCACCAGCAGCACAGGACAGAGGGGGTTCTCCTGTGACCTCAGTGCCACTAGCAGGCAGTCCAGGGATGCCAAAAGCTTTCTCTGTTGCGATTTGGGTTTGGGGGCAGATGTGCTCACGTTTCCAGGGCAACGCTTCTGGAAGGGTTCTGTTAGTTCCTAACAGTAAAGGCTCGGGAGAAGTGATTTTAACCAGGGAAATTTGCTAATCTAGGGAGACAATGTGGAAATAGCTCTTTTGTGCAAACCCACACTCTTCATGCTGGGGCAGGCAGGCTCTGCGGTCTAGAGCAAGAAGTAAGCATCTGCTGTGTGCACGGCAGAATACTAGTCAGAGAGGAAAGGATGTCGGGGAGAGTGCTTTCTTGGCAATCTGAAGATGTTTCCTGGGATCTACCTGATTCTGACCACAAGAAATGCAGAATAGAAATCGATTCTGCTTTCTGTTTCTACGAATTTGCCTGTGCCAGGTATCTCATATGGAATCATACAGTATTTGGTCTTTTTTTGTCTGCCTTATTTCACTTAGTCTAATGTTTAAGTTTCATCCATGTAGTAGCACGGATTAGCAGGATTAATGTTCCATTGTATGGATACACTGCATTTTGTTTGTCTAGTCGTTCATCAATGGACATTTGGGTTGTTTCTACCTTTTGGCTATTGTGAACACTGCTATGAAACTTTGGTGTACAAATATTGGAGTCTCTGCTTTTAACTTTTTCTGGCTGCATTTTGTTTTTATACTAGTGCTTAGCACAATGCTTAGTTCAATAATTACTAAATAAATGAAGGAATGATTTATTAAAAAAAAAAAAAGAAATGCAGAATAGGCTTTCGCCTCTTAGGAATGATCCCGTATCACTGGCCACTCCACAGACCAACTGGAATAATTTACCCTTAAATGTGCAGGAAGTAGGGAAAGGTGCTGCAAGTGAGGGTCTCATGCAGTAATACAATGTCAAGGTCAAAGCTGCTGCTTGATGTTGCCAAGCATGGCAACTGGTTGGCTCCAGTAACTACTTAGATTTTCCACTGAGGATGTTTGAACTTGGCCACTTCCCCAAGACGTGTGCAAGCAGGGGTGTTAGATGGCCACCTCTGCTCTGTGACATTTCAATAGCTTTTGGGTCCTACCCTCCAGGTGACCCCCCCCCCCTTTCTCAGTTCTACAAGGGGCACCCACCTCTCTCCCTACCTTCCACCCCTGACTGGCCCTCTTCTTAATAGTCTTGCCCAAAGATAGGGTTCCAGGTCCATGTAGGGGCCTGTGTGGAGGGAGAGGTGTTGGAAGGGGTCTTCAGGGTTCCCTACATCTTGGGCTTCTGCACTGCATGCTATGGTTATCCCGGGCTTATGGGCAAATGGTCACAAGCTGACCATATACAGAGACCATGTGCTTGGTCCCCAGATTTTCTGCAGAGGGAGAGAGAAAGTAAGAGGGAGGGAGAATGGAGGTCTGTAGTTATTCCACTGGCCCCTTGACAACAACTCCAGGCCGACCCCCTTTACCCCTGCACCACCCCTGCCCCTCCAGCACCGGCAGCTGTGTCTGCCCAGGCCATGGGACAGCAGAGTGGGGGAGAGGGCTTTGGAAATGTGTGACTGGCAGATGAGGCAGCAGAAGCCAAGAATGGGGGGGATGGGGGCTAATTTAAAGAATCGAGTCTGTCTGGGGACCACTTCCCTGACCCCAGCACCCAAAGCATTTGGTCCAGCGGGGCCAGGGCACACTCGCCAGGTGACAGCCCTCTGAGCGATGGTCGGGCTCCCCGAAGGCTGAGAGCCCGCAGGGTGGGGCTGCAGTGGTTCCCCAGCATCGTGACTTGGCTGGGACTCAGGGAGCCAGTCTGGGCGTGGAGGCACCAGACCCCTGGGTGGATGCGTGGCTATGTGGATCATGGTGTGGGCGTGGTGTAGGGGGACGAAAGTGGAGGTTGGCTTTCCAGAGCCTCTCAGAAAACTCCAGGGGGCAATGGGCCAAACCCCCAGGGAAACCCCTGACTCTTTCCAGCCTCAAGGAGGGGAGACTGCTTCACCTCAACCATCCTGGCCGGGCCTCGGTTCCAGGAACGGCCTCTGACTTGACCCGACCGAGCCAACAGGCAGCGGCAGGGCTGCCGGGTTCTGGGGCCAAGCTGCTCCTTGGATCAGACAGAGCACAGCAGCCCCGTACACGGGCAGGCACTCCCCCACCCAGGACCTGGCGCGGAGGCGAGCCTGGCCACTTTCCATGGGAGTGGGCGTCGGGCTCCCCGCTCCTAATAACCACCTTCTCTGGGTGAGTTACCTGCCTGCAATTAATTATGCAATTATCTAGGCTGGATTGAGAAGAGCAACCATCAAGTTGTCAAGCTAGGCCGTGGGGTAAGAGTGTTTCCCTCCGCAGAGCGGAGAACATTCCTTTCTGATTTCTGAGTCCCACAAGGCCAGCTGCACTTAAAGCAACACCCAGCACTTTGGGGTTAGCCCAGCTTACTCATGTATTTATCATTTTGAAAACCTAAACTGTAGCTACGGAGGTATCGGTCATGCAAGCACTGCTATGCTGCGCCCCCCACCCCCAGAGTTGGCAGTATTAACACGATATGGCAGCGTGGAATTTGAAGGGGACGTGGTGGTCCTTGGGTCAGGTTGGAGTTCGGAGATCAGGAAGCGGGGCAGGTGGAGGAAGCTGAGATGGTTCCTGGTCTTTTCCAGCCCTGCCTGCTGAACAGACTTTACCTGGAGAGGACAACGGTTAAGGGCACAAGGATCCTGGGGAGGGGAGACCAGTGCTTCAGGCCTGGTTTGGGGCAGATTTGAGGTTGAGTCTTGGGCCTTTTCAATGGACTCTTTTCTGGAAAGGCTAAAGTTCTATTTCGGGAGAGAAGAGGAGGATGAGGAGGGGTGGATTTAGATTAGATCTCAGAAAGAACTTCTCATGCCATGAGACCCTATTATACCTGAACTCTGGAGAAATGGAGAAGCCCCTAGAACCCTTTGCCCTTCTTCAGCTCCCTTCACTGCCACCTGCTCACACGGGCTCCACACTGATATTACCGGTCATCAAATGGCTTGATGGTCCTGTGTCAGTGAGCATTACGTCCATTCCTGACTGTTTGCCACATTCGTCAGCTTGGGCCACCATCACAAAATACCAAAGACTGGGGGGCTTAAATAACAGACATCTATTTCTCACAGTTCTGGAGTCTGGGCAGTCCAAGATCAAGGTGCAGGAAAATTCAGGTCATGGGGAGGGCCCTCTTCCTGGCTTGTGAACAGCTACCTTCTCGCTGTGTCCTCACATGTTGGAGAGAGACAAAGCTCTGGGGTCTCTTCCTATTCCTGCAAGGACGCTGACCCTATTGGATCAGGGCCCCACCCTTATGACGTCCTTTAACCTTAATTACTTCCGTAAAGGACCCGTCTTCAAATACAGTCACATTGGAGGTTAAGGCTTCAACATATGAATCTGGGGGGAATACAATTCAGTCCAGAACACAGTGTTTTTATATTTTCCACCTAATAAACATTTCCTGAGGCCTATTCTGTGACCTGCCCTCCAGGTGCTCCACATCTGGCAGGGGACAGACACATAAATCGACCCCCCTTCCCATTTAAAGTACAGTTCAGGGACTTCCCTGGAGGTCCAGTGGTTAGGACTCCGCACTTCCACTGCAAGGGGGCACAAGTTCCATCCCTGGTCCGGGAACTAAGATCCCGCAAGCTGCGTGGTGCAGCCAAAAAATTAAAAATAAAAAAATAAATAAAGTACAGTTCAGCAAGCAAGTACCACAGAAAGATTCTGAAAGTACAGCAAAGAAGGGAAGAACTGATCATAGCTGGGGAGTTAAAGGAGATGTCTCAGAGCACTTGGCTTTTCTTTTTTAGAGTTAAAAAAAAATTATGGTAAAATATTCATAGCATAATATTTATCATTTTAACCATTGGTAATTGTACAATTCAGTGACACTAAACACACTCACAGTGTGTTGTATCTATACTATCTTTACCCCAAATTTTTCATCCTTCCCAGCAAAAACCCTGTGCCCATTAAACACTGACTCGCCTCCCCCAGCCCCTGGAAACCTCTATTTTACTTTCTTTCTCTATGAATTTGCCTATTTTAGGTACTTGTTATAAGTAGAATCATATAATATTTGTCCCATGTCTGGCTTATTTCATTAAGCACACTGTTTATGAGGTCCATCCATGTTGTAGCATATATCAAAATTTCATTCTTTGTCATGGATAAATAATATTCCACTGTATGGATAGAACACATTTTGTTTACCCATTCAGCTGTTAATGGACACTTGGGTTGTTTCCACCTTTTGGCGACTATGAGAAATGCTGCTCTGAACACGTGTGTACAAGTATCTGTTTGTGTCCCTGCTTTCGATTCTTCTGGATACATACCTAGGGCAGCTGGTATCATATGCTGGGTCGTGTAGGGTCAGGAGAAGTTCACCAGGCAGAGTAGGTGGAAGCGGTATCATTCCAGGTGGATGGATCCCTGTGTGCAAAGGCTCAGAGGCCTGCGTGTCCGAGGCTAATGAGTTCTGCGTGTCTGAACCCTGTGTAGAGTGGATGGTGGAAGTGTTGGGCAGTAAGGTTCTGGCCCAAACGTGGAGGGTCCTGTGGCCACACCATCAGGTTGGTGTGGAGGCCCTGAAGGATCTGGAACCAGGAGGAGCTCCATCCAATCTGGGTTTTGGAAAGATGACTTGGCAGCTGTGGGGAGGCTTGAATATAGAGGGGAGTAGACTCAGGTGAAATAATTCACCAGTGGGACGGGGTGAAAGGAGGTAATGGAATGAATGAATAAGTAAACTAAAGAGAGTAGATGCAAGGAATGGGACCAGATGATCCAGGGTCTTGCAAAGGAGGTGGAGGAGTTGGGGTCAAGTGTGTCTTATTCTAAAGGAGCAAATTACCAGGAAGAAGCAGGACCTGGAGGTCAGGAAAGTTGGAGTGAGAGCAGTTAGGATGGCCCGTCGACCAGCTCCAACTAGGAAGAGACCTGTGTTCATTTCATGTGGCACCAAATACACCACCCAGAAGGCAGCTCATAGAATCGTAGCACTGGACTCCTGAGTGTCTGCAGAAAATCAACAGGGAACAAGCCAGAGTGATATTTATCTGCAGGGAGACCAAGTCCAGGAGGTTTTAAGGATTCAAAGTAATTACTCCAGTCTGACTTGTGCCGTTGACCGCTTCCCATGCATAATTTCACGCGTAACTATATAATACCATTGCTTAGTTACATGACACTGATTCATGCAGGAGCTGCCACAAACATTAATAAACCAGCTGTGTTAAAGACGGATCACTCATCACCTTGTGCCAAAGCCTCTGAATGCCCCATAATGTTAGTAATTGAAAGGTGACACCTCGAACTTGCAGTGGACACAATTCACAGTGAATCACAGTTGAATTGTCCAAATGGAATGCAGCTGCACTTCAGTCTTCTGTGCCACTTGCTGTCTCTTAGGATGCTTGGTTTCACTGGACCAGTCGTGTCGAGGTGGGTGATTCCCTGTGTTCTGTGTCTCCCTCCTGGCAGCAGTTCCCAGGGAAGCAGGTGGCCTGGACGGAACCGCTCTGCTCAAGACTGAGACCAAGGGGACACCTAAGGCACACGCATCCACACTCAAGCGGGCCATATTTTTGAAAAACTTGAGAAAAGCTGTACACCTGAAACTAATACAACATTGTAAATAAACTGTACTCCAATAAATTTTTTTTAAGTGAGAAAATAACAGCATTCATTCACTATCTATGCTTTCCAAGAAATCGATAAACCAACAGATGTATTATTGAGTGGGAATTTAAAAAATATATACATATACATATATGTATACACACACACACACACACACACACGATATCAGTTTCCTAGGGCTGCTGTAACAAATTACCATTAACAGTGGCTAAAAGCAGCAAATATCTATCATCTCACAGCCTGGAGGCCAACAGTCAGAAATCAAGGTGTGGGCAGGGCTGGGTTCTTCTGGAGGTTCTGAGGGACACTTCTTCCCCGGCTTTGGTGGTCGTCGACAGTTTCTGGCCTGGGGACACCTTGCTCCAATCTACGCCCCCATTTTCACATGGCCTTCCCCTGTGGGTCTCACTTTCCTTTCCTTATAACATCACCAGTTGTTGGATTTAAAGCCCGCCCCAAATCCAGGATGATCTTATCCCAAGAGCCTCAACTTGACACACCTTCAAAGACTCTATTTCCAAGTAAGTTCACATTCACAAGGACCTGGGGTTAGGACTTGGACATATCTTTGTGGGGGACACTATTCAATTGCCTACCCATAGATAAATGGTGCCTTCTAACTTTAAATTTCATTCACCAGAGTCGGGGTGGAGGTGGGGAGTTGTCCTTCCTGCCAGCTCGCCTTCGCTCAGCCCCCTCCCTGCCCCACTCCAACCAGCCTTGGGGCCGGTGCACAGGGGCTCTCGCTCATGCCATTCCCCTTCCCTCGTCCTGCCCGACCTCTCATTCCCGGCTCTGACCACCTGACCTAGGAGTGGCCCAGAGCTCTGCCTGGAACCAGCTCACCACATCCGCAGCCCCAGGTCAGGCGGCCCTGGGATCATTTAGGGTGTGCACTTGAAACACGTGTTGTAGGAGAGAGGTCTGTGCCCTGGGCGGTAGGAGTCCAGGAGAAGCCTCAACTCTGGGAAGCATGTTTGGGCTGAGACTTGAAGGATGAGGAGGGACAAATCCATTCTGGATAAGCCATGAACACAAACTGGAGGCCGGTCTTGGAAAACAGTCCCAAGGTGAACCCTTTGGTAAGGAAAAGTTCCTTTTGTTAGGGAAATAACTGCCTTCTATTTTGCCCCCCATCCCAGGGAGCAGGGACTGCTTCTTCTTTATCTTTGTATCTCTCCTGGGGTCCTTATACCCATCTTACTAAATGCTTGTTGAGTTGGATTAGAAATGTAAGCCACTTATTAGAAAATATGAAGGAATCATTGTTAATATGGTTAGGTGTAACGGGTGTGGTGGTTGTGTTTTAAGACATCCTTATCATTAGAAATGTATACTTAAAAAGTATTTAAGGTTTTGAAATATGAAGTGACAAGATGTCTGGGATTTGCTTTAAAATATTCCTGCACTCTGCCCTCAGGATGCTGGAGAGTAACTGCTTAAGGATGGGCTGGCACAGTGACTTCCTCCCAAAGAGCCCAGAATTGATGGGGTGAGGTGGTGGGGCGGGGAGAGTGACCTTACCGTGGGGAAGCGCGACAAACACAGGTCAGCCAGGTGACCAAGGTCAATATCACAGTGATCAGTCATGTTGACGGCACGTGCTCTGGTGTGATGGGATGAAGGCACTTCACCTCTGTGGTCTCCCTCCTCAAGCCCATAACCCCAGGCTAATCACGAGAAAAACATCATACAAAACCTAATGGAGGACCATCCGACAAAACACCTTCCCACTCCCCCTCAAAACTGCCAAGGTCATCAGAAACAAGGAAAGTCAGAAACCATCACAGCCCAGAGGAGCTGGGATCCTGGGTGGGGTCCTGGGACAGCAAAAGGGTGTTAGGTACAAACTAAGGAAACCAGAAGAACGTATGTATTTTAGTTAATAATAATGTATCAGTATGGGTTCATTAATTGCAACAAATGTACCATACTAATGTAAAATATTAAAATGGAGAAACTGGTGGCTGGGTATACAGTAACTCTGTACTATCTTCACAATTTTTCTGTCAATCTAAAACTGCTCTAAAAAATAACGTTTATTTTAAAAGAATACTCCTGCAAAATAAAAGGAGTTGGTGGGGGCGGGCGGGGGCGGGCGGCGGAGATGAAAAAAGATGGGCAGAGAGTTGATAATTGTTGAGGCTGAGTAACGGGGATGAGAGGCTTTATATACTCTTTTCTATACTCTAATGCATTTTTAAAAATTATATAATGACAAGTTTTTTAAAAAGTGCAAGTCACAGATCTAGTATGTTGGGGGAAGAAAGCTTTTCATGCAGAGTTGTGGATACATGCTGTGGGTACAGGAAAGAGCACAGGACAGGAGATCATACTGTAAGTTCTGCAGTGATGAGAGCAGAGGACCAGCCCAGTGGGTGAGACAGGCAGGAGGCCTCTTGGGAGAAGGTGGCCCTGAGCTGGCCTGGCAGAGGGGCTGAGAGTGAAGTGTGTGTGTGTGTGTGTGTGTGTGTGCGTGTGTGTGTGTATTGGGGAACCATTACAGAGGTGTTCCTGGTCCATAATAGATCTTCAACAAAGTATAATGTGATTATTAGGAGTCACAATGACTGTCACCATACTTCCCTAGGCCATATTATAAAAGTTCTGCAATGGCTCTATTTCTCCCTGGAGACTTCAAAAGTCATCCAAGAGTCAGTTTCCATCTCATTCCACTTCCAGGATGAAGAGGATCAACCTCAACCCTGGTCACTCCAGGATGCCACGTGACCCAGGCCCTCCCGCCACAATAATACGGCATTGCTCTGAACATTAGAGTGGGTTCCCTTCATTCAAAGCAGACATGGCTTTCTGGTAGAATATTACAGCACAAGACCTTCTGGAACCTAATGCAGCTGACACTGAGCTCTGACAGTAATTACTTTGCAAGAATAATGGGATATGTACTGTCCATCAGGTGCCCAACCCGGAGTGTGATGTGAAATATGAAAAATTAGGCTCGTGTGTAATATACACGACTGTCTGTCCCGAATCTCTCACAGATGATTAAGAAAAGGAAATGCAGAATTAAAAAGATGCCTGGCTTCCGGAGGACATTCGTGTGGCTTGACAGTGGCAACCGTTATCATCGTCACCATCGTTACCTTTAACAATGAACAATGATAAGATCTCACGCAAGTACGCAGCACTTTACAGTTGCAAAGCCCTTTTGCCCTCATCACCTCCAGTGCTGCTCACTGCCATCGGGAAGCAAGGCAGCTGAGCAGGGATTCCTGGCTCCATTTTGCAGATGCAGAAACTGAGGCTTGGCAGATGGCAGTGACTCACGTGGCTAGCTCCTGCCAAGGTGAGGTTAGGACCCGGCCCCTCTGGCTCTCTGAATCAGGCAGGAATAGGACTCCGTTCCCTTTTCCTCTCTGCTTTTCTACCCCGCAGCTCCCTGACCTCACCACCTCTCCTCTGCCTTCTCCCATGCCCGGCCGCCCTTCGTCAGGAAGGTCTGATTGGCCAGCTTGGGTCATGTGCTCATCTGTGAGCCAATCAATGGCGGGAGGCTTGGCCGTGTCCACCAATGGCACCTCTCACCTTAACTCTTGTTGAGAGTGTGGGAAAGGCCATTTCCCAGGAGGAACCAGCGCCTCTGTCTTCCCACCCCACTCCACCCAGGCCTCAGGAAGGACGAGGCTCCCAGAAACCTTCCTCTCCAAGGGCCTGCGCTCAGAACTGCCTGGCTTCTGCAGACTTGCCCCACAGGCTGCAGGTGGATAACCAGAACCCTATGTGGCCTCCGCACTTCCTGCCCCTATACTGAGGCTTCCATTCCTGTGATCAGACCCCAGGCACCCTCCTCTTCCCTGCCAAGACCCCAATTCACTGGCACTGAGAGCTGCTCAGATGTCCCCTGCACTCGCCTCATCCCTGGACCTGACTCCCAGGACAGTCGAGCCCCACATTGACTCTTCCCCTCCCCATCAGCTCAAGATGTGACAGGCTGGCCCAGGTCTGGCTTTGATGGACAAGTGCCCCAAATGAGTGACCTCAGAAATGCTGGGAGTTCCCAAAGGTTCTACAGAGTTGGAGCAGGACAGGCTTGAATGACCAGACACCGCCAGGCTGAAATTCCATGCGGGGCTGAGAGCTCAGCTAGTGCCAGGGACCAGGCTGCTGAGATGAGCTGGGCACGAATGAGATGCCTAAAAAGATGGGATAAACCCAGGGCAGGATTCGGAGAACACACGTGTGTGGAAACGAAGGGCGTGGATGCTGAATTCCTGCGGGTCCCAGCGGGCCTCTGGGCGTAGGCTGCTCTTGGCTCCACCATCCATGCTGAAGGTGGTGTCAGGATACCCCATAAATCCAGTCTGTCCACGTCTCTTCTGACCCAGGGTTTTACAGAGGAATGGAGTTTGGAGTCTGATAGACTGAATTTGAATCCCTTCTTTGTCTCTAAAAAGTTGTGTGACTTTTGGCAGTTGAGTTCCTCTCTCTGAGCCCAGTTTGTGTGTCTCTAAATCAGGCAAGATCACACCCCGTAGCTGGGTTCCCAGGAGGAATAAATGAAGCACCAGCTTCAGAGTGCATGGGGCGTCAGTGCATCTGGTGGTCTCTCCTTCCCACTGAAGAGAATCCTTACTTCTCCCCAGCAACTTCTAGAGGGGATCAGAATGCCCACGAGGGACACCATCAGCAGAGCTCCGGGACATGCCCGCTGGGCTGAGCGTGGGGCGTGGGGCGTCGGAGGTGCTTGAGCCCCGCTTCCTAGGGGGCGGGCAAGCTGTCAGAAATGATGTGAGTTGGAAGCTTTTCCAACACACGTGCTGGACCCCACCCCAGAACCTTGGGAGGCAGGAGGGCTTTGAGAAGGTCTTGGGGAATATTCGCAGGCTCTTTGCTAGTCGGGATCCCCCCTCTTGAAAGACTCCCCTGCCCAGGCCATCAGGAGGATCACAAAGCCGTTTATTTTCCCACCTATGATGGATGCAGGGTGCAGAAAACCCAGAGATTCCTTTGGTGAACATACTGGAGCCTCACACAAACCTAGCTGGCTCTGTCTTTACTGAGGGATTTTTCTGTTTCCACAGAACTGTAATTTACCTTAGAAGTGCTCCCCAAGGCATTGTGGCATGCTGCTTCTGGGCAGAATTGATCATACCTGCTATTCTTTGGCAGCTGTGTCCTTAGAATTGGACGTACAAAAATCTGATTGGCGAAAAAAGTACCAAATGTCAAATTTCATAAAATCAGGGCAAGAACTGGTCTTCTCTTAGCATTTGGACTAGCTGCCCCCTGAAAAATGTCTTGTTTTCCCTTGGTCCTTAGCAATGCCCAGCCCAGAGGCAGAAAAAGGGAGCAAAATTTAACTTTCGCATTAAAAAATAAGCAAGGTTTTCAACCAAACAGTTAGGTAATTGGACTCATTATTTAAACACCAAAATACAACGGATGGACTTATTCATCTGGCCCAGCTTAATACATGTCGGCCTAACACTACAAACAAATACATAAAATCAAGATATGTCTGGGTGGTACAAACAGGGACAGGGCGTTGTCATCGTCAGCAATGACTTGGCCTGGAGGCACAGGCTTGGCTGCGCTGTGAGCCGGCCCTCAGAACCAGTACTCAGAGACGAAGATATGGACGTTGACGACATTTCGGTGGGACACCACGCCCCCAACCACGTAGTTCATCTCTAGCTTCAGGACAGCGTGAAATGGGCCCACAACGGGCCGCACCTGGCGCACGACACCTGGGGAGAGAGCAGAAGGTGTTCTGGGAGTTAGCAGGGACCGAAGCCACGCGGAGATCTGGGAAATGATTTCCCTCCAGGAATTTCACAGCTAGAGGAGGCCTTAGGCCTCATCAAGTCCCACCTGAACCAGATGCTTAGCATCTCCCTCCAAGTGGTCACTCCCAGGCTCTGCTGCCACCTCTAGGGATGAGTGACAGTGAGCTCGCTACAACCTCTCCATTGTGTGCGGCTCAGAGTGTGAGGGAACCTGTGCGTGTGGGCTTTGGAGTCAGATGCCTTAGGGTCAACACCAGCTCCTGTTCTCTCTGAGCCCAGGTTCCCTCCTCTACCACCATCTACGTGACCGAGGATTTAAGAGTCTAGATAAAGGGCCTGGCATGGAGTAGATGCCCAGTAGACACCTGTCCCACTCCCTTCTACCCACTGTGCCCAGTTGTGACCCTTGGGAAGAAACAAAGCAGGTATGATCCTCTTCCCTCAATCCCTCCCATTGAGGATTGCAGTGGGGTCCCAGAAACGCTTTATCTGAGCAGAGAAGTCCCGATTCCCCATGGGACATACTCCTGGATCCCTCGCTCTCCACACTTCTTTTTTGGAGGGTGACACCTAAGTTCATTGTTCCGTGTTCATGGTAACAGGTAAGCGAGAGGCGGCTCAGGTCCAGCCCGAGCAGGGCAAGCAGAAATGGGACAGGTGGCAGAGTGGAGACAGGTGTCCATTCTGGGGAAGCAGAAACCTGTGTGAAGCTGCTGGGGGTGGCGGGGAGTTGTGCCTGGACCAGATAGGGACCAGGCAAAGGTCATGATCCGAGGCCTCCCCTGCCGAGGCTCAGAGTACAGGGCAGACAAGCTCAGCTCAGTCACGGTGGAAGAAGGAACAACCCCAGGCGTTCTGCAGACTTGCAGGGGAGCGGGGTTGGGTGGTAAGAGTGGATTCCGTAACTCTCCCCAGACCTGTGCCTGGAAGCTCCACGTCTCCAGGCCGGACCCTGCTGCCACTGCCTGGCCATGCAGGGCAACCCCAAGGCTCACGGAGAGAATGCTCCTGCGCTCTGGGACCAGACAGATGGGGCTAAGGTGAGTGTTATCCACCTGCATGGACTTGGAGAGACCACCGTTCTCTCTGGGCCTCAGATTCCTCAGCGAGCATATGATGCCACCTGACCCTGTGCTTCTTCACTGTGTGATCCAGACACCCCAGCACAGCGTCTGCCAAGGTGTGAGCTCCAGGTGTGCAGGGCTACCTCCCCGCCAGACCAGCGGGCTCAGTGCTTCATTTCCACTTGAGTTCATGCATTTCCTCAACTGGTACCAGACACTGTTCTCGGTGACACCGAGAAAACAAATAGAATCTTGGTTTCAAAGCTGGTGGCAGATCTAGATGAGTGCCGTGCTCTGATAGAAGTCTGCACATTGTCCAGCAGGGGCAAGGATGGAGGTGAGGAAGGCTAGGGGATCAGGAAAGGCTTCCTGGAGGAGGTGGCCCTCCCTGCAGATCTCCAGTACCTGGCACAGAGCAGGTGCCACCCATAGCTGTTGACATTTAGGAAAGGTCACTCCTCCATCATACCCGCTCTGATATTAGGACTTCCCCAAAGTCATGTGGTGCAGGGGTGTGCTAGAGCGGCCGGCTCTCTGCTTGTGCCACATGACAATCTCCATGGCCGATCTCAAGCTACCGACATGACGTCACAGAAGGCAGGGTGGGAAAGAGCGCTCAGTGCCCGTACGCCACTGCAGGGATGCCCGCAAGGAACACCCTGGAGCCTGCAGTTCCTCAACCACGTGCTGAGAAACAGCCACTGATCGTTTGCTGCATCCAACCGCTGATTCCAAGCTGGTCTCTACAAACAGCCCTGCCACAGACTTGGGAAATGTGCACACGGGGCAGAGCAGTCAGGCCCCTGAAACCCGTCCCGCGAGGAGCGAAGGCTCCAGGGAGACCGAAGGGTCCCGAAGGCCTTTTACACCAGCGGTCAGTTCCCAGTCAGGACCACCAAGTTCATGCTCAGAAGGAGAATTTGGGCACGCCATCCCCCCTTTCACTCCCTGAGCTTGAGTTTCAAAAGTGAAATGCCCAGCAGCAGGGCGGAATTCCAGGCTATTCTAAGCAAACAAGGGCTTTAGCTCTGATGGAGAGATAAGCACAGGCTTCTGCGGGCTGTCAGCACCCTTTCTCTGCCCCTACTTGGCGATGACATGGCAGCTCTGTCCTGTTTGAACGCCCATGAACATCTTCAACTCCCGGCTAAAGATGCGGGCTTGTCACCACCCTCAGTATGACCGGGCCACTCCCATTTGCCCCTCCCTGGGCACCGTCTGGGCCGGGGTCGGCATGGCCCCCGTGGGGGGCACGGCCCCAAGCTCTCCTGCCTCCTCAGTACCCCCATCAGCGTCACCCTCTCCTCTCCCCAGGCCTGAGACCACCACGGGCGCCCACCAGCCTCAGTGGCCTGGGTTACCTGCCGATGGCACCCATCCCAGGGGCGGTGCTCAGAGGGGCTCGGGGGGCTTGAAGGAGAGGGGTGAGAGGCTACGTGAGCCTGACAACTATTTTAGGACAGAGAGCAACGGAGGTGGAGGGAACGCTTCTGCAAGCTATGATCAGATACATATTTATTTCTATATATTATTATTATATTAAAGATCATATAATTAATATATGATATAGAAATATATAGTTTGATTATAATAAATACAAAATATATATTATAACCATATATAAAAAATATAAGTGAGCTTATTTAAAATAGATCAAAATCTATTTTGTATATAAATACTATTACAATGTATAGTATTTATTTTATATTTATATTAACTTTTGCATATATCCACATATTTTATATAGATGTTTATATAATTTATATTACTATTATATAAAATACAATTTATATGTTAATATATAAATATGTATTATTATAAGTGTATATATAAAATGTAAATATTACAAAATAATTATATCACACACATGCACATTTAAATGAAGATTCCTGGCTGCATGTGGGAGCTTTGGCAGCATCAACAGTTCAGACCCACAGAAGTTTCTGGGCCCACCTGTGTGTGCCGGGCACCGGGCTAAGGAACTAGTGTAGAGAAAGTGAGGGGCTGTCCTTGGTGGGCTCAGCCTGGGCACAGAGAGGAAAGAGAAGGTGCTGATGCAGGGGGCTGGGCTCGAGAACAGGGTCATTCTAGCTGGACCAGGAGACTGCAGTTCTTCAGGACAAAGGGTTGGAGTCCAACCGACCTCGGTCAGTAGCATGACCCCAGGTTAGTTATCCAACCTTTCTGAGTCCTCATTTCCTCTCCTGTGAAACAAGGATTAAACACAGCAACCTTCAGGGACTTCCCCGGCAGTCCAGTGGTTAGGACTCCGCACTTCCACTGCAGGGGCCGCGGGTTCGATCCCTGGTTGGGGAACCATCCCCCATGCTGGGTGGTATGGCCAAAAAACCAAAAAACAATAGCAAACTTCAGAATCAGAAACAAAACCATCCCAAGGCCATCCTGCTCCTTCTCCCTCAGAAGTGACTGCTGGATGTCACAAAGCTTCCCAACGTTCAAATGTGATCTGATTTTCAGTTAAAATAGAGCTGAATTCTTACATGATTGAACAATACAGCAAGCGTTGAATATTTTTATTGGATTGACTTAAAAATTTATGAGAAAGGAAAGCTCTGAATGTGTAGAAAATGTACCTAAATATGTCGTGTTAGGGCACTTCACGAGGTTTAGTTTCTACGATGGCCGAAGACCAGAACTGCATGCTGTTGGCTGATTGTTCTGACTGTAAACAGCTAAGAGACAAATGAAACACTGAAGGAAGCAAAGGGCTGCTTTAATGAAAAGGGTGTTGAGAAGGGGCTGAATTTCAGATACAGGTCACATTCAGGGCCTGGATTTTCTCAGGATCTTTGCATTTAACAAAAAAAATGTTTAAGGTGGAAGAAATAGGTGTGCCGCAGGGGTTAAAGAAGTCGTCGTAGGAGTGTACACAGCAGGTGCTGAGGAAGGTGCCTCCCTTCCCACCCCTCCAGAGTCAGCTTCTCTCTCCCTCTCCTCTGACCTGAGGTCCACATTGAATCTCCAACTCTATCTATAACCCTAGTCAGCCCAGGGTTCCTTTCCCAGGCTACCCACGCCCACTCAGTAGACCTGACCACATCTTCAGCCTAGCCACACTTCCTGGGGGCTCTGATTTGGGTGACCATGCTCCCTTCATTCCCAGGTTACTTCAAGCCTGAGTTTCACCTCCTTGTCCTCACCTTCACTGAACCTAGACTTTCTCCTGATATCACTTCTTTCTTCACAGCTTTCCTACCCATCCATCCATCCACCCATCCATCCACCTATCCAATCATCCATCCATCCATCCATCCATCATCCATCCACCCATCCATCCATGCATCCATCCATCCATCCAATCATCCATCCATCCATCCATCCATCATCCATCCACCCACCCATCCATCCATCCATCCATCCACGCATCCATTCAATAGAGGCCATTCTGCACAGGGGAGGTTTAAGGAAGATTCTACAGAGGAGCTGACTTCAAATCAGATTTTGAAGACTAAGTAGGAGCTAAGGAGGCAAGTATGACATGTGCAAAGGCCAAAAGTATGAAGGTTCGGGTCAGCTCTGGGAACAGTGTTAATCTTGGGGAAGATAGATGGATGAGGCTGAGAAGGTGGTAAAGGGCTTCTCCAGGGACCTCACACCTCGTCAGGCTCACAGAACCCGGAACCCAGGTCAGCAGTTTCCTGGCTTCCTCCCCAATGCCGATTCTAGACCAGTGTTCTTTCAGAACTACCAACAACATTCCCAGTGCAGGGAAACAAGAGAGGGAAGAAGAGAAACCCTTGCTGCCCATATGTGGCATCACAAACATTAGAAACTGGACCTCCACCAGGGGTCCGATTCCATCATCCACTTGATCTACAGAGGTATAGTTGGCATCTGCTATGTGCCAGGCACTGGGGACCAGCTAGCCTGCCTATGTCCTCTTTCATGAAGCCTCCCCAGCCCCACTCTGTGTCTCCCTCGGCTGTACCGCTGCATCTGCCCAGTGCAGGGAATATTCACAGTTGGCTCCCCCTTCACGGGCAGGGTCTGCCTCATGCTCATCTCTATCCCACTGTCCCCAGCCCAGGGCCTGGGGCAGGACACAGCAGGAGCACCATTAAGATTACTGAGTGAGATGAAGGCAGAGGAAGAAAGAAGGAGAGAGAAAAGAGAAGGAGAGAGGAAAGAAGGGACACCAGTCCTTGAGGGCCCCTCAAAACTTTGTCCTGAAGGAAAGGGGGCCGCTGAAGGCTCCGAGTGAGAGCCGCTTTATGTGGAATGACCATTCCAGCAGCAAAATGCAGGACAAAGGGAGAGGTGCATTTCCATCACGCCTGCCTTGTCCATCTTACCTGCTGGAGTGTTTACCTCCCTACCTTTCAAGAGCCCCAGGAAAAAAAAAAGGCCATGATGCGGAGTTCAACTGTGTTAATCTTCCAAATCCTCATCCTTGGCATTTCTGCTTCGGGTCTCAGACACTGCTGGTATTCCTCGGCGTGTCTGTGCCTCTTAAAGATATAATTAAGCCTTTTTTTCCCTTTGAAAAATGTAGGTCCCCTCAGGCACTTCATCTTCATGTCTCGTCTCTGCTTTGTAAATTGCAGCTGATGTGTCGGAGATGCAGAAGCCTGAACACAGAGCATGAGGGTCCAGTGGGAGACCTCCGTCACCTCCTGGGGACTGTGGTCTGGATTCCAGGCCCCTGAAGCCATCTCCAAGCTTCTGCTGCTGGACTGAGGTTGCAACTGATTGTCTCCCGGTTGTTTATAGGGAGGAAGACCAGCCACGGGGCCGACTGCATGAGACACTGATCTATAAAGAGACCTGGAGTCACAGCTTAGGTTCCTATGCTGGTCCCTTAGCGACCAGCCGTGTGACCTTGTACGAGTCACCGTCTTTCTGAAGTTCAGCCTCCAACTCACAAGTCCTGTGATTCCAACCGACCAAGTGAAATGGCGTGAACAGAGTTGTCAAAGAGTATCTTAACAAAAAAGATGATCAACCTAGAGATTGCATGATATCTCATGCCAGTGGAAATTGTGCTTTTCAAAAGACAGAGATTCAAGTTCGAAAAGGAAGAGGTAAGAAAGCCACATGTTGGGCCTTCCCTGGTGGCGCAGTGGTTAAGAATCCACCTGCCAATGCAGGGGGCATGGGTTCGAGCCCTGGTCCGGGAAGACCCCACATGCCACGGAGCAACTAAGCCCGTGCGCCACAACTGCTGAGCCTGCGCTCTAGAGCCCGTGAGCCACAACTACTGAAGCCCCCGCGTCTAGAGCCCATGCTCCACAACAAGAGAAGCCACCGCGATGAGAAGCCCATGCACCGCCACGAAGAGTAGCCCCTGCTTGCCCCAACTAGAGAAAGCCCGCGTGCAGCAACGAAGACCCAGAGCAGCCAATAAATAAATAAATTTATTTAAAAAAAAAAGAAAGCCACATGTCCACATCATAAAAGAATAAGAAGTGATCACTACCTGAAATCAGGTTACAGAGTCATTTGTCTTCTTGATTATCACAGTCTCCCCACTGCAATGTGAGGCCAGAGGCCAATGGCACTGTCTTTCCTGGTCACTCTTGTATCTCTCGTTCTTGAACATAGTGGGTCCTTGGTCCTACTATGGACCGGACACACAGGAGGCACTGAGTACATGAATTGCTAAATGAATGAATGAACTAAAGATCAAAGTGCTAAGCACAATTTATAAAGTTGAAAGTTACCACCCAGAAATGAAAGTGTCGGGAAGGAATGAACAATAGCCAGAAGTCACTGGCTTTTTAGGCATTGACCGAATGGCAGGAGAAAGGTGACACATGAGAGCCAGGTCTCACTGTCTGGTCCTGGTGGCCACCACACAGAGCCACGAGCAGGGGGAAGGTGACGAGTGGGCCTGTGTGGACAAGGTGCTGGAACAGAGAACGCAGGAGCTCAGAGGAGGCCCACGTGGTCTCGCCAAACACTAACACGATGGGAGACTGGAAAGGAGCAAACCATCACCCAGATCTTGGGAAATGTGCCTTGATAGGAATAACAATCTCTGCAGGCTAGCATTAATAGCACAGACCAAAGGCAAAGAGGAAAAATCAGGAACACAAAGAAATGCGGTCCATACTTCTAAAGCAAACAATCTAGAGTACTGATGGGCTTGGAAAGAGGCCCACAGCAGGGGAGGGAAATAGAAACGGAGGGGCCCCACGTGCCCACGGCTCCATCTTGTTCTCCCCACACTGCTGGGGGGGCAGGATCATCGCCTTCCTTCCACTGGGGACGAGAATGAGGTTCTGGGGGCTGTATGTCCCGGATCACACAGCCCTCAGGGCACGGCGTCCCTCCAGCCAGGACTGACCCCGAGCCCAGCTCTCTCCACCCCACGGCATCTGCTCTCCCCTCACGGTGTGACAAGGTAGGGAGGAAACGTTACTGCCCTTGGCTGAGTCATCGCTATAGGGCAAAAATGGCAGAAAGGAACTAGAGGGTAATCACATCACTCACTGGCAGGGAAGGAATGGAGCTCCTGACACCCTGTCTCCTCTTCTTGCCCTGAAAAACGCCCAGGTAGGAGCTTAGAAGGAGGGGGACAGGTGTCTGGGCCACATATTCAAACACCAAATGGTACCCGACGTGCCTCAGCGGAACTCATCCTCCCGATTTCTTCTTTTTTTTAATTTAATTTAATTAATTAATTTATTTATTTATGACTGTGTTGGGTCTTCGCCTCTGTGCGAGGGCTTTCTCTAGTTGCAGCAAGCGGGGGCCACTCTTCATCGCGGTGCGCGGGCCCCTCACTATCGCAGCCCCTCCCGTTGCGGGGCACAGGCTCCAGACGCGCAGGCTCAGTAGTTGTGGCTCACGGGCCCAGTCGCTCCGCGGCATGTGGGACCTTCCCAGACCAGGGCTCGAACCCGTGTCCCCTGCATTGGCAGGCAGATTCTCAACCACTGCGCCACCAGGGAAGCCCCCCGATTTCTTGATTATTACAAACGCGCTTTCTCCACGGGTCTCCTGTGAGCTAAACCGGACAGCGCGGACAGCTGCAAGGAGCTAAGAGTCAACCCCCAGGGTCCACCTTTCCCTCGGGCAGAAATACCAGAAGAAGTGTCAGCTCTGCACTAAGCTTTTCAGACTCCTTCCGGGACGCGGGTCCAAACGCTTCCAGGGCGCGTGGTCGCTATGGTCCCCACACCCGTCCACTGTCTCCTCCCCCTCATCTCAGCCACACTCGCTGGGGCCTCGAGGTCCGAGGTTCCAGGGAAAGCAAAGGAGGTTCCGGTGGTGAAGTGAGTTCTGAACCTCAGGGTACCGGCAACAGCAAAGCGGATCCCGAACCCAGATCCCTGCCTGCTGCCCCTTTCCACCAAGCCACACGCCCTCCTCGCCAGAGGAAAAGAAGGCCTGGGCGGTTTTCCAGAAGGGATCTACCGTCTGATGCACCTGCTTCTACCAACTTGGCCAAAAATGTGACTGTGATGGAAGGATGAGAAATCCTTTCCTCTTCCTCTATGTGTCCTCCCGCCTGGACCAGCCCCCCTACCCACGTGCAAGCTGGGGTCCCTCCCTGGCCCAGACCCAAACTCATCAGCTCACTCACATCTCTCCAGATGCCCCCAGATGGGCAACTGGAGCCCTCCCCCTTCCCCCAAACCCGATGCCCTTCTCCCAGGCCCCTGGGCCGGGCACTCGGAATCCAGAGGCCTCTTGCTTCCGGCCTTCCCGCTCCAAGGCCAGAACTCTTCTCGACCCGCCGCCCAGCCCCCGGCCCACAGCAGGTGAGGCGCCCCTTGATTAGGCCCCGCCTCCCTGTCCAGCCTGATTTCTCAGCACTGGCCATACTCCGGCCACGCCAGACCCCTCGCAGACCCCCAAGATGAGCAAAAGCCACGAGAGGGCAGGATGAGCGGGAGTCTGGCCAGCTCGGCCTGACTTAGACTCAAAGACTGGAAACTGCAGAGAGACAGGTCCTCTCTCTGCTTTGCAGGCATTGAGGCTGTGCTACCTCCTTCTCCAGAGGCGATTAGGCCCCGAGGGATTAAGAGGCCCGCCTGGCTGGTGAGTGCAGCCCGGGCGCCCCAAGTCCCCCCCTGCTGCTGAGCTGCACGGGTGCTGGGGTGACAGACAGTGAGCAGCGCTGGTCTGCCTCCTCACGGAGCTCTGGGCCCCCGGGGAGGCAGATGGGGCGTAGAGGCCAGTAAAGGTCAGCAAAGGTGCTTTGGCAGCGCTAAAGGGAAGCACTCCGCCGGGACACGGTACGGTGCCCACGCACGCATCACCAAGGACTTGACCTGGAGCTGGATTCTGAAGGACAGTGTGGCCTGGCCAGAAACAGGCCTCGGGGAGGGGCTCAGGTGGAGGATTTCGGCTCTCAGTTTCCCACGTGGGTGAGAATTAGGGGGGAGGGGCGAGCAAGGAGGCCAGCAGGTGGGCAGCGGCTTGATGGCCCCGAGGAGCTGAGACCCTTTCCTGGAGTGATGGGGTCACTGCCAGATCTCAGAAGGAGGGGACATGCTGAGGTTTGGTGAGAACCATCACTTGTTCTCCTTTCCTTCCCAAGAGGCACTAAGAATGAGCCAATTCAGGACAGAGAGGGCTTCCTGCTGGCAGGGTGGCAGCCTGAAACCCCCAAGCCTTCAATTCCCTTTATCCCTGGCCAAGGCTCCACAGAGGCTCTTCCGGCACTGGATCCCCAGAAAGAGAATCATTTGACCAGCCAGTGACTGAACATTTGTTATGCACCGACTCTATGTACTGTGTTCACAGCTACCAGGGATGTAGAGAAATTTCAGGACTGGGGTAGACCTCAAAGAGGAGGACTCTGCCTGCTGGTTCAAGGTCACAGAGGATGGTCATGGCAGCAGGAACCCCACACCGAGTCCCAACACGCTGTGTGCATGCCTCAGTCACGCCCCCTGAGCCTGGAACTCCCTCCGTGCCTCAGTTTCCTCACCTGGAGAATGGGACCATCACCCACAGGCTTAAGTGACACAATACGTGTGTACAACATGCTGGAAGAGTGCCTGGCACACAGCAGGGGCCCAGAAGGGCTTGCTGTTAAGACAAAACTGTGATAATCGCGACCCAATACTTGGGGTTCTCAAGCCGCAGGCACGGATTGGACGTTCCATCTGGAAACACCCAACTCCGAGGCCACAGGAAGCACTCTCCGTGACAGTGGTTGACGGTGGGTGTCTGGGTCCTCTGTGCATATACGGTTGTCAGGTGAGGCCGTCGGAAGATTCCTATCATCATCAGACTCTTTTTTTCTAATTTTGCACAACATGCCTCTACTGCTGTTTGGCTAAAAACACTTCATTTTCTTAAAAAAAAGAATAATTTATGAATGTGCCGGTGATATCAAAGGCTTTTCAAAAGGTGCATAACAGCAGCAGTAAGAGGGTCACAAATCATTCTGGATGCAGCCGATCCCCAGGAGAACCTCGGGAAATGCTAAGAGGTTGCTCTGGACTCACTTTAACCCCTTGGTTCCTCTGGAAGTGAGCAGGCGAGTGTGATCCTGCAGCCTGCTGGGTGCCGGGCCCGGGTTACCTCCTAGTGGGTGTGGTGTGTGTGTGCATGCGTGCGTGTGCAAGAAAGAAAGACAAACAGGGTGACGGGGGCATGGCACAGATGATCCCCTCGTAGGCTCTTGCCTCTAGGAATTCACAATCGGTGGAAGAGAAGAGTCAAGCAGAAACTCACAACGTCATGCCCACCACACCCTTCCCGTTGGCACCAGAGTTTCTCTGCTCCCACGCACGGCAGATCTTCTAGAAGGAGTCCCCAGCACCACCTCCAGCACTCCCACTCCGGTGTGTCTCCCCTTGACCCCGCTGCACTGAGACAGCCTTGTCAAGGTCACCATCAGCTGGGGCGATACTGAATCCGATGGTGAATCCTTGGTCCTCCTCTGACCAGACTCACCATCGTTGACACGGCTCACTGCGCCTCCTCCTGGAAAGGCCTCCTCCTCCAGGCTGGCCTCCTCTCCTGATCTCCCCAGCCTCTGAGCACAGGAGGCCGCAGCGCCTGGTCTCTGGCCTCCTCTCTCCTCTGTCTACACTCAATTCCTTAGCAAGCTTGTCTGGCCTTGGGGTTCCAACTACCATCCACCTGCTAATGCCTCCCAGACTCACTTATTCTACCCCGCGTGGCCACGGGTGTCCAACAAGCCCCTCAATCTTAATGTCAAAGGGAACTTCCGACCTCCCCAAAGCTGCCATGTCACAGCTTCCCTGGCTCACCTGATGACATCCCTAGTCTCCTTGTTCTTTAGGTGAAATCCACGGAGTCATCCCTGCCTCTGCACCTAATTTGTCCGCAAAACCTGGCACCACCTCCCAACACATCTGGTATCTGTCTACTGTTCACCCCTCCTGCCGGGGCCACATGGTCAAAACTACCGTCATCTCCAGCCTGGATCACTGAGCTAGCCGCAGTGTCTTCCTGAGCCCAGCCTCACCCCGGAGCCCAGAGGGAGCCTTTATAATATTAGATCATCTCCCTCCTCGTCCCAAAACCCTCAGGTGGCTCCCACCTCGCTCAGCAGAAAAGCCAGAGCCATTACGACAGCCCCAAGACCATGCCTCTGCTCTAGCTGCAGCCTCCTTGCTGTGATTCAAACACGCCAGGCTCGCCTCTGCCTCAGGGACTTTGCATCTGCTGTTCCTGCTGCCTGGAGCTCTTCCTCCAGATCATTTCCTCAGCTCCTCGGGTCTTAGGCGAATGTCTCCACCACCAGATGTACAGTTGCTCCTCCCCACACCCTGCCCCCCTCCTCTCCTGCCCTCTGCATAACACTTGCCACCGCCTGACAGTGTGGATACTATACTTGTTTCTTGTCTGCTGCTACCCTCTGGAATAAAACATGTATGAGGTAAGGATTCATGTCTGTCTGTCTGTCTTGGTCGTTGCTACATCCCCTAGAGCAGGGTCTGCGCCCGTTGGACACACACGTTATTTGCTAGAAGAATGAGTATGACAGGAGCCCTATAAGAAGCTCATCCAGGGTGCCCTGGGAGCACAAAGGAAGGAGCTGCACTGTGCCTGTGGGGGGCATGGAGGGCATGTGAGAGGAGGTGATGGCTGACTTGGGCTTTGAGGGATGAATAGGAGCTTACCAAGAGGAGAAGCAGGTGAATGCTATGGCTAAAGTTCAGGAGAAGAGAGAGACCATAAAATGTCTGGGGTCTGGGGCATGGGCTGGGGTGGCTGGAGCAGAGTGGAGGGGAGAGGAAGGGATGAGAGTGCTGGACGCTGGGGAGGAGAAAAGCAGGCTGAGGCTGAGGACGTCTCTCCAGCCGGGCAGCAGGTTTGGACGTGAAAGGTGGGGTTTAAAACCTGACAGAACCAGCAGCTACTGGCTGTGGGGGTGGGAGGAGGGGAGCAGAGGGTCCCCGGCTTCCAGCTTCAGGAGCCGAGTAGCTGGAGCACCTTTCACGTGACACGGAAGTGCACTGCTAAGAGAGCAGGACGCCCTGGCCAGGCTCGCGGGACCTCACAGCCAGGTGGAGACACCGCAGGCAGGTGTGAGAAGCAGCCCACGTGGCGCGTGGGTCCAGAGGCAGGAGCAGGGAGGTGTCCAGCGAGGATCCCTGTGGCCCCTGTGTGCCCCGCTCGGGGTGGGGGGCGCAAAAGCAGGGGCTGTGCCCCAGTGGACCCCTCTGAGCCCTGAGAGTCCTGCCCGAGCCAGGGGGCTGCCTGGGGGGTGGCCTCTGAGAGCTTCTGCACCTGTGAAACTGGGTGTCGGGAGCCCTCCTCACAGGGCTTTGCAGGGGGAATAGCTGCATTTCTGTGTGTCAGGACGGCACTGGGCCCGACGCCTACGAACCCATCTCTGCTCCGCGGGGTCCCAGCGCAGGAAGCACAAAAAGTGTCAAAGTTTGTCCCCCTTTCGTGCCCCATCTCACCCCTCTGAGAGACCCCCGCCTGCCCTCCCCGCACGGCCAGCCTCCAGGTGAAGTCGGGCCGAGGCCCGTTCCTGCGCGTCACCCGGGAAACGACTTGGCTGTTGGCCAGGGTGTGGCCCCCGGTGATGGGGCTGTGCCTCCCGGAGAAGAGAAAGCGCCTAATCCCTGGGATTTGCCGTGAAAGCCGGGACAGGGCGAGTCACTCATCACTGGCAGGGATGGCTGCGCTGTTGTTTTTAGGTGGAATTTCTGAATCTCATTCGTAATGTGTACTGATCCCGGGCCAAGCTTTCCGAATCAGGCTGCCGGACGGGGTCAGCAGCGCATGTTTAACCCCTTAAGAGGTAATGATTTTGCAGAGGTGATCTGGGCCCTGGTAGCTGAGACCACGGAGGGTGACTTGAAGCCAGATGGCCGGGCAAGCAAGCTCTTTGCTTTGCATGAGGCCTCGCCTGGCCAGGGGCAGAGGCACAGCTAGGTTGGTATCTTCACTCACAAGCTCTTGTACCGGGGCTGCTGTGTACAGCTGACTAGGTTGTGCACTGCACATAGAAGCAGCTGCGAATGGTGCCCCCCTAGGGTTTTGCAGTGCACAACATATTCAACTGCACGTGGCAGCCCTGCCACACACCACTTGTCTCTCCCACTGACACATTAACAGGCACAGAGCCTACTGCTGAAAAACAAGCACTTTCCACTATAGGAATTCAGATGGCAGGATGCTAGGGAAGCCAGGAGGCAGTTTCTTGAAAGCAGGACCTGTGGCTTGGGTGTAAATTTGTTCCTCAGCACCCAGCCCAGGGCTAGGCATGGAGGAGGAACTCAGGATGCTCTTGTTGAATGAGTGAGATAATTCAAGGATGACAGAACTTGGGAGGCACAGCCTCCACCATTCTGCTTCAGGGTGGGCCCGAGTGGTGAGCCCGGGCCACGAGATGTGCTTATTACATAGCTCCCAGGTAGCTGAAGCCACTTTGGGGCGAACAGTCCTGGCACTGTCCCATGTGCCTCCCTCTGGCCTGCTGTCCTGTCCTCTCAGGGGGCTCCAAGCTCTCACCAGCTCTCCCGCTCCAAACGGCTTCCTCACAGTGGCTCATTTATCACCCTAACAACCTACCCAGTTACGTTAAAATACACACAGCTCCTTCCGGTCCTCATAACCCGGCGAGGCAAGTATTATTATGGCAATCTTGCTGAGAAGAAAACTGAGGCTCAGAGAGGTTATGAGACCTGCCTGAGGTCACACAGCTAGAAACAGAGAATCAAGCAAGAATTATGCCCAGAACATCTGACCCCAAGCTCAGTGCTCCCTCTGTGGCAGCAGAGACTCCACTGTGTTTTGCCAGAAAAGGGCCACCCCAGCCACTGATACTTTCAAACTTAACTTGAAATAGGGTAATAACCCTTATATGCTCACAGATGAAACTTAGAATGCTGTTTCAAAATGTAAAAGTTTTTGGTTCCCTTTAGGAGGGGGAGTGAGGATATTGTTACGAGGGTGGTACATACCGGGCAAACTTAGAGGCCCCACATCTTGCTTCAGTACAGACAGCATCGGCATTGGGAAAAGGTTTGGGTTCCATTAATATTGATTTCCAGCACACCTATTGTGTGCCAGGCGCTGCTAGGGTGTGTCACGTAACCATTTCATCGAATGACAATAATGGTGTCTGTAATTAGGGACTATCACTCCTCAACCTAACACAGGTAAGCATCTCTAAGGTGAGCCAGCCGATCTCCATTCATTCAGACTTTACTGGGAGCAGGATTGGCTGCCATGGTGCCTCGCCAGGAGCTGAGGACAGGAGCGCTTCTGTTTCTCAGGGGACCCAGCGGAGGAAGAGGAGCTCAGGGAACAACCCAGTACAGACTCAACATGCAGCACACCTGCTTGTCAGCTGCAGCCCGTGGGACCCCGGGCCGGCACTTCAGTTTTTTCTTATAGAAACAGTGATGCCAGCCAAGGGTCAGGAGGGCTGTTCACAAAATCACCCAGTGGGTCTAAAAAGCAGCTTCCGCTGAGCCCTGCCTAGTTCCTATTGGCTTTGGGGAGGTTTTAGCAGAAATTTTGGCCAAGCTGACCCTCAATATAGACGGACTTCTTCTTCCCCTCCTTAGAAAAACAGTTAAAAAGAAGTAGTGAGCAGGGAGGGGTTGGGGAAGGCTGAGGCTCAGACACCAGCTGCCACCCAGAGGCCTGGGGAGTCCAGGGGTGGCCCCCAGTTGCCGGCGGCTGATGCTACACTGCCCGCGCCCACCTCGCCAGGGTCCCCCTGAGTCATCTCTCAGGAGCTATTACCTGAAAGACCCCCTCTGGAGCAGCCCCCGATTACAGCCGGTACTCTGCTGAGCGAAGAATGAAACCGGGGCTGGATAAGGAAGGCTTTGTAGTGGCCCGAGAATACCTCAGGCATTAATAGAGCATTTTCGCACAGGTCGAAAATGCATTCTTCATTTTTCATTGACAGCTGGTGAAAGAGGAATGCAATAGGGTGTCTGCTAGGGGCTTTACAGAGACAGCAGCTCAGCCCTGCTTCAGAGCCGCCTTTATCCCTGCGAAGAACTGGTTTTTAAAGGATACATTAGGGGAAAGTCTGGCCTTTTTCGGTTCTTAATCGACTTGGGGTACTTTCTTCTTCTGCTGCTGTTATTTGGGGGAGGAATGAACTCAATGGCGGCTTGTACGCTGGGTAATTTTCTGGGAAACGAACTCTCGGTAACTTTGCCCAAGTCAACACCAGCCGTCCGCAGGCTCCAACTCTGGGCGTCTGGGTCAGACTGGGCTCTGGGCCTGCTCTGCCCCCCAGCACCAGGGGGCCTAGGACAAGCCTCCTGCCCTTTCTGGCCATCGCTCCCTCATCCGTTAACAAGTCTGCAAACAACCCGGGCCCTGTGGTTTTTCCATTGCTCAGTCTCAGGCGGTCATTTACTCCGCTCCCTCCTTTGCCCAAGGGAGACGATCACATCCCCCGAGGCATCTGTAAAGACTGAGCAGGGATGCGGGGGTGAGCGTGCCCAGCGGTGGTTCCCAGGGCTGCTCAGACTGGTCTCAAGTCCATCGCAGGTGGACAGGCCTGTGTCCATGGCCAGCGTGTGCCAGGGTGGCTACCCCCAGAGCCCAGGAGCTCCTGGGGGGCACAGAAGCTATTTGGTGCATTAGAGGAGCAGGAAGGAGGTGGGGATAAGGAAGCCCAGGGAAGAGACCCCAAGCAGAGAAACAAGGCAGCGACCGGCAGGTATAGAGACCAGAGCCCAGCACAGCCTGGGTCCCACCTCAGCGAGACCCTGCCTCCTCTGGCCTTGGTCCTCCACCTGGGAGAGGGCATCGGTAAACTCCAGGGGCCCAACTGGACGGGACATCCTGCAAACGTCCTGAGAAGTTGAAGAGGCCAGGCCTACCCAGGAAGCCGGACCACAGGCAGGATGAATTCCCAAGGGCCGGCCTGGGCCCTCCCCCAGCACCAGAATCCAAAGACCGGGGCCCATGTGACGAAGCACAGTGAGGAGAAGCTGCTCTGTCTCTGCGGCCTGGGGGTCGCCTCTCACACCAGGGGTCTGTCCTGTTCCCCACCCTACCCCGAGTCACCCTGGGAAGACCGGCCAGCCCCCTCGCTGCTCTGGTGTCCCCCTCTGCAAAAGAAGAAGTTGGAAGAGGTGGCCTCCAGGAGCCTCCAGGCTCTGAGATGCCAGGATTTTCTGCCCCAGCGGATGGGAAGCCAAGAAATCGAGACTCCCAGGTTGGTTCTGTTTGGAGTATAGATGCGGCTAGAAAAATGTGCTGCTGAGCACTGGCTCTGGGCCCGGCCGCTGCCCAGCCCCTGGCTTGGGTCACTGCAGGAAGGCTTTAGCTGGGAACTGAAGGCACAGACACACTGTACAGAGCCCGCCCCCAGAGAGGCCTCCGCTGGACAGGCTTGTCACGGTCTCTCCACCACCGCGTTTTGATGATCTGTTTATGCACCGCACACCCCCTTCCCACCCCGGTGGAATGCAAAGCCCTTAGGGGCAGGGGCTGCGTGGTATTGACCCATCTCTGTACCCACAAGGCCGGGCCCAGGGCCTGGTACAGGGCGGGCTTGGGAAGAATGCAGAAATGCAAAGAATGAATGAGTGCGTTGGAAGGTTCTGATTCCAACTCCTGTAGTTCCAAGAGCTGTGAACTGCCCCGGGGTGGGCTGCGTTGAAGCCACACCTGCAGGCCCAGCGCCCAAGCACAGGCCCAAGGTGGGCTTCTGTGGGCGTGTTCACCCTACTTCCTCCCGTCTGCCCTCATCCCCGGGCGCCCGAAGGTCCCTTAAGTGTCTCATCACCTAACGATGGGGGAAACTGAGGCCCAGGGTGGGCAGTGACTCAAGCGCAAGCGGCAAGGTTTAAGCCTGCTGACAACCAAACTGCACGCCCTCCCCTCGGAATCCCAGTGAGAGCTAATGTACCATTAATTGTAATTAACTAATTATTCCTGCTGCCAACTAGCGGAGGAGGAGCCGGGGGTGGGGGCCCCCCAGATGACTCAGTCATGTTTATAACATGCAAACCCATTTAAGAGCTTGTGAAGTCGCTATAGATGGCTCTTTGGCAACAGGGGAATAACCATTCCCTGTCTTCAGCTCGACAACGGTCGGGGCTGGGGGCCTCGGGGACCGGGGTTCTGAGATCCAACAGCGCCACCTACAGACCATGTTCGAAAATGCTCGGCTCCAGGACCAGCCGAGTGGGCGCTCAAGACCTCACAAAATCCAGGGCCTAAGAGACCACGAGGCCCACTCCTGCCCACCCCCTTCACGACGAGGAATCAGACACCTAGGCGAGGACAGGCCTGGCCCTCAGTTGCTCAGCTGCTTTGAAAATGCGAGTCTAAATTTAAGTCCCAAGTGGCAGATGTGATGGTTTTCATTCTCCATGAATTTGAAGTCTCTAAAGCGGAACAGTTCAGGAGAGGCACCGTGAGCAGCTTCCCAGACGCACCCGCTTCTGCTTCTCCCCTTCCGGGCCTTGCTAGTGCCCGTCCCCTCCCCCTTCTCCAAGTCCTCCTCCACCCCAGCGCTCCTTCGGTGCTGAATCTCGAGGGGTGTGTGTGTGGGGGGGGGCTGTACATGCGCCTTGATGAGACCTCAGCCCTCCTACCCAATGACACGCGGGAGGGGACAAGACTGGACACCCTGCAAGGCGAGCCAGGCCCTGACGCCCGTTAGCTATTCCTCTGTTGCACCATAAGAATAAAGATCGTGGGGCTTCCCTGGTGGCGCAGTGGTTGAGAATCTGCCTGCCAATGCAGGGGACACGGGTTCGAGCCCTGGTCTGGGAAGATCCCACATGCCGCGGAGCAACTAGGCCCGTGAGCCACAACTACTGAGTCTGCGCATCTGGAGTCTGTGCTCCGCAACAAGAGAGGCCGCGATAGTGAGAGGCCCGCGCACCGCGATGAAGAGTGGCCCCCACTTGCCACAACTGGAGAAAGCCCTCGCACAGAAACGAAGACCCAACACAGCCATAAATAAATAAATAAATAAATAAAATTAAATTTAAAAAAAAAAAACAAAAAACAACTCTCCTTCCTTGATCCTCTTATGGCAGTTTTAACCTCTTTGATCATTAAATATATATTATGAAAAAAAAAAAAAAAGAATAAAGATCGTATCAGCTCCCACGATGGGGCAGCTGTGCTGAGCCCCCGGACCAGCGCTTTACCCGTGTGACCTCGTCTGAAATCCACGTTTGTGAGACGCAGAGACCTAGTTAATCCACCCTTGGTAGGTGGGGAGACTGAGCCCACAGGCGTCTCCCCGAGAGCTGGCGGCGCCACCACCCTGGATGCGCCTCACGCTGTGATTGGCTGGGGGGGTGCGGGGGGGGGGTCCAGCTGGGCCCTGAAGGACCAGGGGACTCAGATGGGAGCCGGGCTGGTTCCCAACAGGCCTCGGCTAAGCCACTGGCTGGGAGGACGAGGGGGCGTCTAGGTGGACCTGCCGTCTCCGGCCACTCACCCACGGTCATGCCGTCCATGTAGCGCTTGATGATATCGAAGGAGTCGCGGAGGTTCCCGTCTGTTATGTCGAAGATGATGTCAGCGTGGTTGGCAGGATACGCGGGCGTGATGGCCCGGAGGAAGATGATCTCTGCAGAGAGAAGCACGGCGTGGGCCCCGTGACCCCGGAAATGCCCCCGCAGGCAATGAGGACCCAACACGAGGGATCCCCTGCGTGGAGAAGGGGCAGGGCCCCCGAGGGGCCCTAGATCATAGCCTGTCCCCCCCTTCTCATCAACGGGGAAGCCGAGGCCTGGAGAGACTGCGAGTGTGCCCTGAAGTCATGGAGCTGATCGGCAGCAGGGCCGGTGCTAGGAAGTAACTGGTGATGATTCAGGAGTCTCCCTGAAGCTGGGAAGATGGGGAAGGGGGCTGGATGATGGGATATGGGCGAGAGGTCAGAAAGGGCAAGGGGGCAGGCTGGTCCCCTGCCCAACAGTGATGTGGGTCAGAAGCCAGTTCTCAGGCCGGGCCAGGCAGTTTGGTGGCTGTATCCGTCTCCCAGGCCACCTGACACGAAGCCAGCAGCCTGCCCTGGGTGGGGAGCGCGAGGCCCCGATTTACCCCTGCTCTGTGTTATCTCGGCAGGGGGAGGATGTCCTCTCTCTGGGCCTCAGTTTCCTCACCTGTAAAGTGAATGAGGCAGCCCGCCAGTGCCCATCTAGGGTCCTCTCAACGCTAATGGTCAAGGTCTGGACTGCCTGGGCCCAAGACGCTGACAGGTATCTCTAACCACACCCAGCTCCCGCTAGAACAAAATTATGGACCAGCACTGGCCAGGAGGCCACAAAACCGGCCATTAGGGATTTGGGAAGGATTTGTGGTTTGGTGGAACCCGTCATTCTGCACAAGGCAAACAGCAGTCAGTGATTTTCTCCGACCCAAGTCCGCACACCCTGCGAAGATTCTGTGCCTCCCCTTTTCTAGAGGAACGAGTGGGCAGGTGGGGCAAGGGCCACCGGCTCCCGCAGGCAAGCACATCCCTGGGGTGCCTCTGGTGCCCTCCCACCCCCGTGGCCAGGCTCTACGTTCCGGCATGTGCACCTGCATTACCGCCCAGGACCCCGTTGCCGTGTGTAAACACAGGGCAAACTGTCCGTCTTCCCTGAGACGGTCAGAGGGCTCTTTCATATCACTGTGTCCCAGAGCCTGGCCCGAGCCTGACACATCGGAGGCTCAGTCGACGTTTACTGAGTGAATCCTCACGGCGAGCTCCTCTGAAGGCCTCCACGGAGGGAGGCGGTGTCTGGAGACCACACCAGCCCTGGCACGTGGGCTGCACACCCCGAAGCAAGGCATACGGAGCAGAACCCTGCCCACAGCCCTCTGCCGGGCGCCGGGAGCCCGCTGCCGTGGACCTACCCGTGTGCAAAGGGGGCTGTGATGGCAGGTCTACACTGCAGGCCAGGAGCTGCCTGGGGGCAGGGCACACTGACTGCTTTACTGCTGGGCTCCCTGGAGCTGGTCTGGCTGCACCAGCCCATCTGCCCCTCGGTCTCCAGGATGATGCTTCTGTACGCAAATAGCATCAGTCCCAACCCTCAACTGGCTCCCAAAGCCTAGGTGTTGAAGCCCCAACTCCAAGTACAGGCTCCTGCTCCCACCCTTTCAGCCCCTCTCTTGCCAAGCCGTCCACCACTCCAGCCAGAAAAACTTGGCTTTGTTCCTCAAAGGTCTACACTCCCCACTCACCTCCAGACGTTTCCAGAGGTTCTGCTCTGCCCTCCTCTCTCCATGCTCCCCACTTTCACTAAGTTGCCTCCTACTGACCCCTCAGGACCCAGAGTGGAGTCACTGCCTCCTGGAGGCCCCCATAGCCCCGCGCTTGGCACAGAATCAACACAATAGCTATTTGTTGAACAACTGTAACCCCTAAGAAGAGACCCCCGAACTGAGAGCTGGGAATGGGCTGGAACGGTACCGCCATGTAGTCTGGGGACACGGAGGAGATGCAGAGGCAGGGAGGGGTCTACATTCCAAACCCCAAACCCACATCCCACCAAGGAGTGGCTCCCGCAGGCCAAGCTCTCAACTCCAGCAAGGGGGCTGCCTGGCAAGGAAGCTCCTCCAGACGATGGCCTCCCCCAGGACCCCTACGCCGGTTCCAAGCCGTGGGAGCGGCCACTCACCTTCGGGGCGGGTGAACTCGCGGAAGGTGGGCAGCGACACGACCGTGTGGGAGATGGTGTGCACTGGGTCCAGCACGCAGGTGACGTCATTGGGGCGGCAGGACTTGATGCAGCGGACGGTGTCTGTCTTCTCTTGGCGGAGCCTGAGGGGAACCACAGCACAAGAAGCGATGGGAAAGGTGGAACCAGCACTCCCACAGAGACTGGGGTCCGGGGAGGAGAAGCAGGTGGCCGGGCGGGACCACCTATCCCAGAGATGGCTCCGTCGGAGACCCGCGCTGGCCTCCGCAGCCCGGCTGCTCCGAGGGGACGCTTCTCTGCCCTTGCTGCAAACTGGACCAGAACCCAAACCCCCGAGACACGCCCTGGTTTCCGTCTGTCCCGGCTGGGATAAGCAAAGCTTTGCTATTTGCCAACTATACGAACTGAGCTTCAGTTTCTACAACTGCAAATCACATTCATTCATTCACTTGTTCAACAAGCGTGTTTTGAGCATCTGCTGGGTGTCAGGCACCAGGGACACCAAAGCAAACAAGGGAGACAGGGTCCGGCTCTCCTGGGGCCCTGGGTCGGGGGGTTGCAGGGGTAATAAATGAGGGAGCGTATGTAAAGCACCCAGCTTGGTGCCCAGCACAAAGCGGTCAAATCTCCAGTGTCACACAATGGACGGGGAGGAAGGAAAAGGGGCCCAAGTTTGTTACAGGTCTGGCCATATTTTTAAAACCTCTTTATCATAAAATAAAACACAAATGCAAGAGCTACACAAAACAAAGGTACCGTTGAATGAGTATTATAAGGCAAACCACTTTATAATCAGCACCCAGGTCAAGAAAGAGAGCTTCACCTGCCACCTGAGGCCCCTTCGTGGGCCCCAGACCCATCTCAACTGCCTCGTGCACCCCCAAAGTAACTCCTGTCCTGACTATCCTAGCAATCACCTACCTGGGTTCCTTTACATCTGTGTCACATAAGTGTGCATCTCGAGACACTATCATTTAAACCTGTCCATTAAAAAATTTTTGTTATATCTTTCTTTTTTTATTTATTTGGCTGCGCCGGGTCTTAGTTGCAGCACATGGGATCTTTGTTGCGGCATGCGGGCTCTTAGCTGCAGCATGCGGGCTCTTAGTTGTGGCATGCAGGACCTAGTTCCCTGACTAGGGATCGAACCCGGGCCCCCTGCATGGGAAGCGTGGAGCCTTACCCACTGGACCACCAGGGAAGTCCCTGTTATATCTTTCTAAAGCCCTTTTTAACCTACAGGTTTCCTCTCCATTCCTTCATTTTCCATATAGTTTACCTGTTAGGGAAGCAAAGCATCTGAGCTATGGAGCTTCCATAGCTTCTGGACTTGCTGACTGCATCTCCACGGTGCAGCCCAGCGTGTTCCCCTGACCTCTGCATTCCCTGCCCATTGGCAGCCGGATCCAGACGCCTGATCAGATGCAGACCCAGGCCCTTCAGCGAAATGACAGGTGGTGGTGTGTCTTCCACCGGAGTCATGTGGTGTCTGGTCATCTCCTTTCTGTGACGTCAGCAGCTGCCGATGCTCAGGGTCCAGATCCAGTGACTCATCGGGGACGGCACAATGCTGTAGTCCGAGTCTATAATTTCTTTTTCACTTGTTAGTTTGAATACTTCTGTAAAGAGATGCTTCCCCTCATACACTATCTGGTTACCAGGAGGTATAGTTCATAGAGGAAAAGCAAGATTAAGGCTTGATTCTTCCTTTGTGTTGACCTGTTTTCAGGATCATGAACTAGCGACCATCATCCAGAGGTTATCAGTTGATTTTTTAAAAATATCAGTATGAACTCATAGATTTAAACTATTTGATGGATTTCAACCCATTGCAATTATTATCCTTTACTGGAGCTCAAGTTTTCCCATCTTTGGCCAGAGGGTAAATCGGGTTGGCTCCCAAGTCCTTTTGACCTGGCCCCAGGAATCTCTGATGGTTCTCTTGCTGTCTGGCTTGACAAGGCGGTCCAGCCTCATCTTACATTTTTACTGCCCCAGCTATTTCTCCAGGAAGTGTTGGGTTTGTTTTTTGTTTTGTTTTGTTTTTTAGTAGAAAATGGTATTTCAAGATCACAATCTGGATACCAGGAATGCTCAGTCCTACTGAGTTGGTCATTGTTTCTAGGTTTCTTCAGTGGACATTTTTAAAGATAAACTACATCATGAGTTCATACTGATATTTACAATTCAAAACAAGAACCACATAGTTTTTTACTTAATCTCTTCTATATACCAAAGGAATCTCCTTTTTTCCATATCAAAATCCTCGTTCTTAAGAACACAGGAGATGACAGAATATTCCATACTTATTTATTTAGTATATTTCATATGTGACCCAGTAGTCTCAGAATAACAATACTAAAATTACTACCACTAACATAATTAATTAGAATAATGTTTTTGGATATGTTCTCCCTCTTCTACCTACAATTTTTAAATAGCTGTGCTATTTCTACATTGTCTGAGCCATTTCTTTCGTTTTTTTTTTCTTTTTTGCCACACTGCGTGGCATGCAGGATCTTAGTTCCCTGACCAAGGATCGAACCCGTGCCCCCTGCGGTGGAAGCACAGAGTCTTAACTAGACCACCAGGGAAGTCCTCATACTTCCCTTTTTTCTTATTGCACTCATTTAGTTGTAGTTCTATGAATAACTATGTTTAGTGCTTGCATGTTGACAATTTTGCATGTTGATAATAGTTGGTGCCCTTTGTACAGGAAAGTCTGTTTTGTTGGGTATAAAATCCTTGGCTTACATTTTCTTGAATATCCTAAGTATTCATTTCCTTCTGGCATAAGTGTTGCTGTGAAGAAGTCTGATGATAATATAATTTTTTCCCATATAAGTCACTTGCCGTTTTTGCCCAAATGCACAGGGATTTTTTTGTTTTCTCTTTGTCTTGGTGTTGGTTGCTCTGAGTCAATATCTTCAGGTATGTTGGGTGTTCTTTCAATATGGAATTTCAAATCTTTTTCTTAAAATTTCTGTAAAGTTTCATGACTTATCATTTTTAGTATTTACTGTTCCCCTCCCTTGTTTTGGGTTAGTTCTTCGGGGATTTCTATTATCTGTATGTATGTTGGATCTTCTTTGCCTATCTTCAACATCTGTCACTTTCTCTTCAAGCCTTTTCATCTCTTTTGTTATTCATTTTTCAATTTATAAATTTTTTCTTTTCAACTTCTCCGTAAGTATTTATTTCTGAAATTGCTTTCCGCTTTAATTTTAAATTATTTCTTGAGTTCCATCACTTCATTTCTTGGTTTTTCCTAATTCTGGCTTACATTTTTCCTTCATTTTTCCTGACCAGGGAGCTTCAGTTTCTACAACTGCAAATCACATTCATTCATTCACTTGTTCAACAAGTGTGTTTTGAGCATCTGCTGGGTGTCAGGCACCAGGGACACCAAAGCAAACAGGAGCATGAGTTTTATAAGTGACCCCTCTACCCACACCACAGGGGCCGGGGGATTCTCTCACTTCCCCAACCTCTGTTAATTTTCTCAATCCTTTTAATTTGTTTTGATATAGGCTACAGTTTTGATCTAGTCTGTGAGCATATCTTCCTGGTGTACTTTCATTACCCAGAAGGATATCATTCTGTTCTTTATTCTCTTTTTTCCTACAATATCTTTTATGAGATTTAACCTGGATACTTTTGAGTTGATCATTTTTATGTGAAATTAGTTTTCCTGAAATTTGAGAAAGAGGCGTGGTTCACAGTGGTTTTTCAGACCTCACTGATGTCTGTGCTGGACAGTTGCACACATCACTTCATTTAACCTTCACAGCTTTTTCCTCTACGCCACACCGCCTCCTTCCTCAGCTAATAAAATGCTTTGTTTTCCACTTGGGAATTTTAGAACGGGGCTGGTATGCAGGGCTTTCTGAGAAGAGGCTAGAATAGCAAGCTGAGGAGCACTGACTCATTCCGGTAGCCCTGTCCCCTTCACAGCATGGGGCTGCACTTCTGAGAGCAGACTCCAGAGCCAGGCTGCCTGGGTTTGAACCCCGGGCCCACCTTATATCAGCATTGGGACTTCGGGCAAGTTACTTAACCTCTCTCTCCCCGAGGTCTTCATTGTGAAATGAGGATCATAACAGCACTTTCCTCACAAGGCTCCGTGAGGGTTAGTTAAGTGCTTGGCTCAGTGTCTGGCTCACAGAAAGCAGTGTCTAGGTGTCAGCTGTCATAGTTGTTATTATTTTCATCAGCATAATAACGATAATCATAATTATTACCCTCCACCCTTGGGAGCTTGCTTTAGTACAGTGACAGTCAGAAGGGCACACACATGGGAATTCCCTGGCGGTCCAGTGGTTAGGACTCTGCACTTTCACTGCCAAGGGTGCAGGTCCAATCCCTGGTCGGGGAACTAAGATCCCACAAGCCGCAAAGCACACTGTGCTTTTTGGCACAGCCCCCCCCCCCCAAAAAAAAGTGTACACGCAGGTCCAGGAGTCGGAAGTGATGGCAGCTCTACAAACCCTCTGAACTTTTATTCCCCATTTAAATCAAGATCCAAATGAACACTCAAGTACCTTCCAATGAGTGGAGAAACCAACACTTATTAACTGCCTACCACATGCCAGACGCTGCCTCGTGTGTAAGTAACTTCACGTAATGTTCAAAATAATCCAGGAAGTGGGCCTTGAAGCTCTGAAAGGCAAATGACTTATCCGAGGTCACAGAACTAGTAAATGGCAAGGAGGACATTAAAACTCTGGTGTTTTTGTTTGTTTGGTTGGTTGGCTTGGTTTGTTTTGTCTGCACTGTGTGATCTCAGCAGGATGATCCAGGAATACTGCTAAGTAGCCTCAAGGAACTGCAGGGAGGTGAGCCGTCAGGTAATTCAGATATCATCCCCCACATGTGCACTCAGGTACACACGGAGAAACATCAGAGGTGTCCTAAAATGGAACAGGCCACCTTAAGAGGCAGGGAGTTCCACAAACAAGGGCGAGTGCAAACAAAGCTGGATTGTCAGTTGATGGGAATGTTGTAGAGGGGATTCTGGCTTCTAAAGCCCCCGAAAATTTTCCCCCCATCTTAACACTCCTATGGGAAAAGTGCTTCTCTGGCCTGAATAATCTGGACCATGATAAAATAATAATTGAATACATGATGAATCCTTGCTGTGTCTTGCTGATTTCACAGAAGAGGTGATATTTGAACTAAGCCTTGAAAATACTATCCACCCATCCATCAACCATTCATCCATCCATCCATCCATCCATATGTTTATTCGGATGTTTACTGAGTTCCTTTCACAGGCCAGACATTCTGAAAGTGTAGAGAACACAGATACAATCCCTGCCTTCAAAAAGGCCCAGAGAAGTGGGGATGATAAAAACTAACGATAGGGTAACTGCTCTGACGGAGTACGGCCGGCGCTAGAAGAGCTCAGATTCAGGAAAGGTTTCACTGAGGAGGTGACTTCAGGGAGGACGGCAGTTTGCAGGAGGATGGCATGGCACATGCTAAAGCCAAGAGAAAGTGCATGCAGAGAAGGACCAGAGCCCTGCGTGACTGGAACACAAGCAAGGGGGTGAGCTAGAGCGGGGAGCGGGAGGGAGATGTAGCTGAAAAGACGGGCAGAGGCTGCAGCAGGCAGGGCCTTGAATGTCATTCCAAGGGAGTTGGGCTTCATCTGCTAGTGAAAGAATCATAGAAGTTTCTAAAGAGGGGAGGGACATAACCAGACTGGTCCTTCAGAGAGGTCCTCTGGCTTCAGCTTGGAAGATAGGAGACTGGAAGCCAGTCCAGACCAGAGATGCTCAGAGAGGGGTCTGGGAGACAGTGGGGGCTTGGAGATGAATGGCTAGGAGCATGCGTGTGTTCCCATGGCGAGTTAACCACTGCCTCTGTCATAGGGCACTGGGCATAGTGTTAACTGTATACCCGTCCTCTCCACTAGACAGCAAGGTGGGCCCTTTCCCCACTTTCCTTCCATGTACTTGTAGGAAGGACCTTAGGATCCTCCAGTAACCTTTACTTGATTCCTCTTGACATTCTGCCTTCCCTTCACATTTCTGCTTGAAAACAGCGCCAGCAGCCACAGAAATGCTAGACATGTAAAGCAATGTTGGCAGGAAGTCATCCATTCCCTCAACAGACAGGGGTAGAGCACCTACTGTGTGCTAGGCCCTGCCAGGAGCTAGCGACACGGCACTGAATGAGACAGACTTGGTCCCTGCCTTCATGGAGCCTTCTGGATGGTGGGGAAGACAAAAGTAAAACAGATAAATAGGAACTGCAAACTGTGATGAACATCACAAAGGCAGTGTTATGAGAAAGACTGACAGAAGAATATAACCAAAGGATGTCGTCAAGGGAGGCCCAGCTGAGATAGGAACATATAGGCTGAGGTTTAACCAACATTCAGGCCAAGGGTGCAAATGCACGTGCAAAGGGCCTGAGGCAGCAAAGAGCTGGGCAGTGTGGCTCCAGGGAGGTGAGCGAGGGGAGAACAATTTGAGGTCAGGCTGGAGATGGACATTAGCACTAAATGATGCAGGGCCTCGAGAGGCACGCTGGGGACTTGGCTGGGATCATGGTGGAAGAGTCAAAGCTGTGTAGTCAGCAAACCGAGGTTCCAATACCCACTGTGTGATCTTGGGCAAATCACTCGCCCCCTCTGAGTCTCTCTCGGGATGAAACACCTGCCCCACAGGATGGGAAGTAACGCATATGAAGGACCTGATGCTGGCTTAGGGGTTCCCACGAGCGGCACATTCATCGTGCTGTCCTTTGCCTCTTTCTGGTACGAAGCTGAGAACCTTAGTGGAGGGAACCGACCTCACTTAGGTAAGGGCTGCATCCAAGATGCTGCGATTGCGTTCAGTGTTCTTCCACAAGTTCGGGCTTCCCATCAAGACAAACAGAAAGGGAGGTTTGAGTCTCATGATAGAGCTTTTTTTGCCTCGGTTAAAGGCTCAGCTCCTGGTGACACAATAAGGAAAAGAAGCTGGGGCCAGTAGACCTGGCTCCTAGGCCCGGCTCTACCACAAATGGCCCACGTCACCTCGGCCAAGCCCCTCCCCTTCTCTGGGCCTCAGTTTCCACATCTGTGAAGTGAGAGGGGATGGAGGTCAGTCATCCCTGGGGGCGTTCGTCACCTCGTCCTCTGGGCTAATAAACACAAGCGGAGGAGAGAGAATCATGTCAGATGAAACACCCGAGCCTCGTTCTCTCCGGGCCTGGGCTCCGGCGGTGTGGAATGTGACCCCCACCAGCGGGGGCCCCTGGGCGCACACCCCTCACGGAAAACACTCCTTGGTCACCCTTGGGGGCGCCAGGCGGTGCTCGGCTCCCCCCTCCCCACCGGGGACAAGCAGCACAGAGACACCCGACCACGCCAAATAAAACCAAGGCACGCCAGCCATGCTGTGTGGGATCGCCCGCTGAACCTTTATTCGGATCCCGGAGGGGAGGGTGAGGAAAGCAACAAGAGGGGGCCCCCCCACGGCCCAAAGCGCGTGCTCAGAGCTCTGCGGACACAAAGATGTAAAGCTTGGCCACAAAGGAGCTGACGGTGCCGTGGCGCGAGAGGTCCATCCTGACGGTCAGGAGCAAGTCCCTGGGCTCGGGGACGGGCTTGGTGAGGGCCACCACCCCACTGTGGTGGCTCACCTTCTGGGTGGTGAAAAAGCCCTCCTCGTTGCCGCCGGTGATGGCCAGCTGCATGCTGTCCCCGGGGACGGCACTGGAGGGGCCCATGCGGAAAACCACGGCGGGCACTTGGATGTTGGTGGGGAAAGAGAGGTGGTAGTAGGTTATTCTCAGAGGCAGCTTGGGGCACTCCTGATTCTCATGGCAAGGCAAGCGCTCGCAGCGGCTGCAAGAAAAGTGGACAGAGAGAAAGAAGAGGGTTAGGGCCCGTTCAGCAAGCGGAGAAACAACAGAGCATGGGGGCGGGGAAGCGGGGGCTCGCTGGGCGGGGCCTCCCGCCGCCCCTCTGGCCAATCAGCCAACGGGAAGAGCACCCCTCACTCACCTGTGGGAGGTGCCGGGGACCTCCGGGCCGCGGGCTCAGGCACTAGCCTCTTCCAACACCCTCAGGGGGCGCTGGGTGGCTGGGGTCAAGGGTCGTGCCTGGGGCGAGGTGTGTCCCCTTCTCACTGGCAGAGCCCCACCCCGGGCTGTCCTCACCAGGCACACCCTGCCCTCTGAGTGTCGTCCAGGCTCCTGGCTCCTCGCCCAGACAGTGGTCAGGGCGACACAGGGCTCCTGAGTGGGTCTCGGAGACGACCCCCGAAGTGAGTGTCTGCACGCCGGCAAGCCCGGCTGCTGCCGTCTACGGAGCGCCCGGCTATTGGTCATCACGCCTTCGCTAGTGCGATCACACCCGCGTGGGGATGGGGGCTGAGGGCCATTTTTCAGATGGGGAAACTGAGGCTGAAAGAGTCAGTGGCCTTCCTGAGGTCACAGAGTGTGGGAGGAAGCTAGATTTGTGCTCAGGCAGTGAGGTCTGTTCCCCGTCTTCCCTCGCTAAGCCCTGTGCTCTAGGCCCAGTTCCCTGTCTGTGTCCACAGGGCCAACCAGGGCGTGAGACAGAGATGGAGGGATGTTCTAACGTCCTGTCACAGGATGCGGACAGGATCTAACTTCCTGTGACAGCATGGGGACAGGTTCTAACTTCCTGTACAAGGATGGGGACAGGTTCTAACCTACTGTCACAGGATGGGGACAGGTTCTAACGTTCCGTGACAGGATGGGGACAGGTTCTAACTTCCTGTGACAGGATGGGGACAGGATCTAACTTCCTGTACAAGGATGGGGACAGGTTCTAACCTACTGTCCCAGGACGGGGACAGGTTCTAACGTCCTGTCACAGGATGCGGACAGGATCTAACTTCCTGTGACAGCATGGGGACAGGTTCTAACTTCCTGTACAAGGATGGGGACAGGTTCTAACCTACTGTCACAGGACGGGGACAGGTTCTAACGTCCTGTACAAGGATGGGGACAAGTTCTAACGTCCTGTGACAGGACGGGGACAGGTTCTAACATCCTGTGACAGGACGGGGACAGGTTCTAACATCCTGTGACAGGACGGGGACAGGTTCTAACGTCCTGTGACAGCATGGGGACAGGTTCTAACTTCCTGTACAAGGATGGGGACAGGTTCTAACCTACTGTCACAGGACGGGGACAGGTTCTAACGTCCTGTGACAAGACGGGGACAGGTTCTAACGTCCTGTGACAGGATGGGGACAGGTTCTAACGTCCTGTGACAGCATGGGGACAGGTTCTAACTTCCTGTACAAGGATGGGGACAGGTTCTAACCTACTGTCACAGGACGGGGACAGGTTCTAACGTCCTGTGACAAGACGGGGACAGGTTCTAACGTCCTGTGACAGGATGGGGACAGGTTCTAACGTCCTGTGACAGGACGGGGACAGGTTCTAACGTCCTGTGACAGCATGGGGACAGGTTCTAACGTCCTGTGACAGCATGGGGACAGGTTCTAACTTCCTGTACAAGGATGGGGACAGGTTCTAACCTACTGTCACAGGACGGGGACAGGTTCTAACGTCCTGTGACAAGACGGGGACAGGTTCTAACGTCCTGTGACAGGATGGGGACAGGTTCTAACGTCCTGTGACAGGACGGGAACAGGTTCTAACATCCTGTGACAGGACGGGGACAGGTTCTAACATCCTGTGACAGAACGGGGACAGGTTCTAACTTCCTGTACAAGGATGGGGACAGGTTCTAACCTACTGTCACAAGACGGGGACAGGTTCTAACTTCCTATGACAGGATTATCAGGATAGGTTTTAAATTCCTGTGACGGGATGGGGACAGGTTCTAACTTCCTGTGACAGGACAGGGACAGGTTCTAACGTCCTGTGACAGGACGGGGACAGGTTCTAACTTCCTGTGACAGGACGGGGACAGGTTCTAACGTCCTGTGACAGGACGGGGACAGGTTCTAACGTCCTGTGACAGGACGGGGACAGGTTCTAACTTCCTGTGACAGGATGGGGACAGGTTCTAACGTCCTGTGACAGGATGGGGACAGGTTCTAAAGCCCCGTGACAGGATAGGGACAGGTTCTAACTTCCTGTGACAGGACGGGGACAGGTTCTAATGTCCTGTGACAGGATGGGGACAGGTTCTAAAGCCCCGTGACAGGATGGGGACAGGTTCTAACGTCCTGTGACAGGATGGGGACAGGTTCTAACGTCCTGTGACAGGATGCAGACAGGTTCTAACGTCCTGTGACAGGACGGGGACAGGTTCTAACTTCCTGTACAAGGATGGGGACAGGTTCTAACCTACTGTCACAAGACGGGGACAGGTTCTAACTTCCTATGACAGCATTATCAGGATAGGTTTTAAATTCCTGTGATGGGATGGGGACAGGTTCTAACTTCCTGTGACAGGACGGGGACAGGTTCTAACTTCCTATGACAGGATTATCAGGATAGGTTTTAAATTCCTATGATGGGATGGGGACAGGTTCTAACTTCCTGTGACAGGACAGGGACAGGTTCTAACGTCCTGTGACAGGACAGGGACAGGTTCTAACTTCCTGTGACAGGACGGGGACAGGTTCTAACGTCCTGTGACAGGACGGGGACAGGTTCTAACTTCCTGTGACAGGATGGGGACAGGTTCTAATGTCCTGTGACAGGATGGGGACAGGTTCTAACTTCCTATGACAGGATTATCAGGATAGGTTTTAAATTCCTGTGATGGGATGGGGACAGGTTCTAACTTCCTGTGACAGGACAGGGACAGGTTCTAACGTCCTGTGACAGGACGGGGACAGGTTCTAACTTCCTGTGACAGGACGGGGACAGGTTCTAACTTCCTATGACAGGATTATCAGGATAGGTTTTAAATTCCTGTGATGGGATGGGGACAGGTTCTAACTTCCTGTGACAGGACAGGGACAGGTTCTAACGTCCTGTGACAGGACGGGGACAGGTTCTAACTTCCTGTGACAGGACGGGGACAGGTTCTAACGTCCTGTGACAGGACGGGGACAGGTTCTAACTTCCTGTGACAGGACGGGGACAGGTTCTAATGTCCTGTGACAGGATGGGGACAGGTTCTAAAGCCCCGTGACAGGACGGGGACAGGTTCTAACGTCCTCTGACAGGATGGGGACAGGTTCTAAAGCCCCGTGACAGGACGGGGACAGGTTCTAACGTCCTGTGACAGGATGGGGACAGGTTCTAACGTCCTGTGACAGGATGCAGACAGGTTCTAACGTCCTGTGACAGGACGGGGACAGGTTCTAACTTCCTGTGAGATGATAAGAACAGGGCCTATCTTCTGCCTCCTGAACTCCAGGCCCATCACACTCTGAAGGCAACTGCCTTAGAAGCAGAGCCAAGGTGCAGAGCCCTACGGGACCTGACAGAGCACGTCCCAGGAAGTTCTGCCATCTTGACTGTGTTTGGATTCTCCAACCACGATCATCTACTGTCCTAGTCTTCTATCACGTCTCCATTTCAACTTTTTTAGTTTCCATGCCTCTTGTTAGGTGACTAGGACTTATTTACACTTGGCATTTATTGTGAGCGCTGTCTCTTTTTACATCCTATGTCCAGGATGTAAAATCCTTTCTTTCAGTTGGCCATTTACCATTCTGAGCTCTTAGAAAGGGCGGCCCTGGGAATGAGCTCCAGGCTAGTGAAGGTGTGTGAGGATCAGGAACACTGAAGAGGAGGGTCCTGCGTGGGAGGGGGCTCAGAGGCAGAGGGGAGAGGCAGGAAAGAAGGCGGGCATGCGTGCTGCTGAGGGGCAGTGCCCCCCCCCCAGAGACACCCAGGTCCAGGCCAGATGGGAGTGTGCCAGGTGACTGTGGAGAAACCGAGGGACGGGGCCTGGGCTCGTGCTGGGTACACTGGGGCTTCTGCTTCCCCAAGCTCACCTCACTGTCCCACCCGGTTCTCCTTATTCTACTGACGAAGCTCAGTGAGGACATGTAATTTGTCCACGACTCCACGGTCTGTACTAAATGCCAGAAGCAAAGTGGGCCTGTCTCACTTCAAAGCCTGTGTGTACACACACACACACACACACACACACACACACACACACACACACCCCAGCTGCTTCAGGAAGGGCCTGGTGGATCTGGCCAGCAGGTGGCGCCAGCGTCTCCTTCATGTGCATTAAGTTTTCCCACGTCTCCCATATCCAAGGCCAGGATTTTGATTCGCCAGAGGATTACGCCGGCATGGGTGGAAGGCAGGGAACATGAGGTGTGCATGAAGTTCTGGCATCACACACCAGAGAGCTGCATACTCCTTCCTCCTCAGTGGTCTCCACCCACCCCCAACCCCACTGGGTCACCAAGCAGAGCCCCCAAGCCCTTCCTCACTCTGGGCCTTTCTGGGCCTGGCTCCTTTCAGACTGCTTGCTTCCCAAGGGTGGGGCTGTGGCTCTCTGGCTTCATCTCCAGTACCAACTCGACACCTACATGCTTTCTACCTGCACACGAGTAAATACGGGCCTGATTTTCCTGGTCAGTTCCAACATCAATTATCCTATCCTGCTCTCCCCCATACTTGCCAAAACATCTCAGAAAGCATAACAACTGCCTCTGGCAAACTGCCTGTCAGCCTGGGGACGGCGACAAAGTCTTTGTTAGCCGGTGTGTCTAGACAGAGGAGGGGCCGTCGCCACCGCATCTATTACGGAGCAGAGGAGGCCCGGACCCCCGGGACCACGCACCTTGGTTTCCATCTCGACCCGCATGAGAGAACAATGTGCCCCGATTTTTCAGTTCAACGAATTTGATCAGGACACCCCAAGTTCCATGAAAATGCAATTACTGAGGGCCACCACACGCCAGAGAAAAAAGGTCCTCAAGGCCAGTCCCTTCTCTCGGGAGGCACGGCCATTCTGGCCGCCCCCCAGGCTGTCTGATGCTCGCAGCCGTCCCTGTTGGCACTTCCCTGACTTTCAGGCTCCTGTCATTCTGGACACAAGCCCCAGGAACCGGCCGGGGCAGGGCTCCACCCGCTCTGCCCACCCGTATTACCGCCTGGGGCCGAACAGCTGTGCCAACCAAGGCTGCCCAGCCTCGCTCTGGCTTCCGAGACCCCGGGTGTCAGGGGCCTGCCCCGCCGAGGGGGTAAAGAGGATGTTTTCGGCCCCACCCCAGGCTCTGGGACACTGAACGTTCCTCCCGTGGGGAGGAGGGAATTGTGTGCTCGGGATCTTAACAGCCCGGTCAGTCCGTGAGGCGCAGCCCTGCGGTTTGCGGCCCAGCCTGCTGGGTCATGTTCCAGTTACCACTGGCCAGAAGGAGGCTGTGTGGGAGAGGGAAGGCTGAGGCCCAGAGACAGAAAGACAAAGAGACACAGAGAGAGAGAGACTCAAATCTTGCCTGTAAAGGCTTCCTTAATGTTAACCACAGAAGTGCCAGCTACTGGGTCCTTCCTAATGCAGCTTTTTAAAATTTTACAAATTGCTTTCTGAAGGTCAGATAGTAAATTCTTTAAGAGGATTTTTGTGGAGAAGGAAAAGGGCTGTAAAGTAGAAAACTCCAGCCTGAGGGGTCTGCAGTGCTGAGAGAGGGTCGGCCCCTCCTCACCTGGAGCTCCGGCCTGCGTCCTGCCCACGTCGGTCTACATGACGTGTCAGTGACCTGTCACCGTGCTCACCCTAAGCTAGCGGTGCTCCTGTGGTCCCAGAGGAACCCCCCACAACTGAGATGAGGCAACCAGGATGAGACCCGCTATGGCCCCTCAACCTGGGATTCCAGGCCCGGCCCTCACTTCCTGTGCCTGAAGCTGGGCTCCTGGCTGGTCCATGATTCCTCAACAGGGTTAACAAAGGAGAAATTGTAACTAGACAGATTCCCATGTGCAGCAGGCACGGCCCCAGGACCACACAGCCCTTCAGAAGCCCATGTCTCGTCTTCCCATCTAAGGGCTGAGCGACCCTAGACCCGCCAGTCACACAGTCAGCCCACAGGCACACAGGCAGCAGCAGAGCAAGGGCTGCAGAGCTGCTCTGAGGAACCTCTGGATTCTGAGGACGGGACCAGGGGGGCCAGTTTTCATCCTCCTCACCACCACTGCTGTCTGGCACCAATGCTGGCCGTGGGCTGGGCACGTGGAGCGTTACCGCCAATCCTCATTAATCCTCCAGGCACTGACAAGCAGGGATTGTCAACACTGTGTTACAGAGGCAAAAAGGGCCCTTGGGTGACCAAGACCCAAGGTCATGGCACCGAGGAACAGGAGAGCCAGGCCCGGAAGCCAGGATGGGACCCAGGCCTGGTTCCTCCCTCCTCCAGGCAGCCTCCCAGGCCATGCCCCAACCTGGACACCAGGGCCCACCTTCCCTCCATCCATAAATACTGGCAGTAAAACACGCCTTGGGGCGCCTATCCACACCCCCCAGGGCTGAACTCAGGGCAAGCGGTATGGAGGTGGCTCAGCCCCACAATCGCAGGTCACCCTACAGGAACCCAGGAGGGCGATATCACCGCCCCCTTTACAGCAAGAAGCTCACGGGACCTGGTCATGGTCATGGTCAAGGTCAAGGGGCCTGGCACGGACTGACCTTAGGAGGCAAACCTAAGCGAGCTGGACACCAAAGCCAGATCGTTCATCTCAATGCCAGACAGCATCTCCATGAGGCCCGAGAACAGCCACAGGGGCTCAGTCAGGACCCTCAGTGCGGGGACCACACCTTTTCCCAGCTCCACTCGCCTCCCAGCCTCTGCTCCGGCCGCTGGGTGGCGCTGGTGAGCGGCATGCTGGTCAGCGGGGCCACAGTCTCCCCTGGAGGGGCTGCCTGGAGTCTCATCCTCCCCCTCACCTTGACTGCGGGTAGGGGCTCACTTCCTGCCCTTTTAATACAGAGAATGACGGAGCCCCCCTTTATCATCCCCTGGGGGGCAGGCTGAGGAACCCATGGGATGGAGACAGACCAGGCCCTGGAGCATCAGTCCCTCGGTCAGCAGAACGTGGTTCCTCGCTGAATACCCCATATTCACGGCCAGGACTCCTCTGTCCCCCTTTAATGCAGCCCCGCTCCAATCCCACCCCTCGCTCCCTCTTCCTCTACCTAACTCGGCCCCTCCTTCCCCCTTCACTCAAGCATCTCCAACTCCAGGCCCCCCTGCCTACCGTGCTCCCCGCCAGAGAGGGGGCCCTCCTTGGTCTCAGTACCCCTGCACTCTGCCCACTGCCATTCTGCATGTGCTCCTTGGGGGCTCGGAGCAGGGGATGGGGGGCCTTTGTGGGCCCACTGTCTGCCCAGGTGCCTGCACAGGCTCACGGTGAACATTCCCCAAACAAGTAAATGACTTTCGCCGGCACTGCGGGGCGGCGAAGGATTCCACAACAAGCATCAACGCGGTGGGGGGCAGGGGGCAACTTCAGCCACAACCTCAGGACACGACGCTAGCCTGCCGGCCTGCCCACCCCCAGCTTAGGAGGCGTGAAGACCCTGCACAGGGCAGCCTCCGCCCCTTTTGCTTTCGTGATCGTGTGTGAGTTATACATGGAGAGCAATCAGCCAGTATTCCAGAATCCTCAGACCCAGACACAGTCAAGGGTCTGGAAGTGAGGGAATGCAGACACACAGCAGCGGAGCCTCAAATTAAGGATACGGATCTTTCTTCACAGCTCAGGGGAGCACCGACACTGCCCACTTAGCTGTTGCATAACCCACAGGCTCTTTGGAATGCTGGCAAACCCAGTTCTGGAGTGGCTTCTCCCTACCTGGCAAGCACGCCCGCTGGGGAAACTGAGAGGACCTGCGGGGGGCAGGAGCGGCAAGGCCGGGGGATGAACACCCCCGACGCCGGGAAGAACACTGGAGCCGTCTGAGCGTCTCCTGCTCTGGCATTCGGCCAGCAGGAGGCGGGGCCAGAACAGCAAGTGGACGCTGGGGCCTGGGACCCCGCCCAAGATGGCACTGACCAGGGCCAAGGCCAAGAGGCCGAGTCTCCCAGGCAGCCTGGCTGTGTGCTGGCTTTGAGCACTTCCCGGAGCTGGAGGGAAGGGGTCATGCATCCACGCTCCTGAGATCGGCTCCCACTGTGGAGCTTTTCCTTAAACAACGGCCAGGGGCACGAAAGGAGACCCATCTGATAAATAAGGGATGGGGTCGTGTGCGGCGAGACCAGAGGGTCCTCACTGCTCCCTGAGGAACAGGGCTCCTGGACACCCCAGCAGGATATATCCTGGTGGCCTGAGAGTGAGTGAGCGTACAATGACATATGGACACACAGCTTCAAGCTGAGGACACAGAACCTTTCGTGCTGTTCCCACGCCGTCACTGGGCTGAAGAGAGTCTGGCTTTCAGGTGGGGTCATCTAACAATGACACCCCAACAAGTCACGTCGGCTCACCCAGAGTCATCGTTACCTTTATCTGAGTCAGAGCAGGTTCTGCTATCTGCATGTCACAGATGAGGAAACTGAGGCCCAGAGAGCTGTCCCTTGCCCAAGCCTTCACCCCAGGGAGCGAGAGGGCCGGGGTTTCTCCCTGGCTCCACGCACAGGCGAGTCTGGGAGCAGGCCTGCCGACCTTGAGCTCATATGAGGTCACTACCTTCACTTTCTGCAACCAGTCTCATTGGCATTTAGGCGCCTGAGAACCAGGGATCCTTGATTTTCCCAAGACCCACGTGGGAGGGCACGGCTCATTAACTACCCGCCCAGGCCGGGAGCCGGGCCCCCAGGAAGGCCAACACAGACAGACAATCGCGGGGACCGAGGGACTTACGTGTCTGCGGAGCGGCGGTAGTTCTCGGGACACTCGAAGGCCAGGCAGCGGAAGCCGCCCTGGATGTTGAAGCAGGTCTCGTTGATGGAGCAGTTGTGGATGCCGGTCACACACTCATCAATGTCTGCAGGAGATCCCAAGGCAGCACGGTGAAGGCCAAGGCCCCCCAGCAGCCCCCATCCACAGACAGGGGTGCCCAGGCCTCCCATCAACCAGGGTCGGGGGGACCAGGCCATCCTGGCCCTCCACTGGCTGCTCTCTGGAGCAGAGCCCTGTGCCAGCTTTTTTACTTATAGGAGATTATATTTAATACACCTATTATTCACAATCCCAGGAGTAAGCATAATAATGACAATGGCAAACACTATATGACAGCCCTTAAAGTGTTTTGCAGGAAACACCTGCTTCTCATTATAATTAGATGAGGCAAGTAGTGTTATTATCCTCATTTTAGGGAAGAGTCATAGGGGTTAAGTGACTGGCCTAAGGTCACACATTTTATAAGTGGCGGAGTCGAGCTTTGAACCCAGGCAGCCAGTGCCTCTCTGAGGCTCCCGAGTTGCGTCAGCCTTACCTCACGTGCCACTAGTAACATCCTAGGAGGGAGTGAGCAGAAGCCACTAGCCCCATATTACAGATGAGGAAACTGAGGCTTAAAGGGATTCTATGTTGGGCCCAGTGTCCAAAGTCAGTGACTATCTGGGCTGGACCGGAACCCGGCCTGGGGCATGTCACGAGGTCACCCTGGACAAGGGGAGCCGTCCCCTTCCCACAACTGACCGGAGCAGCCAAATGGTGGGCCCAGGGGATGTCACCGTGCCAGAGGCATCTGTTAAGAGATGCCAAATCCTGACCATTGGTGGCAAAAACAGCACTCCCCAATCTCAAAGGCTGAGGCTCAGGAATGTGTTTTCACTGTGTCTGGCAGGACCCCAGCCTGCGGTGAGGGCGCCTGGCCAGGTCATCTGCTTCGTCAGAAATGTGAAAACAGAGCAACTTCCATCCAGAGCTCTGGACGAGCTGAGCGGGTCCCTCCCAGGAAACGCCACAGCTCCTGCCCGCCTCTGACCAAAGTCTTCAAACCTTCTTCATGACCAGCAAGGACATCTGCAGGACCCGGGCCCCCCAGAGCCTCTGGACCATCAGCCCCATGTGGGGACTCATCAGGAGGGGCTGGACAGAGCCAACTTCTGACTCAGCTTCTGCGGCCATTCCCGGAGGTGAGGCCCACGCACCCGTTCCAGGGTCGCTCCTTCACAAATATCTACTTAGCACCCCCCTCAGTAACCAAATGGACGGTTACAGGACGCTGATGACCCCTGGAGTGTTCTTAGAAATGGGAGCCTAGTACAACAGGATGGACGCCGCTCGCCCCTCGTTTAGCCGACCCCCGGGCCCCCGCGGCACCCTCCAGCCATAGTGTCCCTAAATACAGAGACCTCTGGGTTGTCACACGCCCTGACCAGACCCACCCCCTCGTCAAGTGGGGATCAGCACCCCGGGACAGAGGCCTGCGCTGTCTGCTCACTGCTTTGCCCTTAACACCCAGCAGGGCCTGGGTTTGTCGAGTGACTGAACGGAAGACTAAACGGCAGTGCTATGCTATGGGGTCTTCCGGGCACTGACGTCCTGTGTCCTCCATGGTGGGCATCTTCCTAAAGGCTGTCAGCCCCACTTCGGGCCCTCTTGGGGCTGCCCAGGGCAGGGTGGGGGGGCTCAGAACCCCCGGCGGACAAGTGTGCCCAGGGATGGGAGACCAGGGTGCCCGTGGAGCCCAGGACACACCCAGGATGCAGAGCTGTTCCCTCTCCGAACGCACCCCGTCTGTGGTGTGGCTGCCAGGCCTCAGCCCCCCAACATCGCAGAGTCCCGAGCCGGCCTGAGACACCCCGGAGTCCCACCCCGCTCACCTTGGCAGTTGCGGCCGTTGGGAGCCAGTCTGTATCCGGTCGAGGGGCAACTGCACTGGAAGCTTCCAGGGGTGTTGAGGCAGCGGTAGGAGCAGATGTGGCCCCCGGTGGGCAGGGCGCACTCGTCGATGTCTGTGACGGCAAAGCCCACCCTCAGCGTCTGTGCGGACCCCGGCTGGGCTACAACCCCCCGTGGTGGGCTGAGCTGCGGCCTGGAGGGCAGCCGCACGGGACAAGTCGGACATGGCGCGGGGGGCCTCAAAGTGCTGCGGCTGGAGCGGCCTCAGAGACCATCACGCCAGAAGGGGAAACTGAAGCCCAGAGAGGGTAAGAGCCTAGCCTAGGGCCACACAGCAAGTTCATGGTGTGAAGTGTGCACGTGGAAGGGGAGGAGGGAGACTGGGGAACTGGTGGCGGGGGGCGGTGCCCAGGGCTTCAGAATGACACACGTAGAGGTGCCCTGGCTGGCTACGTCCTAATGCTGATTATTGCCCCCCTCACCCATTCCTCACCCACCACTGCCCTGCTTGAGTCCGGGCACACATGGCGATCCCCACTGTCATGTTTCATTTTACTAAAGAAAAATCTGTGAGTGGCTTTGCACCTTTACAAATTTCACTCTCAACGATGGGTAAAGTGCATCCAAATAAATCTCAGTTAGAGGGAAAAAAAAAACAAACCACCCGGCAGCCAGAAGGAGATGGGGGATGGGGATCAGGGGAGGGGTGCTTTCGCCCTCAGCCGAGCGGGGAGCCCTCACCTTCGCAGGTGACCCCGTCCACGTCACTGAGCTGGTAGCCTCGCCGGCAGTAACACTGGTAGGAACCGTAGACGTTGGCACACTCCTGGCTGCAGGGGTTGCTGCTACACTCATTCACGTCTGAAAGAGAGGGTCCCGGGGTCGCCGCTCAGTGCTGGCGGGGCCATGACCTCCCTCAAGTTAACACACACACACAGAGGCAGAGGTTACCATGTGTAGGGCCAGTGACCTGCCTGGGGTTGCCCCAAGGGAGAGAGGCCCCACTCCAGCCCCTCACGGCTGGAGGATCTGGCATCTCCCCACACCCACTGCCTGTTTCAAGCCAGACTGACTCTGGGCTCTTGCTCCTCTGTTCCCTTTGCCTAGAGCAGAGATCAGTGAACTTCTGGCCCACCACTTGTGTTTGCAAATAAAGTTTTATTGGTACGTGACCCCGCTTATTCATTTACTATGGTCCATGGCTGCTTGTGCGTTACAAGGGCAGAGTTGAATAGTCGCAAAAGAGATGTAGCTGGCAAAGCCTAAAATATTTACTATGTGGCTTTTAGAAAAAAAGTTTGCCAACCTCCGACCTAGAAGTCCCTCCTCATTTTTGTTTACTGCTAATTCTTAGCAGGGCAGGAGGGGTGAGCAGCCGAGAATATCCGTTAGCCTCTCACCCCGAGTCTCATCCCTGCAGCCCCACACGCCTGGCCTGGCTGCCACCTGTTCACTTGCTCAACTCTGCTCAGTGTGGTTTCTTACATCCTAGAGACACTCCCTGAAGGCAGGAACCATGTTATTGCTACATACCTGGGGCGGCGGGTGCTTTATAAGTGCTTAGTGGAATAATACTGCAAGGCTGGCCAGGCCCTGGTTTTGTGTCCACAATACTGTCCACTAACATAGATATGAATACCTACTATTCGGCCATTTAGGAGTGACCAGGGACAGCACTAGCCACGAATGATAATAACAATGATACAAGCAGTCTCCATATCACAAGCGTGTCATCTCACGCTGGGCACCGTGACAAACCCTTGACAGGCTTCATCTTTTTTTTTTTTTTTTTTAAATGTTTTTTTTTTTTTTTTTTTAATTATTTTTATTTATTTATTTATGGTTGTGTTGGGTCTTCGTTTCTGTGCGAGGGCTTTCTCTAGTTGTGGCAAGTGGGGGCCACTCTTCATCGCGGTGCGCGGGCCTCTCACTATCGCGGCCTCTCTTGTTGCGGAGCACAGGCTCCAGACGCGCAGGCTCAGCAATTGTGGCTCACGGGCCCAGTTGCTCCGCGGCATGTGGGATCTTCCCAGACCAGGGCTCGAACCCGTGTGCCCTGCATTAGCAGGCAGATTCTCAACCACTGCGCCACCAGGGAAGCCCCAGGCTTCATCTTGATTCACCCTCACGACCCCCTACAAGGTGGATCCTACTATCCCCCTTTTACAGATGAGGACACTGAGGCCCAGAAACGATGAGTTACTCCTTCAAGGCCGTAAATGTGACAGAGCTGGGATGCGAACCCAGGCCCGAGGGACCACCATGCATGAATCTTGCCCCTTGCCATTACATGCGTGTGTTGGGTCTGGTTTTTGGGGACAAATCCCAGAATCTCAGGAGAAGCCTCGGACCCAGGAGTCCGTCACACTGTCCATGCTCCAGGTTGAGAATTACACACTGGGGTGCATCCTGGCATATCTGACTTTTGTGATCATCCTTCTTAATCCAGAAATTTAAGACCTGCCATGTCTTGAGTGTGGCTCTACAGGTTGTCCCTGGGCACTGCGCTGCAAAGAAGGGAGCTCGATGGGCAACGTGAGGGATTGCCGAGGGGGGTCAGAAGCTCTCAATTTCTGCTGACCTCATCACCTAATTCCCGTAGAAGATGTGACATCCACTGAGCACCTACTATGCGCCAGGCCCTCTCCTCATTTCAGTCCATCCCATCAGAGGGGGTCAGTGTTAGCTGACAACCCCAAGACTCTTGACACTAATGACTCGGTCCAACCCACCCGCCAACCTAGAGACCTGACCAAACTTTAGCCCAAGACCATGACCCTTGAAATGCCTGCCTGGGAAAGCTTGATGCTGCCAAAGAATTTCCTGTGTATTCCAGCCAACACCAGAATACAGGCCCTGACCTCCCTTTTTCTTAGAAGCATTTACTTTAGAAAACCTGCAGATGTAAATCCTTTCTGTCCCTTTGAGATGTATCTTCTGCAACCCAGGTCCTTTTAAGGTGGGACCTTTGAAATGCAGTCATCAAGGGGAGGCCCCACCTGCACCCCATCTCCCAGACTCTGCAGGAGGCTCAGAGCCAGTGAGAAGACACAGCTGGCCTAATCCCACTGACAGTGCCCTTAACATCCTTCAGAACTATTCCTTAGCAGGCCCCAGCATTTAAAAAACCCGCACCTTTTTTTTTGGTGGAGTTGAGACCAATTTATGCTGAAGTCTCTCTCCCCTCTTGCAGTAGTCTAAATAAAATCTGTCTTACCACTTTTAACAAGTGTCCAGCTTTTGTTTCTCTCTGGCATAAACAACCCCATTTCCCCTGTGAGGACAATGAGGCAGGTGAGGTCAGCCACTCCCCAGGGTCATGTGAGTAAGCAGTGGGTCAGACGCCCCCAAACCCCACACTCTCAGCCACCTCCCACATGGCTTCTGCAGCCAACTTGTCCATCCCCACATGTGCACAGGTGTTACCACCCCCTCCAGGGCCCAGGAGAAACTGGGGAGGGCAGTCATCTCTAACAAGCAAGCTTTTAGAGGCCTTTCCCCTGCTAATACGTTGTTTGATATGCTCTAGGGCACAAATGTGAGTCGGTCCCATGCGGAGCTGCAGGGAGAGTGGTGGTTTCCCCAGGAGGTGGGCAGCTTGGGGGAAGGGGCGTGGATGCACTCACAGAGCTCCTGACCCTGCCCCGCCCTGCCCTCACCTTCACAGGACCGGCCATCAGAGGAGAGCCGGAAGCCCATGGTGCAGCTGCAGTAGTAGGAGCCAGGCGTGTTCTCGCACTTGTGGCCACACAGGCGCCCGGGGTAGCGCCGGCACTCGTTAATGTCTGAAACAGAGCAGGCGGTGGCTCAGGCAGCGTCCTCCCTGGGCAGTGCTGCCCGTGGTGGCAGCTCACGAGCTTTGTCCCCCACTTCCCCTGGCCTCCTCTCCAAGAGAAAGAACAGTGACTTGTCCCAAACACACGGCAAGTCAGCGGGGGAGCTGGGACGGTCCCCGCCTGTCTGCCCTGTGCTCCTTCCACGACGGCACGCCTGGGCACGTTCCCACCCGCCAGTCCTCCACCCCAGAGCCCGAGAGAGTGCCCTCCAGGATCTGACAAAGGTGCTGTGGGGCTGGGCGGGGCAGGTGCCAAGCTCCCCTGAGCACCCTGGTTTGGGGATGGCTGGCGTCCACCAGCAGGATCTGTCCTAGCCCCTGGTGTTCGGGCCACCATGCCGTCTTGGGTCCTCACTGCCCTGGGCGAGCACACAGCTCTGGGCCCTGCAGCCCTGCAGGTCAGCAGGAATCTCTGGGAAATCACTAAGACTTTGGGGCATTTGTAGAGCTGGCTGGAGCCTCATAAACACTCAGAGGTCCTAGGGCAAGCAGAGCACCTGTCCTACAGGTAAGGAACCTGGCTCACGCCCAGGAGGGCCTCCCCAGGAGCCACATGACTGGCAGCAGCAGAGCTGGAACTAGAACGGGGGGGTCTCCCGATCGGGGTCTCTTCTCTGGGACTGCCTGCACTTGGGATTTTCAGAGGTGAGGAGTAGAACACGGTCACTCCAGGGTGCCCCAGGCTGGGTTCTCCTTGATGTCAGCTGGCCGGGCCCCCTGCAGGGACACCCACGTACCCACACACGTTCTGCTGATGCCGTCGAAGTAGTAGCCAGCCTTGCACTCGCAGCGGAAACTTCCAGGGGAGTTCACACAGAGATGCCCCGGCCCACAGGGCTCAGAGGGAGGCGAGCACTCATCCACATCTTGCAAAAGAGAAAGACACGGTGAAAAAACCTTTAGTGTGTCGGGGGTTTTTTGCCCTAAGATGATCAGAAAGGAAGGCAAGGAAGGAGCCAACTAAAACGTAATTGACAAAGCGGCACCGTTTAATTCTTAACCCGATTTCATAGAGCACCTACTATGTGCCAACTCCATGCTGGCGAGATAGCTGACCCAGACGCAGCCTCTACCCTCGGGGGACTCCTGCTCCTGTGGGCCAGCAGTGACCCTGGTTAAGGCAGGAAGTGCCCAGTGACCGGGGAGAGGCTGAGGAAGTGCTCTGGGCGTTACAGGGAGGAGACTCCTCTGTGTGGCAGGGATCTGGGCAGGCTGGGTGCACAATGCCTTTGCCTGAATCCAAAGGAATGTAGGTGAAGAGGGAAGCATGTAAGAGCAAAAACCACACAGAGAGGAAAGGGCAGGGCTTGTTGCGGGAGCAGCAAGACTTATTTCACCTGGATCATAAAGTTTGTGAGGTTGGGGCCAACTCAGGAGGACTGACTTGTAAGCATCTGTCCTCTGTCTGCCGCCAATGGGGAGCCATCACCGACGGGGGCTGTGAGCAGGGAGGCGCGAGAGAGCTTTCAGCTCAGGATGAACCGGACAGACTGAAGGGGCAAAGCTGGCGGCAGTGGGTGGGTTGGCATTCTACTGCAATAGTCCAGGCAATAGCCAGTAAAGACCTATGCTTGGAGATCAGCAATGGGATGGACGGACAGGTGCAAACAGCTTCCTTTGGGGATCTGCTCTCTCCTTCCAGGGAAGGGAGAGTTGTGCTGGGAGCAGACCAAAAGTCCATTTCAAATAGGTTTTCTTTTTTTTAATACCAACCAACACAGCGGGTCCCCTCCTCATTGAGATGGTAGCCACGGCCACAGTTGGGCACGTTCTTCTGGCATGTGTAGGAGCCCTCCGTGTTGATGCATGTCTGCCCGACAGGGCATGGGGCACTGATACTCAAACACTCATTGATATCTACAGGGGGAAAGACGGAGACAACGGGGTTAAACCTGGAGGGCTTCCCAAAACCCAACCCCTGGATCTCCAGAGAAATCCCATTTCCCTCCTCTTTATAAAACCACAAATGCAGTCACGACGATGCCCTCGCCCTGGACCACACAGCAGCCTCTCAACTGGCTCCCAGGTTTCAGCAGCATTCCACACCGTAATGACCCCTCCCCGGTCCATCTTCCTGCCCCTAAACCCCCAACACTTCCATCTTCCACTGCACTGAATCCGAAGCTGCCTGCCTGCAAGTCCCACACGGTGAACTTGGCAATTCAGGTGCCGTCCTGTGTCCACATACTCCACACGGTTAGTGAGTGTCTCCCCTGAGCTGAGCAGCGGCGGAGGGACACTGAGGTGGCCGCCCCCTCGGTGCCGGCACTGGTGCTCTGGGCTCCTCCAGTGACTGGCTGGCCCCCGTCCCCCACTCCCCGGCCTCACTCGGGTCCATCTCTCCTGCAGCCCAGGCTCCAGCCCTAGCCTCCAGCGGCCACTCAGATCCCACCTCTGTGCCACAGGGCACACAGTTCCTCCCTGGGAAGCCAGCGCCCCTGTCTGCCTGGTGAACACGCCTTTCTTACAGCTTGAGCGCGACCTTCTCCCACATCCCCACCCCCATTCCGGGCTCCACGGGGCCTGTGCGGGCTCGCGCCCCCGGGGAAGGGCTGCTCTAAGCTCTCCGCACAGTGGCTCTCTCCCCGACGGGACATGCCTCTGATGGGGGACCGTGGGGCGCGCATTCCCCTTTGATGGACACACGCCCGGCGAGCGTGAACCAGTAAACCAAGGAGGAGAGCTGGGTTACACATCTGTTCACTGCTCACACTCAGATTCAGTGCCAAACCGCACAGATTGAACCTCCTACCAGGAGTATTCTCCCGAAAGAACCTCAGGTTTCAAGAATCACTTATAAACAACTAGGGGGGCCAAGAGAAGGGGCTGATGGTAGAGGACCAGCTGCACTTCTCCCCTCGCAGCCAAGCCCCACCCTCCTCGGACAAACGGGCAGCCCGACTCCCTCCCCATCCTTGGGTCGGCCTTTGTCCTGCCGGTCTTGCAGAGCAGCACTTTACAGTTTACAAAAGCTTTCCCCTCCAGTACTGCCCTGCACGTTAGGCAGGACGGGGATTATTATCTGCATTTTATAAACAGGAAACTCCCCGAGCCCCAGGCTGGGACCCACTCAGGTCTAGAATCAGCGTCTCCCGCCTCCCGGCCAGGACGAGGGCCCCTAAATCTGGTGTGGGCGAACCACAACCCGCCGGCCAAATCCCACCCACTGCCTGTTTTTGTAAATTCAGTTCTACTGGAGCACAGCCAGGCCCATTCCTTTATGTACTGTCCACGGCTGCTTCCATGTGGCTGTGACAGAGACCCTACGGTCGACGAGGTTGATATTTACTCTCTAGCCCTTCTCAGAAAAAGCGTGGCCCTGTGTCAAGAATTAATGCAGTGTTTAGAACCTTTACTGCTGCCTTCCCCCAAGGCTCGTTCGCTACTATCGGATCCACAGTTCCCAAACCCTGTGCCCTGGAACACTGGTACCCCTTGAGATGTCACGTGCTCCACGGAGAGGGGAGCCCCCCAGCCTGTGAGCTCCACGCGGTAAGGAGCCGGTGATCAATGAGTGAATGAATGAATGGCAGAGCGAACAAACAGAACAAATAAATAGAAAAGGTCCAAGGAGTTTGGGAACGCATTGTACAATCTCTCCTCTTTGGGGCTCATATGGGAAAAGCCTGGATGATCCCAGCTGTCAAGGGCCCCGCTCACTTGGTTTAACCCAATGACCACAGAACCCAGGACCCCCGAACATCCCGAGAGCGGAGGGGATCAGTGTGTGGGAAGCCCTGTGCCGGCCTCTTCTCTCATCCTCACTAAAGCAGAAAGGAAGATGGGCCAGGGGAGGGAATTAGAAGAAGAAGAAGAAGAAGTAGAAGAAGAAGAAGAAGAAAAAAGAAAACCTAGAGAAGATATGATAGTCACAAGGCCCTCGGTGACCAAACCTCAAGGTCCTAGAACATTCTGTGTTTTGTAACAGGGAAAGAGGCTTCTACTTTGTAAGACCCTTTCCTGCCCTTTGCGCTCGTCCCCCGGGTAGAGCCCTGCAGCTACAGGGCCGCCTGCTGCGTGGCCGGAGGGGAAACAGACAGGCTCCCGGGGCCCCAGGGCTGGTTCCAGGAGCTCCACGAAGATGGTTCCGGCTACACATGAGGTCAGAGCTTCCCCCCCAGAGACCACACTGTCCTGTGGGAGTGAGGGTGCCGTCATGGAGCTATACAAGCAGAGGACCCAGGACGCACACGGGGCGAGGATGGGGGCCACTGTCCTCACCCTGAAACTATCCTGACACTCTCCTTCTATTTTGACACACTTTCTCCTTGTGAAGATTTATTTTGGACGATGCAGTCATTTTTTTTAAAAGATGACATAAAGGTACTGACATGAAATGATGTCAAAATACATTAGTAAGTTAAAAAAAGCAAGTGGCAGAACGGTCTGGTCCCATTTTTAATTAAAAAAACAAAAAGTCTAGGGCACACAGACACTGCTAAGCAGGGTAGAAGCTTTCCCTTTCTGCACTTGGCTTTTGCTTTCTTTTTTGCAAATAAAGATGGACATAACTTTTGAAATAAAAAAGATAATTTTTAAAAAGAAAGACTCCTGAACTTGGTTGTGGCACTTGATTGTGAACTAGGCTGTGAACTTGATTGTGGGCACACAAAAAGCAGGACCGCCCCACCCTCCCAGAGTGCTGAGACGAGGGGCGCCTCTAGGACCTCTGAAGACCCAAGTTCGGGGCGTGGGTGCTGGGCTGCGGCCAGTCCTGGGCCCCCGGGCTCCTGCTCTGGAGACTCTTCCTGTAGAACTGCACCCCTGCAATCGGGGGTGGGGGGTGGGTGGGAACCGAGGCTAAGTCGAGACTTGCAAAGGTTCCTTCTTTGTGGAAATCGGGCTGATTTTGCCGTGAGTCAGGGTTTCCATCCCCAGCAGATGCCATCCTCCGCGGAGCCCCCTGCAAGCGCGCTGCAAGTCTAGGCAGGCCCCTCCTCCCTCCTGGCCCTGGGAGAGCTGTCAGCCTCCGGCTCACCGGCCTCCTTCTGGGAGCGAGGACAGCCCCCCTGCTGGCAGGAGGCTGGCGAGGGGCCAATGCAGCCAAGCTGAGGCCCCCCGCGGCTCAGATGCCTGCCTCCCCTTGAAAGGGGAGCTTTAGGAACAAAGACTGGGGTTGGCTTCACCCCTGTCCTAAGGAGTTGATGTTCTATTTGTCTTTAGATATCCTGGGATGGTAATAAAAGCGGGGAAGGACTTTCAGTCCAAACTGCCGTTTCAAATCAAAGATCAATACAGATTTATCTGCAGATTTATCTGTAATAAAAGCGGGGAAGGACTTTCAGTCCAAACTGCCGTTTCAAATCAAAGATCAATACAGATTTATCTGCAAGAGGGTGAGGCAGAAGTAAGAAATTCTCGGCCCCTTGCTCGTGGCGGTACCAGCCTTTCCAGGGGGGTGACGGGGCAGCCCCAGGAACAGTGGGTTCTGACTAGTGGCGCCTGCAGCGCAGAACAAGGGAGACGACTCTCTGACCTCAAAGGGAGGACCCAGAAGCTTCTGCTGAGCAGAGGGCAAGGGCAGCCCGGCAGATCTGGACTCAAACGCCAACAGCATACAGTGATCTGGCCAGATGGCTAGTCTTGGGCGACTGCAGGAGAAAGCAGGGGCCACTCCTGTCTGTAGAACAGGTCACTCTGGCCACTACTCCCGCGCTTGCCCCTGCCCCACGCTGCCTCTGCAACTTAAGCAGTCTCACCCAGACCTCCTCTTTTTACTAAATTCCATGGGATTTGCTTTCATTTCACATTGATCTTCCTCTGATGTCAACACAGTATTTTGCCATTTTAACCATTTTTAAGTGTACAGGTGAGTGGCATCAAGCACATTCACAATGTTGTGCGACCATCAGCACCGTCCAGCCACAGACCCCTTTCATCATCCCAAGCAGAATTCCACCTGTTAAGCCATAACTCCCCACCCCTGTCTCCCAGCCCCTGGCAACCACCATTCTACTCTCTTGTCTCTATGAACTTGACTCCTAACACAGAGTTATCTTCTAAAACCATTTTTTAATACACAGGGCACTTCACAACCACCTTGTTTAATCCTTGCCTCAAGCCTACAAGCCAGATATGATGATTATTCCCATTTTATAGAGGAGGAAGTTGAGGCTCCGAGGAAGTAAATGACCTTAGGTCACTCAGTTCAACACCAGGTGTCTCTGACTTCAAAACACAAGCACTTTCGTCTAAACCAGAGATTGCTAAACTATAGCCCTGGGGCCAAACCCAGCTGCCGCCTGTGTTTGTAAATAAAGTTTTATTGGGACACAGACCCACCCACTTATTCACACAGCCATGGCTACTTTCCAGCTCCAACTGCAGAGCTAAGTAGTTGCAGCGGGGACCACACAGCCCACAATGAATAACTTATTATCCAGTCCTTTATAGAAAAAGCTTGCTGACCTCTGTTCTATACCCTATGCAGTGCCCCATCACTGGATGGTTCCCCCGCCTGGTGGACCCGTTAGCCCTGGCGGCAGCGTCTTACCAATACAGTTGCCTAGAGCATCTTGTATAAAGCCGCTCTTGCACTGTAGCTTGGGTCTGCAGCGGAAGGATCCCAGAGTATTCTGACAGATAAAATCGGGGAGGCAGTTATGAATACCACTCTCACACTCGTCAATATCTGGTACATCATAAAAAAAGGAAATTGTTAGCAAGAGTCCTGCCAGAAGCATCTTTCAACACTTTAAAATCACAAGAATTTTTTTTTTTTTTAATGCTCATTACTCAGACTATAACCCAAAACATTCCAATAGAGAGGTCACATTCAAAAAGGGCCTTAGCCAAATGGTGCTTGTGTTTCTAAAGATTCAAAACTCTGACTTTTTCCCCAAGGTTCTTATGATACAAATTTTCTGTTATACAATAAATAACCCAGGCATTTTCCTGGCAATATGTGGTTTGGTTTGGTTTGGTTTTCATTTCAGGCATGTTTAGTTTAGATTATAAAGCGATGATGATCTTAAAGTGGTAATAAACACTGTCCCTATAAACTTATTCACTCTGCAGTCCTCGCCATATTCCAAATATTAACAATGGTGATTGTCGTGACTGGACGTGTTGGCTGCCCTCCCCTTGAAGTTCATGGCGTCAAATGTTCAAAAGTGTATACTCAGCTGGCTGGGCCCCTGGGTTCTCGAGGTCCACACCGCCCAGGGAGTCTGCAGGGGTGGGGAGGACTGAGCTCATCCAAAGGCCCTCATAATCCAAACGACGTTTTTACACAAGTGGTCTTGTCGTTCTGAAGGGCTGGAAACCCTCAGCAGAAAACTATGTTCTAACAGATCCTCATCAAAGGCTTATCTGCCAAATAACATCTATGGTTTGGCGGGGGAAAGCCAGCAGCCAGAAATGTCATGTTTTTTTATGCAGCGGAAGGGAATATGCTTTGAACTTCAAGGAAGCCTGGAATCAGATGGAAGGCAGCTGTTGTGCAAAAAAACAGCTTGGGGGTGGGGGGGACTAGAGAGCACATGTGGGCACCTGAAATTCATCTCTGGTCTTGTTTTTAAATGAGCGTGTTCTAAGCCTTTTCAGAAATCCAAACTCTCCACTGTCATTAACTCAGCATTACAGTAAAGGAGGTAAATCTTCACTAATCACAGGGTTGGCCGGTGCCCCAGGCAGCCAAAGGGGGGACACAGCACCACGGAGCCCAGACCCCAGGGAGCCCAGTGCCACTTCCCCATCGCATCACATGTACTTCTGGGGCGTGAGGTTTTGAGACTCGGAGCTTATCCTACCTTTGCAATCATTGTCCTCTGTGAGCTCATAGCCAGTCCCACAGCTGCTGTCACGCTGGCAGCGGAAAGAGCCCACTGTATTGATGCAGGATTCTCCAAGCCGGCAGTTTTGGCCGCCCATGATACATTCATTGATATCTAGGAGAGACACAGGTGACGCAGGAGTAACCAGCAAGAACAACCGATCCGCACGCTCTATCAGAAGGAACGTACCAGAAGCCACGGTGGGATCGATCCCCCGCATCCACCAAGTTCCCCGGGCATGTGCGTATTCAGGCCGTGCACCAGAATGGAGCCCTGGGCACTCACCATCAGAGCCAAAGCAAAAGCAACGGGTTCTCTGCCCTGCTGATCTATTTCAGATCTACTGCTCTTTCTGAGCATCTGCTAAGCAAGCACCAGGCCCTGAACTGGAGTCATGTGAGCCTAGAGAACCCCCTATTTGGGGCTATCACCTCCCTCCATCTCCCCCATCTCACAGATGAGAGGCCAAGAGAAGCTGAGGGACGTGCCCAGGGCCATTCAGCAGATCCTGGATTCAGAGCCCGGTCAGACCCCAAACCCCACCCCTTTTCACAGCACGATGTTTACATCCTCCTGGAGGACAGCCGTGGCTGGAAGCCAGGCGCTGCAAACTCCAGGAAATGCTGGAAAGCCGGTCCTGGACTGTTCTTCAACTATGAATGGGGCCCCAGGTTGTGCAAAGCGGGCCCTGCCTGGCTGTCAAGCAGAGGCAGAGGCTCCCAGGGCAGGACGACGTTTACCTTCACAGGAGACGCCGTCGGGGAGCAGCTGGTAGCCCACAAAGCAGGAGCAGACGACCTCCTCCCCCGTGTCTCGGCACTGCTGTTTGCAGGGCCCGCCGCCTGGAGTCAGAGCAAATGTGAGCGGAGGCCAGGTGCACCCCGGAGACCTCCTGGTTTTTTCCAGGTGTTTGGACGGGGTCAGAGAAAGCGCCCCCAGGGTAGGCTGACACAGAAGGGCAGGCTCCCCAGGCTGGAGCCCACTGCAGCCTTCACAGCGCCCTCCCTTCCCATGGGAGACGCCCCAGGGACTGCGGCTTCAGGTCCCAGCCCTGATCTGACAGATCGGGGCGTGTGCGGGGCCCCGATACCCCATTTCCACCGCCACTGCCTCAGCTCCGGCCGCCCGCTCACCTGGCTCTCTGAGCATCCCTGGTACCACCCCTCCAACCATGCTTCCTGCAGGGCAGCCAGCGTGATGCTCAAAGAGCAAATCCCATGGGGACAAAACCTCTACCAGGCAAAGATTCCAGGAAATAGAATTCTGACTGCTGCCCAGGGCCTGCAGGGCCCTGCCCACTTCTCCAGCCTCTTCCTTTCTCCCTGCACCCCACCCCCTGGCCCACCAGTGCCCAGCTGCTGCGGGTCTACAAGTCCCCGCTCCCACTGCCACAAACCCCCTGCCAATGTCATCTCCCTGGCTAACCCATCCTCACCCATTGCAAACCAGCTATCCCCTCCCCCAGGAAGACCCTCGCACGCCCCCCAGCGAGGATTACGAGTCTTTCTGGGGTTCTCTGCCCTCCCTTCCGCTTACCCCCAGCCCTCTGTGCCGAGTGTCACTGTACACCCACCACATCATTCTGTGATTAAACTGGCTCCCTAATGAAAGCCCAACCACAAGGCAAGCCACTGAATGTACTCGGGGAGCAGACTTGCCAGTCCAGACATGCGGGAATGTTCCATGAAGAGAAATAAAGTCTTAGCATGTGGAAAACAAAGGTGCAAGGCCCTAGTGACTTTTTTTTTTTTAAGATTTTTTTTTTGATGTGGACCATTTTTAAAGTCTTTTAAATATATATATATATATATATATATATATATATATATATATTATTTATTTATTTATTTATTTGGTTGCCCAGGGTCTTAGTTGTGGCAGGTAGGCTCCTTAGTTGCAGCATGAGAACTCTTAGTTGCGGCATGCATGTGGGATCTAGTTCCCCGACCAGGGATTGAACCCGGGCCCCCTGCCTCACTGGGAGCACGGAGTCTTAACCACTGCAACACCAGGGAAGTCCCAAGGCCCTACTGACTAAATTTGCAAACACCTCTCTTATGAGACAAATGACTATTACAGATGGTACAGCTGGAGCTCCAGCCGCAAAATGAAGTATCACTCACCCCCGTCCCCTAAGGGGCTCCCAGCCTTGGGGGTCACCGTTCACAGAGTCTGTGGGCTGTGGTGGGAGAGCTTTGCCCACCAGCTCCTCAAGCGGCCCCTTCTCTACAAGCCCACCCTCTCCCTCGCTCGCCCATCAGACCCCAGCTAGGAGGAGAGGAAGGGAAGGAGCCCGGGAGTGCGGACAACAGGGACTTACAGCTGACTCCCAGCCAAAGGGCTGCGGTCAGGCTCCCAGCGAGATTAGCACTGACTTTCCCTCGGGCTTCATTAACCACCAGCTAGCCCTGGGGAGGGCCAGTCTCACCTCGGCAACGGTCATTCAGGTAGGGGTCCTCTTGTCCCTCCTCGATCTCAGAGACCTTAGCTGAGGGGGAAGAGGCAAACACAGGTTTGTCCACACGCAGTGCCCACGTTAACGCAGAGGCGACGCCGAGCATATTCTCTTCTTGTAAATATCAGGCAGTAATGCCTGTTGGTACATCTTATAAAAAGCTCAGTATTCATTTTATCCTTTTTAAAAACAGAGTCACACTTATAAATGTAGCTAAATCTCTAAACGATCTATTATAACAGAAACAGCACTGGCACAAGGGCCTGTCTGTAGTCATCAACTTAATGCTGAGTGTGGTTACATTGTCCACATTACTCAAATATTTCTGCAAATGCAGTCACGGCCCTACTATAAACTAAGTCACATCTTCCAAACTGAAAACAATGCACCTGGTAAAAGCTTATGGTTACAGGTTGAATTGTGTCCCCCCACCCCCCAAACCCCAGAAGATGTTGCAGTCCTAACCCCCAGTACCTGGAAATGTGACCTTAGTTTGGAGAAGGGTCATTGCAGACAATCAAGTTAAGATGAGGTCATTAGCGTGGGCCCTAATCCAATGATGAGTGTCCTTACAAAAAGGGGAAATTGGGACTCAGTGACAGATATGCAGAGGAAAAGCAGTGTGAAGAAACAGGGAGAAGACAGCCGTCTACAAGCCAAGGCATACCTGATGCTCCCAGAAGCTGGGAAAGAAGCCTGGAGCAGATGCCCCCAGAGGCCTCAGAAGCAGCCGGCCCTGCAGACACTTTGGTCTCGGACTTCTGGCCTCCAGACTGTGAGACAACACATTTCTGTGGTTTAAGCTCCCCAGTCTGTGGTGCTTTATTACAGCAGCCCCAGGAAATGAATTCACTTATTTTATACACTTTGCCTGCCAAGCTCAATGTAGTGCCGGGCATCAACAGTCACTCACTCAATTCATTCAACAAAGGTATCTGAGTATCAGCTCTGAGGGTCAAGCACTCAGCACGGACAAGGCCCCTCCTCTCAATAATTAAGATTCAACAGGGCAATAGGATAGAGAGGGACCCAGTGGGAGACCTGGGCCCTCATTTTAAAGGGTTGTATTCCATTGGCAATTCTGGCATAGAAGAAATGGATTAGTCCTTTTAACCTGGGTGGGTAGACCCAAGAATTCCTAGAATACTTGAGAAACCAAGTGCTCTGCTGATGAGGACCTTCCGCAAGATGGAATGACAATGATCACCATTCAATCACAATCCAACAGCCCTTACATTACAACGCTGGGTGGCAAAGCATAAATCAAAGGTATCCCCAGCACAGCCACACCTACACAAGAGAAGCCAAGAGAGACAGAAAAAAGACTGGAAGGAAACGTGACCTAATGGAAACCATACTAATCTCCGTGTTGATTTCCTCTTCCTTCTACCTTCCCGTGTCTTCTAAAATGCCTACAGTGAGCGCATGATACACACACACTGGAAAAGCAGACATCAGTAGAAAGACACATATTAGTAATTCTGCTGTAAGTTTCATCATAACATAATTTATAGACACTAACTATGCATAAGGCGTTATTTTTTAGGGGTTATTAAGATATGGTAAGGGTTCCTAAATAATTCAAAGAACTTTTCAGCTAGGGAGGAACTAAGCCAGAGACCCTTAGGGTGTGAGTCATCTCTAGGTTAGGAGGCTGGGAGCACCTTTGCTCAGAATGTTTAATGTGGGTGCAACTAGAGATGATCATACTAAGTGAAGTAAGTCAGAAAGAGAAAGACAAATACCATATGATATCACTTATATGTGAAATTTAAAATATGACACAAATGAACCTATCTATGAAACAGACACAGACTCTCGGACATAGAGAACAGACTTGTGGTTGCCAAGGCGGAGGGGGGTGGGGGAGGGATGGAGTGGGAGTTTGGGGTTAGCAGATGTAAGCTATTATATAGAGAATGAATAAACAACAAGGTCCTACTGTAGAGCACAGGGAACTATATTCAATATCCTGGGATAAACCATAATGGAAAAGAATATGAAAAAGAATGTGTGTGTGTGTATATAAATGTGTGTGTGTGTGTGTGTGTGTGTGTATATACATGTGTGTGTATAACTGAATCACTTTTCTGTGCAGCAGAAATTAACACAACATTGTAAATCAACTATACTTCAATTTTTTAAAAAGAGAGAAAAAAAGAAAAAAAAAGAATGTTTAATTTGGGGACTCTTCATTCACTTGGTGCATTCCATCCCAGCAAAGCCCAAGTCCCTGCCATGTGCCAGGCACAGGCCAGGGTGTCCAGACCCCATCCTCCGAAGGACTCATGGTAACAAGGCCGGGAGGACTCATGAGAAACTATTTATCACTCAGGTGATGAGGTCATCAAGATTTCCACAGCATTTTTCAGGAGCCAGCAAGCCTGGCAAAGAATGCTAGAAAAGGAATCTTGAACCAAGCTTCCACAGCCTCAGTCTCCCAATCTGTAGAATGGACATAACCAAGATACGCCCTAGCACAGTTCGTCCCAAAGGAACAGGGTTCTTTCCCCCATCTTAGACCAATACTTTGATCATTTATAACACAGATTATTAGAAAAACTAAGATAAGAAAACAGACATGTAGGTCCCAATTTTATATTTAAACAGACATGTTACTCTATCAAATGCTTATAGAAGTTTCTAAAAGCTTACTCCCAATTTCTGTACTTATTTTGTTGCAGGCCAGCACTGGTCTGTGGGCCCCCTACGGTAGCACACAGTAGGCCCACAATAAATGTCAGTGGAAGAGAGGAAGGCAGGTCTGTGTCTGGGTGAGGAGGAAACACAGGGAAGTCCTCATAGAGACACTGAGGAAAGTCTGAGGCAAGAAACGAAGCAGATAAAAGACAAGGGAGAAATAAGACATCTGGAGCAACAGAAAAGCTCAGAGATCATTAATGAAACAAGACATTAATCAACAAAAGTCCTCCCTGGAGACACAGGAGAAATTCTCCACCAGTATGAAGAATTTGAGTTTGTTTAAAGTGAAAATGTCATCCATGATTTCAAAAGTCAAGGAAGGAGCCAGAACGTGGTTCCAATCCCCCTTTATGACTAAAATATCTGAAATCAGCCCCACGGCGGCCATGGGGCCCTGGACTTGAGAAATCAAAACAAAGAATGAAAGACTGGTCCTTTGACCGAGGACCCCAAAGCCACATGAATGGATGGCCTGACTTAGGGACCACTGGTCTGTGAGCTCGTCCTTCCGAGCCCCTTCCTGCCCCTTTCCCATTTTTAACAGAGGGCAGACGGAGCTCAGAGTGAGAAGGCAAAGGTCCCAGTCACGCAGCAAGCTTGGGGCAGAGCAGATGCTTGAAATTTTCCAGGGCTCTTTCCATTATGGCACAGGAAACCATTGCATAAGCGGAAGAGATGATTAGACAACCAAGAAGTTTCCTGAACCATGTAACTGAATCACGAAGCCCCAAGGTTTCAGGATTTACGTGGCTTCAGACAAATGGAGGATGGAGACTGAACTGGTGGACACACAGCTGGGAGCCCTCTTGAGGCTGCTCTTGGGGTCATTCGCCCTTTTGCTGAATAAATATCTAGTGTTTGAATGCTCACAGACTGCTATGAATGAGTGTTGCCCCTGCTATTAACGAGTGGTACTCCCTGCCTCAGCTCCAGATGGAGAGATGGCACTGGCCAGGCGTCGGAAGGCCAGCGCTCTCCCTCCTCTGTACGTCAGCCATGTGATCGTTTTTTTTTTAATAATTGTGATTTTTTTTTTTTAAAGATTTTTTTTTTTGATGTGGACCATTCTTAAAGTCTCCATCGAATTTGTTACACTATTGCTTCTGTTTTATGTTTTGGTTTTTTGGCCCCGAGGCATGTGGGATCTTAGCTCCCTGACCAGGGATCGAACCTGCACCCCCTGCATTGGAAGGTGAAGTCTTAACCATTGGACCACCAGGGAAGTCCCCTGGCCACGTGATCTTGAGTGCCAGGTCCTCATCTGTGAAACAAGAGCACGGCCAGCCACCCACGCTGCCCAAGGCGGTTGGAGAGACGGGACAAACTGTGATGGCAAACACTTTATACCCCTTCTCCCATTTAGTCCCAGCAACCTGAGGAAGCAGGACTCTAATTATCCCCTTTTCACAGATGAGGGAACTGAGGCCTGGATGCACCAGTGTGCCCCCCAAATACATGTCAGGACAGGGACATGAACACAGATTTGTCAGATCCCAGATCCCAAGCCCTCAGTTTCACTCCAGGATGATGACAAATGTGAAACTGCTCTGACAACTAGAACCAGTCTGTGCTGAGTTAAGGCAATGGTAAATGTGCGTGTCCACACCGCCTGTGATGGTCAATTTTATGTGTCAACTTGGTTGGGCCACGGTACCCAGATATGTAGTCCAGCACTAGTCTGGATATGGCTGTGACGGTATTTTTTAGATGAGATTGACATTGAAATCAGCAGACTTTGAGTAAAGCAGATTGCCCTCCATCATGTGGGTGGGCCTCGTCCAATCAGGTGAAGGCCTTAAGAGAAAGACTGACCTCCCCCAAGTAAGAAGGAACCCTGCTAGCAGATGGCCTTTGGACTCGAGCTGCAACATCAGCTCTCCCCTGGGTCCCTGGCCTGTGGGCTCACCCTGCAGATTTCAGATCTGGCAGCCCTCACAACTGTGTGAACCAATTTCTTAAAATGTCTCTCTCTCTCTCCAGGTCCTATTGGTTCTGTTTCTCTGGGTGACCTTAACTAATTGCACTGCCCAAGAGGGAAGAAATGGGGGAATTACCTGCTTCTTGAAGGTCCCCAACGTCCCCCGGGGCAAAGTCTGCTGTCTCCTGGCCCTTGACGCAGCATGCCCGGAAGACCAGCCCACACTGGTAGCCGACCATGAGGCTGTACTCGCAGCTCTGGCCCTGGGCCTGGGCCGCCCTTCCCAGCAGGCAGCAATGGCAACACCTCTGCAAACACAGGAGGAGACTCCCGTTGGGGAAGCCAGACACAGGACACAGCGGATCCCCACGGACCCCTCAGCCCCCTGTGCTAATGCTCCCTGGACGGTGATGACATGTGCCTGACTTGGGCCGCATCTTCTACATGTTGGCAGGAAACAGCAAAGCAAGCCGAGCCCGAAGCCTGCTGCCCCCAGATCTCGCAGGTCCTAATTTTGAAAGGAACCTTAAAGGGCCTTATCCCAGCACGTGCTCCACGATACCTGACTGCCCCCCAATATCCCTGCCGGCCCAGCTTCCACCTCCAGGAAGAGGGGGTTAGGAGAGGGCCTCCTGGGGCTCACACAAGAGCTCCCTAAGGGTCCATGACTTCTGCGTGGTCTGAGATTTCTCTACCATGCCTGGAAGGATGAATATGCACCTTGCCTCTTCCCGCACCGAGTGAGGGTGGTTCAAGCAGCAGGAAGGGAACCTCAAGCCTGGTCATCAAGTGAGGAACAGAGTTGCTGCCTGTCCCCTGGACCCCAGGGAGTCCAAAAGCCACAGCTGAATCCCAGGGACAACACTCACCCTGGCACGTGAAAAGCCCCGTTTCAGTCCTTATCATGCTAAAAAAAGCATAGAGCTTTCCAAAAGGTGCATAGCAGGAGCAGAGGAGGGGTGGCTTTGCCTGAGTTTCGTAAAGGTTGACGGGTCCCCAGCCTCTGCTGCCGGAAGGAGCAGGAACCTCAGTTACCTCTTCCACCTTTAGGTCATGAGCCCCCTTCCCGGAAACACAGACCACGCATCTGCCACAGAGATCTGTTTCCACGCCCCTTAGAAAGTTCCATGCCTTTCTCTCAAGTCGGGGGACACTGGCGGAAGTGTCTGCGGGGCAGACAGCGTCTGCAGAGCCCCAACCCTTCCTGGGAGGCAGTCACTGAACACATGAGGTCCTGGCTCCCGGGCCCCCTTGACCAGACCACCCCCCCCTCGCCACCCCCCCAGGCTCTCTCACACCAGAAGCCTCCTCCCAGGAAAGCCCACAGAGGCTGAGGGTGGGCAGAGGGGCTCTGGACCCCCAGCTCCTCTACGTGGAATCTCCCTCCACATTCCGACCTGCGTGGAAAGAGAATCCCCAGAAAGGAACCCACACACCCCGCCTCGGGATCCAGACTTCATTCCAATGCTTGCTCCTTGAAATTACTTCATGGCTTTCCTAACTGGGAACGGGGGCATCTTTCTCCCAGGGAATTCATTCTTGTCACCTGGCACCTCCAACAGAAACCCAGATGACCAGGTTAATTAACTTTCCAAACTTGAGCTCCTTCTGGTCGGGCAGTTTTTCTCCCTCAGTAGGTGGCAAGAGAGGGACAGCCTAGTGTATTTACAGTCTTCAGACCTGGGAACGCTCTCAGTAACCTTTCCACATCTGTGCAAAGATGCAGGCCTTCCACAGTGACAGAGGTCCTGAGTGACCTGGCCTGGACTTGGAGTCCCAGGCTGGATTACGTCATTCATTCATAGCCAACCTTTGGGCAGGGTTCCCTCTGGGCCAGACGGACCACATTCCCAGCCCTGCCTCACCAGATCCCTCCCTTGCTGGTCCTGAAAGGACCCCTGCTGAGAGGCCACTTTGGAGTGTGGGCCTCTCTGAACCTCAGTTTCCTCTTCTAGGGCAGTTACGGAGGTCATGTGTTATCAGAGGTGTTGGTGGGGGCCCATTCTGAGCTCTGACTAGTTCGGGAGAGGAGGGAAGCTGGAGGGCCTCCGGAGTGGGGTGGGGAATGCCTATCTGAATTGAGAAGAGGGTTCAGAAGGCCCTGAGCCCAGATAACCCCTGCTCTGACCTCTGCATTCCTGTTTGAAGCCCCGGGACTGGCAGTCTTCAGGGCAAGGCTGGGTCACTCCATCCCTGCTTCCCTGGTGTTGGACAGGGCCCGGGGTGTTGTCCAGGGTTTACTGAATAAACTGGAGGAGGTGGGGAGACTTGAGTGTCCCTCCTCCCCCCGCTGAGTTGAGCACAATGCGCTGCTCATAGGAAAGGCGTCTGAGGTCGGGGGTGCAGGGAGGAGAGCGCCCCAGGCCTCCTGCTGAAGAAGTGGCTGCTGAGCTGGGAGGGGCCCAGGTCCTCACCTTCACGAACATGGCCTCGAGGCTGGCGTTGTCACCACGCGGCACGGCGCAGCTGTCCTGCTCGTTGGCCAGGTTGATGCCCGTGGCACAGTGCAGCTCCTCTAGCTGGCTGTGGCAGCACTGCTCCTGGACCATCCTGTGGGCAGAGGGGGCAGGCTGGCCCAAGGGCTCTGTGGGGCGGGGGGCCCACCAGGCGGTGCTCAGGGCCTGGAAGCAGTAGCCCCTCGGGGATGGGAGCTCTGTCATCTTTGGGTGCCCCCCTGCCCCATCCCCTCCACTCATCCACAGACACACAGAGACACACACACAACGTCTGCATACGGAAGGTGCTCAACAGTGTTGAATTAGAAAGACTGGATGCAGGGTGGTGTCTGGGAGTGGAGTCGAGAGACCCAGTTGTGTGGCCAGAGCCCCAGTTCACCTCTCTGACCTCTAAGCCTCAGCCACAGAAAGTTCCCACCTATTTTAAAAAACAAAAACAGCTGACTGCTGACTCTGGGCCAGACCTTCTGATCCTTTATCAAGTTGAATTCTTCCCAACACTCATCTCCAGTTTCCGGAATCTGTGGAAACAGCTCCAGAGAGGTGGAGTAGCCTGCCCAAGGCCACAGAGTGAGGGATGGTGGCAACGGTGACACCGGGCCGTGGCATCCACGTCTCCCAGCCCCGTTGAGGGCTCTGGGAGGAAGGTCCTCGGAAACCCGAGGACACACGTGCACAAAAGCTTATGTCGACAGAAGGACCATCACCTCCCAGACTTGGTCCCTCAGACACAGCTCCAGGTGGTGAGGGAGGAGGAGGTGTGTGATCACAGCTCTGGCTCCCACCAGACCCCAAATAACCCTGGTTTTGGCCAGAGCCAACAAGGGCAGGAGGAGCCGCCAGACCTGCACCGGTCCGGGGAGGGAGGGGCCCCGCTGGGCTCTGTGTGCTGCCAGTCAGGCTGCCTCCGCCCCCAGCCAGCCCTCCCCAGCCTCCACCCTATGGGCCCGGAGCTCTGCACCCGGCTTCCCGTGCACTTCTAGAACTGCCCTCAGGCTCCGGGATGGATTTGTCTGCACAGATAGACCTCCGAGATACTGCACGTTTGGTTCCAGGCAACCACAATAAAGTTAGTCACGTGAATTTTTTGGTTTCTTGGTGCATATAAAAATTATGTTCACACTGTACTGTAGTCCAGTAAGTGTACAATAGCATTATGTCTAAAAAAGCAATACATACCTTCATTAAAAAAAAACCTTCCTTGCTAAAAAATGCTAACCATCATCTGACAACGCGGAGTTGCCACAAACCTTCAATTTGTAAAAAAAAAAAAAAACACACAACCTTCAAAGCACAATAAAGTGAGATATGCCTGTACTCTGCTACCACACATCCACTCATGCTCTCAGTGGATTTGCAAATGACAGGCATTTCACTGCATTATCAGGAGAGCAAGCAGATATGCATCCATTGATCCATTCACTCAAAGATATTTATTGGCTGAACAGAAAACAAGTGGTGTGGAAAAACGGGACCCCTCATGCACTGTGGGTGGGAAGGTAAAATGGTGCAGTATGGCAGGTCCTCCAAAAATTTTAAATAGAATGACCATAGGATCCAGCCATCCCACTTCTGCACATAAACCCAAAAGAATCGAAAGCAGTGACTCACACAGATACTTGCACACCCACATTCCCAGCAGCATGATTCATAATCGCTGAAAGACGGGAGCAACCCAAGTGTCCATCAAGGAATAGATGAGCTAAATGCGGTCTGTACATATGATGGACTTGGATTCGGCCTTAACAAGGAAGAAAACCTTGACACATGTTACAACACGGATACACCTTGAGGACAGTAAGCTAAGTGAAATAAGCCAGACACAAAAGGATGAATACTGACTCCCCTTTTATGAGGGACCCAGCGGAGTCAAATTCATAAAGACGGAAAATAGAAGGGGTGGGCTGGGGAAGGGGGGGTAACAAGGAGGTTTTGTTTCATGGGTACGAGTTTCACTAGGAAGATGAAAAAGCTCTGGAGATGGACGATGGTGATGGTGATAGAGTGATGTGAATATACTGAACTGTACACCTACACATGGTTACGATGGTACAATTTGTGTTATGTATATTTTACTGCAATTTATAAAAAAATGTGGCTGTGGCCCTACTGTGTGCCCGGCCTGTACAGAGGCTTCAGGGACGGGGAGAGGGATGGCCTGGTGGGGAAGCTCTGCCTCCCACACCCAGGCGGCTTCTGGGGCAGCAGTTACTAAGCTCTGCCCTGATGGGGCTGGGCTGGTGCTGGGCGTCCAGAGAGCTGCTCTCCCCTTGCTGCCCTTCAACTTGGACAAGCATTCACCTGGCTGCCTTGCTCGCCTCCTTCAGGTCCTGGCTCAGATGCCTGTTCTCAGCGAGGCGTCCCCAGACAGCTCTATGTAAAATTGTAAACCTGCCCTGATCAGGAGACCCTGCTTCCTGTCCCTGGGTTTTCCTTTCCCACGACACCTCGTGCCTTCTTACAAACCATAGACTTTACCATGTCGTCGTCATCTGTATCCTCCGTAGAAGAGATTTTGCCTATATTGTTCACTGATTTATCTCCATCTTGTCCAGAATGCCCTCAATACGATTTGTGAAATAAATGAACGAAGGGGTTCAGAGAGTGACGGGTAGACTGAAAAACAGCATCTGAGGATCTGCTTTGGGTTTTGGCTCCATGTGTATCCAAATTCCTCCGAGAGACTTGTGGGCTTAATTCAACCCAAGGTTTGAGGCAAATTTCTATTTGGGTCCTAAGGCATATTGGCCCTTGGTCGAGGCCAGAATGCAGGGCAATGCATGAGTCGAGGAAACGCCAGCTGCCGTCTCCCGATCGCCCCCAAACGTGCCATGTGTTAGAGGCTCAGGCAGAGGCCGAACGTGCCCAGCTGGAGCCCATGTGTGCAGAGAGGGGCCGGCCCCTCTGTGGTCCTTGCCAATCCCCTCGTCTGCCAGTGGCACCAACCCCGGGCTTCTCAGGTCCCACAGAACCCTCAGGGCCGTCCTTCCTCAACTCTACCCTGGAGGCTCGGCCTGGGGCTCGCCCACCTGCATGATCCCATTCTCCTCATCCTGAGCTTAGAACAGCCCTGAGGATCAATAAAGATTTGCCGAATGAATGAGAACTTAAAACTGGAGATCCCGGCAGAATACCGCTTCAAAAGAAGAAAAATGATACCCGAACTACTGAGTTACCAAGTGGCCGGTGGTCTCTGTTTCTTTTTTTTTTTTTTAAACATTTCTTTTTTTTTTTTTTTGAGTATCTTGTTAATTTCTTTTTTTTTTATGAGCTTATTTTATTATTTTATTTTATTTATTTATTTATTATTTTTGGCTGTGTTGGGTCTTCGTTTCTGTGCGAGGGCTTTCTCTAGTTGCGGCAAGCGGGGGCCACTCTTCATCACGGTGCGCAGGCCTCTCACCACCGCGGCCTCACTTGTTGCGGAGCACAGGCTCCAGACGCGCAGGCTCAGTAGTTGTGGCTCACGGGCCCAGCTGCTCCGCGGCATGTGGGATCTTCCTAGACCAGGGCTCGAACCCGTGTCCCCTGCATTGGCAGGCGAATTCTCAACCACTGCGCCACCAGGGAAGCCCTAAGAGGACCCTCTTAAAGCAGACTGGATTTCCGACCTGCTCTCTCCCTTCTCTGCCTTCATTAAAAACAATACCCCTGAACTTGTTAGAAAATCCCTGCTATCAGCATCGCTGCGCTGCTTGTCACTCCCCACTGCACACGGCCCCGCTCATCCTAGCACCGCGGCTCTGACTTGGGGCTCAGAGTCATCTGTCGTGTGCCGTCCGCATCCACTGGGCGAGGAGAGCATGGAGGGCTGGGGCGGGGGGGGCGGTTCTTGTTCTCCTGAGCACCCCCTACGGTGGCACCCAGTGCTGCCCCTGGAATTAAAACCCAGTTGTGTTCTTAGATGAGCTGCATCTGACTTTGAGCCCAAGACCCCAGGCTTGGCCTCTGACCTCTGCAGATGGTATGGGGTTCAGACCCCGACATTAAGTGACAAAGAGGAAAAGGGTGCAGGGCAGGCTGGAGGGGCAGCAGGCAGCACCTGGGGAAACAGGACCGGGGTGCGGTCAGAGCCCAGCAGCCCGGCAGCTAACTCACTAAGAGGCCTTGGACACAGACACAGCCCCTGCCCGTGAGTTCAGGGACAAGTCCACTGGCCTCCCTGGGCCTCGGGGAAACAAAAGGCCAATCGCTGGCAGTCAGCGTCCTGGGAGTTGAATAACGCGTCTTGAGGACCCTGTCATATGGAAACTCACACTATCCAGCCAGAGTTCCCTTGGGTCCCACGTGATGAAGTGAGTGGGCCCCACTGGAAACGTGTCGGGGGTCAGGGGGAACCTGGACTTGCACCCATATCTGCCCCCAAGAGAGAAGACCTTCCCTCTCGGCCATTCAGGTGATATGACTTACATTTCAGGAAATCTCTGAATGCGTGTTTGAAATTTACCCCTGCCCAAAATGTAGATCATGAACCGTAATCTTGATGTTCCGACTACCTGGTCTTTTGTTGCAAAAACTCCTATATATCCTGGCTCCCCCCTTGCCTCTTTGGAACAGTTTTCTCAGCGTTATCTGAGATGCTGTGTCCCAGGCTTGAAGTCCTCAGAAAGTCCACCAAATAAAACATAACTCTCAAAAAAAAAAAAAAAATGTAGGTCATAACACGAATGCCTGCTGCATAGCCAAGAAGGTAGTTTCTCTAGAGTCTGGAGCCCACTGGGGATTCAAGATACCTCCAAAACTCAGTCAAGACATTGGTGAGGAGAAGTCAGTAACAAATCCAGTTGTGACTAAAATCCAAACTCACAAGTAGGGCCCAGAGGCCACTAAGTTGCTGACCTCAGTTCCTCCTTCTGTCCGTTGAGGGGTCAGCTGGCTGATGCCTCACTTTGTAAGCCTTTGATTTACAAACAGGGCTCCCCGTTTTGGGTTGAATTGTATCCCTGCCTCCCACAACTCTATGTTGAAGTTCTAACCCCAGGACTTCCGAATGTGACTTATTTGGAGATTGGGTCTTTAAAGAGGTAATTAAGGTTAGGGTGGCCCTAGTGCAATCTGCCTGGCATCCTTATAGGATAAGAGATTAGGACACAGACACACAGAGAGGGGAGACCATGTGAGGACATAGGGAGAAGCTGGCATCCCCAGGCCAGGAGAGACGGCTCAGGAGGAACCAGCCCCGTTGAGACCCTGATCTCAGACTTCTGTCCGCCAGGCTGTGAGACAGTAAATGTCTGTGGTTTAAGCCACCCAGGCAGAGGTATCTGTGCCGGCGGCCCGAGCAGACACATACAGCCCCACAGCCTGGCCTGGTGGTCCCGGCTGCTTCCCTCGCCTCGGTCATTATCACAACCCTGAAAGGAAGCTATCGCTGTCCTCCTTTTACATATGGGGAAACTGAGGTTCCAAGTCGGCTCAAGTCACACAGCCTGAAAGCCGGCCCAGGTGGGTCCCCGGGGCCCGGCTACCTCTCAGAGCCCAGTCTGCAAACAGAATGCTTGGCGCTCACCACCCAGCTTCGCTCCGCGACTGCCAGCCGCCCTCTGACGTTTCTAGCTCGAAGCCACACTTGGGAGCCAAGATCCCTGCTCTCACTCATCAGACGCGCCGTAAATGCTAACGGCGTGGTCTCCCAGTCAATTCAAACAATCCGAGTGCCCTGTCTTCTCTTCCTTTGTTTGGTCTATAATGCTTTTGACTTTTCAAGAATTTCCTAAATCGAGATTTACATCCTCCGTCACTGCTGGCAGGCAGCAGTCTCTGCTCGATGCCAACACAAATGCAAAACTCCAGAGTGAGGCAGACAAGCCTCCCCTGCACATTCCTTCCAAGGCGGCTCTCCACCTAGCATCCCACAGCTCCAAGCGTCCAAGCAGCTTAGCCTTGGATTAGAGGCAGAGAAAATGAACGGATGTCAAGTGTAATGGAATGCGTTCATACCCTCGCCTCCCCCTCAACCTCTGCTCCCCAGGCAAGCAGATCTGGGTTCAAGTCCTAACGCCATCACCTACCAGCTGTGCGTACTGGGGAAAGCTCAGTATCCTCATCTGTAAAATGGGATCAGTAACACGGTGAAATGAGATGAAGGGCAGCAAACGCCCAGCACAAAGTCTGCTTCATAAAGGCTTGCTATTATTTTTACGGTGATGATCAACGTTACATATCTTTATCATTTATTCTAAGCTTACATTCTCCCAAAACTTTGAGGGAGCTTGAGTCAATTTAGGAAGAGAGGAATAAAAATAGTTGATCCAGATGCTGGCTACTGTATGAAGTAGACAATGGTCTGGCAGGACTTTTGCTCTGGGACTCGCTCGTCTGTGTTTTCGGGGTCTGAAGGTGGCCCAGGCTTTTATCTGCAAAGGGCTTCCAGTCACACGATCTCATCCGCCCCCCCCAATGACCACCCCCTTTCTGGGTGACTTGGCCACACTGCCCAGGTGCGGCAGCGAGGGCTACAAACCCACATCCTCTTGCTTGCAGCCCGGTGAAATGACAGGATGCCCGGCAATGCCAGGGTGGCACGGGAAGGGTAAGCGGAGTCCCGTACAAGGCCCGTGGGAGCAAAGAGGAGGGACGTGGGGGTCACCAGCCCCCCACATCTCCCGCAGCCTGGCCTTGGGGGCCCAGCCTCTCCCGGGGGCCTGGCACCCACTGTCCCTTTCTCCCCTGCTTTTGTTTAGAAGAACACTATTCTGGTAGAACAGCAGCACTGGCAAACATACCTGCATTCCTTGGATTCCGAGGCGTATGGCAGTGAGCAGTCCCTGTGCTGAGTGGCCATTCGATGTCCGTCTGCACAGCAAGCCTCCATGGGGACGTCTGCGCCTGCCGTGCAGGGAAGAGAACGGGGTGACTGGCGACAGGTGACTCACCTCGGACCCCGCCCAAGGTCCCCTTAGACGGGCGGCCTCCCTCGGGTGGCCGAGAGCGCCCCCTCCCGGCCGCACCATCTGGACACCCCTTCCTTCGGTCTCCTCTACAGCATCAGGACGGGGCCGAAAGGGCCGCGGCACATCTGGTCCTTCAGTCACTCGACAAACGTGTACTGAAAACTCCGCTGAGTCGCGGGCTGGGAGCACACACTCCGCTCCTCCTAGAAAGGCCTGAAACCTTAACTACTACCTTCCAAATCCAATTCTGACGGGGCTGCAGCTCAGCACCGGGATCCCTGCCCCAGCCAGATGCCAAAACTGGGACGGGGACCTGCCCAGACGGGGTCCCTGCCTTCACAGTCCAGAGGGAAGAAAGACAGGTGTTACTGACCAAGGCACAGCCGAGTGGCCGTCCAGCCCAGCGGGTGGGTATCCAGGACGCAGCTGACCCCACTCCTATGGGGTCACAGATGGTTTGTCTCACTAAAAGTGAACAGTGCAGAATTGGGGAGGCCTAGAGGTGTCCCCCAAACTGGGACAACCAAGGAAGGCTTCTCTCGAGAGTGGGGAGCGAACACCAGGGAAGAGGTACAGCATGAGCAGAGCACAGGGGAGAGAACAGTCATGCGGGGCCTCAAATGCAACCAGCCGGCTCTGGGGAGAAGCAAAGAGCCAACGTTTCCGGGACCCGCTCTGTGTTCTCACTTCATCATCGGAGCCACTTGCTAGGAGAGCATCAGTCCTCACTGTACGGGTCGGGAAACTGAGGCCGGTGACGGTCTCGGCCCTTGATTTGTCACAAGGTTGCCTCTTTGCTCACAAAAGGGAAAGATGGAAGGCTCAGGTGGGTCCAGCAGCTGGGGCACCCACGCCCTCCAGCACCCAGCCCGGCGCTTGGCCCCACCCAGGCTGCTGCCCCGCTGGGCCCCTCGGCTCACAGGAAGGAGGGGACCCCACGGTTCCCCAAGGGAGGAGCAACCGGGTACCGAGGCGCCCCCAGCGTCAGTTCCACCCGCAGCCAGGAGGGGGCGTTAGTGGCAACAGCCTCTGCTCCGGGGCAGAAGGTCACCTCTCGGCAGGACATTCAAAATTGGGCTCTAAGAAACGCCACGGTTTCTCACGGCTGGCCTTCCCGCACCCCACGGGGTAAATCCCGCCGGGCTTGGCAGTGTTTCCTGGCACCAAGGGCCTTGGGTGTTCTGTTTGAGCTCATTATTCTTCCAAGGCCCGGCCCTCGGGGTGGCCCCAAAAGAGAGGGTCACTCCAGGGCTCAGCACGAGGCCGATGCGTCCAGAAACACCGGCTGTGACGGCTTGCCCGCGGCCACCTCGAGCACCTCTGCCGACAAACTGCGCCTGGAACACGGTGCCCTTGAGCTCTGGGCTCACCTCCGCGGAGACCCCGATGGGCGTGGTCCGTGCCTGGGTGAGGAGCCGAGGCTGGGCCGGGCATTTCTTGAACAAGGAGGAGGAAGGGCCTTGCCAGGTCCCCCGACGATGACAGCCTCAGCCCCACCCGCAGCCGGGGGAGCTCGGAGCGGAAGATATGCTGCCGCATCCGCGCTCTCTTGGGTTCCCCCAGGCTGGCAAGGGGGTCTGGTTAAGGATGACAGTCCACCCCCGAGCAAAGTCTGCCGGCCCACTGCCAACCGGCCGCTCGGCCCATCCCGACCTCAGCTGTCCCCCTCCACACTTCTCAACGATGCCATCTGGTGAACCTGGGGGGCACCATGGGCTGGGGCTCAGATATAATTGGCATCACCGGCTTCCCAGCACCAAACAGCGAGGTCCCTCATGAGGGAGAGCCTCTTGGTTACCGGGGTGACCCCCAGTGGTCCCACTCATTCATTCGTTCCTTCCTTCGTTCTTGCTCCAATTGATTCTAAGGGAAGCATTCACGAAACGCAGGACCTGACCTGTCACAGATAAAACATGGCCTGTGGTTCACCCCCAAGACGACTGTGACCCAGCCACGTGGCCTGACAGAGGCCGATGTCCCCTGTGCTATACCCCTCCACCCCGATCCCAGCCGGGCCCGCCTAGCTCTCCCGCCCACAGTCTCACCCCTCGTGGCTCTCACAGCCCCTCCGGTCCCGGCCCAACCCCCATCCAGTCTCTCCCCCGCTCCTGCAGCCCGCCCGCCCACCAGCCCGGCCTGGAGCAAACTCACAATTGACAACATCTGTCTGCCGCGCCCTCCCTCCCTCCCACCCACGCAGAGCTAGGCCTCCCTCTCCTGCTCAGCCCTCAGCCCACAGCCAGCCCTCAGCAGCTACAGGGGGGAGTAGGAGGAGTGTCCGCTTTGGAGCCGAACAGGCTTGGGCTCCAATCCCAGCTCCAGCGCCTTCTTGCTCTGTGACCCTAGGCAGGACAGTTCACCTCTCTAAGCCACAGCTTCCTGGACGGCAAAACGGGGCTCACAATACCTTCTGAAGGTGGCTGAGGAGATGGATAAAGCTTATAAAGTTCCGAGCACACAGGGAGCTCCAGTAAACAGTGGCCGGATTACACGTGGAAGGAACAAAGGGAATTTGCTTGCCGTTGCCCGTGAAGAATGGGGGAACCAAGGCCCCGTCTCGGGGTGCAGAATGGCCCAGGGATGAGTGGCGGCCCCTCGGCCTCCCTCAACTCTGAGAAAGGCAGGCACAGGTGAAGCTCAGACTCCTGGAGCTGGCTCAGTGGGGCGAGAACTTTGTGCCCAAGCTGTAGAAACATTTGGAAATGATTCCCACTGGGGAGCCTTGAGCACTTTGGACCTTATTCTCAGAAGGACAATGCAGTGTGACATCCTTCGCCCAATCCAGAAACGTGGAACATCCCCGGAATGCCCCAGGCAGCCATAAAGCTGGAACTCCCAGTGGCCGGGGTCAGCACACCCTCCTTGGGCAGGATGCGCCCCCGCCCCAGCCGGGGGGTTAGTTCCTGCTCTCCCAAGCCGAGGGGCCACGGGGCGCCCACGGCCAGGCTGGACGGTGACGCAGCAGAGGTCAGAGCAGACAGGACATCACCGTCCTCACTGCAACAGCTGGACACATGAGGATCCCCGCAGAGACAGCCCTTCCATTCAGCACCTCTCACCCCCTTAAATTCCTTTTTTATGCCACTGTGCCAGGCACAAGGCGTCACACTGTTGTATAGAAGTAGCATCGTCTCCAACCCACTCCCCGCTCTGTGGGCATCTACGTTACTTCCGATATTTCACTATGGGAACAAACAGCTCTGGGCTGAGCACCTTCATCTGTCAACCTTGTCTTCAGATTCTAACAATCCCAACTTGGCTATTCTATTGGAACCATGTTGAGTATGACGGTCTGGTTCTATGGGCCATTATTTATCTTTCCTTATGTCCTGTAGAACAATGGTTATATATGCAGCCTCGGGTTAAAATTACTTTGGGGAACTAACTTCCTTCTGGAGGGAAGGCTTTCTGATTGTTGTTTTTGGAAGCTGAATACCCAACATTGAAAGGAATCCTTCTTTTAATTTTTTTTTTATTGTTGATGACATTATACTAAGTGAAACCAGTCACAAAAGGGCAAACAAAAGGACTGTATGATGCCACTTATATGAGGTCCTGAGAACAGTCAAATCCATGGAGACAGAAAGTAGAATGGTGGGCGCCAGGGGCTGGGGGAGGGGGAGGGGGAGTTACTGTTTAATGTGGATGGAGTTTCCACTTGGGGAGATGAAAAGTTCTGGAGATGGATGGTGGTGATAGCTGCACAACAATGTGAATGTACTTAATGCCACTGAGCTGAACACTTAAAAAGAGCTGAAATGGTCAACTGTGTGTTATGCGTAGTTTTAAATTTTTTAATTGAAGTATAGTTGATTTACAATGTTGTGTTAATTTCTGCTGTACAGCAAAGTGATTCAGTTATACATATATATACACTCTTTTTTAATATATTCTTTTCCATTATGGTTTATCATAGGATATTGAATATAGTTCTCTGTGCTATACAGTAGGACCTTGTTGTGTATCCATTCTATATATAATAGCTCACATTGTTATGTATATTTTTTAAATGCAGTTTAAAAATTGAGCTTTTGTGTACCATTTTGTAGCACCCTTCATTAGGAAAGGAATTGTACGTTCTGCCGATTAAGTCACTTGCCATTTTCAATCGATGTTGTTTTCATGCACTAATCTGAACACCGGCAAAGAGGATTAATTTGGGAAACTGTATTTTACAACATCCTTGTATAGAAGTTTGGTAGAGAATGCAATGTTTTCCAAGGCAAGCTATGAGACCTCAAATGGGGATGGTGAAAATGTTAATTAGAAAGTAAATTGTGGGACTTTCCTGGTGGCGTAGCAGTTAAGAATCCGCCTGGGCTTCCCTGATGGCACAGTGGTTAAGAATCCGCCTGCCAGTGCAGGGCACATGGGTTTGAGCCCTGGCCCAGGAAGATCCCACATGCCGCGGAGCAACTAAGCCCGTGCGCCACAATTACTGAGCCTGAGCTCTAGAGCCCACGAGCCACAACTACTGAGCCCACATGCCACAACTACTGAAGCTTGCGCGCCTAGAGCCCGTGCTCCACAGCAAGAGAAACCACAACAATGAGAAGCCCACGCACTGCAATGAAGAGTAGCCCCTGCTCCCGCAACTAGAGAAAGCCCATGCGCAGCAACGAAGACCCAACGCAGCCAATAAATAAATAAATATTTTTTTAAAAAAGTAAATTGTAACTTTGCAACCAAAATAAAGATGATTTAAAAGTTTAAAAACAGAACAAAAATCCCCAGGGATCGTCTCTCCCCCATGCATCTGGGGCAGTGGCCAGCGGAGGGTGGGACAGGTGGAGGAGAGGCAGAAAGACCTAAAGTGCAGACTTGCTCTGGCTTTGACCTCCTGCATCACTGCGGACACCGCGGCTTGTTCATTGTACCTGGCGGGTCAGGTCGCCTCTCAGTTCTGCCCCATCACCAAACCGGGGGTGACCTGAAGCCCAAAGAGGCGTCTCTCTCCTGTCCCCACTTGTGGACATGTCCGTCAACGCCCACCCTCAGCCTGTGCATCCTGTCACACCCCAATGCGGCACCTTCTCAGTGCCGGTCCGCCACTCCCAGACTAGGTGGGGAGCGGCTGGGTCAAGTGATTATCACCTGGGAGTGTGACAAGTCCTTTGGCAGATGGGGCCACGGAGCAGAGGCCGCTCACTGCCCGAGCCCAGGGGAGATGGGAGGGAAGGCTTTCTGGAGGTGATGGGGAGGCCCCTCCTCCAGCATCACTTCCCCCAACCGCTCACAGCAGGAACTCTGCAACATCAATGGAAGGGGGAAGAGGGACGGGGGTTCCAGGCTGTGGCCCCAGTCTCTGGCACAGGGCACATGGCGGGGCTGCGCGGGGGGCAAGAAGAGAACCAAGGTGTCACCCCACCTGATGCCACACCTCACTGGTAGCAAGGGTTTCACAGCAGCTGACAGCATCAGACCAACCAGGCCCACCAGCAGACCCACTGGCAGCACCTCCCAAAGGGTGTAAAATTGAGGAAACCTCAGGCACAGACCCCGCCATGTCTGAGTGGCCCTCCTAAATCATGTCACGAAAGCAACCTGGAGCGACAAGGCCATCACTGTTTCTTCTGTCCCCAACCCCAGGGAGTGCTGTCACCTACCCCCACCCACCACGCGCTTACTGGTCACTCAACGCCCGTCCTTAACAGCCCGTAGGTGCTCTTAAGAGAGAAGTGGGGCTTCGGGCGAGTCTGGAATCTTCTCTCTCAGATCCTTTCCCTCTCTGAGAAGACACTTCAGCAGGGCACAGTTTTCATCTCTGGTCCCTGTTAATCTGACTAGATGAGATCCACAAAGACAAAATTCCTTGTCCTTCCAAAATCTGGGGCATTAAAATGCCCTCCATATATATAAATGCTGAGATACGAGATGGTGGTTGGTTAGCTCTCTATTTGGTTTTATTTTAATATCCTCATTTGGAAAAATAAAGAGTTGACGCCAGGCTCATGCCCCATCTGCTCCACGGCACTGCCTAAAGCTGCAGCAGAACGTTGGAGGGGGTCCCCATGGTGTCCAGGACCCGCAAGACTGGGAAGCCTGAGGTGCAATGAGATGCCAGCAGGGAATTCCAGCCCAAGAGAACCACACAAGACTCAGCCCACACCCCCAGCCCCTGCGGGGCCCCCCACCTCACGAGCCTGGGGAGCCAGCAGATGCCCCTCTTAGGACCCTTCCATGCGCCAGGCTCTGAGCTTGGGGCGAGGGATCCAGAGTCAGGACCCCGTTCTCAGGGAGATGACAAGCAACTGTCACCTGGTGTGTCCCAGTACTTCTGCACCATTCTGTATGACTGGGATGAGGACAGACCCATTTCCCCTCCTCAAGGCCCCATGACCCCCCCAGGAGGAAGCAGGGTGTGCTGAGTCTGCTCTTACGGCTCCAGGCCCTGTCCTCAGCACGAGAACGGCTGGTGCCCTCACACCCCCCGACACCAGCACCCGGCACAGAGAGACGGGGTCTCGGATAGAGCACCAGCTAAAAGGAGGCAGCAGGAGACAAGGACCAGAAGACACATCTCTGGGAAGGCGAGAAGAAGCAGCCTCTACACTGCTCCCTCCAGGCAGCTCACAGTGACATCCTGGATGAAGCCCAGCGGACATGTGGGCCGTCCTCCCCCTGCCCGCATCTCTACAGCATCCCCCCCTGCAGGACCCAACTCCCCTGGTTCTCCTCTCACCTCTCAGACCACGTATGCACACCTGTCAAGTGTCCCCTGCACCCGGCTTTTGGAAACTGAAGCTCTGCCAGGCTGGGTGGTCAAGGGTCCCTCCTCTCCTCCGGCTAGCTCGTTCACACCCACACCAGTACAAAGGTCCTTTCCTCCGGGAAGTCCTCCCTAACTGCACCCCCCAACACACACACGTGCACACATGCGAACACGGTGCAGACATGTTTCCTTTCTTTCATGGTTTCTTTGCTCCCTGAACTTCCCAGCAATTAGCACGAATAATTAACCGAGTATGTACTTGTGCCACGAGGGCTGGACAGGCGTCTCATTCTGCACCCTGCCCCACGGCCGGTCCAGAGCCAGCACACAGTAAATGTCCGTGAAGGAATGAACGGACGAATGATCTCATGTGATCCTAGCAACTCTAGGACACAGGGGACGGGAAGAGATGAAGCAAGTTGCCCAAGGCCATGGGACAAACACAGAGGCGGCACGAGAATCTGGCTGTGACTCTAAAGCTCACACCCACCCACCGTAAAACCGAAGGAGACAGTGGTTTCCCCCTGAAGCTGGACTTAAAAAACCGGAGACTTTTCAGTTAGAAAAGTGAGGCGGTTAGTTCAGTGTCCTGCTTAAGATTACAATGTGAGAGCCAAGCTGCCTGTGTTTGAATCCTGGTGCTGCCACTTCGCAGCTGTGTGTCCACAGGCGTGCTGCCTGGCCTCTCTGTGCCTGGGTGGGGTGGGTCTCACACCAATAATGGAAAATGGGGATAATGACAGGCGTGGCGCGATGGGTTTCAGAGAGCGGTCTCATGTCAAAACGAGTGGCGCACGTAGGTAAGGAAACTTCCGGTACATTTCACTCCAGCAGGCAACACAATCCAAAAGGAAAAATAGGTTCAAGAAAAATACTGGCTCAAAAAAAAAAAAAAAAGAAAGAAAGAAAAATACTAGCTCAGCCCATTAGCATAAAAACACTGATAGCTAGCATCTAAAAACCAGTCCTGGCCATGTCCCAGCTACCACCCATGGCTCTGGGGACTCCCCTGAGGGGGTGCCACTTTGCTGCTCCTCCCCCTCAAACTGCCTTGGGGGTCTCAGTGCCGTGGCCCCTTGTCCTCTCCCCCCACTGCCCCCACCTCCCTGGGTGGCCTCATCCAGCCTCCCCTATCGGCCGAGACTCCCACACTTCTGTCTGCAGCCTGGTCTCGCCCATGAGCCCAGGCTCCCCCGGGACGTCTAATAGGAAACGTAAGGTTTCCAAACAGGACTCTGATCCCCTCCCATGTCCGGCTTCTCCGCCTCAGTAATTAGCAGTCATCATGCATCCAGAGGCTGGAGCCAAAATAACTGGGCCAGGCTGAATTATTCCATCTCCCTCCCCCTCCACATCCAAGCCCTCAGCGAGTCCTGTCCACTCTACCTCCCAAACACCCTAGATCTGCCCACTTCCCTCCGGCCCGCAGATCCCTCCCCACCCCGTCCCCCAGCTTATTCCACCTCCATTCTGGTCTCCCTATAATCCATTCACCATGCAGCACAGAGGGACTTCGAGAAGTGTGAGTCAAGAATGTCACTCCCCTGCTGAAGATCCTCCAGCGCCTTCCCCGAGCATCTAGGAGAAAATCCACAGTCCACACCCTGATTTTTGAGGCCCTGCACGACTGCCCTGCCCCTCCCGCCTTGGCCACCCTCTTGGGCACCCCCCCCACTCCCCTCCCTTCACACCACCTCTCCGGTCCCTCTGGTACACCTGGTCCCACCTGGGGGCCTTTGTGCCGGCTGTCCCCTTTGCCCAAACGCTCTGCCCCAGGTCTTTTCACAGACGGCTCCTCGCCACTCACGTCTGAGCTCAAGTATCACTTGCTCTCACTCGCTCCCCCCCTCCCCCGACACCCACTTGAGAGCCACTCGTGTCCCACTGTCACAGTGTGTTACAGTCACTATGGTACGGATGCCCCTGATACTTTTTGTTAGTGCATCTGTTTCTGTGTTTACTCTTAGTGTGTGTCGTGGGTTCAACGGTGGCGCCTAGAAAGATGTGTCCATGTCCTGACCCCTGGAACCTGTGCATGTGACCTTATTTGGAATAAGAATCTTTGTAGATGGAATGAAGTATCTCAAGATGAGATCATCCTGGATTATCCAGGTGAGCCCTAAGTCCCAAGGAAGTGTCCTTAGAGATGCACAGAGGAGATGCAGGAGGGGGCCACGTGAAGATGGAGGCAGAGACTGAAGGGATGCAGCCTCAAGCCAAGGAGGGGTGCCCCAGAGCCGTGGAGGAAGGGAAGCCCTCGGACACCTTGATATCTGACTGCTGGCCTCCAGGACAGTGAGAGGGTTAAACTTCTGCTGTTTTAAGCCGCTAGGTTGCAGCAATTCAGCCCAGAGCCACAGGAAGCTCACGCAGTACACAAGCTCCAGGATGCAAGGACCTTATCTGGCCTGTGTCCCTGGGGCCTCTTCCACGACCTGACTCCTCAAAGAGCGTCTGCGGAATAAATGGATGCACAAGCTGACACACGACGGCTGCGCGACAAGCAGCTCCTCGGGGGCCACACCAGGCTCAAAGGAGAGACTTGGGAAGTGTCTGCTGAGTAAAACTGAAAACCAGCCTACAAATGACACCACTTTGCAGCTAAGTGACCTCAGACAAGCCACTTCCCCCTTCTGGGCCTCAGTTTCCTCACCTATGTAAAGGGAGTGGGTCGGCTGATCTTCGATTTCCGTATCCCGATAGACAAACCAGCCCTCCCCAAATTCTGCTCAAGTGCCCATCACAAAACCCGCCCTGGGCCCCACTGGACCCACGGCTGGTTCTTTGGTTCTCACACCTTTGATACAAACCATGAAGAGTAAGATCCCAGTGGATCCAGACCCCTGTCTCTTCTGGTATTCCCTCTGAGTGGCCTGAAGCTGGCCATGCACGTAACAGCACACATCACGAACCCTTCACTGGGGGAAAAGAAGGCTCTGGGCCCCTGGCCTCGGGAAGGAATAACCGGGCGCCCTTGCCCATTGGATCCCCCAGGAAGTTGGGGACAGAGCTGGGCGGGAACCTAGTTTCCAGACTCCTGGCCCCGGCCGTGTCGGCCCAGCGCTCTGACAAGTTTCCTTGGCAAGGCCGGCGGCGGTGTCCCCATGGATTAAGCAGGAACATGACTTAAACAACTTCCAGGGCTGTTCTCTTCAGAGGCCAGGCCTGCCCTGCTGTGTCCAGGACCCAAGATCAGCCAAGAGTACTCTCCTTTACAGAGGTGCCAGGAAAGGGGCGACTCTCTATCCTGAGGACGGTTCTGGACCGCTCCCAGCATCCTGAGGCCACAGCCAGCCAACCCCTGCAGGGGGATGAGCACTACAAGCTCTGGTTCTTTGGGGGGCTCCTCGGCGCCACTCCAGATGGCAGGGAGGAGGCCCTGACGCAGGCCATACCTGAGGGAGAGCTGCGACCAAGCCAGACCCCGGGCTGGACGGCCCAGCCAGCACAGGGCAGGCTCGTCCACAGATCTGAACCAAGACGGGTGCTGTCGTCTGGGGGGCCACCTCCCGTCAAGCCAGCTGCGAGCCCCTCCAGGGCCCAGGCTGTCGCTCCCACTTCTGTGGTCTCCCCCGTCACCCCCCATGGAAAATGCCTGTCCTTTCAAAGGAGTCCCTCGTACACACAGCACTCGTTTCTGGCGCTGAAGTGCCCGTCCAGCCGACTGGTTAGGAGCACGGGGTCCCGAGTCCTCTATTTACTACCACATCGTCCTGAGCAAGGACTGGTTGCCAGCACTGGATTTTAAACGCCCAAGATCACAGTGTTTTTACGCTAATGGGCTGAGCCAGTATTTTTCTTGAATCTATTCTTCCTTTTGGAGCCTGTCGCCCGCTAGAGTATATGCTCTGGGCCTTAGTTTACATGCCTGTAAAGTGGAAATAACAGTAGTACCTACTTCATGGGGCTGTCGAGAAGGACTAAGTTAGTGACTAAATGTAAAAGACTTCAATTATCATAATTTCCTAGGGCAGAAAGTTTTCATTCTGTTTTTAAGGAAACAGAGCAGAGAGCATGTGGGAGTCGGTCAAGCTCTCTCGAATCACTTTCAGGGCTGGGACAAGTCTCCTAACCCTGGTTAAGTGCTGACCCCCAGCAATGGGTGGGTGGGTGTAGGACCCTCCGGTCCCAGCCTCTCGTTATGACCAGCCTGGGGCTTAAAGGCAGTGACCAGTGGAAAGAGTGCTGGCCGCAAAGCACAGCCTCCGGTCCAGTCATGCCTGCTACGAGCTGGATGACTTGGGACAGATGCCTTGGCCTCAGCGCCACACCCTCTGAGCTCTGAGCTCCCCTCCAGGCTGAAGGGTCTCTGATCCCAGGAAAGTTGACATAATGGGTGCCCTCCCCCGCCCGTTTCGTTATCTGGCCACATTTGAGACCATTACAGGGAAACTGGAACCATATGAAGCCTGCAAAAGCATTATTAATGAAATTGTTATAATTTGATGTTTTGCAAAAGAAAAACCTCTTATTATGTAAAACATACTGGCAAAATACTCCCTATTAGAACTGTTTTCCTGCAAAGCTGCTCCACCCGCTGTGTCCACTGCTCAGAGCTCCACCTTCAGAGGAATGGGAGGGAGGTGTGTGCAGGGTGTTGGGGAAGGGGCTGCTGGAAAAGGTGCTAGGCACGGCGGTCTTCCCCAAGCATGAGGAGGACGCAGAACTCCTACAAGTCCCACGTTCTCTCTCACCTTCCGGACCTTTGTCCATGCTGTTCTCTCTGCCTGGGACACCCTCCCCACCCTCCTCCCAGCCCTCCTTCTGTTCCTTCACATCCCAGTTTGCATGCTGCTTCCTCCGGGAAGTCTTCCCTGACTCACTCCCAGTTGGAGTTGGTTTGTAGTTGTTCACTTTTCTGGATCTCCCAGGAGAGGTGCCCCATGGGCAGAAGGGCCAGGTCTCTCTTCCTCCTTGCCGCATCCCCAAGACCTAGAACAGTGTCTGGCACAGAGCTGGCCCTCAGCAGATATTTCGCGTACAGATGATTGAACGCCTAAGGCGGCCAGCTGAGGCCACTTTGCATGACCTTTACCAACATGGCTTTGGCACTCGACAGCTGCCGCAGGTTCTGTGGCCCTGTTGGGCCTCCTTCCCAGCTCCTGGCTGGGGAAATGCAGTTTTAGTAGTGCAATCTTGGGGAAAAGGATACTGTCCTATCCTACTCTAGGAAGGGAACATCACAAATAACAGATAATAATAATACAGCTACCACGACAGGCATCGTCCTATGTTCTCTCCCTCAATCCTCCAGCCAAACTAAAAAGTTGGTCTCTGTTATCTCCATTTTACAAATGAGAAAACCACCAGATCGGTCCGTGGTTCTTTCCTGAGGGATGACAGGCAAAGATGTTTGCAGTCCCACAAACGCTCCTGGCAGCCTGCTGGGTCCCAACGGTGAGTCACGCTCCCCCGCCACCATCAGAGGCGGCAAATGAGCCCAAGTTGGGAGTGGCCTTGGGCAGTGCCAGGAGGGGTCGTGACCCAGAGCTGGGGCTCCGCAGGAGAGGCCCTGGCACTGCACCCCCAGGGCACACTGTCACGCTCCAGCAGCCCCAGCAGCCTGCCCAGCCCCTGCCACCCAACTGGGAAACTTCTAGGAGCGGCAGCGGTGCCGCCACGTGTTTCCAAGCCAAGTCCTCTCTCCCCTTTGTTCTCCTCCCAGCGATGTTCTCTGTAATCAGTCAGGAAGGCTGCCCGGCTGGAGCCAGAGGCCAAGAAGTCTTGGAGAAAACACAACCGTCTTTCTCAACACCGTCCTTCTCTCTACTCCCGCCCACCCTGGCTCTCAGGAAAACCCAACTGGACAGATGGATACAGGACAGACCGGTGGTTCCAACTCTGCCCCCTGGCACAAAAGTCCAGCCCCCTTCTGCGGTTCCGTGGCCAGGTCACCAAATGGGTTTCAGCAGATTAGCCAAAAGGCTCACCATTGAGGCCTTTTCCATGATCACTTTTAAACTGCATGTTTCCTCTTGGACCCCGCAGCTGTACTGAGGGTGGGGACAGTGTCACCCTCGCCTTACAAGGCTTCAGGGAACCTTACAGCTTCTGAGTTTCCAGGCACAGAAAGGAACCAGGCAATTTTCTAACTCTCTCTCCCCAAACCATACTAAACTTGTTGAAACTCAAAAGAGGGACCTCCCAAAAGAGACAAAGGACCACAGCGCTCTCATCAGTGTGCAATTAAGGTTTCCTTTATACACTTCAAGTTAGGACCCTCTCTATGAAGAAGACGGTTGTAAACCATCAGTCAGGCTTCAGCCTAGCAAGTCTCGGTGCTCCTTCAAAGCTGGACACTGCCAGGCTGCAGGGGACCCTTCTCAAACAGTAGGCAGAAAAGAACAGCGATGGAGTATCTGGGGACTCGGGCTCAGGAAAGTTCAACTAAGCTTTCTCTCTGCGCCTCAGTTTCCTTGGGTGTAAAATACAGGAGGTTCCGGGGCCCCTTCCATTTCCAACAGGAGTCTTGTGTGGCCCCCCAGTCTAAGGCCCCTCTGGGCTTTCACTCCAGCCAGGGGTCACCAGAATTCCATTCTTTCCCTGCCTGCCTGACCAGCTCCTGCCCAAACACCATCTCCTCCAGGAAGCCTCCCGTAAGCCCCAGGGCCTGGGATGGCTCCTGCTGCCAATGCTGAGCCCTGCACCTCCCCGCCCCCCAACCATGAGATGTCCCCCCCAGACATGCCCAGGATGGAGCCGATGCCTGGAGCAGCCAGAGCTCCGTGAAGGTCTGCTGCAGGGAGCCACTGAGCCAAGAAACCTCTGCCCAGCTCTCCCCCCCCCGCCCCCCGTCAGCCTCTCCGGGAATCCCTGAATCCTGGCAAAGCATTAGCTGCGACCAGTGACCTTTGACAGAGGAGGAGGGTGGTCCCCAGAGAGTTTAAAAGAAACTCAACTAAGCCAGAGATAAAGAATCTGGGATGCCAAGGGTGGTCCGGGCTCTTATCTGGGTCTGGCCCCAGGAAGGCTGGCCTGGCTAATGACTGATGAGCCACGGGTCAGCAGAGAGGTCAGAGGTCATGGCTGTGATGGGCAGGGCCTTGTGGTCACCCCCGAGGAGCTAGGCCTTGAGGATTAAGGAAGAAAGGATGAGCCGGGTGCTTGCCATCCCAGCGCTGTCAGTCCCAGGGCTGGGAGCTCTGGGCCACGGGTCTGCTGGTGGAGACCCCCCTGGCAACCTTCTGCCACCAGGTGGCTGGGTTTGGAGGTGGCCTGTCCCCAGCCACAGCTGAGTTTGGAGCCTGGCAGAACCCCGTGTCTTGGGGTCCTCGGTGTCTCAGGTGGGCAGGTAGGGGTCTCCGCACACACAGCCATGGCCCTGAACACCTTCAGCCCACTCCCTTCCTCTCTGCTTTCTTCATATCCGCCTCCTACCCCATGACTGCTTTTGTCTCTTGGGCAAATTACCGTCCCCACTGCCCAGCAAGCTGGGTACCACAGCGCCTGCGCAGGGGTGGAGGTGGGGGCAGTGGGAACAGGTATGCCAGGGGCGCTCCAGGTGCAAGGAGCAGGCACGGGGTGGTGTAAGGTGTGTGGGGGGGGGGTCCTTGGCAACCACCAGCCAGCCTTCCTCTCCCCCAGCCCGCACCCTGGCCCCAGGGGGTGGGTGGGCGCTAGGGTGGGCAGCGTGGATGCGAGAGGGCCGGCAGGAGGATGTGTTTGGAGGGATCCGTCTGTCTTTAAAACAAATTCCCACGTCAGCGAGGTGATCGGGACCGAAGCCAGGAGACGGGTGGGGGGTTGGCGGGAGCGTCGCCGGGGCCTGGCGGCAGCGCAGCACAAACACCGCGAGGACCGCGGAGGGGCGCAGCGCCGGTCGACGCTTCCGGGCGCCGGCAGCTCCAAAAGTCGCACGGGGCGCGGGTCCGGGCGGTCGGGGTGTCGGGGAGTCACTAACGCGGGGGCCGTGGGTTCGGGGCGCTCCCTCCCCCCGCGGCGCGCCCCCGCGCCCCTACCTTGGGCCGCCAGCAGCGAGAGGCCGCCGAGCAGCAGCAGCGGCAGCGGGACCCGGCGCGACGGGGCGGCGCGCTCCATGGGCGGCGGGCGGCGAGCGGCGGGCGGACAAAGGCGCGGAGCGCGGGGCGCAGCTCTCGGCTCCGGGCGCGGCACGCGGGCAGCGCGGGCTCCAAGCTCCAGCCGAGCCTCCGCAGCCAACGCAGGGCCCCGGCCGCGCGGTTCAATTATCCCGCCCCGGAGGAGGGCGCGGCGGAGGCGGGGCCGCGGGGCGCCCGCTCCCCTCCCCCCTCGACCGCTCCCCGCCCGGGACCTCCGGGGCCCTCCCTCCTGGCACCCCAGGCCCGAGGGGCGCGCAGGCCCACGGCCGGGCTGGGAACAGGGACCCCAGACTTCCCCCCTGTTGGGGGCCGGGGAAGGGGGGCGCAGTCGGGCGGGAGGCACCCCCCCCTCACCCCTCAGCCCCCCTGCGCCAGTGAAACCCGATCCCCTCCCCCCGCATCGGCCGCAGGGGCGGGCTGGGTAGCAAAGGTTAGCTCCGCCCGACTCCGCCAAAAGGGAAGTCAGGCGGCGAGGGGTCCCCAGGGTCGGAGGCGCCTTCTGAGGGGGAATAAGGGTGGTGACCATTCGGGGGGCTCCCTGTGGGACCCGGCCCCCGAGTAATGCCCCGAACCCGCGGTCTGCGGGTTTCGCGCCTTCTCCAGCCCTGCGCACGGGTCGCCCGGGGCTCTGCAGGTCGGTGGCTAACTCCAGGTTGTCCCAGGCTGCGACCTGGCTCTGCCCTCAGGGGACCGCCAGTGGGGCGGGCAGCGGACAGACTCCACCAACATCCCAGCGTCCGTGGAGGGGGATGAACCCGGGAACCCAACCCCGGGGAGAGAGAGATTCTTTTTGCCAGAGAGGAAGCAGCCTTTGCGCTGGGCCTGTGTAGGAATTCATGGCTGCAACCAGTCGGTGGTTACTGAGGATGAATTAGTCTGTTGGGACCATAAATAGATTTATTTAAAAGAAGAAGAAAAACAAAAACAAAACGTGTGCGGGTGAAGATGGGGAGCAATGGGGTGAGACCCAGAGGAACACCATTAGCCAAGTGTAGGGGTCCCCTGACCCAGCAGTCCCACTCTGGGTTTACACCCAGCAGAAAGGCATACACGTGTCGTGCAGTGTGCACCAAGAGACAGAAAGTCCTGTACCAGAGTGTTCACTGCAGCACAGTTCATAACGGCTTCCAACAAGGAAGGCCCCAACCTCACCAGCAGCATAATGAAAACGCTGGGCAGTCAGGTTGGAGCACTACACAGCCCTGAAAAGTGAGAGCTCTACACCCCAGGCAGCTACAGGGAGGCTCTCAGACACGTGCCAGACACTGAAGAACGCTTCCTGCAGGATTCTGTTGTTATGAAGAACAGGAGCAAGTTAGAAGTCAGGAAAGTGATGACCCTGGGGATGGGTTAGGCACTGGAGGGGGTATGAGGCAGCTTTCTCTGGGCCAGTTAGGATGTTTTTTAAAATCTGTGTACTGGTTTCAAGGTTGGGTTCAGTGTGTGAAATTTTATGAAGCTGCTCACTTATGACATGTGCCCTTTTCTGAATGAATGATAGATTTAAAAATCAAAAACAGAAAGACAGGGCTTCCCTGGTGGCGCAGTGGTTAAGAATCCACCTGCCAATGCAGGGGACATGGGTTCGAGCCCTGGTCTGGGAAGATCCCACATGCTGCGGAGCAACTGAGCCCGCGAGCCACAACTACTGAAGCCTGCGCGCCTAGAGCCCGTGCTCCGCAACAAGAGAAGCCACTGCGATGAGAAGCCCGGGCACCGCAACTAGAGAAAGCCTGTGCGCCGCAACGAAGACCCAACGCAGCCAAAAAACAACAACAACAACAGAAAGACACAACACTCATCTCCCCACAGGTTACCTCCTAAGTTTGAGGTTTGCAAAGAGCCCAGAAAAGCTCATGAAAGGGGCCCGCTTGCGGGCCCGCTTGCTAATGGCTTCCCGGGTTAAGGAGGCTTCCCAGAAAAGGGACGTGGGACCGGCCCTTGAAAGATGAGCAGGAGAGGGAGAAGGGTTTCCTGGGCAGAGGGAGTAGCATCTGCAAAGTGTGGAGGCACCAGAGACCCTGGGCAGCTCAGGAAGATTATCCAGACCATTTTGACTGGACGATGTGGGTCCCTGAAGCCCACAGATGTGCTATGGTAAGGCCCTGAAGGCAGTTGGATAAAGGGTGAGTGGGGAGCTCTAAGCTGGAGGCAGATTGGAGACTCGTTAGTACTTTAATATTAATTTGATGTTTTTAAGCCACGGGAGAATCAGGGTGCCGTGGAAGGAGGTTAGAGAACCAGGGAAAGTGTAGTGTGTGTAGCAGATTATATGCTCTTATGTTATTTCATTAATACTCACAACAGCCCCAGGAGGCTTTAGTACCCCTAGTCTGCAGATGAGGAAACCAAGGCTCAGAAAGGTGAGGTCATTGGTCAAATTCTCATGACCAGTGATTGGCAGCTCTGGGATCTGAATCCAGGCCATATGACTCCCAATCCCGGGCTCATCTGTATCCAGGGTTCTGTTTTTCACCGAACATTATGGCATAAACATCCCCCCTCTTATTAGAAATCTACATTATTCATCCAGTGAGTGAATAGTATAAAAGTTGTACACACGTTTACTTAACCACTCTCCTATTATTGGACATTTAGATCATTTCAACGTTGGGGGTTATAAATCATGCTGCAGTGAAACCTGTGTGCTCTGGGCTCAGCTCCCCACAGGGATACACTAGAAGAGCAGATGCTACACCCAGGAATGGGCTAATTCACATCCCCAGAGAGAGACAGGAGCTGAGCCGTGGGTGTCTCCACCTCCTCTCCAGCACGAATATCTTTGTTTAATCTGGGCTATTTCCACAGTCAAAAGGACGGGTGTCTCGATGTTTCAATGTATGTCTTTAATCATCACAGAGGTTGAACATTTTTCATATTTGTATTTCACTTTCATAACTTTTATTCATTTATTTTTATAATAGCAGAATTGTTTATTCCAGTGAAAATCTAGAAAAAATGCAGTGTCCGACAATAGCTTATTTATGGTATGTATGATTGAATTCAACAATGTCAATAGTCAGTGATTCAACAGAATATTCTGCCATAGTTGAAAGGGCTAAATACAATGCTCTAGTAGAAATATGATCTTTGTGAACTAATATTATGTACAAAGAAAAAGGAAAACAAGATTGAGTGTGAATGTATAGATTCACACTGCAGTTATGACTCTGTAAAAGCTATAGTCATGCAGCTAAAGATCAAAAGGGAGCTAAATGAAAGTGGACGTTGTGTTTGACTAGTGAAAATGTTGTTATTTTTAATTTTTATTTTTTAGGATACAATTGAGACAGGGAGGAATAATTGTACCAGAAACCTGGAGTGATATAACTCCTGCACATAAACTTGACTCTGAGTTTCTTGGCAACCAAAGCAAAAATCAAATTATGATCACTTATGCAGTCCCTGTTTTCTGACCAAAGGAAATGTATCATTTTATCTGGAGAGACAAGTTTCTTTCTGGCATGAAATTCTAATCATTTTCTTTCTGGGTCTTGAGGTAAGAGTCAGGAAACTTGCTGAGCTGCACATTTGCCTGTAGTTTGTGGAAGATGGGATGGTCTTCAGAGAGGTTCCAAGGGGGGAATTAGGGACCAAGGGGGCCCCCCCACCACCTGGCCCCCAGTCCAGGACAAGATGACACACACCCCTCGGATTCTGCTCCAAGCAGGAAGTCATCCGTTATGTCCCGTTGTGACAGTCCAGCTTTCTCCCATCTCTGAGGAGCAGAACAAATGCTTGCCCTCCTCCCCATAACAAATAATTCTCCATTTTGTTTGAAAGATCATTGTTGGCACACGTGGACTGTTTTTCCCTAAGTCAGAAAGCAAATGTCTTTGACACTGCCCAGCCTCTGGAGGACAGGACCGCTATGGTTTCTCGCATGAGGTGCTGCTACCCAGCCGGCTGGTTTTCTCAGGGCAATGGCTGCCCTGGCCCCTGCCCACCGCTCCAGGCTCATCTTGGCCCTGCACCCCTCACGCCCTGGCGGCAGCCCCCTGGCCTTTGCATGGCTCCTAGAACACCCCAGCTCCTCCCCTCCCTTCCTGCCTCTCCGCTGGGCCAGCCCCATCCCGTCCTTCAGGTCTCAGCCAAGATGCCACCCCCTTCATGACACCTCTCCCTTTCATACTCCTTTCTTTCTTTGTTAAAGTGTTGGTTTTCTCTCCACCCACTAACCCACTAGCTCCCTGAGGGCAAGGACTGTGTCTGCACACCTTGGGTGCTCAATAAATCCTGTCGAGGGACTTCCCTGGCGGTCCGGTGGTTAAGACCCCGCGCTTCCACTGCAGGGGGCGAGGGTTCGATCCCTGGCTGGGGAACTAAGATCCTGCATGCCGCAGGGCAGAGCCAAAAAACAAATCCTGTCTAGTGTGTGAATGGAGAAGCGGCCTTTCCAGCAGCTGGCAGTGCAGCACGGAGAGCAAGCAGGGCTTTGAGTCAGAGCCACGCCCAGCATCACAACCTCCACTGAGATGGGCATCCTCTTCCCCACGTGACGGCTGGGGAGACTGTGGCTCAGGGGCGTGGCAGAGCTGGCGCCCAGTGTGGCCCCAGACGCTGCCTTCTGCCAGCCTGGGAACTGGCCCAGGGCTGCCATCCAAGCACCTCCGCTCCTGAGCCCATTCACCGCCCCCTCTGGGTCCCTTCTCCACTCCACTAGCGTCTTTCCTCATGCGGAAGGTATTCCTCAGATGCGCAATTGTGTGACTAGGGGGATGAGCGCAAAAAGTCCCAACCCTTCAAGTGGGCTCCCAAAATGAGAGCTTCCAAATTGTGCCAAGTACACAAGCTGTGGAGAAGCCCTGGGCTCTCCCGGGCCTCCCACAGACACCTCTCTCTCCTGACTCTTACACCTCGAACCTGTGCCCCCCATGCAGCATGGCAGCCCCCGTCGCCAGGGCCGCCAGCGCCCGGGAAGTGACTGGAAGTCCCTGCCTGGGCCCGTCTCATTCGTCCACCTCCCCGCTGACGGCGAAGGATGTAGTTCCCATCTGTCCCGCACCTTCGCAAGTCTCCGCCTTTGACCCCATTTCACTCTGCATGAACCCTCTTTCACAGCAGGGGGGGGGGCAGGACCATAGAGGAAACTGCCAGCCTCATGTGGGCCAGCAGCAGGGCCAGAATGCTCCCAGGCATGTCTGGGTCCTGAGCCCACGCATTCATCACCAGCCCACAGTGCCCACCAGCACAGTGGCAGGTGGTTGGTGAGTGAGTGTCCTGGGCTGAATTGAGTCCCCCGCAAAAGTCACAAGTCCTAACCCCCCGTACTTCAGAATGTGACTGTATTTGGAGACCAGGCCATTGAAGAGGGGATCACATTAAATGAGGTCATTAGAGTGGTCCCCCATCCAGTAGGACTGGGGTCCTTAGAAGAAGAGGAGGTGAAGACACAGACACACACAGAGGAAAGACCATGTGAGGACATGGGGTGAGGAGAGCCGTCTACACGCCAAAGAGAGAAACCTCAGAAGGGACCAGCTCTACCAACACCTGGATCTCGAACTTCTGGCTTCCAGAAATGTGAGGAAATACCTTTCTATCGTTTAAGTCCCCCGATCTGTGGTACTTTGTTATACGGCACTAGCAGGCTGATACAGTTAGAGAGGGGTTTGGAAGAGGTATTCCGTGTCTGTGGTAGGGGACTCTGTAAATAGGCGTTGGGACCAGGGAAGGAAGCAGGTGGGGGCACAACAAGGTCCGAGGGACTTTTATTACCTCAGCTGTCCTGGAACTCTCCGTAGATCAGAAGAAGAATTATCAGGGCAAATTCAAATAAAAACTGCCATCGTTTAATTTTCTGTGAAAACATAGTTCTCGAGGAGCTGTACTCTGCTTTGGAGACTGTATAAAGCTGCTGCCTCGCACAAACGAAAGCCCAGAAATCAGAAAAGCCTGTGATGAGAGCCTGACGTTGGGGGTAGGGGTATGATATGCGGCTGTCCTGAGAGCAGGGAAGTGGAAATGGGAAAGGTGATTGTTATAAAGATTAAAACCATTGGAGCTCCTGTGGTCAGAGAAGAAAAGAAGGAGGAGGAGGAGGAGGAGAAGCCATTCCATGGCTGAAGCACATGTAATTTTGTTTTGACAAAATGAAACTCTAACTGCTGAGTTTCTGGAAAACCTCTCTCCGGATGCCCTGGGGGCAGCAGTGGAGGTTGGGAAGACTTGAGTTGGGATTTTTGCTTGTTTCAGGGCAGATTTGCATTTCTTTCGTTGTTGGCCGCAGACAAAAGAATGATGATCTTTAAATTTCCTGCTAGTCCAGAAAAGTGAATGGGATTATAATAGGCATCTATCCGTTTTCCACCTTTGTTTGAGAGATTCCCCACTTTAGAGCCTCACGGGGAGGCACTGCTTTCTTCCCACTGCAGAAACTAAACCCTCACGTCCCCACACCAGCCTCCCTTGAAGCTAGGGTGCTGGCCTGTGACCAAGGCGAGCCAATCTCATGGAACTGCCCCAGATTTTGTAGAGGCAGCTGGTGATGGAAGGAAACAAGGCTGGTGGCGAATCCATTTTGTTAGCAGTTAAAAGCAGCAGCAGCAAGAACATGGAATTTCTAGGGTCAGTGCTGGAAGCAGAGCAAGCTGTGGCATCCGGTGCTGAGTGGCATGGTGGTAGCTGGCAGTGACATCACCTGACTGGTTTTGTGCCCTGAATTTGGCTGTAGCCTGGCTTTACTCCAAGTGTCCCCGGTCTAGCCCAGGTTTAGGCTTGGTCTGCAGTATTTCTGATAATTCTACAAGCTACCCAATACCATTTCGATAAATTTGTTTCTATTTACTTCAACCAGAATTGGTTTCCACAGCTTGCAACTAACAGTCCTGATTGATACGGGGATTGTTACAGAATTAGTGGACAGTCCCCTAAGGATGGTGGACGCTCAACAGGGGCCTTAATTTGATTGCATCTGGGTGTAACATCTGGACATGAGGTTGGTTGCCTCTGGGTGGGGGAAAGGTAATAACTTTGTAGTGGAATGTGAGATAGTTGGGTTGAGTTAAGCAAAAACGAGTTTGTATGTAGAGAGCAAGGGGATATGGGTGTATTGAGTAGCCAAGGGGTGGAATGTGGTAGGCACCTTTGAGAAATGAAGCCCAGCCCATGACTCCCTCCTCTTTGAGAGCTGCAACTTTTTTTTTAATATAAACTTTACTATTTTAACCTTTTTTTTTTTTTTTACTTTTTTTTGGCCACGCTGCACAACTTGTGGTATCTCAGTTCCCTGACCAGGGATTGAACCCAGGCCGCAGCAGTGAAAGCACTGAATCCTCACCACTAGACCACCAAGGAACTCCCTGAGAGCTGCAGCTTTTATTAAAATTTTGCAGTTTTTTTTTTTGAAGTGCAGATCTTACATCTTAATTCTTTAGTTCTGAGCACTTTATATTTATTGTCATTCTGAATGGAATATTTTTCCCATCACGTTTTCTAATTTGTTACTGCTGATGGAAAGGAAAGCTATAAGTTTTTACATATTCATTATGGACAACCATGTGTACATTATGTACAATTATATTTATTACCATGAGATTTATAATAGAAACATAAACACAAATGGAAACATAATAACTAGTGTGTAATATAGAGGAATAGTTAAGTAAATACATGACAGATCCCCACTATGGAAGATCATGTAATTGTTTTTTTTTTTTTTCATTTTTATTGGAGTGTAGTTGATTTCTCAAGGAACTATTAAATTTAAACTATGAAGACTGTTGCAACAGAAGTGCTTGTTTTTTAAATAAAATAAAAAAGCAGAACTTAAAATTGGATATACACCAGGCTTTGTTTTTCTGTTTTTTTTTTTAATTAATTAATTTTATTTATTTATTTATTTATTTTTGGCTGTGTTGGGTCTTCGTTGCTGCACGTAGGCTTTCTCTACTTGTGGCGAGCGGGGGCTACTCTTCGTTGGGGTGCGTGGGCTTCTCGTTGCGGTGGCTTCTCTTGTTGCGGAGCACGGGCTCTAGGTGCGCAGACTTCAGTAGCTGTGGCATGCAGGCTCAGTAGTTGTGGTGCACGGGTTCAGTTGCTCTGTGGCATGTGGGATCTTCCTGGCCAGGGCTCAAACCTGTGTCCCCTGCATTGGCAGGTGTATTCTTAACCACTGCGCCACCAGGGAAACCCCAGGCTTTGTTAAATTGTATATAAATATGAAGACTACTGGAAGAAAAAGGCAGTGTCATTAGGGCAGTGGCATTTGCTGGTCTTTCTGCCCTGCATATTTGTTCCTCTGTACATGTATCACTTTTACATTAAAGAAAAAAATCTAAGACAGGCCACACGAGTGGTTCTGTAGAACTTGTTTCTACAAAGTTGGAAGTTCTATCGCTACCCTAAGAAAACCAGCCATTGTTTCTTTGTTTTGAGTTTTTTAGGTTTATAACATACTTTTAACTGTAACCACATTGCAGAAAATTGGGTAGACGGAGAAAAAACTTACCCATAATCTCATCCTCTTGACACAAGTAGAATGGTGGTACATTGAGTTCCAGTGTTTTATATGCACAGTTTACGTAGCTCGTCTCGGGGCACATGGTTTGCAGCCTGATTTCCTTAATTAACCTCTTCTCGTAGCTGTGCTCCGCGTTGCTGTAGAGCCTCCCCAGCCATCCTTGCCAGTGGCCATTAAAACGCCATCAAGTTGGGGAAATATCATCAGCTCATCCCCTGTTGGACAGACAGGTTGAGTCCAGTTTCTTTGCTGTTATAGGAAATACTGCAAGGACTGTTTATTTGTTCGCGAGCCTTTCCATATTTGGGGTTATTTCTTTAGGACAGAGTCCCAGAAGTCAGATGAACAGGTCAAAGGGCACATGCTGCTCTAATGAGCATCTCTTTCTAAGTTGGCCTAGACACCTGCCGTTCGCTGGAAGGACAAATGGTTCTAATTAAATAAAGGCCTGAACTTTCTTCATAGGTTCCAGCTGCGTGTACGGGGGAGTCGCCGGGGTCTTTGTGACCAGAGCAAACTTGTTAAACTAAAAGGTGGGGGCAGGGTATCTCTGTAGGTAGTGTTTTTCTAAAGGAACACAACAATCTTTTGATTGTATGGATTCATATTTTAGGACAATCTGTATAGCTGTGAGCCTTACCAAGTGTCTGCTTTGCTTAACAAGGAGCAGACCCACCAGGCCTTCCCTGAAGCCACCATCATTCCTCCTTACAACTCAAAGTTTATGAAGCGCTTCCATCTCTCTTTGCCACAAATTGCCCCCGTTCTATGGATGAGAAAACTGAGGCTGAAATAGGTGAAGGGACTTGGGAGCACACAGCAATTAAGTAGCAAAACCAAAGCTCAATCTCATCCCTCCAGCTCCAGGGCCACTTCAGAATCAATCCATGTGGGACTGGATTTGTTCATTCACAAAGACTGAGCACAAATCTGTGCCAGGCCTGGAGGTGTCTGGCCCGGCTCCCAGGAGCTCACGGTCTGGGGGAGACCACAGGTGCCCTGAGAAGATGCAGGATGCAGGGAGCAGGGGGGCTCTCAGGCATGCCCAGCAGAAGTTTGACGGGTGGGCAAGGAAAGAAGGAGGAGAGCGGGTGGTGCATTTGGGCAAGTGGGCCCTGGGCCTGGCTTTCAAGAAACTCAGCTCCAGGTCTCCCGGATGGAGACAGTCTGTGAAGCAAACCCTAAAGGAAGATGGTCAGGATTCCCCTGTACACATAGAGCGCCAAGGGACAAGGTTAGAGGAGACCGCAGCCCTGTGTAGCCCTGTCTCACTCCTGGCAACGTCTCCTGATGACTAAGAGCAAGCTTTGACCTCACAGACCTCTGTTAAAACACTGCCTCTGGGACTTCCCTGGTGGCGCAGTGGTTATGAACCCGCCTGCCAACGCAGGGGACACGGGTTCGAGCCCTGGTCCGGGAAGATCCCACATGCCGCGGAGCAACTAAGCCCGTGCACTACAGCTACTGAGCCTGCGCTCTAGAGCCCGTGAGCCACAACTACTGAGCCCACGTGCCACAACTACCGAACCCGCATGCCTAGAGCCCGTGCTCCGCAACAAGAGAAGCCACCGCAATGAGAAGCCCGTGCACCGCAACGAAGAGTAGCCCCCTGCTCGCCGCAACTAGAGAAAGCCCATGCGCAGCAACGAAGACACGACGCAACCATAAATAAAGAAAAAAAAAAACACTGCCTCCACCCCTCACTGGATGGATGCCCTTAGGCAAGTCACTTACCTGCTCTGAGCTGCAGAGGCTTCTTTATAAAAAAAGGATATTGACATCACCCTCATACCGGTGCTGGGAGGATTAACTTGGATACCATTGTGAAGCTTCTAGACCTCTGCTTTGCACACGGAACCATCTGATAAGTGTTAGCTCTGATGGAGGAGGAGACGAAGGGGGTGGGGGAGGAGGATGTAGCAGGGAGAGCCGGTCTTGGAAGACTTCATGGAAACTTGAGCTGGGGAGAGGATGAAGAATTCCATGGACAGAGATGGGAGGGGAGAGACGCCCAAGGCAGAAAGAACAGCAAAGGTTTGGAGAGAGGCCTTGGCCTCTGCAGGTGGGCCTGGCGTCTCTGTGTGTCTACATCCTGGCGTGTCTTTATGGAGCCCCGACCAAGGGCCACGTCCTGTGCCGCGTGTTGGCACGTCATCAGCTCAGGTCCTGCTAGAAGCCGGTGCGCTGCGGAGCTGCCGTTTTACAGAGGGAGGCCCTGGGGGTTGGATGACCGCCGGCATCCAGGCGCGCACCGCGCTCACGGCACAAGGTGGCCTCCTCCCATGTCTCCACCTTGGCTGCTGGGCCTGGCCCCTCACCTTCCTTCGGGCAGCCTGGCTTTGCTCAGGATGGCTTCCCGCTTCCTCTTGCCGTGTGGCCATGTGGTAGGGGTGGCCAGCAGAAGCCTTGCACGTACCACAAGCTTTACAGCAAGAAACCAGGCCAGGCCCCTGGGCTGTCCTGGAGGGCTGCGATGTTTGCGGCTGTGGCCATGGCACTGCCCAGGGTCCAGTCAGCCCCACGCCCGCTGCTCCCCGCCACAGTGTCGGGACAGTGGGCAATAGCAAAGAGACCTTGCTGCATCTCTGCTAGCTCCTCACTGTCTGCAGGACCACGTCCAGGACCTCAGACTGCCAGATGAGGCCCCTGGACAAACTGCCCTGTTTCCTTCAGTTTCCTCTCCAGCCTCTTCTCTCTGCACACCCAGCTAACTCATCCATTCACTCGCCAAGTATTTTATTGAGCACCTACTACATGCCAGGCACTGTCCTAGATGCAGACATGAACCAAACAGACAAAATTCTGCCTTCGTGGAGCGGCTGCGATGGGGGAGGGAGTTTCCATTCAGACACGAAATATCCCTCCTTTGCCTGAGCTGACATTCCCTCCCCTGCAGGCCCTCCTCCTCCTGGCAAGCCCATTCTCATGCTTCAAAAGCTACCCCATCTGTCCCGCCTGTCTCAGGAACAGTGTAATGAGGGGGTGGGCCACCTCAGCACCGCCTCTCCTGGCCCCCCCGGCCCCGGCCACAGACAGAAGCTTCGGGATCTGAGAGAGACATCTGACAAGGCACCAAGTGACCGCTGCAGGGGGCTCCGACTTTATCTTGGGTTTTAGTTTCAGTCTTAACATGAAAAGCGCAGTGTTTACCCCAACATGGGAAAAAGTCAGCCTGTGTCTTGGATTTCACAATTTACGAGGCTGACTTCATTTATGAACACACTTTACATGCCCTCGTGTTTCAGACCACCAAACACCTTTCACTCCCTCTGGGATTTTGGGGTTTGACATTGGTCGAGGTTGGGTGGTCTGTGGGGCTGGTGGGATGCAGGCCTCCTCTCCCCCGGCCCTCCTCGGGATGTCCCTGGGTCCTCTGCCCTGGCTCTCTCACTGGCCAGCCTGTCCTGGCGCCGACCCTTTGCCCATCTCTCTCACCACTGGGTGGGGCCCCCCTCTGCTCCTCCCAGGGACCCCAGCTCAGGAGAAAGTGCACGTTTGTCCTGCGATCACCCAGATGTAGTGTCCCGCGCAAGCGTGGGGCATGAACAGACTGGCCTGACTTGTGGATGTATCTGATCAGATCAGATCAGCCCAGCACGGCCCGGACCACCTGTGCGTCCCTCCACCAGCGGCCTGAACCTCCGCAGCTGCCATCCGCTCATGTCCGTGGATCCCAGGGCTCGAATGCAGACTCAGCCAAGCTCTGGCCAGCCGCACACAGCGTGGCCCTGAGTCCTCACCGACACTGTGAGATAGGGATACTGTGCCCACTTTACAGATGGAGAAACTGGGGCTCAGGAAGGCCAGGGGCTCGCCAGGCATTGTGCAGCCCCTGAGAGCCGCACCTCGTGCTCCCCTCTCCCAGCTCTCCTGGCTCCAAGCCTAGAGCTCCGTCTACTAAAGCACCAGGGAATGGGCAGGAGACCCACTGGGTCAACGAGGTGACTTCTCCCCAACTTCTTTAAGAGTGAGGAGGAAGAAGGGGCCAGACAGGTGTCCGCAAGAGCAGGGAACGGATGGGAGGTGAGGGAAGGGGCCCATTTCCAAGAACCTGGGACACCATCTTGGAAGCAGACCTCAGGCGAAGCTACACAGCCAAGCGTGGATTTCCAAAATAATATTTTTGAAAATTCTATAAACCACATTTTAATCATATTAACAGAAATCAGAAGGCCAAGAAAAATGGACAACCCCACTGCCCCATCCCATTAGGCTCATTTTTCCACATTCCTCTCTAGTTCTTGTTCACTTGCACGAAGGAGTTTTACAGCTGTAATCACAGTGTCGATACAATTGCGTATTTAGTTTTTTCACTTAAGCATGACTTGTATTTTTAAAAAAAGCAAGTATGTGGATAAACTACGTAGGAGACATTCTTTTTCTACTTTTTAAACTGGAGTAACAGGCCAATGTTCCCATCGCCTCAATTCGAAAAGCTGGATAAATTGCAACAATCATATTTTTAAAGGCACCAGAGAGTCATGGAAGCAATGAGGCTTAGATTAGATTAAATTCTAGCGCCGGGAGACCCTGAGAGGAGCTGACAATCTCTAACCATTGTTCTTTCTGAGGACTGCGGATGGGGCTGCTCTTGGCTGGGAGGCTTGGCCAGAGGAAGGGGAAGCCCATTAGTATCCGGTGGTCACACGGGAGAGCGGGGCAAGGAAACTTGAGGGGGTTTGGATGCACAGCCCATTTTTCCTGGGGGGCGCATTTGCTGAGTTCTGGGGCTGTGCAAGGGTCCAGGGAACCAGGAGGAAATTGGAAAGGCAGAGTGAGGCTTAGGACACAAAAGCCCAGCGTGGGAGGAGACCTACGTCCAAAATGCAGCCAGCCTCCACGTACCATGTAGTAGTGGATGTTGAAGCTACTTGGGCAGGATGTAGGAGAGCTGACTGTCCAGTAGTCTTTCGGGGCTGGGAGACAAAGCCCAGCAGGTGCCCAGTCGAAAGTTCAGGAGGGCATGATCTGGGAACAGGGACGCCCCAGAGACAAACTGAGTATAACTCAAACTGCAACTCAGCCCCTTCCCTGCTCAGTTTCTGGTTGGATTGAGGTGAAAAGGCTCTCATACCATTTATCCAATAGGGAGAGTTTTTTGGTTTTTTCTTTTCTTAATAAATTTATTTATTTTTGGCTGCCTTGGGTCTTTGTTGCTGCGTGCGGGCTTTCTTTTAGTTGTGGCGAGCGGGGGCTACTCTTCGTTGCAGTGCGTGGGCTTCTCATTGCGGTGGCTTCTCTTGTTGCAGAGCACAGGCTCTAGGCATGTGGGCTTTAGTAGTTGTGGCACATGGGCTCAGTAGTTGTGGCTCACGGGCTCTAGAGCGCAGGCTCAGTAGTTGGGGCGCACGGGCTTAGTTGCTCCGCGGCATATGGGATCTTCCCGGACCGGGGATTGAACCCGTGTCCCCTGCATTGGCAGGCAGATTCTTAAGCACTGCGCCACCAGGGAAGCCCAGGGACAGTTTTGTATTTAGCTTTTTTTCACATAAGCAGGAATATTTTTAAGAGGTGAGGAGAAACCATCCCTAGAGGAGAATAAAGTCACCTGGAGCCTCCTTGCTTTCCATACACAATGTTCAGCTTTCAATTAAAATTACTATACCTGAAAAGAGTGAAGAAAATATGACAAGGAATGAACAGAAAAGACAAGCGAAGGATACATAACCACTGTTGATCCAGATATGGAAGTTAGCTGACAAGAACTTTAAAATAATAATTATGCATATGTCAAGGAAACTAAAGGAAAACATAGGCAAAATAATGAAAGGTAGATTTTCAATAGGAAATTGGACTCTTTAGAGAAAAAAGAACCAAATAACCAAACTGACATTCTAGAACTGGAATATTAAGAACTCAAGGGAGAGACTTCCCTGGTGGCACAGTGGTTAAGAATCTGCCTGCCAATGCAAGGGACATGGGTTCAGTCCCTGGTCTGGGGCGATCCCACATGCCAAGGAGCAACTAAGTCCATGCACCACAACTACTGAAGCCTGCGTGCCTAGAGCCCGTGCTCCGCTACAAGAGAAGCCACCGCAATGAGAAGCCAGTGCACCGCAACAAAGAGTAGCCCCCGCTCGCCACAACTAGAGAAAAAAGCCTGTGAGCAGCAATGAAGACCCAACACAGCCAAAAAAAAAAAAAAAAAAAAACTCAAGGGAAAGTTTCAACAACAGATTAGACATAGTAGAACACAAGAAAGATGAAATCAAAGATAAATCAATAAAAATACGTAAATTGAAACATAGAAAAAAATAGAAGAATGGATTTTAAAAGAGGATAGAAGACCTATGGGACATAGTCAAAAGGTCCAACATACATGTAATTGTAGCCCCAGAAAAACAGGGGTGGGTGTGGGCAGCAAAAGCAATACTCAGATTATGGTCAAGAATTTCCCCAAAGCAATGAAAGATGCCAACCCACAGATTCAGGAAGCTCAATTTATCCAAAACAGGGTAAACACAAAGAAAACCACATTCTAAATACCGAATAGTCAAACTGTTGAAAAACAAACACAAAGAAAAATATTTAAAGCAGCTGTGGGTATGAGTGGGGATGGGGGAAAATACATTATCTTCAATAGAACCTTGATAAATTGGGGTGGGCAGAGGGAGGGGCAGTGGGGACCCAGGAACACCCTGTTCTGATCACAGAGACACAGTGATGCCTGGAGACATGGTCCCTCCCAAAGGAGCTCACAGGCTATGAATGCAACAGGACTGCAATATCATGTGATTTGTTTATGGTAGATGGACACATGGGGAACCAGGAGACCCAGAGGAGAGGAGACAGGTAACCCAGACGGGGGGACAGGGTAGTCTTCCCAGAGAGGGAGCATCTGACTGGAGTCCTGAAGAACAGGTGAGAACCACCTGGGGAAGAGAGAAGACTGTTCCAGATGGAAGCCACCAGCAAGTCCTCTCTGCACCAACCTCCAGGCAGTAATCCCCACCCCACCGTGAAGGGCCTCCAAGAGGGTCAGGTCCCTCCACTTCAGGATTCCCCAGAACTTCCCTTGGGATTCCACTGCCCCCAGCGCGTTCTGAGGGAGGAACGGGGAGTGGCGCCCAGGCCCCACCCAGGAACTCAGCAGCACCAGACTCTCTTCTTGCTTTTCTGGAGTGCCTTCCTCCAGGCAAGGCAGCTTCTTAGATTTCAAGGCACTACCTCTGCTCAGAGTTCCAAAAGTCCGTCTTGGAAGTGAAAGACAGCACAGCATCCTTTGCCCTGGGGTATGGGTCCTACTCTTGGGGACCCATCCTTTTAACACGCCTCTTAATGTCACATGCTTTCAAATCATCCATTCAGCTGATATCTACTGAGCATCTAACGTTGTCTGATACTGAGCTAGGGACTTCAAATTAAGAAATGAGGGCTTCCCTGGTGGCGCAGTGGTTGAGCATCTGCCTGCTAATGCAGGGGACACGGGTTCGAGCCCTGGTCTGGGAAAATCCCACATGCCGCAGAGCAACTAGGCCCGTGAGCCACAACTACTGAGCCTGCGCGTCTGGAGCCTGTGCTCCGCAACAGGAGAGGCCACGATAGTGAGAGGCCTGTGCATGGCAATGAAGAGTGGCCCCTGCTCGCCGCAACTAGAGAAAGCCCTCACACAGAAACGAAGACCCAACACAGCCAAAAATAAATAAATACATAAATTAATTAATTAATTTAAAAAAAAACTAAAAATAAAGTTAAAAAAAAAAAGAAAAAGAAATGAATGAGTCCTAGTCCTGCCCTTGGGGAAGGTACTTAATGAGAAACATTTAGAGGCCAGTCATTGGGCAGATTGCTTTCAAGCCAATGTGCTGTAATGCTATTTCTTTTTTTTTTTTCTTTTCCCCTTAATGGGGTTAAACTTTAGAAGTATGTTTGGCAAGTACTTTTAACAACCTACACTGCTCCCAGCCCATGTTCATTACTGGCGTTAAAGAACGCTGGAACTGAGACTATCCAAAATGCATGAAAAACTTTGGAGGTATATGATCTCATAATTTTATGCCTAACCTCAAATACCAGTTTTCCATGTTTAAGTTTTGGCAATTTAGAATCACGGTGGGGACATAGGCCAAACACACAAAAAACAAGCCCAAACCAAAAAAAAAAAAAAAAAAAAGTGTATAAATTAAAGACTATCATTATCTATGCAAGAGTGAACCCTGAAATCAAATCTGAGACATTCCCCGGAGTATGTGTGTACTTTTTACGGCAGGTTTTATACATGTCTAACCTTTTTCTGCACACAAAAATCACTCTAATAAAACTTCCCCGTACACTCACGTTCTAGAAAGAGAGCATCTGTTGGCAATTCTGAGGTCTTATGACTTCATTCTGAAGCCAGGGAAAATTCAAAATATATTTTTTAAACTGCGATGGAGAAATGAAACAACCCATAAAGATAGGAGATGTACTTTAGAGAGACAGGTAAGGATTTGTTCAGAGTTATACAGAATTAGTAAGACTTTAGATCTGATCTGCCCCACCAAAAAAAAATTTTTGTTTGAAACACTGAAGTCACCACCAAGACTTAAAACTACGGGCCATGGTGCCCTATGACCCTCTGTGCTCTAGTAGGACAACATTTTAACTCCCTTTAAAAACACCACGCAGTAACCACTCATTGATCAAGCTTGTTTGGAACAAAGCCAGTCCCCACATGAGCTATTTTTCCCCAGTTTTGAAGCTTATCCCTTCCAGCAACAAGCCTTTGCTTCTTTATTTTGACAGTGTTGCATGGAAAGATTTCCAAAATGTAGAACACATTTCCTTCCTTTGAGAAACAGAGCATGAGTTTATTTCATCATGTTTTTCTTTGATGGTTTCTAGTCTTTACGTTGATGATACCCAGTTCTGAGTTGTCCTGGGCAGGGCTGTGTCTGGCTCCGCTCTGAGCACCCAGCACACGGCCCCGCCCGGGACAGACATGCAGCCAAAGTTTGTGGATTGACCCTTTCTATGAGTGAGACTCAGAAGATGAAGAGACAGGGGAGAGTCGCTCCAGCAGCCTAGGAATGAATGACTACAAGTACTGTGACCTCTTCTCAATGAATCTGCCCCCCAAACCCTGTGGGTGTGTGAGCAAAGGCACCAAGAGAGAGAATTCCAGCTCATGCGCACTTGTGGCTGGCTAGCCAAGAAATGCTGCCCCAACACTTTACACTGCCAGCAAGAATCCTAGCTGGGCCTGGATTGATAAGAACATCACCAGGCATTTCTTATCTCTCTATCCCTTTAGATAAGTCCCTAACACTTTGCTGGGCAATGGCTGCATGATGTCATAACTCTCCCCTCCCCAACTTTCTTTCTAAACATGCTCATGCTTTATTGGAAGCCTGCAATCCCAGGGTAGTAAGAGTGAGAGAGACGAGAAATGAGGCAAGGTAAGAGGGTGAGTCAATGTGAGGAGAGCACCAAACAGAGCCACATCTATACATTTTAAATTTCTCAGTATGATTCAGCTCATACTCTGTCCTCTACCGTCGTCTTCATGTCTTAAGAAAATATGGAATTAGAAGTGTTTATACGGGTTGCAAACCAAAGGTCTACAGGCAAGATCCACAGATAAGTTTTTTAAAGTTTGAATTTGTTTTCTAAAAAATTTATATTTTTGAAGTATAGTTGATTTACAATGTTGTGTTCATTTCTGCTGTACAGCAAAGTGATTGTTATACATATATATATTCTTTTTCATATTCTTTTCCATGATGGTTTACCCAGGATATTGAATAGAGTTCCCTGTGCTATACAGTAGGACCTTGTTGTTTATCCATCCTATATATAATAGTTTGCATCTGCTAATCCCAAACTCCCAGTCTGTCCCTCTCCCAACCCCCTCCCCCTTGGCAACCACAAGTTTGCTCTCTATGTCTGTCTCTTTCTGTTTCGTAGATAAGTTCATTTGTGTCATATTTTAGATTCCACATATAAGTGACATCATATGATACTTACCTTTGTCTAACTTACTTCACTTAGTATGATAATCTCTAGGTCCATCCATGTTACTGCAAATGGCATTATTCCATTCTTTTTATGGCTAAGTAGCATTCCATTGTATATATGCACTATAGCTTCTTTATCATTCATCTGTCGATGCACATTGAGGTTGTTTCCATGTCCTGGCTATTGTAAATAGTGCTGCAATGAACATTGGGGTGCATGTATCTTTTCTAATTATGGTTTTCTCCAGATATATGCCCAGGAGTGGGATTGCAGGATCATATGGCAACTTTATTTTTAGTTTTTTGAGGAACCTCCATACAGTTTCCATAGTGGCTGCACCAATTTACATTCCCACCAACAGTGTAGGAGGCTTCCCTTTTCTCCACACACTTTTCCAGCATTTGTTATTTTTAGATAAAGTTTGAATTTGAATGTTTTGCTTTTTAGCCACAGACCCCACCACTCCCTATAGTACTCAGCTGTTTCACCTATTTCTGTTACTGGCCCAGTCTTGAAGCCATCTGAACTTGCAACCCTTGGTCTAGAAGCACAAATTTATTCATTTCACATGTACTAAGTACCTACCATATTGACAGAGGGATTGAGGGTTAGAGGGAAGATTCAAAGATTAATAAGTGAATTATATCAAGCATTTAAGGAAACAATAATATCAATTTTATACAAACTCTTTCAGGAAGTAGAAAAGGAATGAATACTTCTCAACCCATTACTCTCTTACCAAACCAGACAAGGATACTACAAGAAAAGGAAATTGCAGCTCAATATCCCTCATGTATACAGACACAAAAATTCTTCACAATATACTATCAAATCAAATCCAGTAATATATAAAAAGTATAATGCATCATGACCAAGTTGGAATTATCACAGAAATACAAGATACGTTTAACATTTAAAAATTAATCAATATAATTCACTACATTGACATAAGCCATATAATCATTTTTATATATATGTGTATATATATATATATATATATACACATATATATATATAAAAGCATTTGACAAATTCAACATCCACTTATGATAAAAATCTCAGCAATCTAAACAGGAAGGAAAAGGAACTTCTCAACCTAATAAAGATCATCCACATAGACTGACAGTGAACATGCTCAGAGAAGGTTGAAGAACATCTGGGCTGTTTCTGGGTTCTGGTCATTAAGAATAAAGGTGTTATAAACATTGGTGTACAGGTTTTTCTGTGAACAGAAATCTTCATTTCTCTGGAATAAATATCCAGGAAGACAACTGTTGGGGCATATGGTATTTGAATATTTAATTTTTTAGAAAAAGGCCAAATTGTTTTCCAGAGTGGCTGTACCATTTTACATTCCCATCAGCAACATGTGAGTGATCCAGTTTCTCCTCATCCTCACCAACATTTGGTGTTGTCACTCTTTTTTATTTTAGCCATTTTTATAGGTATGTAGTGAACCATCCCACTATGGTTTTAATTTGCATTTTCCTAGTGGCTAATGATGTTGAACATCTTTTCATGTGCTTATTTGTCTTCTGTATATTTTCTTGTGAAATGTCTCTTCATGTTGTTTTTCCATTTTTTAAAATAAATTTATTTATTTTATTTTATTTTATTTTATTTTTGGCTGTGCAGGGGCTTTCTCTAGTTGTGGCGAGTGGGAGCTAGTCTTCGTTGTGCTGCACGGGCTTCTCATTTGCAGTGGCTTCTCTTGTTGCAGAGCATGGGCTCTAGGTGAGCAGGCTTCAGTAGTTGCGGCACACGGGCTCAGTAGTTGTGGCTCACGGGCTGTAGAGCGCAGGCTCAGTAGTTGTGGCGCACGGGCTTAGTTGCTCCGTGGCATGTGGGATCTTCCCGGACCAGGGATCGAACCTGTGTCCCTGAACTGGCAGGCGGATTCTTAACCACTATGCCACCAGTGAAGTCCCTTTTTTCCATTTTCTAATTGAATTGTTTGGGGTTTTTTACTGTTGAGTTTTGAGAATTCTTGATACATTCTAGATACTAGTCCTTTGTTGGACATGTGGTGTGCAAATTTTTCTTCCAGTCTGTAACTTGTCTTTTCAGCTTTTTAACAGGGTTTTTCACAGAGGAAAATTTTAAAATTCTGTTGAGTCAAATTTACGAATTTTTCCTTTTCTGAATAATGCTTTTGGTGTCAACTCTGAGAACTCTTTGCCTAGTCCTAGGTCCCAAAGATTTTCTCCTATGCTTTTTTCTAAAAGTTTTATGTTTTACATTTAAGTTTGTTATTCATTTTGAGTTAATTTTTCATAGGTGTGAGACTCAGGATATGGGGTATAATTCTTTTTATATGTTGTTAAACTCTACTTACTAGTATTTTGTTAAGGATTTTTGCACGAGGGATTTTGGTCTGTAGTTTTTTGTTTCATTTTTTATTGTACTGTTTTTATCTTGTTTTGATATCAAGATAATATTAACTTCATAAAATGAATTGGGAAGTGTTCCTCCTTCTATTTTCTGGACGAGATTGTGTAGAATTAATATTAATTCTTCTTTAAATACTTGGTAGAATTTTTCAGTAAAACCATCTGGGCCTGGAGGCTTCTTTTTTAAGGAGTTTTAAACTCATGAATTCAATTTCCTAAATAGTTATAGGGCTCTTCAAATTATCTATTTCATATTGGGGGAGTTGTGATAGCATGAGTTTTTGGAGAAGATGACCCATTTCATCTAAAGTGCCAAGCTTATGTGTGTAGAGTTGCTCCTAGAATTCCCTTATTATCCTTTAGATGTCTGCAGAGTCTGTCATGATATTCCCTATTTCATTCCAGATTTTGGTAACTTGTGTAGGTTCTCTTTTTTTAATTTGTCAGTCTTGCTAGGTTTGTCAGTTTTATCTTTTCAAACAAGCAGCTCTTTGTTTCATAGAGTTTCTTTACTTTCTTCTATTTTCAATTTCATTGATTTTTGCTCTTTATTATTTCCTTCATTCTACTTGCTTTGGGTTTTTTTTTTTTTTTTGCCCTTCCTCTCATAGAATCTTCAGGTGGACTCAGATTATTGATTTAACACTTTCCCTCTTTTCTTCTTTCTTTCTTTCTTTCTTTCACTTATTTTATCTATTTATTTTGGCTACTTAGGGTCTTCGTTGCTGCGCGCGGCTTTCTCTAGTTGCAGTGAGCCGGGGCTACTCTTCATTGCGGTGCTTGGGCTTCTCATTGCGGTGGCTTCTCTTGTTGCGGAGTACAGGCTCCAGGCGCGTGGGCTCAGCAGTTGTGGCTCGTGGGCTCTAGAGCACAGGCTCAGTAGTTGTGGCACATGGGCTTAGTTGCTCTGCGGCATGTGGGATCTTCCCGGACCAGGGCTCGAACCCGTGTCCCCTGCACTGGCAGGCAGATTCTTAACCACTGCGCCACCAGGGAAGTCCCCCCTCTTTTCTAATGTACGAATTTAGTGCTATAAACTTTCCTCTCAGCACTGCTTTAGCTGTTCTCACAAATTTTGATACAGTGTATTTTGATTTTAATTCAGCTCAATATAACTTTTTAACTTCCCTTGAGACTTCCTCTTTGACCCATGGGTTATTTAGAAATGTGTTGTTTAGTCTCCAAGTGTTTGGAGATTTTCCTGTTATCTTTTTGTTATGAATTTCTGGTTGGCTTCCATTGTGATTAGAGAACACATTGTATAATTTCAGTTCTTTTAATTTTTTTTGAGGTTTATGTTATGGCCCAGGATATGGTCTATCTTGGTATATGTTCTCTGACTGTTAAAAAAATGTGTGTTATGCTATTGCTGGCTGGGGTGTTCTCTAAATGTTGTTTAGACCGTTTTAGTTGACGGTATTGTTGAGTTCTTCTATATCTTTGTTGACATTCTGTCCAGTTGTTCTATCAATTGTTGAGAGAGGAATGTTGAAGTCTCCAGATGTAACTGTAGAGTTATCTATTTTTCCTCTCAATTCTATCAGCTTTTGTTTCACATATTTTGCAACTCTGTTCTTTGATGCATACACATTTAGGATTGGTATCTCTGTCTTGTTAGTGGATTTGCCCTTTTATCATTATATAATCTCTATCTCTAGCAATTTGCCTTGCTCTGAAGTCTACTTCATCTGATATTCATATAACCATGTGATTTTTTAAATTAATCTTTGCATGATATATCTTGCCTACCCTTTTGCTTTTAAGCTGCCTGTGCTATTGTACATGGGTTTCTTGTAGATGGCACATAGTTGGGTCATCTTTAAAATTCACTCTGCCTAATTCCCTTTTTTAATTGCCAATTTCTGTCTTTTAATTGTCCTTAAATGGTAAATGACCATTTACATTTAATGTAATTATTGATATGTTAGGGCTTAAGTCTGCCAATTTGTTTTTTGTTTTATATTTGTTCTATTTTTTGTTTTTCTGTTTTCTTTTTCCTGTCATTTTGTGGGCTAACTGAACTTTTTTAGAATTCCATTTTTACTTATGTATAGTGTTTCTTTATATAACTATTTTAGTAGTTGTTCTAGGTATTGCATTATGTATACATAACTTATCCATCTATTGGTATCCATCAGTTGGAGTGAAGTATAGAAATCTCATCTCCCTTTAGGTTCCTTTACTCTTTCTGTTTACGGTTGTCTTAAATATTTCCTCTACATATATTTAGAACCACATCAGACAGTGTTACAATTTTTCTTCAATGTCAAACATAATTTAGAAAATTCAAGAGGAGAATGAAAACCTATTGTATTTTCCTATACTTTTGCTCGCTTTCCTGATGTTCCAAGGTTCCTCGTTTCCTTTCTGTTTACAAAAATTTCTTTAGCAATTCTTTTAAGATAGGTCTACTGACAAAAAGTTCTCTTAGTTTTCCTTCAACTGACGATGTCTTGGTTTTCCTTTAATTTCTAAAGAATATTTTCTCTGAGTATAGAATTCTGAATTTTTTCTTCCAGCCCTTGTTAAAGTTGTGCTACTTCCTAATGACCTCCATGATTTCTGAGAGAAATCTGCCATAATTTGAATTGTTTCTCTTATTGGGAAAGTGTCATTTCTCTCTTGTTGCTTTCAAGATTTTTTTCTTTGTCTTTAGTTTTCGGAGTTTTGACTACGATGCGTCTTGGTGTGGATTTCTTTGGGTTTATCATATTTGGAATTTGCTCAGCTTCCTGAATGTATAAGTTGACATCTCTTGTCAAATTAGGGAAGTTTTCAGTTATTATTTCAGCTCCACCCTCTCTCTCTTCTCTTCCCAGGACTTGATGTAACGAATATTAGATCTTTTGTTATAGTCCCATGGGTCCCCAAGGCTCTGTTCATTTTTTTCCTGTCTGTTGTCTCTCAGTTATTCATACTGAGTACTTTTTATTGTCATCTTCCAGCTCACAGATCCTTTCCTTTTTATATCTTCTATTTCTTTGCTGAGACTTTCTATTTTTTCATTTGTTTTCAGCATATTCATAATTGCTTGTTGAAGCATTTTTATCATGGGTGCTTTGAAATCTTTGTCAGATAATCTAACATCTCTGTCATCTCAGGGTTGGTCTCTATTTCTCATCTCTTTTCATTCAGTTTTAGATCTCTCTGGTTCTTGGTATGCTGAGTGACTTTCATTTGAAACCTGGACATTCTCATATTGCAGATGAGATTTGGGATCTTATTTAAACCTTCTGTTTCAGCTGGTTTCCTCTTACTCTGCTCTGGAAGGGGTGGCGTGGGCTGGGCCTCATTCTTGCCAGGTGGAGATAGAAGTCCTGGTTTCCCAGCTGGCCTTCACTGGCACCCATGGTAGAGGTGCTCCTATTACCGCTGGGTAGAAGTGGGAGTTCTGGCTCCCCACTAAGCCTTCCCTGAAAACTCCCTGGCTGGGAGGGACAGAAGGGCTGTTTCTTCTCCTCACCTGTAGACATGGGGTTGGGGGAGGGGTGACCTTGTTATCAGGCCAAGGTGAAAGACCTGACTCTCTACCAGTCCTCCTCTGACAAAATCCTGTGGGGAGGAGGAGAGATGCCTTGTTACCGCCAGGCTGGGGTACAGGTCTGGACTCCCCACGTGTCTCTACGGGCACCATGGGAGACGGGCCTCGTTTCCAGCTGGTAGGGATGAAAGTCCTGGCTTCCCACTCAGCCTCCTCTGACACCAGCCCAGTGGGGATGTTGGGACACCTCATTACAGTGCGGTGTGGGTGTGGGCGGGGCCGTGTTTTCTTCTGTGTGTTTAGCTAAAGTAGGGCAGTTATTGTCTAAAAGTTTTCTGTCTTGCTGGGCTTCCCTTTCCTGGTCTTTTGGCCAGAAAGAGAAGGTTTTTGTTTGTCTGTGCCTCTTGGCATTTTTAAATGCCAGCTTCTCCTCCTCTAAGTCTAGGATGTACGAGGCAAAAGAAAACCCAGGGAACTTGCCACTGTGCAATTCCTTGGGTCCTAAGGTCCTTAGTCAGCCCACCTGTTTCTCTCCACCTTTCAGAATCTTCTTCTATTTGTTTTTTTGTTTTGTTTTGTTTTTAATGAAAGCTTCTTTCTTTCTTTATTTCTTGATTTCTTTTTGGCTGTGTTGGGTCTTCGTTTCTGTGCGAGGGCTTTCTCTAGTTGCGGCAAGCGGGGGCCACTCTTCATCGCGGTGCATGGGCCTCTCACTGTCGTGGCCTCTCTTGTTGCGGAGCACAAGCTCCAGACGCGCAGGCTCAGTAATTGTGGCTCACGGGCCCAGCTGCTCCACGGCATGTGGGATCTTCCCGGACCAGGGCTCGAACCTGTGTCCCCTGCATTGGCAGGCAGATTCTCAACCACCGCGCCACCAGGGAAGCCCCTTCTATTTGTTTTATATAAAACATTCAGAGTTTTTAGTTGTACTTAGTGGGAGGAATAGGGAAAAGTACATCTACTCCAGAAGCAGAAAGGTCTCTCTGTGTTACTTTTGCAACTTCCTGTGAATCTATATTTTTTTTGAAATGAAAAGTTTAAAAGAAATTCTAACATAGGCGTCTCACCAGCTTGTTCAAGTATTAGAATCCGAGGCAAATAGTTACTCTAGGAGAAGAAGCCTGTTCATGGATTCACGTCAAAGTGCGATAAACTCCAAACGACAGCAGCTCAGAGGCGGGGCAGGCGCGGGGCTGACGTCACCGGGAGTGGGTTACCCAGGCAGCCGTGCCCAGAGCGCTGGGGCTGGGCGGGCAGCTCGGGGCGGACGTGTGGGGTGGCGTCTCGGAAGATCACGAAGCCCTTTGCAAATAAAGGGCCTCATTACCGCTCACCCTGCGGGGGTCCTCGGATGCCTGACTTTGATTCCGAGGCAGTTGCCGGCCCGGAAGACACACAACTGTTGCCTGTTAGAGCTGGAAGGGTCCTTGGGGACCATCTGCCCAGCCCCCCCACCCCCCCCGACCCCCACCCCCACCCCCGCAGCAGGAAGCGAGGCCACAGCCCCACAGCTCTAGCCAGGCGGGTGGAAGCCGGGCCTGAGGAAGGCTGTCTGGCTGCACGGGAGGCTGGGCTGAAGGAGAGGCCCGCAGCGGGGCCCAGCTGGCCAGCCGGACTCCTGGCTGGGGGAAACTGGAGCATCTGGAAAGCATCATTCACTTTGACCAATCAATGTTTAAAGACCAAACAAAGCCACAGTGAGCACAGCCGGGTTTTTTTTCCCCCCTTCCAAGTCGAACAGCACATCTGGGTGTTTCATTTTAGCTCACAGTCATTTGCTGCCACAAGATTACCTTGGGGGGGGGGGGTACACGAGCCTCTTGCCACTAGAGGACACGTTTATCCACCTTTAACTCCCAGGAGTAGACTGATTTCACGAAAACAGAAACTCACACCTGCCTAAGGAAAACTGGAAATGAATATTTCCATACTTCAATTTTTATTCTATTCCTGAACCAGGCCCTGGGGTGAGTCGAGGGTGGGAGTGGGCTTGGATAAAAGAAAAACTAAGCCCCTGCCCCAAGCTGTCTGCCATCTTGTGGGAGACATGAAACAGAATGAGTGTCAGATAGAAAAAAGGGCACTTCCTGTTCAAAACAATGACCACACCCTCTTCCTTGAAGCAATCCCTTCCTTGGGGTCCCTTCTGTGACTCCACTCTCCCCTGGATCTTCTCCAGTCCCACCGGCCACAGCTTCACCCGCCCTTCCCATGTTGGGTTCCTGGATGGCTGGTCCTGAATCTCCTCTCATCTCCCTCCACTCTCTCTCCTGGACCGATTCCTCCTCTCCTGTGGCCCCAATTACCATCTCCTTGCCAGCCACCCCCAAATTCACAGCTCCAGCCAAGCCCTTCCCTCTCAACCCAGAAGGACACATCCAACATGGCTTGCGTGTCTGCGTGGTTTTCAGGACTCAACCTGTTTAAAACTACATGCATGCTGTTACAGACTGAATTGTACCTTCCCAAGACTGATCTGTTGAAGTCCTAATCCTCGGTACCTCAGAATGTGACTGCAGGGACTTCCCTGGTGGCACAGTGGTTAAGAATCCTCCTGCCAATTCAGGGACACAGGTTCAATCCCTGGTCCGGGAAGATCCCACATGCCGCGGAGCATCTAAGCATGTGGGCCACAACTACTGAGCCTGCGCTCTAGAGCCCACGAGCCACAACTACTGAGCCCGTGTGCCACAACTACTGAAGCCTGCACACCTAGAGCCTGTGCTCTGCAACAAGAGAAGGTATCGCAATGAGAAGCCTGCATGCTGCAACAAAGAGTAGCCCCTGCTCGCAGCAACTAGAGAAAGCCCACACGCAGCAACGAAGACCCAATGCAGCCAAAAATAAATAAAAATTTTTAAAAAAGAAAAAAAAAAAGCATTTACCTTTAAAAAAAAAAAAAAGAATGTGACCGCACTTGGAGAGGTGATTCAGTTAAAAAGAGGTCATTAGGGTGGACCCTAACCCAATATGACAGGCATCCTTATAAGAAGAGTAGGTTAGGACACAGACACAGAGGGATGACCATGTGAGGACACAAGAAGAAGATGCGCACCTGTAAGCCAAGGAGAGAGGCCTCAGAAGGAACCAACCCTGCTGCTACCTTGACCTTGGACTTCCAGCTTCCAGAATCGTAAGACGATAAATGTCTGTTGTTTAAGCCCCCCAGTCTGTAGAACTTTGTGATGACAGCCCTAGCAGACCGATACGCACGCTTTCACCCCAACCTGGCTTGCCTCCTGTGCTCCCTCCTCTGTGAAAAACACATCCACCAGGCAACTGCCCAAGCCAGGAGGAAGCTCAAGATTCCTCCGAATCCTTCTTCTCTATGTCTTCCACAGTCGTCCACGGCCACACCTGGGCACTTGGGCTCCTAAACAGCTCTTAAATCCATTAACTTCTTTCCATCTTCTCTTCAGCCACGCCCCCTCCCTGCTCCCACCCAAGGCTGACTGACCACAAAATAGGCAGAACTGCCAAGTTCAGTGTTTCTCAGGAGCTGTAGCCCCAGTGAGCACGACCACACGTGGCCACAGTTGGGTGGGCGCTTCGTGGCTACAGCGTCCTGCATGTGGGTGCCACCCAGACGTTGCTTCCCAGGATGCCACGCTCCTGTGGTATTCAGAAATCGCACCAGGGACTTGGGCATTACACCAGTTCACATGTTTCGCAGCCACAGAAGGCAATCATGCTGTAATTTCAGAGTGAGGTGCTTAGGAGTGTAAGAGGTCCCTACTTTGGGCTCCTCTCAACTCAGAAATCCCCCCACCCTGGACTCAGAGTGCTGTCACCATTAACCAGAAAACGTCTCCTAGGAGGAAGTGGGAGGCTGAGGCCCTGTGCTCACCAAGCATCCCCCCACCAGGCCTTCCCTGGGTGCTTTGCCAAGAACGTGGCCTCTGGGTTCACTGAAATGAACAGAACGTCCGCAAGATTTATGTGTCTGCATGCTTTCTCCCCAGGCCTCGGCAGGATCATTTCACACACGCCCAGGACACAAGCACCAGGGGCACCAAACAAGTATGAAAAGAGACAGGCTAGAATCTTGCAGCCATCAGATGTAGAAAGATGCTATTTACACAAATATTAGGTTCGTGGTTTGAATCACCAACGGGAGCCTAACCTGGAATGCTGGGCAGGGGCGGGGAAGAGAGGGACAAGGCCCTTCCCTAACACTCACAGCCGGACCCTGCTCACAGCACCCACACCTGTCTCCTAGGACCCACTCTCGACTGCAGGAGGGGGACCCTGAACACGCAGAAGCTGCAAGGTGTCCCGTGACAGAGGAATGCAGCGGGAGCGGCAGGACCCAGAGGAAGGAAGGAGGGAGCCGCTCTTGAAAAGAGACCAAAACCACCGATGCTCAAGTACGTTTTGAAAGAGGAAGGAGAGGTATTTGCCAGGCAGACCGGGTGGGACCGACAACCCAGGCACGGGGTGGGAGGTTTCGGTACAACTGGAGCAGAGTACGTCGGGGCGCCCGAGAGCAGACGTGGCTGCGGTGACAGGCAGGGGCCTGACCATGGCGGGCTTTGGAGCCGCACCCACCTGCTCTGAGGTTATACGGAGGGATGCCCAGAGGACTGAGTGGAGTGATCGGGTCAGATTTGCGTATTTATTTACTTATTTATTCATTCATTCTTTCTTTCTTTTTGGCCGCACCATGCAGCTTGTGGGATCTTAGCTCCCCGACCAGGGATCCAATCTGTGCCCTCGGCAGTGAAAAGTGCAGAGTCCTGACCACTAGACCACGAGGGAATTCCCAGATTTTTTTTTTTTTAAAGAAGCTTGACCCCATGGTCCCTGTATTTTCAAACGACGACCTCAGTTTCCCCATCTCTCAAATGTGGACAATAATAGAACGTACCTCATGGGGCTGTGGTGCAGATTAAACGAGTTAATACAACCAGACGTGCTTAGCATAGTGCCTGGCACATGCATCGTAGCTACAGATCACTATGACCTATTTTCTTGTCGTGTCACTGTTGTCATCATTCGTCAGGCCCGGGATGGCAGGCTCAGGAGCACATGGCCTGTGCACTTGTGTTCATGGCCTCCTTGCTAAGGAAAGTCAGTGCTGCGCAGTGTGAAGCTGTTTACTGCACACGGACGCCAGGCTAAGGGATGAATGGTGGCTTGGGCACCGCCCCCTGCAAGCTGGCCAAGCCGTGTGCCTGGACACGGGACCACACCCACCCAGAGAGCCAGCCGACGCCCTTTTCCAATTTGCCAAGCCCTGCATTGGGAGAGGGGGCTGGGGGCTTTTCCTAATTCATGCCTGATGTCCTGGGGTCCCCCCGGAGAGGTGAAGAAGACTTCACTGTTGCTGCCATTTGGGGTGAGGGCTGGAAGCTAAGTGACATCTCAGAGTGGTGTTGGGGGTAGGGGCGAATTGGAAGGGAGGTCTGCCCCCTTGATTCCCCCAGGTCAAGGCCTCTTCCATGGAGTACACTTCCAGGGTCAGTTAGAGGCTCATGGAATTCCACATTAAAATAGAACCCACAGAACTTCGGAAGTGAATGTCCCCAGCGTGTGTCTCCTCCAGCCCCAGCCTGTGCGTCGTGTTCAGCACAGAACTTAGAGTCAAATAAACCTGTATTCAGATCTCGTGTCCCCAAGCCCCTGTGGCTGTGGCTTGACACCCTAGGGCTCGGCTTTCTCATCTAGAACATAGTGCTAACAGCTCCCCAGCACAGGGTAGACAAGAGCCCGACATGAACAAACAAACACGCAGATGGCAACTAGCATGGTGCCTGGCACAAAGCAGGCACCCCAGAAATACCAGCAACGTGCCGTCCATCCCAGGTGGGCGAACACGCACGAATACTTTCCACCGATACCTAAAATATGAAGGTCGTAATTTGGACAGAGGTTTATTTTAATTAGCTAGCAGTGGGAAAGGTTGCTTCAGGAATGTGAGTGCTTGATGATTTCCCCAGGTGGTAGGGAAAAATATGAAATGACAAAAACAAACCGGGAAACATTCTTGAGGGGAAAAGAGAGAGTCCTGTTAATAGCGCCACCTAAACACAGCAAAGTGTATTTTTGTAGATGGCAAAAATGGTGCCCAAGCTGGGGAAGAAAATGCTGGTTCTCCCCAAATTTTCCAGCTAGCTCTTTCTTGAATCAAGGTGGCCAAGCACATCTGGAAGCTCCAGCTGAGGGAGTGCCAGTCTGTCCACCCGACTGCTGGGCACCGTCCAGCGCAGAGGGACAGAGCTTAACAATTTTCCAACCCTTCCCATAAAATCCAATATAGCGGCCCGACTGGGAGACCTTGTTCTTTCTCACCTGGTTGGGGAACTAAGATCTCACAAGCCACCTGGTGTGGCCAAAAAAAAAAAAAAACTTAAAAAGGAAAAGATGAACATGGCTCCACAAAGGGCCTTCCCCTTTGACCAATTTTGAAGCAGAATTTGGTCAAATCGCTTCACAAACATATGGGAGGCCTGGAGCCCCCCAAGCCCCTAATTGGGAACAGGTTAGCAGAGACGTCCGCCGGGAGTCGCCATGTGGTCCTCAACAGCGGCCTTCCCCACCAAATTCTTTTGCTCTGATTTCCACATAAGCCATAACAACACCATGCAGAACCAATTACGCCCGGCTCCGCAGGGGAGGCTGCAACTCTGGTCGGGGTGGCTGGAAGGGGACCCCCTGGGACGGCCTCCTCTGTGGGGGGCCACCCTGCTGTCAGTCCTGTGACCCGTCTGTGCCCGGAGCCCGCGCCTGCCCTCCCAGAGGAAAACCCCACAGCATTTATCATGAGCTTGCTGAAAAGCTGGAGTGTTCCGTGGGTGGCCAAGAAATTGATGACCCCAGAGCTGACGGCTGGTCGGGAGCCACTGTGGCATCAGCTGTTTGGAAAGGGTGGGTGGTGGGTCCATTTATATTAAATGAGTGGAGAGTGGGGACTTCCCCTTCCAGATATCAATTTACAGCTGCAGAAAGGACATTTAGTGCTGAATCCAAAAGAGGTGTGGCATGGGGAGGGCGGGGTTTGGGTGGGTGGGAGCTGCTGGGTGGTGGGAGCTGTCTGGCATCGGATTAAACAATGCATCCGAGTGCTCTATCAGCAAACATCTGCGGCTGCCAACGTCAGGTTCAAATCCTGGCTCCACCGTTGACCGGCTGTGCGACCTTGGGCCAGCGACTTAGCTGACTAGGGCCTCGATTTCTCACCCGCAAATGGGTGTAATCATAGTGTGCAGCCCACAAGCTGTTGTCAGGATTACATGAAATAATCCAAGCAAAATGCTTAGGATACGGCAGGGATGCAGCAAGTGTTAGCTGCTATTGAGATTCTACTGGAGGGATCACCGGGTCAACAAAACCACACTGAGCTCATTAGCTTTGCCCTTTGGGTGTCTTGGGCAGACTGGTAGCAGCTGGTTAGGGAAATGGGGATATGCACTCACCCAGAAAATATTTAGTTCCTAGCTGCCTTCTAAGAACAAAGCAAAGAAGCAAATGCATACAAGTTTGTTATTCATCAGAGCCCCCTGAGACTGCAACAGGCGGGTCTCCCAGCACTCGGAGACACTGGTCCAGTACCAAGGTGCCAGTTCTAGGTGAGAGGGGGTTAGGCCAGGGTCGGCTGTGCCCCCCATCGTGATTTCCAAACGCAAAGCCCAAGTGAAAGGCTATTAAGAATTGGAAAGGGGGTGCGGGAGAGCTTGCGGCATGCCTCATCTGTCTGATGCCCAGCACTGCCCGTCTGCTGTCCTGCTAATGCACTGGCGGCTTCCCCAGACCACAGGCATTGGTCCATCCTTTTGGCCTTTTCAAGGCTCAAGATTTTCTCAAGCTGGTCCTGCCCCTCTCTGCTCCCTCCTTCTGGAAACTTTCCTTTCAGTCATTACTAACTATCCATCCTGGAGCCCCACCTGGCAGGGACTGCATCTGGGTCATCTCCATGTGCCAGAATCCTGCCACCACACCATCAGTTCCATTATCCAGGACGTGGTGGACCAGAAGAAGGGGTACAGTCTCCCCCAGGGTGTCCTCCTCTCAGGGCAGTTCCTGGAAGGTCCCCTCTTGTGTTAAATCCTAGGTATGAGTTGATATTGTTGTTATTTACATTTTTCTTGGAAGGTGGAGTTCAAGTGGAGAAACCGATGGATTTGCACTCCAGTTCAGTTCTCAAAAAGGGCCACGGCCAAATTGAATCTATGTGGGTTTTTCCAAAGATCACTTTGGCTGGAGGGGTAGGGAGTGGCTGTCAGAGGTGGGCAAGAAGAGGCTGCTGCAATGCTCCAGACTCTGGAGGAGGACCCCAAACCAGGACAGGGACCAGGGGGCTGGGGAGGCGGGGACCAAATCAGAGAGAAAAGGGCCAGCACTTGATTGTTGTGAGAGCAGCATGGGCGGTGGACGGGGGAGGCGGGGAATGATTCCCAGCTTTCCTGCCCAGGACGAGGTAGTGCCTTTCATCAATGTGGAATTTGAATAGAGCAGAGCAGTTCTGGAGAGAAGGATGAGTTCAGTTTGGACGTGTTGAGTTTGAGATGCATGTGGATATCCAGGTGGCGAGCTCTAGTGGCAGACGAGGAAAGCTGGAGGTGGGTGCTGGAGGTGTAATCTGGGCTGTGGGATATTTACTACCAACTGGTGATGCCTTCCCACCATCCACTTCATCCCAGTCTTCTGGATGCCTGGATAGAGGAGTGTTGCAACATCCCGAGGTGATTTATAGGGAAAACGTCTTGTGTGTTTGTTTCTCAGCACTGCCTTCCAAGTGGGAATCTAAAACCCCACATTCTGATCCTAAGTGTAATTTCCAGTCATTTCCACCGACAACATTTGGTTCTTATTATCAAAAGATACTCACACAGATGTAGCATTAAAAATCTTGGCTTCAATGGATAAAGAAAACAAGATAATCTAAAGTACTGCAGCAACTCTCAGACATTTACAATTCCAAGAAATGGTTGTTGGATAACTGCTCTAGAATATCCATTTTCCAGTGTGTTTCTGGGTGGAAGAAAGCCAGCCACTTTGTAAATTTCAGGCCGTTCATCTGAACCTTCAGTCAGGAATGTCCTAGGGCCTTAGATGGTGAATTAGGCATGGCCATTTCCCCTTGGTGTCCCCAGACCCGACACACATCCAGGCACACAGACAATGCTCACTAAGGGTTTGTTGACCGAAAAAGAAACAGCTGAATACCGTGAGTCAGGACATGCTAGGTTTTCTCGTTTGACGTTTCCTTTCAAATGTTCCGAGGGCTTAAATTACAGGGAAAGGAAGCTTCTGTAAGTCAGAAATGGAAACATATTTATACGGAACTGATGTTTTGAACTTTAATGGAGAACTTTATCTTTCCTGTGTCAAATTCTATATTAGTGGTTTGGGGTCCCCTCAAGCATCAGTAATTAGTAGAGGGTTCCTCGTTCATGAGTCCTGGTTATCCCCAAAGTATATTTTTTATGTAGTAATAGCTAACATTTATGAAGTACTTCTTATGTGCCAAGCACTTTAACAAATTATCTGGTTTAATTCTCACAATTCTGGGACGGTGATATGTTTATTATCCCCGTTTTACAGTCGTGGTGACTCGGCCTTGGGAAATGCAGGCCATTTTTCCAAGGCCCACGGCTAGTGAGAGGCAGAGCTGGTATTTGAGCCTAAGGAATGCGACCCCACGGCCCAATTACTGACTGTTCCTGGCGCTTCTGAGCCAACAGTGAGCCGGGGGTGGGTGGGATGGGCCTTCACGAACATTCATCTGCTTATTCCTTTCGGGAACCCTGAGAGATAGGTCGTGTTCTGAACCCACTTTACAGCTGGGGAAACTGAGCCTCACAGAGGTGAAGCCGCGTGACATGGCAGAGGCTGAACCTGGGTCCAAGGATGCCAGCATGCCCCTTTGTCTTCCCACCATTCCCAGGACTCTGCTCCTCCCTTTGCAGCCCCTGACTCTCCCCATTGCCCGAGGCTTACACAGTCTCTGTTAGACAGCCGGTCTCCATCGGGTCCCCCAGGGGCACCCAGGCCGAGAGGGGTCAGCCTCAGCCCTGGGAACCTCCAGGAGCCTCCGGGGGCAAAAGAGATGGACCACGTGCCGCTGATACCGCGTGAAGGGAGCCTGGATCCCAGTACCCATCCGTCCTTCCCATATCTCCCGTGCTGTTCGTCCTGTGCACACGGCCACATGAGCAGAATCGAGAGACTGATCCAATCCTGTCCCTCTTAGGAGGTTTGCTTGCTTAGCAGGTCTGAGTCAAGGGAAGCCTCTCTTCCTCCCTGTGTGGTGCCCCAGGGACCAGCTAGTCCCCTGCCCCACCCACCCAGCCCAGCCTGCGGCTTGCCAATTGCAGCCCAGGAGAGAGGACTGAGCTCCCCGAGAACAGCCTGAAATCATCCAGGATGCTGCCAGCTGCGGCTCGAGCACCCAGAGCCCATCCTCACTGTCTGCCCTCCACCTCATCGTGGTGTCATGGGATCCAGGAGCGGCGGTTTACAGAAGCCTCTGTGGACCAGGCCTCTGCCCATCAGCCCAGCCAGGTGAGCAGGTTTATCTCCAATTTACAGATGGAAGGTGGAGTCCAAAGTGGGCTTTGGGACCACACAGCCCAGATGCCCATCCCGGCTCAGTACTGCGTGGCTTTGAGCAAATCCCTTCACCTCTCGGAACCTCAGTTTGTTCATCTCATCAGCAAAATGGGTGCGATCCAGGGGTTCTTCGTCTGGGTCCACAGATTCCTGAGAGATCCTTGGAAAGGATGGAGGGGCGTCCATAAAAGAGGATGGGGAAAAGTTACCTCTTTATTTCAACCAACCCATAACTGAAATGTGGGTGGCATTTCCTTCCACCATGAAGGCACAGAGCTTCCAAAGGAGTATTAGCAGCACCTGTGACCTGTCATCAATTAATGGTTGTGGCTACTTAGAAATTACAATCACCGGGCTTCCCTGGTGGCGCAGTGGTTAAGAATCCGCCTGCCAATGTAGGGACATGGGTTCGACCCCTGGTCCAGGAAGATCCCACATGCCACGCAGCAACTAAGCCCGTGTGTGCCACAACTACTGAGCCTGCGCTCTAGACCCCACGAGCCATAACTTCTGAGCCCGTGTGCCACAACTACTGAAGCCCATGCGACTAGAGCCCATGCTCCGCAACAAGAGATGCCACCGCAATGAGAAGCCCGCGCACTACAACGAAGAGTAGCCCCTGCTCGCCACAACTAGAGAAAGCCCACGCGCAGCAACAAAGACCCAACGCGGCCAAATAAATAAATAGATAATTAATTAATTAAAAAAAATTACAGTCACCATTAGATCTGTCACCGGGTCTTGCTGTTTAATGCATTAATTTGTCAGTGCCCTTCCTGAAGTGTGTGTCTCAGAGGAAATGAGCCCTCAGCTGGCCAGTGGGGTCTGTCTCAGCTCCTCAGCTGCATGAGGTCCCTCTGTGCACACAGCCTGCCCACCTGATCGGTTAAACCACCTGTCGCCCAGCGTCTCCTGCATGGAGGGGAGGGTTTGGACAAGGACTAACTCTTTTTTTTGATTAATTGAAGTGTAGCTGATTTACAATGTAGTGTTAATTACTGCTGTACAGCAAAGTGACTCAGTTATACATATATATACATTCTTTTTCATATTCTTTTCCATCATGGTTTATCCCAGGACGTTGAATATAGTTCCCTGTGCTATACAGTAGGACCTTGTTGTTTATCCATCCTATATACACCAGTTTGCATCTGGTAATCCCAAACTACCAGTCCTTCCCTCCCCCACCCCCCTTCCCCCTTAGCAACCACTAGCCTATTCTCTATAGGATTGACTCTTTAATGCCCAGTGCAGGCCTCTCCTGGTAGGCTCAGCCCAACGTCCTTTCAGAGGAAGGCATCAATTTTTGTAACAGAAACTCCTTCAAACAGTTACTCGGTTCCCAAACCTTGGCGTCACCCTTGACCCCTCTTCCAATCTGTCATCATGTCTATTTGCTCCATCTCTAAATTTGTCCAGAGGCATGTCACTTCTCTCCACGTCCGCTGCTTCACCTGGGTCCGAGCTACCATCGTCGCCTGCTTGGATCATGACCGCGAGCTCCCTGCTCGGCTCCCAGCTTCATCATTGCCCCCCCTCCCCATGCTTGTCTCACCACAGCAGCCAGAGAAGCCATTCAACGTGCAAGTCAAACCGTTCCTCGCTAAAAACCCTCCAGGGGCACCCGTCTGACTCCCAGTAGGTCACAGTCCTTGCAACCTGGACCGTCACTGAGAATCCAGCTCCCTCCACCCCTCCCCCTCCCCCACTGTGCTCCAGCCATGCCAGCCTCCTGGACCACCCGAGCACTGTCCCTCCTCAGGACCTGTGCGCTTGCTGTTCCCTCTGCCTGGGAAGGTTTTGGTCCTCACACCTTCAGGTTCTTATGTCAATGTCTTCTTCTTGCTGAAGCCTTCCCTGGGGTAGTGGCCACTGTGATGTGTGGTCCTGACCCCTCTTCAGGAGCGAAGGACTTGTCCCCTGGCTGCTGGGAGGTGCCCTCGGCTCTCAGCCCCTTTGAGGATTGTCTCAGCTGAAGAAAACCTCCTGTTCAAGCACATGCATCCTTCCAAGGCAGCCCCATCCGATGCTGGTCAACATGGGGGATTTGAGACAATTCTGAAGGCTCATCTGTGTCCAGAACTCCATGGGGCGCTGGCTGAGTTCTTCAGCTTGAGTCACAGCTTAACTCCTCCCAAAGCCCAATCCTGCTTCCTTCCCTTCCTCCTGCACACGTGGATTCCAACTGTCCTCCCCAATAAATACCCCTACGCGAATCCCCAAATCAGCATCTGCTTCCCCGGGAACTCAGTGACGCTGGTCACCCAACCTAAACTTGCAGAGCTTCTCCCCAAATACACGCTCCCTCAGCCCTTCCTTCCTTCCCTGCTCATCAGCACCCATCACCACCTGCAACCACAGATTTACTTGTTTATTGTCTTTCCTCCCACCAGAATGTAAGCTCCATAAGGACAGGAACTTGTTTTGTTTTGTCATTTCATTGCCCAGAACAGTATCTGGCACCATAATCATCCACTCAGAATTTGTTGAGTGAATGAGTGAGTGAACAGCTACACCATCCTTGACTTGTAGTCAACAAAATCCTCCAAATCCTTTTCTCACACTCCGTCGACTATGACATTCCGAGTTTGTGTAATTGATTTCGGGGCCTGATTCCAGATCCCGACAACTTGTCACGGCTAAATTCCATCCTGCTGATTGGATTGGTCCTGGTTCTGGCTCTAATCCCCCGAAGAACTGAGAAGCATACATGTTAGAGCTTCATCCAAGTCACCATTAAAAATGCTGCATAGAACAAAATAGCTCTCATAGGCATTTTCTTGGTAGCATTTCTGTCTGCTTTTGTTGATCTTGTCTGCGTACTGATTTGCTTGTTTATTTCCGTCCCCTCATTAGCCTACACGTCTTGTTAACGGCTGCAGCCCAGGACCTAGCACTGTGCCTGGCATATTATAGGCTCTTGATAAACATGCATCAAATGAATGAACGGCTCTCCGCCTTACAGAATGTGAGCTGTCTGGGGCAGAAGCCACATCCAGTCACCTTTGAATCTGCCAGGAAGAGGCTTTCGGCATTAATACGTGAGTTACCAGGGCTGGGATATGAGCATGAGGGGGGCTGCGATTCAGGTCGTGTTGTGCTGGCCTCTTGGCCCTATCACCCCCGGGAAGTGGGTGTCACATTTCCACACCCAGGCCTGGCTGGTTATGCTCTCTGACCCCTTGAGGCACCTCTCAGGGACCACTGTAGGGACATGCTGCCTGGTACTCCCTGTGGCTCCCAGGGATGCTGGTTCTTGGACTTCCAGTACCATCCCCTGGATCTCTAACAGGAGCGCCGTGGAGCTGAGCCGCGGATCTCTCTGTTATCGACCAAGCCGCTATGATTAGGAAACACCGTGTGCCTGGACTGTCATTTTCCCCACACTGAGTTTTCCCCAGCAACTCCTCAATCATCACACAAACAAGACCCCGGTGGATTCACCCACTTGCTCTCTAGACATGCCCTGAGTATGTCAGAACACTGGGTGGACCAGCTCAGGCTCAGGCTATGAAACTCATGCCCCACACTACATCAATCTCATTCAGCAAGTACATGTCATGTACCGTTCAAGGATCCGGGAACAGTAGCGAATAAAGTCAAGTCCCTGCCCTTTAGGAACATGCATTTTAGTGGCAGGGGAGCAATGTACACATCAGGTGATATATGCCATGGAGTAAAGTAAAGCAGGAGAGGAGGGAGGAGCCATGGAGGAGGGGTGTTGCCATTTTACTTAGGGGGCAGGAAAGGGCCTCACTGAGAAGGTAACTCTTGAGATGTGTCCCTAAGGAAGTGATACAGTTGGCCACAGGGATACTCAGAGAAAGAGGATTTTAAACTGCGGGAATAGCAGGTGCAAAGGCCCTGAGGCAGGAGTGTAATTGGCATGCTCAGTGAAGAGCAGGGAAGTGAGTACGGCGGAGCAGAGTGAGCAAGGGGGCGGGGGGGCAGCACAGGAGAGGAGGTCAAAGAGACCGCAGACAATGGGGTCAGATGGGGCTCGGAGACAACCGGCTTCACTCTGAATGAGCTGGGAGCCACTGGAGGGTTTGAGTGAAAGGACAGACGGACAGTCTGACTTGCATTCTCACTTGGTTTCTGGGGCTATTGTGTTGAGAAGGAATGTGCACAGACAAGGGGAGAAGCAGGGGTACCAGTGAGGAGATAAGGGCTTGGACAAGGGGTTAGCCATGAAGGTGGTAAGAAGCAGTCAGATTGTTTATATATTTTGAAGTCCAGCCAACAGGATTTGCTGATGGAATGGGACGTGGGATGTGAGAGAGAGAAAATCCAGGGATGAATCCACCCTTTTTGGCCTGAGCAGTTGGAAGAATAGGATTGCCATTGACTGAGCTGGAAAAGAGTGTGAAGGAACAAGTTTGGGATAGAGCTGCTTGGACACATTCACTCTGACCGCCTGTTAGACATCCAGTTTAAGCTATCAAGTCGGCGTTTGATGCTGAGCCTGGGATTCAGTGCCAAGGTCGGGCTAGAGAGATACATTGGCAAGCTGTCCCCCATCTCCAGTTTCTGGGGTTCTGCTAATCATACTTCCGGGCACTCTGTCGGGGGGTCAGCCTGTGGGACTTGGGGGTCAATGCCTGGCTCCACGTTTAACTGGCTCCAGGACCTTGGGAAAGTCAGTCCCATTCTCTGAGTCTCAGTTCCTCAACTGGGAAATAATACTAGCAATAATACACTACAGTTTCATGAAGGTTTTAATCACCGAATATAGACTGTGCCAGTGTTGTGCTGACCTCAAAGAGCAGCAGCCATGGATGCTATTATATTTTGCTGGGCGTGTTTATTGTTGTTGCAAACCCACCGCCCTTTGGACCTCTGGTTAACTCTGAGCCGTATCCCCCTGGCCACAGTGATGGGGACCAGCGATGGGGCCTTGACCTCTGCACTGCTCATTTGAAAGGATGACCTGGTCTCATCAGACTCCCTGGGCATGAATTTTGAGTTGAGGATGAGGAAATTGGGGTCATCAGTGGTGGGTCGGGAGCCGAAAGGCCATTCTGGGTCGCTTCCTATGTGAGCAAGCCAAGGACAGAGTGACCTTGAGTGAGAGACTTCATGGTGGCTGGCTGGATCCTGCTCTCATCCCAGGGAGGCCCAGATGGCCGTCAGGCCTATGCTCAGCCTCCTTGAATTCCCACTGGACATCCAGCCAACAAAGGCGTATCTGTTGAGCCCAGGAGTCTCAATGGGAACCATACGGGGTGATGAGTTCACGGCTCAGCCTGCTGTGGAGGAGATAGGCTCAGCTGCTTCTTTCTCCAATGGACTCTGGAATGTTCCGCCCCCAACAATTGTGGATGATGGGGTTGAAATCTCTTTGGGTGCTGTTAAAACAAGTGTGTTTTGAAAGCTTTCTAGAACTTCTGGTAAAAAGAAAAGAGCCGTGAAATCACAGGCATTCCATTTTCCCACATCTCTCTCCATGTCCACATTCTGGGGCCATAACCAGCACTGGGAATTGGCCACGGAGGCACTGGATTCATCCCTCGCTTGGCAAAAGAAAAGAAGGAAGGCAGGGACTGCGCTGGTGGCGCAGTGGTTAAGAATCCGCCTGCCAATGCAGGGGATACAGGGGTTCGAGCCCTGGTCCGGGAAGATCCCACATGCTGCAGAGCAACTAAGCCCGTGCGCCACAACTAGTGAGCCTGTGCCCTAGAGCCCGTGTGCCACATCTACTGAAGCCTGCGCGCCTAGAGCCTGTGCTCCACAACAAGAGAAGCCACCACAATGAGAAAGCCCGCACACCGCAACGAAGACCCAATGCAGCCAAAAATAAATAAAGAATAAAATATATTTTAAAATAAAGAAGGAAAAGAAGTAAGGCACACCTAACAGCCACAGGATGGGCAAAACCAGCTTGGCCGGCTCTGGGCAGAGGGGTGGCTAGTTTCCAAGATGGGGCAGCATGCACCTGGGGGCGACGCCGGGGCCTCTGCGCGGTTGTGGAAAGCGCAGAGGGAAGCCCCACCCTGCAACTGCTTCCTCCATGTAGCTCAGCCTTGCTCTCACTAGGCTCCTTCCAAATCCTTTCATCAATGTCTTAACATCATGTGGACACATTGCACGTGATCAGGAAGACGCCTCGTTTGGAAAATGTACCCGAGGCGCCTGCTGCATACTCCCCACCACCGTGCCCCGCCAGGTGCCTGCCTGTGACCAGGAGAGAAGCATGGGGACCAGCCACCGCCTCAGTGCACCGACGCTGTAAAGTGGCTGTCGCAGCCCGTTACACCCACAGCCTCCAGAGCAGCCCCGTCTATCTGCCTGGAGAGACCAGAGGCACACGGGGAAACGAGGCGGCCGGGGGTCGGGGCCCTGCGGAGGGCTGGTGCACGCGAGGCAGAAACGCCACCTGCTGGTGGACTTCAGCATGGGCAGCCGGCAGCCAGCTCGTTTCCCACTGTCTGGTAGCAGGTGTGTTAAGGCCCCTCCTTTTGCTGTCTTGCTGGGGGTTGGGGTGGCGTGGGGTCTTGGTGCTTTTTTCTTTACATTTCTATCATTCCCAAAAAAATTGCCTCGTGCCCTTTGCAGCCAACCCCCATCCCCTGACCTAGGCAAACACAGAATACTTCAGCGCACTGTAGAACTTCACATATAGACAATTGTATTTGTGTACTTTTTGGGGTCTGCTACAATGTTTCTGACTACAGTTTCTGATTCATCCATTTTGTTGGGTATATTAGTAATTTGTTTCTTTTAATCAGTGAGTGGTACGGGTGTCACATTTGTTTATCTGATCACCTGGTGATAGACATTTTTGTTGATTCCAGTTTGGGGCTATTATGAATAAAGATGCTACGGACACTTCTGTAAAAGTCTTCTTGTGGACATATGTTTTCATTTCTCTTGGAATAGTTGGTCATAGGGTAAATGTATGGTTACTTTTTTAAATGTTAACTGTACAGTTAAATGTATAGTTAAATGTTAGCCTTAAACGTTTATGGTTAATTTTGTGAAAACTGCCTCTTTTCCACCAATAATGGATTAAAGTTCTAGTTGCTCTGCATCCTGGTCATCATTTGGTATGGTTGTTTGTTTTTTTTTAATTTTAGCCATTCTAGTGCCTATGTAATGGTATCTCATGGGCTTTTGAAACACTGAGATATAATTCACATACCATAATATTCACCCTTTTAAAATGTACAACTCAACGGTTTTTAATATATTCACAGAGTTGTGGAATCTTCACTACTATTTAGCTTCATAACATTTTCATCACTCCAAAGCCCTTTAGTTCCTGGCAGAACACTAATCTACTTTCTGTCTCTATGGATTTGTCTATTCTGGACATTTCATATAGATGGAATGATAAAATGTGGCCCTTTGTGTCTGGATTCTTTCACTTAGCATACTGTTTTCCAGGTTCATCCACATTGTGGCATTTAACAGGACTTCATTCCTCTCTATGGCCAAAGAATATTCTGTTGTATGAATACACATACACATCTTGTTTACTCATTCATTGTCGATGGACATTTGGGTTGTTTTCAGTTTTTGGCTATTGTGAATAAAGCTGCTCTTAACATTCATGTACAAGGTTTTTTTGGTGGTTTTTTTCTTTTCTTTTTTTTTTTTTTTGGCTGCACCGTGCAGCATGCAGGATCTTAGTTCCCGGACCAGGGATTGAACCTTCAACCCCTGCATTGGGAGCACAAAGTCTTAACCACTGGACTGCCAGGGAGGTCCCATGTACAAGTTTTTGTATGGGCATGTTTTTACTTCTCTTGGGCATATACCTAGGAGTGGAACTGCTGGGAAACATTGTAACTCTGCTCCACAAATTCCAGCTTCCCCAACTCTGAGCGCTTCCTCCTTAGCTCAGTGAGGTGAGTGTACTCTGCTCAGCCACCCCTCCCCCTGCCAACGTACAGCAATGCCTCCACGGAGAAGTCCTGGGCGATTATATAGCTCACCTTGTTCCCTTCCCTCAGGGATCACGGTCCTGCGCTGTCTGTTGTCCAATGTCTGAAAACTGTTGTTTCATTTATTTTGTCCAATTTTCTGCTGTTTATAGCAGAAGAGATAGTCCAGTTACTCCACCAAGTCTGGAAGTGGAAGACCCATACACTTTTCAGTTACCTATATCTGATAATTTCATCATCTAAAGTTCTAGGGAGACTCAAATCTGGCTGGTTGTTTCCACTGACATTTACTCATGGCAGGCTGTTGCCTTATGTGTTTTATATGTTTGTGTGAGCTTGTCTTTGATTGAATTTAATCTGGGAGAATCATGAGAAGTTTAAATTGGGACTGCTTTCTTCCAGAGATTATTTGTGTCAGCTTCCGTTAGGTACAATGGATGCAAAATTAATCCGAGAGTACTTAAATTTAATTTTTCTGCTGGGGATTTTTCTCACGTGTTTGAAAAAATTAAAACTCTGGAGTTATGTAAGAGTGAGCATACGGCTGTGAATTCTCAAAGACCACCATCATCATCACTATCACCACCATCACCATCATCATTACCAGCATCACCACCATCATCACCACCATCACCATCATCTTATCACCACCATCATCACCACCATCATCATCACTATCACCACCATCACCATCATTATCATCATTACCATCATCACCACCATCATCACTATCACCATCACCGTCATCATTACCATCATCACCATCACCATCATCATTACCAGCATCACCATCATCACCATCAACACCACCATCATCACCACCATCACCACCACCGTCACCATCATCTTATCACCACCATCATCACCACCATCATCATCACTATCACCACCATCACCATCATCATTACCATCATCACCATCATCACCAACCATCATCACCAGCATCACCATCATCACCACCATCACCATCATCTTATCACCATCATCATCATCACCACCGTCATCCCTATCACTATCTCAGCCACAGTGAAGACTCACTGGTTTCTAGCAATCTCTCTGTCCCCAAGAGTGTAGCCACCTTCCAAGTTTTCAGATTAATGCTGAGGTCTCAATTTTGATGCTCACCCTTTACGAGGGTCTCTCATCTTCCTCCTGATTATTAGTCCCCAGAGCTCTGGGTTTCTGTTATCAGCCTTTGCCACCAGGGCAGCCCCAGCTTCTATTTTTTGTTACCGTTCACTGTTCTGGTTTCAGTGCATTGTTCCTTCTTGTGTGTGTGTAACTTTTTCATGGTTTCATTTACCCTCCTGTGAGCTCAGCAATGCATATAAAATGCTGGCTGTAATTTGTTCAGGATCTAGCTGAATTGTAGTGGACAGACTTTTTAGGATATTTAATCTGCCATATACATCATTCCTCTGGAAGCAGAAATCCTCCACCTCGGTGACTTCATCTGTGAAGAATGGGGACGATAATCCTGACTTCTGAGGATTGTTGCAAGGAACCGAGATATGTACAAGGAATGTACTTAGCATAGCGCTTGTCACAGATGCAGCCTGCCTGCAGTATCCATTCTGAAGTGGGAGGTAGACCAAAGCACTAAATGCAACACGACGCACTGTTTACTCTTCAACAAAGACAAAAGTTAGGCCAGGTGCCCAGGACAAAAGCACCACCTCAGGCTGGGGGGTTTGTGTGCTTGAGCTGGGCCTCTCTGTGGCTAGATGGCCTGAGCACTAAAGCAGGAGTCAGCATGACCCGGGTTTGGATCCCTGTTCTTCTCTTCTCATGCTGTGACATTATTTATCTCTCTAAACCTCAGTCTCCTTAACTGTGAATCAAAGTAATCGACAACTGCCTATCTCACAAGTTTGTTGCAAGGATCCAATGACATCATGTCAGTGACACTTGTCTACAATGCAGCATGTAGATGTCAGAGGTTATTAGGCAGGTAGAACTGGAGAGAGGGAGGTGGCTTTTTGAGGCTACGGTGCTCTGTGTCCATGAAAGGGGGCTGGCCGGTAGTGTTACCAAGTCCAAGCTCATACTGCCCACAGCTCGATGGGCCAATATATTGAGAGACAAGTTGTTGGGACAGGGAATAGCAACTTGTTTGAAAAGCCAATGTATTGAGAAGACGGTGGACTCATGTCCCAAAGACCCATCTTGCCTGAGTTAGAATTCAGGCTTCTTTTATACGAAAAGGGGAGGGGGTAATGTCAAACATTTCCTGGTTCCCATCAGCCCCCAGAGGGGATGTGTTCATTTCTTCCTCCCTGCAGTCATTCACAGGTGGGCCTGGTCAGGAGGTTTCCTGTGAGCTAAACAAAGTTATTTTAGCTTAACGCTCATGACCTGGGAGGCAGGGTTCCCAGAGATGGGCCACTATGTATAATTTAAGCTTATAGGCAACATCTCTTTAGTGATGAACTTGTGATAGAACACAAAGGTTCTTCCCCATTACAGTAGCAAGGGTGGTAGGGAACACTAAGGGTAGGGAGATTGATGGTGATTCAGCTTATCTGGGTTTGAAACCAGCTCCCCCACATTACTAGCTGTTTGACCTCCAGCAAGTTGATGACTTCTCTGCTCTTCAGCTTCCTCTTCTGTAAAACGAGGATAAATAGCGACCATGCGGTTGTTGAGACGAGCTGATATTCCATGTAACACACTTCACTGAGTTCCTGCCTGGCACATAGTAGGTGTTGGATTAGCAGGAACCATTCCTATAATGGGGGATATTTGGAAGCCAAAGGAGTGTGGTGTAAGCATAACTGGGCTGTCAAAGATTATGGAGGAACATTTTACACTTTAACTATGTGAAATAAGTGTAAAATTGGATACGTGTGCTGCAATTTGCATATTTGGAAAACAGACAAAAGCAAGAGAAAAACACTCAGCAGGGGCAAGAAGATTCGCCAAACGTTTTAAAAATAATTTCGTCAAATGATTTCGTACCAGTCCCTTATGCTGAGGATATATGCTTTTCCCGTAGAAGATGCTTATTAAAAACTCTGGAGTGAGAATCTTGGAAGACCAGATGATATGAAAGGGCCAAGTTCTGCATGAAATGGTGTGGGCAAGAACCAAATAAAATTTTATCTTCCTTTGGATCACAGTTACTAGAGGGTACAAACTGCTGGACAAGTTATACACAGGAAGTCTGAACAGGTAAGGAGGCACTGACAAATTAAAAATGTTTCCAAATTATTTCTTTAGTCAATCTACCCTTTAGCAAAGTCAGAAGCGCTGACCCTTGAGTAGTGACTAGTAATAGTAACATAATTTTGCTAGGTTTTCCTAAAGGAGGGCAGTCCAAAGAAAATAGGCAGGGAAAGATACTAGTAAAAACATTGAGAACCAAAATGAAGTTTCTGATGTGTGCAAAGATACACACTATTGAACACACAAACTGTGTTGTGTGCAATTTCTGTTTATATTACCTCATCAGTAAAGATGTTCTATTGGTGAAACAATGACCCAGGATTTAAATATTCGTATTTGCCATTAAGATACTATGCAGTGTTCAGGGTCTTGATCATACAAAGACTCTTGGTTATACAACACCATCCACAAACAGATACTAGGACACAGGAGGAACAGGGCAGTGGGCCCTAGACAGGAATAAAGGTGCACAGTTCACTTCTACATTATGCAATCATGAAACGCTGCATGTGCTTTTTCTCTGTTGGGCCATCTGTAAAGTAGGGATAAGAAGATAGACAAAGGAATTCGGTTCTAGGATTATACCCCCTAGTGTGCAAATGAATTCAGTTTCCACATACTCAACTAGAACAGACTGGCAAGGCCAGGAGTAACACAGAGGCTACAAAGGAGAATCCTTGAATTATTTAGCATAGGGCTAATCCTTCATTTTTCAGTTTTTCCCTCCATCATTCTGAAAACTAGAACTTGAACTCAGAATAAAGATAAAGAACAATGTGTAAGTGACTTTTTTCCCCTTCCTAGCTATTTTATGGCTTCTTCTTCTTTTTTTAAATTCTGATGTCATTTATTGGCACAAAAATTATCCAGATACAACATGGTGTCTAGACATGGCTGCACTGTATACTTTGTGCATTTAGTTTAATATTTCTTTTGCTCCTAATTCCCAACATGTACTAGACCTTCCCCCTCTGTGTCAGCACCTCCGTGACAGCATTTCTGTATTCCATGGCTTCTTCTTTTTTTATAAATTAGACTTTATTTTTTAGAGTCTAATTTTTTATAAATTAGACTACTTTTTAGGTTTACAGAAAAATTGAGTGGAAAGTTCAGAGAGTTCCCATATACCTACTTCCCCACTCCCCAGTTTCCCATGTTACTAACACCTAGCTTTAGTGTAGCACATTTGTATAAATTAATGAGTCAATAGTGAAACATCATTATTAACTCAAGTCCATAGTTTAATTAGGGCTTGCTCTTTGTGTCACACGTTCTATGTGTTTAGACAAATGTATAATGACTTGTATCCACCATTGTAGCATCATACAAAATAGTTTGGTCATTTCTTGGTTGTTTCAAAGTTTTGGCAAGTATGAATAAAGCCGCTGTAAATATACATGTGCAGGGTTTTGTGTGGACATAGGTTTTCAACTTATTTGGATAAAGTCAAATGACTTTTGAATCCTCTTATTTTAACTTTTCTGGGCTGTTTTAGATGTGTCTCTTGTAAGCATCATATAACTGGAATTTTAATTTTTTTAATTTTTTAATATATTTTTTAAGTTCAGAGTGATTTTATTAGATCAAATATTCTTTTTTTTAAACATCTTTATTGGAGTATAATTGCTTTACAATGGTGTGTTAGTTTCTTCTTTATAAAAAAGTGAATCAGCTATATGTATACATATATCCCCATGTCCCCTCCCTCTTGTGTCTCCCTCCCACTCTCCCTATCCCACCCGTCTAGGTGGTCACAAAGCACTGAGGTGATCTCCCTGTGCTATGCAGCTGCTTCCCACTAGCTATCTATTTTATCTATAGTGTATATATGTCCATGCCACTCTCTCACTTCGTCTCAGCTTACCCTTCCCCCCTCCCCGATAACTGGAATTTTTAAAAGCCAGTTTGTGGAGAGATAGACAATGAAGCAAATATTAGCAAAATATTAATTGTAGAATCTAGGTAGTAGGTGTGTGAGTGTATTGTATAATGATTTCAATTTTTCTGTATGTGTGACATTTTTCATAATAAATGTTGGGGGAAAAAGTGAAAAACCAAGAAACAGAACAAAACCCTCTGGAGTGTGTGTGTCTGTAAAATCGTAATGGGGCCATTCAGAGGAGCCACGGAGAGGGTCCCACACCTGGAACCTGGCTCTGCCTTCCAGGTGGAGGCAAGTTACTCAGCCTCCCTTCTTTTGTCTCCTCTCGGCAGGACGGCAATCACAACATCCAGGGGTGCACGGGTGTTGCAACAACCTACCCAGCGCTGGGCCTGGGATGCGGTAGTTGAATTAGTTGAAATAATCCCTGGGGTTCATTCATTTTCCTGCCTGAGAACCACGGGGAATATGTTGTGCTGCTGGTCACCAGCAGAGGGCGCACTTAAAGCAAGCAAATGTCCGGGTTTCGCGCCTCGCCTTCCTTTCGGAATATTTTTTATAATGATGCGAAATTCAACTCTACTCAATGCTCTGTGGTGACCTAAATGGGAAGGAAATCCAAAGAAGAGGGTATATATGTATATGTAGCTGATTCTCTTTGCTGTACAGCAGAAGCACAACATTGTGAAGCAACTATACTCCAATAAAAATTAATTTTTAAAAAAAAGATGCGAAATTCAGAGTCAAAGCAAGCCTCTCCACTTTGGGCCTGTGATTCCAGGCATATAACTGGTATTACTGACGACTGCAGGGTCCTCCTAGCGCCATCTCCCTCCTAGCCTGTGCCCAGCAGCCCGGTGTATGATTCCACCTCCCACTCCTGTGCAAGGACCTACTTTCATAAATGGGTCTCCCACTAGACTGTGAGAGATCCTAGCCCAGGGCCTGGCACAGCATCCAGGATTTGAAGAGCACTCACTGTGCACTGAATGAACTGACATCACCTCCCATCACTCACTTTATCTCCCTGCCCAACTGTAGGAGGATTAACAATCTACACAGGGTGTCACTCATCCAGGGCCCTCCCCGAAGCGTGGCTTGTTCAGCCTGGGCAACAACATTCTCAATGGGATTATCCTGGGAAGCAATCGGGCAGGTGCCCCTCTGCATTCCCCCCATTAAGGGTTGAGTTCTGCCCTTCCCCCCAAAAAAAGGTATATTGGATTCCTAACTTCCAGTACCTCAGAATGTGATCTTATAAATAAGGTCATTGTAGATATAGTTTAGGTAAAGTCATTAAGCTGAACCCTAATCAAAGATGGCTAGTGTCCTTATGAACAGGGAAAATTGGGACTCAGACACACAGGGGATGAGAATGCCATGTGAAGATGAAGGCATAGATGTGGGTGACGCAGCTACAAGCCAAGGAACACCAAAGGTCATCAGCAAATCTCCAGAAGCTGGGAGACAGGCCAGGAACAGGTTCTCCTGCAAGGCCCTCAGAAGGAACCAGCCCTGTCGACACCTTGGTCTCGGATTCTGGCCTCCAGAGCTGTGAGGAACTGTACATTTCTGTTAAGTCCCCCAATGTGTGGTACTTTGTTGTGACAGTTCCAGGAAACTATACACCCTCAACATGCTTCCATAAAGGATGTTCAGCTCCAACTGATCCACCTGGGAAAACCCTGCCAAGCCTCAGGCTCTGGTTAAACATCAGCCAGTGAAGGGTTTCCAGCAGGGGAGAAAGTGTTTAGAGGAAGAGGGATGTGGGCTAAGCAGCTAGCACTGGTGTATCCAGCTCCACCCTGGCTAATGATGAAGTGCCACCAAGAGCTGCCACTTGTCACTGGCCATATGGATACGTTTCTGCAAGAAGCCTACACGGAGAAGGTAGAGGTAACTGGTCGGGACCCAGTCATCTGGACCTGGGAGCTAGTGACCCCGTTACTGCTGGACATACTCTCCCCCTCCCCCCGTGTAAATTGCCTCCCTTCACCTCCCTACTGGCAAATTGCAAAGCACGGTTCAAGACTCCGCAGACTGCTAGTCGTCCCCCACTCTGTGTTCTTCCATCTTTTATACCATTGTGGAATTATTGCCTGTCACGTGGTTAGCCAGCAAGGCTCCCCAGCCTCCACCGCAGTGAGGCATGGTCACATGACTAAATTCTGACCAATAGGGTGTGAGCAGAGGTGAAATGTACACTTCCTGAGCCAAGGCCTTGCTGCTGTGCTGCGTTCACCCACCCCCTTCCTTCCCGTTTTCTCCTGCCTGCTGGCCTGAATGTGATAGGATGGTGGGAGCTGGAACAGCATTCTGGGACCACAGGATGCGAGATGGCAGAGCAATGAGGGAGCACTGCTCAGCTGGGGCTCTGACGAGAGGAGGAAATAAACTTCTGCCTTTTTGGCCACTCGTGTTTTGGGTCTTGTTACCGGGAGCCAGGAGAGAGAAGTGGTTGAGAGCCAGACACCCTGGGTTCAACCCCAGGTCCACCACGTCCCGTCAGCGTGACCTTGGGCAAGTCACTTAACGTGTCTATAGCTCAGGCTCTTCACCTGGAGAATGCGAGTAATAAAAATACCCACCCCGGGCTGCTGTGAGAACCAAATTAGTTAATTCCACGTGAAGCGGTTAAAATGATGCCCGTGAGTATTGGCGATTGCACCAGCTGAACCTAGAGTCTAATACGCAGGCTTTCATCCCTGTATCTACAGCACCAGAGCTGCTCTAGAAATAGTCTGAGCTGAGTTGAACGGACACTAATGCTCCTCATAGAAATACAGGAAGGGGTTTAATCAAGTTTTGTCTACGGTGGAAAAGTTAAGTTCAACAGTACTTCTGGACCAAAGAGCGCCTTTTTTTTTTAACAGATGGGACTCTTCAAGGTTACTGCCCTTTATAGGTAAACGATTCAGAGGGAAAGAAGGTGCCTTTTTCATTATCGACTTCTTGTATTAAATTGTGCGAAATAATCTTCTGTGGGATGATTTGTACAGATTTCCTTCATATATTTTTTCCTGATAATAAAACAAGGAGAAAAAGAAATCAGGAAATGCCTGACTTCCTAAACATTCTACTGTTTAATTGGTGTGTTAACCCCAGGATACAGAGTGCATTCCAGCCCTACGAGCTAAATGGGGAGGAAGGGGGCATTTCGTCACTGCTGATTAGTTTAGGGACCTGCGCACGTGAAATGTGGGGATATCTTAGAATTCCATGATTGTAAAGACATTTGCTCATCCCATTTGATTTCTGTGAGATTCTCTCTTAATTCTCCTTATTTAGGCCTCCAATGATGGACCCACCGATAAATAGACATTGGACAAAATACTGGTGGATCCCATCCGAGTTCAAGCTTGATGAATAGATAGATAAATAAGTAAATAAATAATGCGTTTTTTTTTTAGTGACAAATTCACCTACTGATCTGCATTTGACATTTTCTGTAGCTGGAACTCTGAACTACTCCTGGGGCCTGTCTGAAATGAAGAAGAGACTCCAGACTTGTTCTTGGCAGCCCAGGAACCCTTTCCTCTCCCTGGAGAGCCCTCCCTGCAGTGGGCAGCTGGCACTGTCCTCCCCCACGTCTGAGCCACGCAGCCTCCTCCCGGAAGCCCCCCTGGCGCCCTCCCCTGGGACTCCTGGTGCCCTCCGTGTACTCCATCACCAGCACCCGTGTCCGAGCCCGCTGGGGTCCGCCAGTGCCCAGGTGAGGACCGTCCAAGGAGGGGTGTTTACAGGTTGAGGGCACAATGGAATCTCAATCCCTGGTCTGTGTGGGGACTGATGGTTTCCTAGCACTTAATTTCTGGCTTCTTAGCTCTGAGTCCTTCTTCCCCTTCTCTTTACCAGGAGGCTATGCTATAGCCCCAACCACTGCTGCTACAGGGCTTCTGGTGAAATATACCCCAAGGGTCCCGAGCCCTTGGGTGGGAAGGATTCAGGGAGGGTGAGCCAGGGGCCCAGGAAAGGACGGTGCCTGCTCTATGGGCCCTGCATGGCCAGCGCCCACCCCTGCTTTCCCCGAGCCTGATTCCCTCGATGATGCCCCCAATTCCCACCTGCTCCCCTTGACCCTAACCTGATCCCAGCCCCCTCTGCCTGCCCTCCCCACCTGTACCCCCATCTCCCCGCTTCCGCCCAGGCCCCCGCCTGGCACTGACTGCGAAAGCTGCTCCTTGGCCAGGCTGAGGTTGCTGCAGTCCAGGGCCCTGCACAGGTCATGCCGTTGGCACTGCTGCTGCCGCTCACACAGCAAGGCGGCGCGAGCCTACTGGACCCTCTGCCGGTCCCAGTGCATGTCTCGCTGGCGCTCTTCCTCCTGGAGCCTCTGGAGAGAGGAGAGGTGACTCACCACCGCCTGTCCCCAGCAGAAGAGCCCCAGGGGATTGTCTCTAGGAGCCGGCCTTTCATTTTACAGATGGAGAAACTGAGGCCCAGAAGGGGGCAGGTAGGTGAGCAACGTCATGCCGGAAATCAGAGGAGACCCCCCCCCACCTGCCATCATGCTGGTGGCCCAGCTGATTCCCCCTCTTGGGAGGCCTGGGCTGGCCCTCTGAGCCTGAAGGGACAGCAGAGTCTCAGTTCCAACAGTGGCTCCCAGCCCAGGGCTCCGTAAGCAGGGCCCACGGGTGTCAGGTCCTCTGCATCTGGGATGCTACCAGTGGGCAGTGGCACCACCTGGCTGGACACTGGGGTCCTCTGGTCACTTCTAGAATGTGCTGATGCCACAGCCCCACCCCGGGACAATGGCTCAGGATCTTGGAGGTGAATTTCTCTGCGCCCTTTACAGCAGAGTGCCTGGAAAGTATTGTCTGCACTTGCTGCCTCCTTGCCCTCCTGCCTGTTCTCTCTCCAGCCCATTAGACAGGCTGCCACCCCTCCACCAAAGAGGTGACTGCCCAGTGCTGGGTCCTGCATCCAGCCGGCAGCCCAGCAGTGGCGTTTGACCCAGGGGTTCCCACACTCCCTCTGAATTCACCACTGCTTGCATCCCTCCTACCTCTCTGGCTGCTCCTTCTCAGGCTGCTTTGCTCTTTATAAACGATGGGGGTGGGAGGGGAGGGTCCCTCTGTCTACACTCACTCCCTTTATGATCTCCAGGTCCGCTGCTTTAAATACTCTCAGTGCAGTGATGACTTCCTGTTTATGTCTCCAGCCCAGATCTCATTCTGAGCCCCAGACTCTACATCCAGCTGCCTGCTGGGCTTTACTTGGAAGTTGTGTCAGAAAATATAACTTGTCTACCAGTAGCCATTTTTCCTTCTTCCTTAATAAAAGAATCACCAGCACTTCACTGCCTGGAATAAATACTACATTTCTTCTTTATAGTTAGGAGCAACCTAGTGACTGAGTTGTCCAACGAAATGTAAGTGGAAATGTCTTGTGAAACTTCTAGGAAGTGTCCTTAGCATTCTTCCCCCTTCCTTCTTCCTGCCAGCTGGAATATGCATATGATGACTGGAGCTCAAGCAGCCATCTTGCACTAAGAGGTGGGAACCAGGTGCTGAGGATGGCAGAACTTTAGTCAATGGTCGTGGAGCTGCCATACCAGCCCTGGGCTGTTTTCTTAAGGATTTAGTCTACATGCAAGAGATAAAGTTCTATTTTGTTTAAGATGGTGTTATTTGGGATTTTCAGCTGAATCCTAGCAGATATAGATATCTAAAGAACATTGCACACAACATATCCAAAATTGCGCTTGTGATTTCCATTCTCCCATGAACTTCCCTCCTGGACTTGTTTCTCCCACCATCTTCCCATCTCTGTAAGTGCCAACTCCTTTCTTCTCGTTGCTCAGGCCAGGATGCCTGGAGTAATCCTTAACTCCTCTGGCTCTCATATGCCATGCCAAACCCTTCAACCAATTCTGTTAGCTCTAACTTCCAAATACATCCAGAATCCGACCACTTCTCAGCACCCCTGCTGCCAGCGCCCTGGCCTCAGCCAGCACCATCTCTGACCTTGACCATCAGCCTCCCCAGTGATCTCTCTCCTTCCCACCTTATCCCCCTAAGTCCACCCTCAACACAGCGGCAGGAGGGATCCTGTTAACTGTGAGATCCTGTCTCTCCTCTGCTCAGAACCCGCCAGAGCTCCCCATTTTGGTCACAAAAAAGGCAAAGTCTTCCCCAGTGGCCTGCCAGGCCCTCAACCCTCTGCCTCTTGGACCTCATCCCACCGTCTCCCCTCCCTCCACTCCAGCCACCAGACGCCTCCCTTCTCTGAACAGGTCAAGATGGCCCTTCCTCAAGGCCTTTGCCCTTGCTCTTCACCCCGCCTGATCGTCCTTTCCCCAGACACGTGCAAGGTCCCTCCCCACCTTCAGCCCTTTGTTCCAGAGCCATTGGTCCCCTGATGACCCTCCTCGCGCCCAGCAATCTCAGCCCCTTCCCCAGCCTCCTCCCCTCCCTAGCGCTTGTCCTCCTCTCACTAGAACACAGACTCCTTGAGGGCAGCTTCTAGGGCCGAGCGTGACAGTGGCTATAACTAGATGCTTGAGGAAGGTGGCAGGGAGCACAGGGCCCCATCTGAGGGCTCGGGGGGTGGGGGGGTGGGGGGGACAGGCACCAGCTTCTCCTGGACTTGCTGTTCCTGAACCAGGCGGATGAACTCCAGCTGCTCCCGGCTCATGCCCTTCCAGCGGTCGGGGACCACGCGATGGGGCCCGAAGGAGCTGGCTGCCTGCTGGGGGTTCTCCGAGAGCAGGTCCCCACGCAGCAGGTGGGAGATCTCGGCCAGGTTGTCCTCTTGGTCTTGTTTTTTCGCTTGAATTTTCTTTTCCGCTGACTCCAAGGCCTGCGCAGGGCAAAATATTAAGGGAGATGCTCTGAGTGCCCCCGGGGGGACTGAGGCATAGGCTGGCAAGTCTCACTGGGGGCCCTTGAAGGAAGAATGTGCTAACGGGCACCGGGGATGGGGGGAGGTGTAGACTCGTCAGGCATGGATGTGGGGAGGCCCTCAGACCCCCAGCTGCCTGGGAGATGCTGGATGAGTGGGCTGGGCTCGGGGAATCACTGCCTGTTGGTCGCACGCATAATTGCTGCACGTCTTTGTTTGCAGTGATTTGCCAAAGCAGGGAGCTGCCTCCCCCTGTTAGGCTGCCATCTCCCCTCGGCTTGGCCTCACCCACCCCAAGACAGGGCTGTGTACCCCTCCGTGTGGTCCTGGTCACCCTTGGATGGCAGTGGGCTACAAAGAACAGCCAACCAAGTGATTCACAGCAGTGGTGATTTCTAAAAGGTGCTCCCACTGCCCGGCAACCTCAGCCCCAGGGACAAATAAATTCCTGGCCAAATCCGCATTCACATGAGGATGATGGGTGGAGGGAAGGGGCCCTGGCTGTGTGACCTGGAGCAAGTCACCTGCCCTCTCTGGGCTGCAGTTATTTCTCTGTCAAGTCAAGAGACGGATTAAGAGACATTTGTCAGTGTTACCAGTTCTCTTTAGTAATGAATGGACAGGGCACTTTTTTTTTTTTTTTTTTTTTAAATGATGTTTCGGTTTTTTTTTAAAATTAACTTATTTATTTATTTTTGGCTGTGTTGGGTCTTCGTTTCTGTGCGAGGGCTTTCTCTAGTTGCGGCAAGCGGGGGCCACTCTTCATCGCGGTGCGTGGGCCTCTCACTGTCGCGGCCTCTCCTGTTGCGGAGCACAGGCCCCAGACGCGCAGGCTCAGTAGTTGTGGCTCACGGGCCCAGTTGCTCCGCGGCATGTGGGATCTTCCCAGACCAGGGCTCAAACCCATGTCCCCTGCATTGGCAGGCAGGTTCTCAACCACTGCACCACCAGGGAAGCCCAGGGCACTTTTTGAGGTGCCCACACACAGCAGGTGCTCACAAGGAGGCCAGCTCAACTACGTTACGTAAGCCCACGCTTTGCAGCTGGACAGGCTGGGATTTGAATACTGGACTCGCGGTATTTGGAAGTCCAGTATTTGAATATGCCAAAGCAAATCAGATTAGTACTTAGGCATCCCAAAGAAAGTCAGTTCCTCACTCTGAGCCCGTTTCTTTATCAATTAAATTGGGTTAATCATGCCCCTCTGAAAGGGTTGTTGAACACAGTGACTAATAAGAGCAGCTGATTGTTGCAGGGATTAAAAAGAACTGCTATCATTGATGAGTCAAGGAGGCTGGGGCATGCCGGGGAGGTGGCTGTGTGTTTGTCTTCCCCTCCAGACAGAGCCTGGGGTATACACCTGCTTCTTGTTGAATTCTTTCACAGCTGCACAAACCGCCTTTCTGGTGGTGCTTTCCAGATTCTGTAAATGCTTGGCTGTTTCGTCAAACTGCAGCCTTGTCTTCAGGTAGAGATCCTCTGAAAGGAAGCAAAACGCAATCAAACCTTGCGTGCCTGCCCGGAGATCCTTCTGAGATGTGCAGAGCACCCTGCGGAGTATCTGTTTCTCATCACGGCCCCATCCAAAGAAAGGGGGTGCGTCGGAAGGCTGTGGGAGATTGACACGAGTCAATTCAAGTAAAGCTCTTAGACGGGTGCCTGGCAGTGTTAGCAATCACCACTGTGGCCTGGTCATGTCTGCTATGGATTGGTAATGTCTGCCGTGGAACCAGGGGAGAGGGGTTTAGAGGGCAGCATAGCAGGAGGTAAGGTCAGACTTGTTGGTCCTTGAAATAAATTTGGTTTTATTGAGTAAACTGAGAAGCTATTGGTTTTGTTTTTTTTTTTTAACTTTTGGGTTTATTTATTTTACTTATTTATTTATTTATGGCTGTGTTGGGTCTTCGTTTCTGTGTGAGGGCTTTCTCCAGTTGTGGCAAGCGGAGGCCACTCTTCATCGTGGTGCGCGGGCCTCTCACTAACGCGGCCTCTCTTGTTGCGGAGCACAGGCTCCAGACGCGCAGGCTCAGTAACTGTGGCTCACGGGCCTAGTCACTCCACGGCATGTGGGATCCTCCCAGACCAGGGCTCGAAACCGCGTCCCCTGCACCGGCAGGCAGACTCCCAACCACTGCGCCACCAGGGAAGCCCAAGCTATTGGTTTTGAGCAAAGGATCCAGCTTAACTTTTAACGGGATCATTCTGGCTGCTGGGTTGAGAAAAGACTATGGGGAGACAAGGGCAGAAGCAGGGAGACCAGTTAGAGGTTATTGCAATGATCCAGTTGGGAGATGCTGGCTGCTTAGTCCAGAGTGGTAGTGGAGGACATGGTGAAGGTGGTTGGAATTTGGGATGACTTGCTGCTGGACTGCGTGTGGCATTTGAGGGAAAGGAAGGAGTCAAGATGACTTGGGTTTGGGCCTGGGCAACTAGAGGAACAGAGCTCCCATTGATGGAGGTGGACGGTCAGGTTCAGGGGATGATCAGATTTTCTTATTGGACACGAACTGATATAGGCTGGACCTATGTCTTGGCCCACACACTGAGGGCCGGGACCGATGCTGAGTTACCCTGAACTCCAGCATCCCACTGGGGCCCGGACAGAGCACAAGCTCAGAAGGTGTTTCCTGCATGACAGGCACGTGGCTGAAGATATTTAAATCCTGGAACCCGGGTTCTCATGTCTCTTTTTTTGGCCACGTGGCCAAAGTAGCATATTAGTGAGACTTGAAAGACAAAATGAAACAAGAAAAAAAAGGGGGGGGGGATTGATTTGTTGAAGAAAGTATTGAGACCCATCTGTCTTTTTTGTTCCATTACCTGCACATTTTTGGTTGGCACGGGCGATCTTCCATTCCCTTTGCTGTTGCAAGGACCATTCCCTGTTTTGTTCCTCTTGGAATTTCTTCCTCTGATAGAAGTTTAAATCCTCTCCCATGAATTTCTGCATTCCTGATATTGTATTCCGAGCATCATTATCTGACTGCCAGGCTGGAAGATCTTTCTTAAGGGCTAGGGGGTCGGAGAGGTCAAATTCACGGCGAGTTTCTGGCTTCTGAAAGCTCTGTTGGAAATCATTGATAGCTTTACAGAGATTTTTCCTATCTCTCCTTTCCCGGTTTTCTGATATGCAGGTGATCTTGTCATTTTGCCTCATTTCAGCAGCTAGAAGAGATACAGCATATTCATCAGCTTAAGATTCAGAGGAAAGACAAAAATTTGAATCTGAGGCAGGAGATAGATGGGCCCCAAGCTAGGCATTTACAACTGGCCTCCCGTGTACATTTCATGGAGCAGGAAAAAGTGGGCTTCGGGCCAGACACTTACAACTAGTCTCCTGTTTGCATTAGGACATAGATGGGCTGCAGGTTAGACATTTAAAATCAGCCTCCTGTTTGCTCTCCGAAATGGAAGTAACAACAGAAACAAGGTAAATAGCCAGGCTTTGTCTCCTGAGGATGCCTGAAGATAACAGTCGTGGCAGGAACAGAGAGGGACTAACCTTTGTTTGGGTAAAGGATCAAGAGGTCACATATTTCCCATCCTTGGGGCAAGGGAGACATTGCACATGCGCAGAAAGGCTCCTTGGGGGTCAAAAAGGAGGGGGCACCACCCCATAATAGGTGATGCTAAGGCCGTCCCATAGGCCTCTGGGCTGAAATCCCATCTTGGAAAAAAATTTGCGCACGCATGCTGGGGAGGGTCCTAGGGCAGGTCACGTGTGGAAAAAGAAGCCAGGTAATTGGCCAAAGGTAAACAGAGACCCGGAAGAACTGCCCGATATGAATGACTTCACCGCCTCTTTACTGGGCTCCTCCTCATTGGGGGGGACGCCCACACCTTTCCTCTCCGGGTGTGCATCTCTGCCCTGCTTCTGTCTTAACTAAGCAAACTGTTTCTCTGTGTGCTCTCCCACTTGTTGTGCTGTGTCTCTAATAATAAACTTTGTACCTGTTTTTACAGTTTTTGCCTCCGTGAGAAATGAATTTTTCACCGGGGTCAAGAGCCAGGGGGTGTGGTGGCTGGGATTCCTGGTTTTCATCCAAGCTCCCCAGGTTCAATTCCTGGGCAGGGAATTAAGATCTTGCTTCACGCCACCACTTACTGCTGCCTCTCCAAGATCAAATCCACTTAAAAAATGATTTTTAGTGATTCTAAGGTAATCCAACCTTCCAAAAAGTTAACACAACCATTAAAGGATTAGTATTCTGAATATTTAAAAAGCACCTACAAATCAACTTAAAAAAAAAAACAATAAACAACCTAACCAAAAAGGGGGCCAAGGAGAGGAAAAGGCAAATCAATATAAAGAAACCTGAATGATCAATAAACTTGTGAAAAGATCATCAACCTTACAAGATGGGAAACATCCAATGAAATGGAGAAACATTTCAAACAAATAATAGCAGGTATTAGTAAGGATGTGGGGAAACAAAGATTTCTCGTTTACTGCTTGTGGGAGTGTAACTTTTATAACTTTGGAAAGCCATTTGCCAACATCCCGTAAAACTGAAAACATGCACATACTATGACCTATCAATTTCATTTCTAGGTACACCAGGGACATGAACATTGGGACATAATGCAGGACAGTCATTAACATTGTTTGCAATTATTTTAAAAAACTGGAAAAAATCTAAATCAGCCACCAGTAGAGGAATAAAAAAATTGTGGTTAAAATTCATATGACAAAATATCATAAAGCAATTAAAATGAATATTCTGTACGTAGATCACCTATAAATTCCAAAAATAGATTGGTGAATTTTTTAAATGTTGCAAAAGGATACATTCAATATAACATCATTTATGTAAAATTTTAAAACACACACACAAATTTTATATTGTCATGGATGTACATACCTAAATAGTACAAGTACAAAAACATGCATGGGAATGATCACACCTCTGAGAAGGGAAGAAGAGGAAAATGGTAAGGTGGGGGAGAGCTTTAGCTATGTCTGTATAACATTTAATTTTCAAAAAGCATTTCTTAAGATATCTAAAGCCAGTTTGGCAAAATGTTCATATCTAGTCTGGTGGTGGGTATGTATATGTCTGTCACGTCGTTTTTGTACGTTTGAATTACTTTTTAAAAAAGAAATTTTACTGAAGTATAGTTGTTTTTTTTAAAAACATTTTTCTACTATTTTTTTAAAATTTAATTTTATTTATTTATTTATGGCTGTGTTGGGTCTTCGTTTCTGTGCGAGGGCTTTCTCTAGTTGCGGCAAGTGGGGGCCACTCCTCATCGCAGTGCGCGGGCCTCTCACCATCGCGGCCTCTCTTGTTGCGGAGCACAGGCTCCAGACGCGCAGGCTCAGCAATTGTGGCTCACGGGCCTACTCGCTCCATGGCATGTGGGATCTTCCCAGACCAGGGCTCGAACCCCTGTCCCCTGCATTGGTAGGCAGATTCTCAACCACTGCGCCACCAGGGAAGCCCAAAGTATAGTTGACTTACAATGTTGTGTTAGTTTCTGCTGTACAGCAAAGTGATTGATTCAGTTATACATACATATATTCTTTTTCATATTCTTTTCCATATTCTTTTCCATTATGGTTTAACACAGGTTTGAATTACTTTAAGCTAGAATTTTAAAAGGTAAAAGGTTTAGAAAATATGAAACAGTATAAAGAAGAAAATCAATTTCACTCATCATGCCATCACTCCAACTTTACCACTGCTGACATTTTGGTATATTTCCTTTCTGTATTTTTCTAAGCATATTTTTATGTATTTTAAAACATATATATTTATATATGTATTTAAACTTAATTGATAACCCACTGTATATACAATTTTGTACCCTGCTTTTTTCTATTTATAAAATCCTTATAGTGCTTTAAAAGAAATTGCTAGACATGATGGGGGAAAAGCAATACTATTTGAGTATTTGATCTAAGAGCCAGAACACTATTATTTGAACCATATCTGGTTCTGAGTCAGCTCAGGGGTATGAGCTCAGGCTACTGTAAACAGCTGTCCCCGGTAGAAGGTCTTGAACTTTTTGGCAGAAAATGTGTGTGTTTAAAATTTTCATACCCAGTTTTTTTTAAGAAAACAGAGAAAAACATACATTTATCCTCACAATTTATTTCCTACAGCTCACATAGAATTCAATAGCTGTTTTTTTTTTAAGTGAGGAAGCATCAGTGCATTAAGTTAATTGAGCACAAGAAATTGTGAAGTTTTAAAAGGAGGAAGAGCATGAAAATTGCAACTTTTTACATATGTGAGGAAATGTGAACTGGGGTCTAAAGGCACACAGCCCTGAACTGCTAGATGGCCATTCAGGGAATGCTCACCAAAGGTTTCCTGTCTAGCTTTTTCAGTTGCTTCTTTTATCTTCTGGTCACAAACCTGAACATCCCAGGCTTCTGTGTCTCCCTGGGAAAGGAAAACAAAGGGAATTAGAGCCAGATAATTTGATTCAGTTGATAACAGTCCTACTGTAAGCCAAATCTTGTCATACCCGGATGCTTTTGCTTATAGCTGGTTCTTCAGCCTGTCTTAAATTTCCCCAGAGCTTCCTTCTCCCCTTTTCAGTCAATAGATCCTCATCCTCAGAACACTGCTTAGGCATCACCTCCTCTGGGGAGTCCTCTCTGATTTCCTCTCCCAGCCCCAGTTGGTGCTCCCTGGCAGCCTTTGCTCGCCTCCCTCACAGCACTGACTCCACTGCATTATAATGTGACCATTTTAATGCCTGCCTCCTCCACTCTGGGCTATGAACTCCTCAAGGTCAAATATTGCCTTGTTCCTCATCTCCTGGGCCCAGCTCAGGCTTGCCACAAAATAGGAACTCCACTGGCATTTGTCAAATGAACGGACTGGAGGGAATTCCTGGCAATGTAGAAAATCCGGCTCAGAGAGAGGAGAATCGCGTTCCAGTCTCTGGCCATTGACTCCAGGCAAGCTCTCTCCCCACTGCAGGACTCAATTTGCCTGTCTGGCAAGGGACAGGGGGCATTATTTGGTCTGTTAAGGTCTCTCCCATCCTCAGCAAAGTCAATACATGGAACAAGTCTTCCCGGCAAAGCCTGGAGCCGTCTGCAGCGGTGCCTGGATCAAAAGTTTCATTCCAAGGGTTCATCTCCTCTTGTTTCCCGCCGCCCGCCTCACTCGCCCCCAGCCGCTCCTCCACATTCCCTCCTGGCCCCTTTCCCTTCCGGGCTGGAGGATCTCACCCCGATGATCCTGTTCCTGGCATTGAAGATCCGTTTCTGCCTGCGCAGCTCCGCATATCTCCTTTTGGCCAGGCCGAAGTCCTCCTCCAGGTCCTTGGGCTGCGCTACCTCCATGACTGCGAATCGCCAAGAAATTCTGAGGTTTTAAAAACTTGTGAGATTAAAAGAAAAGACAACAAACATAAAACAAGCTCAAGCCAAGCGAGGCTGGCTCCCTAGGAGGTTGGGCTGGTGGGATCCGAGCCTGCTCCAGAGGCTCTCAGTCCGGCCTTCTCCCACCGCGCCGGTGGCGAGAAGACCCGGTTCCTCGGAAACGTAAACAACTTCGGTTGCTAAGAAACATCGCAGGGCTCACCCGTGTTCTCGCTTTCCTCTCGCGAGACAGCACGAGGTCCTTCCCGCGCTTTTCTGGCCGGCGTGTGAGAACGCGGCTGAGGAGGGGAGGGCGCAGCCATGGGTCATTTGGAGCTGCTGTTTGTGGAGAACTTCAAGTCGTGGCGGGGCCGCCAGGTCATAGGCCCCTTCAGGAGGTTCACCTGCATCATTGGCCCCAACGGCTCCGGTAACTTGGGACCTAGAACGCCCCCGCGCGCCGCGGTCGTCCGGGCCTCTTCCCCCCTGAGGGGACGTGAGGGTGGCCTCGCGGCCTGGACTCGGGCTCGACCCTTGCTGTCCACCCCGGGGACGGGGGATGGGGTGGGAGGCGACCCTCAGACTCCGCCCAGGGCGCGTTGGAGGTGGCAGGGAGCCGCTGCTCGCCGTCCACCCTAGGCTGACCCTCGCCCTCTGGCCCGGACCCCCGACCCTCGGACGGCACCCCCAGGGGCCTGCGCCTCGCCCTCTGCGCCGGACCCCCGGCCCTCGGACAACACCGCAGGCCAGACCCCCGCCCTACCCCCCACCCGAGAGGTTCCACCCTGGACCCTCCTCTCTTCCCCCCGCCCCGCTCCCCTCCCCGCCCCCCCCCCCCCCGTGGGCTTCTTCTGCCCTCTGCTTTGGTCACCTCTCCTCTCCATCCCCTTCCCTTTCCCATCCAAAAAGATTAAGTGGGAGCGAGATCGGGAGGAAGTCATTGGTTCCAAGGAGCACGAACAACCATTTGGATCCAAGGAAGCTTCGCAGGAATATTGTGAAAATGGCCACGTTTGTTGAACTTATTCCTGAGTTCCTGGCCCCGCTCTTTTTGTTTAACCCTCACAAATGGGTATGATCCCCATTTTACAGTGGAGGACACTGAGGTTCAGAGGGGCCAGATGACTTTCCAAGGTTGCCCAGTAAATGGCAGAGTCTGGACTGGAGTTGGGGCCTGGCCAGGCTCCCTTTGGCTCCGTGATGGGAAACAGTGGGGTGATGAGCAGAGCAGGTGGAGTGGGGCCTCAAAGGATAGTGACCTGGAGAGTCTTCTGAAATCTGGAGTCTCCGGTTTGGCTCTCTTAGCCCAGCTTTCCTTTCTTAGCCTCAGTAAATCACTTTATTTGACAGACGTGAATAGGACACTTGAATGTATGCTTTCCCTGCACACCAAATCTGGAATATAATTATTGTGGAACTGTTGTGAAATTTCTGTTGCCTTTTAAAAACAGCTGCTGTTGAAGGTTTTCTTTTGCACTTAGTATATGCAAAAGAATACCTGAGCTTAGATGCATTCACATATTTGAAGATTTCCTTGCCTCTTCTGTGTAATATATTTCCTCATTTTCACTTTATTCTGTTATCAGAAAACATTGAAAAAATAATTACTGGAATCACTCCTGCACTGTTACCCTAACTAATCTTCTCCACTCTTTTATCGGGAAGTTGCTGAGCCCACCACCAGGGAATTTTCACCTTTTAACTGGTGATTATGTGAAGGGTTGCGCAGTTACATTTTGCAACTCCAAACAGTGCAGTACTCGGAATGAGTATCTGCGTGACGTCTTGAACATCATTTAGTCCACTTGAACTACATGCCCGTTACCATTCAAGATCCTGTGAAAGTGGTGCTTTGAACTTGTGTAACCTAGTGCCAAATGAGTTTCAAAATAATATTATTTCTTTTCCTAATTTAGAAATACTTTTTGTGATTAACAACATATCTTAACGTGATTGTGAAAATACCTTTACAAATCCTCTTGCCCTCCCTAGATCCACATGCCCTGGAAGCTCAGCTCCCCTCTAGAGAATCACTGGTATCCTAGAGACTATGCTTAGAACTGGGTAAAGCCAGTTGTGGATCATTTCAGCAGTGTCTTCAATACCATCTCTCCACAACAGAAATTTCTGGTTTACTTGTTTTTGAATTTTGCCTAAAGTGTTCACATTCTTTTTGCTATATGAAGGCCCAAACTCAATATAGTACTTATCCATGACCGATTTAATGGGTGATATTCTATTTTTGTTCATTTGAACACTTGTTGGTAGATCATCATTTTTTAAAATCTTACAGAATTACTGGCACATTCAGATAGAATTTGTTAAGCCAATTGATAATTTCCCATCATGCTCATTTCCTGTTATAGTTTAATTTAGTTAGTCATACTTTTTGTAATAATTTTCTATTGTCACCACCTGCCAAAACTTGACATGTTCTCATTTGTTTGTTTTTATCTATTTATTTTTTAATTTTTTTACTTTTTCAATTTTTTGGCCACGCCACATGGCACGTGGGATCTTAGTTTCCCAACCAGGGATCAAACCCGCACCCCCTGCATTGGAAGCATGGAGTCTTAACCACTGGACCACCAGGGAAGTCCCTTGTTTGTTTTCAATAAAATCTAATTTGGGGCTTTTTATGGGTAGCAGAAATTTTTTATTTTTAATTTTACATTCGTGTTTTCCACTCAGATGCAGCAAATGGTTGTTGCCTATACATAATGTTAGGAGCAGAAGAAGATGTGTAGATTAAGACAGCTCCTGCTCTGAAGGTATAGGGAGTATAAGAAAATGACACACTAATTGAAATAGAAAGCCAGATAACACTGTTTATGAAACTTTAAACATGAAAAATACAACATCTGATTTGGGGAGTTTTGGACAGGAAGAGGTGAAGATTAGGAAAGGTTTTCTAGAGGAGTTGGCATTTGAGCTGGGCTCAAAGCGTAAAGAGTATTTTTCCAGGGGTTTGTGAAAGTCTATTTGTGGGGCAGGTAATAGTCCAAATTGGCCAGAATATAGTGCATATGTAGGGAAGTGGTGGGATATAATGGAATTCTGTTGGATAAGTCCTTGCCAGAGTGAAGAGTTTATATTTAACTTTCTGGAAAGAAAAGTTAGACTTTGAAGGATTTTTATCAGTGAACTACCACGAGGGTGCCTGAGTCTGTCTAAGGCCATCCTCTCCACTTGTGCTTTGGATCCTGTCCCCTCCTTAGTTCTTTGCTTTTGTAATTATTATCTTTCTCTCTTGGATTGTATCTTTCTCCCTTATTGGATAATTTTCATTGGCATAAATACATACATGCCTTATGAACACTCTCAGGACATTGAGGATCAGTGGATGTGTGAAAAGCAAGTATAGTACAATGTTAATTATAGAATTTAGTGGTAAATATATGGATTTTTACTATGAAATTCTTTCAACTTTCTTGCATGTTTGAAAATTTTATAATGAAATGCTTGGGGGGAAATCCCTTGAACCTCACTGTTTCCTTAGGCTATTGCCCCATTTTTTTTTTTTTTTAATCAGTACAGCAAAACTCTTTGAAACCATTGTCTGTAGTTCCATTCTCTTCTCAGCCCCCTTGATTCAGTTCTCAGCCTCAAAGTCTACTGAAATGACACTTATCTACGTCACTATTGTGCTATATCTTATAAAAGACACCGGTTAGTTCCTTGTCCTCATCCTGTTTGACATTTCAGCAGTATTTCATTCATTTAAAAATAATTGAGTGCCTACTATATGCCATGCACTGTTCTAGGTTGTTGGGGATTCACCAGTGAACATGATATAAAAATTCCTGCCTGTATAGAACTGACATTCAAGTGCAAAGAGACAGACAACAAACTAAATATGAAAAGTATATAGAATATTAAAGTGTTAAGTTTTAAAGAGAAACAAGGAAGGGGAATAGGAAATGCTGGGGGTGTTTTTAAAGAAGTTGATCATGGGAAGGCCTTGCTGTCAAGGGGGCAAGGTAGACCACATTTCATCTCTCCCTCCTTTCCCCAGGTGGTCTTATCCAGTCCCATCCTTAAGCTATGGACTTTCCAAATTATATTTCCAGCCTATAATATTTAGCATTTAGTTTCCTATTTCTAGTAGCCATCTAAAACAATATAATCAGGAAGAGTAGTTAATTTCCTCTCCCCCACCACTACCAAACAACAAACCTGTTCCTTCTTAGGTCCTTACCAGCTCAGTAAAGGGCACAATTTACTCATTTATTCAGACAGAAAGCCAGAGTAATTCTTTTTTTTTTTTTTTTAATTTATTTATTTATTTATTTATGGCTGTGTTGGGTCTTCGTTTCTGTGCAAGGGCTTTCTCCAGTTGTGGCAAGTGGGGGCCACTCTTCATCGCGGTGCGCGGGCCTCTCACTATCGCGGCCTCTCTTGTTGCGGAGCACAGGCTCCAGACGCGCAGGCTCAGTAGTTGTGGCTCACGGGCCTAGTTGCTCCGCGGCATGTGGGATCTTCCCAGACCAGAGCTCGAACCCGTGTCCCCTGCATTGGCAGGCAGATTCTCAACCACTGTGCCACCAGGGAAGCCCCAGAGTAATTCTTGATTCCTCCTTTTACCTTCTACACCCCACTTTCCTCATCCAGTCGTCTATAAATCCTAATGACTCTACCTCTGAAATGCATCCTGAATCCAATTGTTTCTTGCCACTCTTCACTATTACAGTTGAAGCTGCTAGAGCTCTCATTTGGACTATCGCTGTAATCTCCTAACAGGTCCTTCTGCTTCCTTTTTTGTCTCTGTGCAGTGCATTCTCACTGCACTTGGAGTAAAATCCATATTTCTTACCATGAACCACAAAGCCCTTTATAACCTGACCCGTGTATGGTTCTCTTCTCAAATATTCTCTTCCTCCACATTTACTGTTCTCTGGTCAGAATTGCTTTTTTAGCTTTCCTTACACAGGCCAAGCTCATTGCTATTTCTGGGTTTTAGCATTTTCTGTTCCTTGGACTTAGAATGCCTTTCTCACAGGGTTTCACATGGCTGCTACCTTAATAAATTCTCCATCATCCTTGATAAATTCTCCCTGTCACAGCCAATACATTACCCATCATTCCAATCCTGCCTCCTTAATAACCTTGTCCTCTTCCCTCTGTTGCCACTGCTATCACTTTATTTCACACTCTCATCATTTCTTCCTTGGATTAATGCAGTCACCTTTTAGCTAAGTTCCCAACCTCTGGTCTTACCCTACTTTAATCCATGTGGCACACTGCTGCCACAGTAATCTTCATTTGTTCCTGCAAGAAAGAAGATTCATTTTATTTTTTTGAGGAGAAGGCATTTGACAAAATTCAATATCCATTTCCATCAATAGTTTTTTCCAGATGGGGTGATTTTTCAGGTGATTTTTAAAATACTTTTTTGTTTTCCAAAACCCTACATTGAATGGTTTACTGTTATAATCAGGAAAAAAATGTTAGTTTTTTTTTTTTTTTTTTTTTTTATTTTATAGCTACTTTATTTATTTATTTATTTATTTTTGGCTGTGTTGGGTCTTCGGTTCGTGCGAGGGCTTTCTCTAGTTACGGCAAGTGGGGGCCACTCTTCATCGCGGTGCAGGGACCGCTCTTCATCGCGGTGCGCGGGCCTTTCACTATCGCAGCCCCTCCCGTTGCGGGGCACAGGCTCCAGACGCGCAGGCTCAGTAGTTGTGGCTCACGGGCCCAGCTGCTCCGTGGCATGTGGGATCTTCCCAGACCAGGGCTCGAACCTGTGTCCCCTGCATTAGCAGGCAGATTCTCAACCACTGCGCCACCAGGGAAGCCCAAAAATGTTAGTTTTAAAAACTATTTTAGATAATCCAGAATGGCAGCTGAATTCTTTTTTTTTTTTTTTTTTTTTTTTAGAAGTTTCCTGTAATGTCTGAAACATTTATATTAACATATTTCCATACAAATACAAATATAAGATTTTTAGAAATTTCATGTAATGTCTGAAACATTTATATTAACATATTTCCATACAAATACAAATATAAGATTTTTAGAAATTTCATGTAATGTCTGAAACATTTATATTAACATATTTCCATACAAATACAAATATAAGATTTTTAGAAATTTCATGTAATGTCTGAAACATTTATATTAACATATTTCCATACATATTTCCATACAAATACAAATATAAGATTTTTAGAAATTTCATGTAATGTCTGAAACATTTATATTAACATATTTCCATACATATTTCCATACAAATACAAATATAAGATTTTTAGAAATTTCATGTAATGTCTGAAACATTTATATTAACATATTTCCATACATATTTCCATACAAATACAAATATAAGATTTTTAGAAATTTCATGTAATGTCTGAAACATTTATATTAACATATTTCCATACATATTTCCATACAAATACAAATATAAGATTTTTAGAAATTTCATGTAATGTCTGAAACATTTATATTAACATATTTCCATACATATTTCCATACAAATACAAATATAAGATTTTTAGAAATTTCATGTAATGTCTGAAACATTTATATTAACATATTTCCATACATATTTCCATACAAATACAAATATAAGATTTTTAGAAATTTCATGTAATGTCTGAAACATTTATATTAACATATTTCCATACATATTTCCATACAAATACAAGATTTTTAGAAATTTCATGTAATGTCTGAAACATTTATATTAACATATTTCCATACAAATAACCCAATGAAAGTTTAGTATTAGTTGTTTTGTTTGTTTTTTTATACTGCAGGTTCTTATTAGGCATCAGTTTTATACACATCAGTGTATACATGTCAATCCCAATCACCCAATTCAGCACACCACCATCCCCACCTCACCGCAGTTTTCCCCCCTTGGTGTCCATATGTCCATTCTCTACATCTGTGTCTCAACTTCTGCCCTGCAAACTGGCTCATCTGTACCATTTTTCTAGGTTCCACATATATGCATTAATATATGATATTTGTTTTTCTCTTTCTGACTTACTTCACTCTGTATGACAGTCTCTAGATCCATCCACGTCTCAACAAATGACTCAATTTCGTTCCTTTTTATGGCTGAGTAATATTCCATTGTATATATGTACCACAACTTCTTTATCCATTCGTCTGTTGATGGGCATTTAGGTTGCTTCCATGACCTGGCTATTGTAAATAGTGCTGCAATGAACATTCGGGTGCATGTGTCCTTTTGAATTACGGTTTTCTCTGGGTATATGCCCAGTAGTGGGATTGCTGGGTCATATGGTAATTCTATTTTTAGTTTTTTAAGGAACCTCCATATTGTTCTCCATAGTGGCTGTATCAATTTACATTCCCACCAACAGTGCAAGAGGGTTCCCTTTTCTCCACACCCTCTCCAGCATTTGTTGTTTGTAGATTTTCTGATGATGCCCATTCTAACAGGAGTGAGGTGATACCTCATTGTAGTTTTGATTTGCATTTCTCTAATAATTAGTGATGTTGAGCATCTTTTCATGTGCTTCGTGGCCGTCTGTATGTCTTCTTTGGAGAAATGTCTATTTAGGTCTTCTGCCCATTTTTGGATTGGGGTGTTTGTTTCTTTGATATTGAGCTGAATGAGCTGTTTATATATTTTGGAGATTAATCCTTTGTCAGTTGATTCATTTGCAAATATTTTCTCCCATTCTGAGGGTTGTCTTTTTGTCTTGTTTATGGTTTCCTTTGCTGTGCAAAAGCTTTGAAGTTTCATTAGGTCCCACTTGTTTATTTTTGTTTTTATTTCCATTAGTCTAGGAGGTGGGTCAAAAAACATCTTGCTGTGATTTATGTCAAAGATTGTTCTTCCTATGTTTTCCTCTAAGAGTTTTATAGTGTCCAGTCTTATATTTAGGTCTCTAATCCATTTTGAGTTTATTTTTGTGTATGGTGTTAGGGAGTATTCTAATTTCATTCTTTTACATGTAGCTGTCCAGTTTTCCCAGCACCACTTATTGAAGAGACTGTCTTTTCTCCATTGTATATCTTTGCCTCCTTTGTCATAGATTAGTTGACCATAGGTGCGTGGGTTAATCTCTGGGCTTTCTATCTTGTTCCATTGATCTATGTTTCTGTTTTTGTGCCAGTACCATATTGTCTTGATTACTGTAGCTTTGTAGTATAGTCTGAAGTCAGGAAGTCTGATTCCTCCAGCTCCATTTTTTTGCCTCAAGACTGCTTTGGCTATTCGGGGTCTTTTGTGTCTCCATACAAATTTTAAGATGACTTGTTCTAGCTCCGTAAAAAATGCCATTGGTAATTTGATAGGGATTGCATTGAATCTGTAGATTGCTTTGGGTAGTATACTCATTTTCACAATGTTGATTCTTCCAATCCAAGAACATGGTATATCTCTCCATCTATTTGTATCATCTTTAATTTCTTTCATCAGTGTCTTATAGTTTTCTGCATACAGGTCTTTTGTCTCCCTAGGTAGGTTTATTCCTAGGTATTTTATTCTTTTTGTTGCAATGGTAAATGGGAGTGTTTCCATAATTTCTCTTTCAGATTTTTCATCATTAGTGTATAGGAATGCAAGAGATTTCTGTGCATTAATTTTGTAACCTGCAACTTTACCATATTCATTAATTAGCTCTAGCAGTTTTCTGGTGGCAGTTTTAGGATTCTCTATGTATAGTATCATGTCATCCGCAAACAGTGACAGTTTTACTTCTTCTTTTCCAATTTGTGTTCCTTTTATTTCTTTTTATTCTCTGATTGCCGTGGCTAGGACTTCCAGAACTATGTTGAATAATAGTGGTGAGAGTGGACATCCTTGTCTCGTTCCTGATCTTAGAGGAAATGCTTTCAGTTTTTCACCATTGAGAATGATGTTTGCTGTGGGTTTGTCATATATGGCCTTTATTATGTTGAGGTAGGTTCCCTCTATGCCCACTTTCTGGAGAGTTTTTATCAGAAATGGGTGTTGAATTTTGTCAAAAGCTTTTTCTGCATCTATTGAGATGATCATATGGTTTTTATTCTTCAATTTGTTAATATGGTGTATCACATTGATTGATTTGCGTATATTGAAGAATCCTTGCATCCCTGGGATAAATCCCACTTGATCGTGGTGTATGATCCTTTTAATGTGTTGTTGGATTCTGTTTGCTAGTATTTTGTTGAGGATTTTTGCATCTATATTCATCAGTGATATTGGTCTGTAATTTTCTTTTTATTTATTTATTTATTTATTTATTTATTTATTTATTTATTTATGACTGTGTTGGGTCTTCGTTTCTGTGCGAGGGCTTTCTCTAGTTGTGGCAAGTGGGGACCACTCTTCATCGCGGTGCGCAGGCCTCTCACCATCGCGGCCTCTCTTGTTGCGGAGCACAGGCTCCAGACGCGCAGGCTCAGTAATTGTGGCCCACGGGCCCAGCCACTCCGCGGCATGTGGGATCTTCCCAGACCAGGGCTCGAACCCGTGTCCCCCGCATTGGCAGGCAGACTCTCAACCACTGCGCCACCAGGGAAGCCCTGTAATTTTCTTTTTTTGTAGTGTCTTTGTCTGGTTTAGGTATCAGGGTGATGGTGGCCTCATAGAATGAGTTTGGGAGTGTTCCTTCTTCTGCAATTTTTTGGAAGAGTTTGAGAAGGATGGGTGTTAGCTCTTCTCTAAATGTTTGATAGAATTCACCTGTGAAGCCATCTGGTCCTGGACTTTTGTTTGTTGGAAGATTTTTAATCACAGTTTCAATTTCATTACTTGTGATTGGTCTGTTCATATTTTCTGTTTCTTCCTGGTTCACTCTTGGAAGGTTATACCTTTCTAAGAATTTGTCCATTTCTTCCAGGTTGTCCATTTTATTGGCATAAAGTTGCTTGTAGTAGTCTCTTAGGATGTTTTGTATTTCTGCGGTGTCTGTTGTAACTTCTCCTTTTTCGTTTCTGATTTTATTGATTTGAGTCCTCTCCCTCTTTTTCTTGATGAGTCTGGCTAATGGCTTATCAATTTTGTTTATCTTCTCAAAGAACCAACTTTTAGTTTTATTGATCTTTGCTATTGTTTTCTTTGTTTCTATTTCATTTATTTCTGCTCTGATCTTTATGATTTCTTTCCTTCTGCTAACTTTGGGTTTTGTTTGTTCTTCTTTCTCTAGTTTCTTTAGGTGTAAGGTTAGATTGTTTACTTGAGATTTTTCTTGTTTCTTTAGGTAGGCTTGTATAGCTATAAACTTCCCTCTTAGAACCGCTTTTGCTGCATCCCATAGGTTTTGGGTCGTCGTGTTTTCATTGTCATTTGTCTCTAGGTATTTTTTTATTTCCTGTTTGATTTCTTCAGTGATCTCTTGGTTATTTAGTAACGTATTGTTTAGCCTCCATGTGTTTGTCTTTTTTACGTTTTTTTCCCTGTAATTCATTTCTAATCTCATAGCGTTGTGGTCAGAAAAGATGCTTGATATGATTTCAATTTTCTTAAATTTACTGAGGCTTGATTTGTGACCCAAGATGTGATCTATCCTGGAGAATGTTCCGTGCGCACTTGAGAAGAACGTGTAATCTGCCGTTTTGGGATGGAATGTCCTATATATATCAATTAAATCTATCTGGTCTATTGTGTCATTTAAAGCTTCTGTTTCCTTATTTATTTTCATTTTGGATGATCTGTCCATTGGTGTAAGTGAGGTGTTAAAGTCCCCCACTATTATTGTGTTACTGTCGATTTCCTCTTTTATAGCTGTTAGCAGTTGCCTTATGTATTGAGGTGCTCCTATGTTGGGTGCATATATATTTATAATTGTTATATCTTCTTCTTGGATTGATCCCTGGATCATTATGTAGTGTCCTTCCTTGTCTCTTGTAACATTCTTTATTTTAAAGTCTATTTTATCTGATATGAGTATAGCTACTCCAGCTTTCTTTTGATTTCCATTTGCATGGAATATCTTTTTCCATCCCCTCACTTTCAGTCTGTATGTGTCCCTAGGTCTGAAGTGGGTCTCTTGTAGACAGCATATATATGGGTCTTGTTTTTGTATCCATTCAGCCAGTCTATGTCTTTTGGTTGGGGCATTTAATCCATTCACATTTAAGGTAATTATCGATATGTATGTTCCTATGACCATTTTCTTAATTGTTTTGGGTTTGTTTTTGTAGGTCCTTTTCTTCTCTTGTGTTTCCCACTTAGAGAAGTTCCTTTAGCATTTGTTGTAGAGCTGGTTTGGTGGTGCTGAATTCTCTTAGCTTTTGCTTGTCTGTAAAGCTTTTGATTTCTCCATCAAATCTGAATGAGATCCTTGCCGGGTAGAGTAATCTTGGTTGTAGGTTCTTCCCTTTCATCACTTTAAGTATATCATGCCACTCCCTTCTGGCTTGCAGAGTTTCTGCTGAGAAATCAGCTGTTAACCTTATGGGAGTTCCCTTGTATGTTATTTGTCGTTTTTCCCTTGCTGCTTTCAGTAATTTTTCTTTGTCTTTAATTTTTGCCACTTTGATTACTATGTGTCTCGGCGTGTTTCTCCTTGGGTTTATTCTGTATGGGACTCTCTGCGCTTCCTGGACTTGGGTGGCTATTTCCTTTCCCATGTTAGGGAAGTTTTCGACTATAATCTCTTCAAATATTTTCTCTGGTCCTTTCTCTCTCTCTTCTCCTTCTGGGACCCCTATAATGCGAATGTTGTTGCGTTTAATGTTGTCCCAGAGGTCTCTTAGGCTGTCTTCATTTCTTTTCATTCTTTTTTCTTTAGTCTGTTCTGCAGCAGTGAATTCCACCATTCTGTCTTCCAGGTCACTTATCCGTTCTTCTGCCTCAGTTATTCTGCTATTGATTCCTTCTAGTGTAGTTTTCATTTCAGTTATTGTATTGGTCATCTCTGTTTGTTTGTTCTTTAATTCTTCTAGGTCTTTGTTAATCATTTCTTGCATCTTCTCAATCTTTGCCTCCATTCTTATTCCGAGGTCCTGGATCATCTTCACTATCATTATTCTGAATTCTTTTTCTGGAAGGTTGCCTATCTCCACTTCATTTAGTTGTTTTTCTGGGGTTTTTTCTTGTTCCTTCATCTGGTACATAGCCCTCTGCCTTTTCATCTTCTCTGTCTTTCTGTAACTGTGGTTTTTGGACCACGAGCTGCAGGATTGTAGTTTTTCTTGCTTCTGTTGTCTGCCCTCTGGTGGTTGAGGCTATCTAAGAGGCTTGATGGGAGGCTCTGGTCCAGCTGAATTCTTAAAAATAATATTTTATTATCACAAAAGCACTATATATGAATTGTAAAAAATTAGAAAATAAACGAGTAAAAAAGTAAAAACGTATTCCCACAATCCAGAGAGTACTATTGTAATACCTTAGGACATGTCCATGTAGATCTTTTTCCGTGCAAACTTTTTTTTTTTTTTTAATGAAAATGAGGTTATACAATACATACTGTTGTCTAACTCACTCTTTTCAGACAATTATCCTCACCTTTCTTAGTGCATTTCATCTGATGCACAGCTCAAATTCACATTTCCTCGGTTTACTCCATAGTGTTCTTTGACCAAACCATTTTCCATCCCAGAATCACATATTGCATCTGATTGTTATATCCCTTAGATCTCTATTAATTTAGCATAGTTCTTTTTTTTTATTTATAACAGACTCATTGAAAAGGTTGAAAACGTTTTTCCATAGAATGTTTAGATGTGTCTGATTGCTTCCTTATAATGTAGTTTAGTTTGTTCCTCTATACCCTCTATTTTTTTGAACTGGAAGATGTCTAGAAAGTTGATGGTTTCAAATTGAAGATTTTTGGCTAGACTTCATTTTAGGTGCTATTGTGTACTTCACATTACCTTATATCACATAATATCTGGTGATGCTAAGATTGACCCCTGGATTAGGGTGGTGACAGTGATCTCTCCATTATACAGTTATCTGTAACCTTTCTCTCTAGCCTAGTGTTCTAGTGTTACTTTGGCATTATACAAATATTCTCTATCAACCATTTACCCGAATGGTTTTAATGCCAATTAATAATCTTGCCTGAGTCAGTATTTCATTCAGGTTTGCAAAACCAGGTTTTTCTAATCCTGTCATGCTTTCTATATTCATTGGATGATATTCCCCTATTTAAAAAAAAAGTTTTACTTCATTAATTGGGGTTATTTGATTAACATAAAATGCAGTTTGCACTGTAAAATCAAAATAAATGCGTGCCCCTTTTAGTTAGTATTTTCAAAGAAAAGAGTTTTAATAGGGCAAATAGTGAAAGTGAGTTTTTCTTTTTTTGTTGTTGGTATCATTATGGACACATGGATTTTTTTTCACCTTTTATTTTATTTTTTTTTTGAATTTTATTTTATTTATGTTTTTATACAGCAGGTTCTTATTAGTCATCAATTTTATACACATCAGTGTATACATGTCAACCCCAATCGCCCAGTTCATCACACCACCACCCCCACTCCCCCACCGCTTTACCCCCTTGGTGTCCATACGTTTGTTCTTTACATCTGTGTCTCTATTTCTGCCCTGCAAACCAGTTCATCTGTACCATTTTTCTAGGTTCCACATATATGCGTTAATATACGATATTTGTTTTTCTCTTTCTGACTTACTTCACTATGTATGACAGTCTCTAGATCCATCCACATCTCAACAAGTTTCCCAATTTCGTTCCTTTTTATGGGTGAGTAATATTCCATTGTGTATATGTACCACATCTTCTTTATCCATTCGTCTGTTGATGGGCATTTAGGTTGCTTCCATGACCTGGCTGTTGTAAATAGTGCTGCAATGAACATTGGGGTGCGTGTGTATTTTTGAATTATGGTTTTCTCTGGGTATATGCCCAGTGGTGGGATTGCTGGATCATATGGTAATTGTATTTTTAGTTTTTTAAGGAACCTCCATACTGTTCTCCATAGTGGCTGTATCAATTTACATTCCCACTAACAGTGCAAGAGGGTTCCCTTTTCTCCACACCCTCTCCAGCATTTGTTGTTTGTAGATTTTCTGATGATGCCCATTCTAACTGGTGTGAGGTGATACCTCATTGTAGTTTTGATTTGTATTTCTCTAATAGTGATGTTGAGCAGCTTTTCATGTGCTTCTTGGCCATCTGTATGTCTTCCTTGGAGAAATGTCTATTTAGGTCTTCTGCCCATTTTTGGATTGGGTTGTTTGTTTTTTTAATATGGAGCTGCATGAGCTGTTTATATATTTTGGAGATTAATCCTTTGTCCATGGATTCGTTTGCAAATATTTTCTCCCATTCTGAGGGTTGTCTTTTCGTCTTGTTTATGGTTTCCTTCACTGTGCAAAAGCTTTTAAGTTTCATTAGGTCCCATTTGTTTATTTTTGTTTTTATTTCCATTACTCTAGGAAGTGGATCAAAAAAGATCTTGCTGTGATTTATGTCAAAGAGTGTTCTTCCTATGTTTTCCTCTAAGAGTTTTATAGTGTCTGGTCTTATATTTAGGTCTCTAATCCCTTTTTTTTTAAAATTAATTAATGAATTTTTTTGGCTCTGTTGGGTCTTCGTTTCTGTGAGAGGGCTTTCTCTAGTTGCGGCAAGCGGGGGCCACTCTTCATCGCGGTGTGCGGGCCTCTCACTGTCGCGGGCTCTCGTTGCAGAGCACAGGCTCCAGACGCACAGGCTCAGTAGTTGTGGCTCACGGGCCCAGATGCTCCACGGCATGTGGGATCTTCCCAGACCAGGGCTCAAACCCGTGTCCCCTGCATTGGCAGGCAGATTCTCAACCACTGTGCCACCAGGGAAGCCCTCTAATCCCTTTTGAGTTTATTTTTGTGTATGGTGTTAGGGAGTGTTCTAATTTCATTCTTTTACATGTAGCTGTCCAGTTTTCCCAGCACCACTTATTGAAGGGACTGTCTTGTCTCCATTGTATATCCTTGCCTCCTTTGTCACAGATTAGTTGACCATAGGTGCGTGGGTTTATCTCTGGGCTTTCTATCTTGTTCCATTGATCTATGTTTCTGTTTTTGTGCCAGTACCATACTTTCTTGATTACTATAGCTTTGTATAGTATAGTTTGAAGTCAGGGAGTCTGATTCCTCCAGCTCCGGTTTTTTTTCTCTCAAGACTGCTTTGGCTATTCGGGGTCTTTTGTGTCTCCATACAGATTTTAAGATTTTTTTGTTCTAGTTCCGTAAAAAATGCCATTGGTAATTTGATAGGGATTGCATTGAATCTGTAGATTGCTTTGGGTAGTATAGTCATTTTCACAATATTGATTCTTCCAATCCAAGAACATGGTATATCTCTCCATCTGTTGGTATCATCTTTAATTTCTTTCATCAGTGTCTTATAGTTTTCTGCGTACAGGTCTTTTGTCTCCCTAGGTAGGTTTATTCGTAAGTATTTTATTCTTTTTGTTGCAATGGTAAATGGGAGTGTTTCCTTAATTTCTCTTTCAGATTTTTCATCATTAGTGTATAGGGATGCAAGAGATTTCTGTGCATTACTTTTGTATCCTGTAACTTTACCAAATTCATTGATTAGCTCTAGTAGTTTTCTGGTGGCATCTTTAGGATTCTCTATGTATAGTATCATGTCATCTGCAAACAGTGACAGTTTTACTTCTTCTTTTCCAATTTGTATTCCTTTTATTTCTTTTTCTTCTCTGATTGCCGTGGCTAGGAGTTCCAAAACTATATTGAATAATAGTGGTGAGACTAGACATCCTTGTCTTCTTCCTGATCTTAGAGGAAATGCTTTCAGTTTTTCACCATTGAGAATGACGTTTGCTGTGGGTTTGTGGTATATGGCCTTTATTATGTTGAGGTAGGTTCCCTCTATGCCCACTTTCTGGAGAGTTTTTATCATAAATGGGTGTTGAATTTTGTCAGAAGCTTTTTCTGCATCTATTGAGATGATCATATGGTTTTTATTCTTCAATTTGTTAATATGGTGTATCACATTGACTGATTTGCGTATATTGAAGAATCCTTGCATCCCTGGGATAAATCCCACTTGATCATGGTGGATGATCCTTTTAATGTGCTGTTGGATTCTGTTTGCTAGTATTTTGTTGAGGATTTTTGCATCTATATTCATCAGTGATATTGGTGTGTAATTTTCTTTTTTTGTAGTATCTGTCTGGTTTAGGTATCAGGGTGATGGTGGCCTCATAGAATGAGTTTGGGAGTGTTCCTTCCTCTGCAATTTTTTGGAAGAGTTTGAGAAGGATGGGTGTTAGCTCTTCTCTAAATGTTTGATAGAATTCACCTGTGAAGCCATCTGGTCCTGGAATTTTGTTTGTTGGAAGATTTTTAATCACAGTTTCAATTTCATTACTTGTGATTGGTTTGTCCATATTTTCTGTTTCTTCCTGGTTCACTCTTGGAAGGTTATACCTTTCTAAGAATTTGTCCATTTCTTCCAGGTTGTCCATTTTATTGGCATAGAGTTGCTTGTAGTAGTCTCTTAGGATGCTTTGTATTTCTGTGGTGTCTGTTGTAACTTCTTCTTTTTCATTTCTGATTTTATTGATTTGAGTCCTCTCCCTCTTTTTCTTGATGAGTCTGGCTAATGGTTTATCAGTTTTGTTTATCTTCTCAAAGAACCAGCTTTTAGTTTCATTTGTCTTTGCTATTGTTTGTTTCTATTTCATTTATTTCTGCTCTGATCTTTATGATTTCTTTCCTTCTGCTAACTTTGGGTTTTGTTTGTTCTTCTTTCTCTGGTTCCTTTATGTGTAAGGTTAGATTGTTTATTTGAGATTTTTCTTGTTTCTTTAGGTAGGCTTGTATAGCTATAAACTTCCCTCTTAGAACTGCTTTTGCTGCATCCCATAGATTTTGAATCGTCATGTTTTCATTGTCATATGTCTCTAGGCATTTTTTGATTTCCTCTTTGATTTCTTCAGTGATCTCTTGGTTATTTAGTAACGTATTGTTTAGCCTCCATGTGTTTGTGTTTTTTATGTTTTTTTCCCTGTAATTCATTTCTAATCTCATAGCGTTGTGGTCAGAAAAGATGCTTGGTATGATTTCAGTTTTCTTAAATTTACTGAGGCTTGATTTGTGACCCAAGATTTGATCTATCCTGGAGAATGTTCTGTGCGCATTTGAGAAGAAAGTGTAATCTGCTGTTTTTGGATGGAATGTGCTATAAATATCAATTAAATCTATCTGGTCTATTGTGTCATTTAAAGCTTCTGTTTCCTTATTTATTTTAATTTTGGATGATCTGTCCATTGGTGTAAGTGAGGTTTTAAAGTCCCCTACTATTATTGTGTTGCTGTCGATTTCCTCTTTTATAGCTGTTAGCAGTTGCCTTATGTTTTGAAGTGCTCCTATGTTGGGTGCATATATATTTATAATTGTTATATCTTCTTCTTGGATTGATCCCTTGATCATTATGTAGTGTCCTTCCTTGTCTCTTGTAACATTCTTTATTTTAAAGTCTATTTTATCTGATATGAGTATTGCTACTCCAGCTTTCTTTTGATTTCCATTTGCATGGAATATCTTTTTCCATCCCCTCACTTTCAGTCTGTATGTGTCCCTAGGTCTGAAATGGGTCTCTTGTAGACAGCATATATATGGGTCTTGTTTTTGTATCCATTCAGCAAGCCTGTGTCTTTTGGTTGGAGCATTTAATCCATTCACGTTTAAGGTAATTATCGATATGTATGTTCCTATGACCATTTTCTTAATTGTTTTGGGTTTGTTTTTGTAGGTCCTTTTCTTCTCTTGTGTTTCCCACTTAGAGAAGTTCCTTTAGCATTTGTTGTAGAGCTGGTTTGGTGGTGCTGAATTCTCTTAGCTTTTGCTTGTCTGTAAAGCTTTTGATTTCTCCATTGAATCTGAATGAGATCCTTGCAGGGTAGAGTAATCTTGGTTGTAGGTTCTTCCCTTTCATCACTTTAAGTATATCATGCCGCTCCCTTCCGGCTTATAGAGTTTCTGCTGAGAAATCAGCTGTTAACCTTATGGGAGTTCCCTTGTATGTTATTTGTCGTATTTCCCTTGCTGCTTTCAGTAATTTTTCTTTGTCTTTAATTTTTGCTATAATTTTTGCCAATTTGATTACTATGTGTCTCAGCATGTTTCTCCTTGGGTTTATCCTGCCTGGGACTCTCTGTGCTTCCTGGACTTGGGTGGCTATTTCCTTTCCCATGTTAGGGAAGTTTTCGACTATAATCTCTTCAAATATTTTCTCTGGTCCTTTCTCTCTCTCTTCTCCTTCTGGGACCCTACAGTGCGAATGTTGTTGCGTTTAATGTTGTCCCAGAGGTCTCTTAGGCTGTCTTCATTTCTTTTCATTCTTTTTTCTTTAGTCTGTTCTGCAGCAGTGAATTCCACCTTTCTGTCTTCCAGGTCACTTATCCGTTCTTCTGCCTCAGTTATTCTGCTATTGATTCCTTCTAGTGTAGTTTTCGTTTCAGTTATTGTATTGTTCACCTCTGTTTGTTTGTTCTTTAATTCTTCTAGGTCTTTGTTAAACATTTCTTGCATCTTCTCGATCTTTGCCTCCATTCTTTTTCCGAGGTCCTGGATCACCTTCACTATCATTATTCTGAATTCTTTTTCTGGAAGGTTGCCTATCTCCACTTCATTTAGTTGTTTTTCTGGAGTTTTATCTTGTTCCTTCATCTGGTACATAGCCCTCTGCCTTTTCATCTTGTCTATCTTTCTGTGAATGTGGTTTTTGTTCCACAGGCTGCAGGATTGTAGTTCTTCTTGCTCCTGCTGTCTTCACCTTTGTTTTAAATCCTATTATTTTTCTCTCTGGTCATCTATGCAACATTCCATTTCTGAGTCTAGAGCAGGGGTCAGCAAACTTTTTCTGAACTTGGCACAGCTTAATCAGGCATTGAAGAACTTCCCAAGTGATCCTCCCTTTCTTGCTGCCTGCTCAGCTGAAGACACTCATTTTGCTTCACAGATGTATTAGCTTCTGTCCTACTCTTGAGCAAGGAGAAGCAGAGAAAACTGAGCAGCTCACAAGGTGGATACTGTTAAAAAATAAAAAATAAAAAGGACACCTGGATTTTCATTGGTACAGTGTGTTTTTTTTTTTTTATAAATTTATTTATTTATTTTTAGCTGTGTTGGGTCTTCATTGCTGTGTGTGGGCTTTCTCTAGTTGCGGTGAGCGGGGGCTACTGTTTGTTGTGGTGTGCAAGCTTCTCATTGTCGTGGCTTCTCTTGTTGCTGAGCATGGACTCTAGGCACGCAGGCTTCAGTAGTTGTGGCATGTGGGCTCAGTAGTTGTGGCTTGCGGGCTCTAGACCTCAGGCTCAGTAGTTGTGGCTCATGGGCTTCGTTCCTCCGCGGCATGTGGGATCTTCCCGGGCCAGGGCTTGAACCCGTGTCCTTTGCATTGGCAGGCAGATTCTTAACCACTGCGCCACCAGGGAAGCCCGGTACAGTGTGTTTTAATCCACCAAAATCATTCTTTTTGATGCTCAGATTTTCATAACTTTAATCAGTGGGAACTCCTTCAAGCTGCCTCCTGTGTCCTTTGGTCATTACCTCATTAATATTTGAAAGCTTCCTTGCTTTCTAACATAAGATGTCCCAGTTTTCAGGCTTATCTTCAGTTTTCTCTGCCTCAGACTTGGAATTAGCCACTTCTCCAATGATTTCTGCGTTTGTTTAGAAGGTAAGGTATTAAAGACTGCCATCTGGGAACTAGAATATTCAGTGCATTTGGGTAACAGTGGCTCTGGGTCATTTCAGAGGATGGGGCTAGAAAATGCGTGAAGTGCTTTTTTCAGATTTGTTCTTTTTTTTTTTATAACAGCTTTATTGGAATGTCATTTGCATATCATAAAATTCATCCTTTTAAAGTGTACAATTCAGTGATGTTTAGTATATTCATAGAGTTGTATAACCATCATCACTATCTAATTCTAGAACATTTTCATTACCCCAAAGAGAAACCTTGTACCCATTAGTAATCATTCACCATTATCTCCTCTCCACCCAGTCCCTGGCAACCACTAATCTACTTTCTGTCGCTATGGATTTGCCTGTTCTGGACATTTCGTATAAATGGAATCGTACAATATGTGGCCCTTTGTGTCTGGCTTTACATTCCCATTGTCAATGAATAAGGGTTCAGATTTCTCCACATCTTCACCAGCAGTTGTTTTTGTTTGTCTTGTTTCTGTTAGCCATCCTAGTTGATGTGAAGTGGTATTTCATTGTAGTTTTGATTTGCTTTTTCCTAATGACTAATATGATTTTGAACATCTTTTCATGTTACAGTAATTTTTAAAATTTGAGTTCATGCTGATATTTTGCCATTCACTTTTTTAAAATAATTAATTAATTAATTAATTAAGCTGCGTTGGGTCTTTGTTGCTGTGCACGGGCTTTCTCTAGTTGTGGCAAGCAGGGGCTACTCTTCGTTGCGGTGCGCGGGCTTCTCATTGCGGTGGCTTCTCTTGTTGCAGAGCACGGGCTCTAGGCACGAGGACCCAGTAGTTGTGGCTTGTGGGCTCTAGAGCACAGGCTCAGTAGTTGTGGTGCACGGGCTTAGTTGCTCCGCGACACGTGGGATCTTCCCGGAGCAGGGCTTGAACCCGTGTCCCCTGCATTGGCAGGTGGATTCTTAACCACTGCACCACCAGGGAAGTCCCTCCATTCAGTTTTAACTGTGTTTTCACTGTTCCTTGATTTTTGTCATTGTAAATATTTTTTCTTGCTCTGAAAATCTTATTTCCTAACATGACTAATATAATTACTTATTTGCTTTAACTTAAAATATAAAGAAAACTGTCTTAAACTACCAATACCAATAACATTATAAATGATAAAGCAACTGAAGGAAATTTAAAATTCCTTTGTACTTCTTTTTGGTTCTTAGAATCGATCCCACTAAGAATGTACAGTCAGAATTCTGTGATCTGAAGTCCGTTGAAATAAATCATTTCTCAGTATGCCTATGTTACCAATTTAATATTCAGTTAAGTTTACTTGTTTGTGATTGTTTTCATTTATGGGATTTTTTAAATTTAGATGTTTTTTTTTTTAAAATCAGGAATGCATATACATACTTTAAAGGTCAAAACTCTATGGAAAAGTATACACAGAGAAATCTTGCTTCTACCCCTGCTCCCTGTATCTGTCAGGGTCCCAACAGGAAACAAGTGGCACACTCAAATTAGGACAGTTTTAGGAAGATTTATTTACAAAGGGACTAATTACAAAGGTGTGGGAGGGCTGTAGAGGAATCCCAAGGAATAGAGGGATCACACAGCTAGCAGCAGTGGAGCTGCTGCCACCCCAAGGCTGAGAGAGGAAGGAACCTAGAAGGAACTTCAAAAAGCCAGTGACATTCTGTTGAAGGGCACAGCAAGTCAGAAGCCACCTTACAGAGAGGAAAATAGGGAAGTAAATACCCTGACCTCACTCTTTTCCCTTCTTCCCTCCTGCCAGGGCTCTCCATTGGCCAAATCCAACTAGAAGCTCAAAGGCATGAGAGCTTGTGGATAAAGGCAGAAGCAGTGTGAGGCAAACAGAAGGGGTCCAACTCAGTTTCTGTGTCCTGCTCTTCTTCACCTTCTATACATAACCATTAAATTCTTGATTATCCTTCAGTGTTTCTTTTTGCAAATGCTAGCAAATATGTGTGTATTGTTATTCCCAACCCTGCACTTTTTCTTTAAGTAAAAGTTCGTATTTAGTTTTTTGCTATATATGCTGTTATGTAATTTTCTTTTTTCATTTCCCACTTCCTCTTCTGTTCTCTTGTTGCTGTGTAATTCTCCATTGTGTGGCTGTTACATAGTTATTTCAAGTGGTCCTTTAATTTTTGGACACCTAAGTTGTTTCCAATCTACTTCTGTTAGAAATGACTTATAATTGTATAATTGTGTATTTGCCATTGTGTAGTTTTGCACATGTATCAGGGAGATAGATTTCCAGAAGTGGAATTGCTGGTTCAAAAGCCAAGTGAAGTTATAATTTAGTTAGCTATTGCCAAATTACCCCCCATAGTGGTTGTATCATTTTGTACTCCCAACAGTAATTTAATGAGAGGTCCTGTTTAAGAATATGTTTTCAAAATTTTGGATTTTTGCCCGTCTAGTAAGTGAGAAATGGTAGTCAAAACAGTTTTAATTTACATTTCTCTTATTATGACTGAGCTCAAGTGTCTTTTCATATGGTTAAGGGCCTTTTGTATTTCTGTTTCTCTGAATTGCCCTTTTATGTTCTTTGCCCATTTTTCTGGTGGGTTGTTGTCTCAGAAATCCTTATAAAATGTATGTGAAAACGTCACTGCTATTCCTAAAATCCTTCATGGCTTCACATAATCTTCAGCATGAAGTTTAGCTCTCTCTTATCATTTCCAACCTTGTAAGCTTTGCTCCACCTCTATATCATTAGTTACCCTTTTCTCACTGGAATGGTACCTTGCTTTCCCATTTGTACCAATGATCAAGCTATCCTCTTTTCCTGGAATGGTTATGTTTACCTTCAGCACTGCCTCCCCAAACTTCTACTTACTCTTTAAAACTTAGCCCAGAATTATCTCCTGCAGAGTCTACTCAGAGTCTCCAGTAGTTAGTGCTTCTCTTAAGTGCTTCATAGTTCTTTGTGTTAATTTTATCTTAGAACTTACTATAGTAAGTTATAATTTCCTCCTTGTAGTGGGAAGAGTATAGATTTTGGAATCAGACGCCTAACCCCAAAACATGATTTGTTTGACTTTGAGCCTCTGCTTTTTTACTTCTGAAATGCAAATTAAATACCTATCTCATAGGATTATTGCAAAGACTGAATAAAGTAATAGATGTGGAGTGTCTGGCACAAAATGGGGTCCAATAAAAATTGATCATATTTCCCACTGTAAGTACCTTAGGGGAAAATCCTACATACTGTTTCTTTTTAGCTTGAGTACTTAGGAGAATTCCTGATTAATAGGTGTTCCATAAATGTTTGTAGAATGAATGAATTTGAAGAGGCAAGAGAGTGAAGGTTGAGTCCAGCTAGGGGGTTCTTGGAAGTAAGGAGTACTTGAATAACTAGAAGGATGGTAAAGAAGGAGCAGATTGGAAGAGATATGCAGAGCTGAAATCAAAAAGGAACTTACCAGCTGTTGGTAAGAGGGCAGATGAGTGGCAAATATTGAGGTTTTGAGATGGGAGAGTGATACTGTAATTTTTATATCTTGTGAATATTTGGTTCATCTTCATCAAGTGATGATAGTCTAAAAGGTAATTCTTCCAGAGTTATTATTTTCCTGATGTTAGTTTTGAATTATTTATAGCAGAGGTTCCTGCTCTGACTATTACAAAACTTAACTTGGTTCATTAATTCGTTCATTTTTGCCAACAGGCGGTTGTTAAGCTAGGCACTTAACAAATGTTTCCTGACCATGCTATCTGAAGTTACCTCTCCCAGTTACCCTCTATTTCATCACTCAGTTTGTTTCCTCATGATACTTATAATATATAATTTTTTTTCTTTATTGTTTGACTTTCTTAATAGATTATAACATTCGTTAGACAGAGTTGTATCTCTCTTGTTCTTTTACTGTATCCTTATGACCTAGCACACAAAAGAATTAATGTAATGAATGAATTTGGATGGGGAAGTGTTTATTTTAGGCAGACTTTCAATAAGGATTGACCAAAACCAGTTTCTGTTTAATTCTGTTACTGTCAGACTTAATAATTCAGTTAATGTTCGTTTGGTCCTATATACATAACCATCTTACAATAGCTTTCAATCTGAAGATTATCAATTAACCCAGAAAAGCCATGTTTCATACCTGTTAGTTAACTGAGACTTAGTTAAATACATTTGCAGCATTTTTAACCACTTCTAGTTCTTTTTAGAAAGATCATTAACTTCTAAAACTAAGCCATATTTCCAGTGATTGGCAGTATTCTCTTGTTTATGTTTCTTTCCCTGCTTTTGGCACTAGAAATTTAAATTGCTTGTGGATATGAGGGAACAAATGTGAAGAAGAAAGAAAATTAAGTACAGATGGTAGTAGCTGAAATGACATTGCACCTTGGAAATTGTCTTAAACTATCGGCTCATGGTTGGAGAACAGTTTGCCATTTGAGTTGGGAGTCCCTAAGACTACCCCCAGTTTCAGTGATTCACTAGGAGGACTCCCAGGACTCAGCATATAGCTGTACCCAGGACTGTTACTCATAACAGCGAAAGGAAACAAAGCAAACTCAGCAAAGGGAAAAGGCACATGAGGAACTCTGAGGAAACTGGGTGCAAGGTTCCATGAATCCTCCCCCAGTGGAGTCACACAGGACAGGCTTAAGTCCTCCAGCAACAAGTTGTGACAACACATGTGAGATGTTGTTTACCAAAGAACCTCATTAAAGACTCAACCCCCAGGGTTTTTATTGGGAAATGGTCACATAAGCACCTCTGCCTAGCACATACCAAAATCCCAGACTCCTAGAAAAAAAGCAAGTATTCAGCGTAAATCATATTGTTTATATAAACAGTTTAGGCACAGTGAGACATTCTTATCAGAAAGTGGTGGAAACCCTCACAGAATCCAAATCCCAATCCCACGATGCCAGCTAACCTTGTAAGCAGGACTTTCAGCGGATAGCAAGCTTGGACATGCTATGTAACTTTTCTGCACTACCAACACATACCAATCATAAATATTCTAGCAACCCTAGTCTAGCCTTTGGGAAAATCCTGTAGGTAGCCATTTTTTAAAAATATGTGACACTTAAAATTTATAAAGTGGGGATAACTGAAATTCAGAGAAGTTAAATGATTTGCCATGGTATAATACTTAATAGTGGGAGAGAGCTGGGGCTTAGATCCATGTATAGATCCTTACATTTAGATAACTTAATACTCTACCATAGCTGCATAGAAACCAGTTATCTACAAAAAATTGTTCCGTCACATGCATTTTGAATATAGAAAAGACAGTACTATTTAGATATGTGTATTGGCCCTTGGTAGCCTGGTTTCTTTGGCTCTGGGCAAGGTTTTTTATCATTAAGAATAAATAACTTTTTCTCTCTTTCCTTCTCCAGGAAAATCTAATGTAATGGATGCACTTAGTTTTGTAATGGGAGAAAAAATAGCTAATTTAAGAGTGAAAAATATTCAAGAACTTATTCATGGAGCACATATTGGAAAACCTGTTTCTTCTTCTGCAACTGTAAAAATGGTATACGTGGAAGAAAGTGGAGAAGAGAAAACATTTGTAAGGACTATCCGAGGTATTTTTTTTTTATCTTGGGTAGCAAGTAATAGAACCTGTTTGATTCTACACTGGACTTTTCTTTAAGCAGACATATTTATTCAAATTCCCCTACTGTCAAGTAGCATTTTTCTCCCTGGTTATTCGGTTAAAATGAAGGAGGGAGTCTACCTCAAAGACAGTGATGTCATAAAAGTCCTTCCTGAGGTTCTTTGTTTATGTTTATATGGTTTTCCTAGTGATAAACTAACTAAATGCATATTTTTGGTTTGTTTAGAAAGTTTTTCCTACCACCAAAAAGCAAATTGTGTGAAATATTTGACTTGTGTTTTGTTATGATTTATTCATGAATCCCTGTATTTCCTGAGTAAACAAATTGAGAGTTATGTATATATATTTTTTCTATTTATGCTGGGAGTTTACAGAGCCTCTGTAAGTAGACGTTTCTTGGTTTTGTTTTTTGTTGTTTTCAATCTGCCACTACAACATGGTTCTAATGTTCTAATGTATAAATGCTCTTATTAACTTTCCTCAACTTCAATCACAGATAATTTTAGAAATACTTATTATTATGTACATATACCTTAGTGCATAATTTAAGTATTTCACCACTTTATCACCTAGATATTTTCATTGGTTAGTTTTTCACTTTCTTGGAGTCTTTTATCAAAAGTCTCCATCTCAGTCAGAGTCCCTAGCTTACTCTATTTACTTAATAAACCATCATAAATTTATTTGTTCCCATCTTTATTGAGGTATAATTGACAAATAAAAATTGTATATGTTTAAATTGTATAACTTGATGTTTTAATATACATTGTGAAATAATCGCCACAATCAAGCTAATTAACATATGTGTCACCTCACACGGTTACTATTTTCTGTGTGTGTGTGAACACTTAAGATCTACCCTCCTAGCAAATTTGAACTATACTATACAGTATTGTTAACCATAGTCACATTGCTATACTTAGATCTCCAGAACTTACTCATCTTGCATAAGTGAAACTTTGTACCCCTTGACCCACATCTCCCCATTTCCCCCTCCCCCAAGCCCCTGGCAACCACCATTCTACTCTCTGCTTCTATGAGTTTAACTGTTTTAGATTCCACATATAGATATCATTCAGTACTTGTCTTTCTGTATGTGGCTTATTTCACTACCATAATGTCCTCCAGGTTCATCCATGATGTCACAAATGACAGGATTTCCTTCTTTTTTAAGGCTGAATAATATTCCTACATTTTCTGTATCCAGCCATCCATTGAAAGACATTTAGGTTGTTTCCATATCTTAGTTACTGTGAATAATGTTGCAGTGAACATAGGAGTGCAGATAACTCTTCAAGGTACAGATTTCATTTTTTTTGTATATATGCTCAGAAGTGGGATTGCTGGCTCATAAGGTAGTTCTATTTTTAATTCTCTTAGGAATCTTCATACTGTTTTCCATAGTGACTGTACCAATTTATATTCCCACCAACAATATTCAAGGGTTCCCTTTTCTTCACATCCTACCAACACTTGTCTTTTGTCTTTTTGATTCTAATAGGCGTGAGGTGATACCTCATTTTGGTTTTGATTTGCATTTTGCTGGTGATTCCTACTATTGAGCACCCTTTAATATACCTGTTTGCCATCTGTATGTCATCTTTTGAGAAATATCTATTCAGGTTCTTTGCCCGTTTTTAAATTGGGTTATTTGTTTTTTTGCTGTTGAGTTATATGAATTCCTTATTCATTTTGGATATTAACCTCTATCAGATATGTGGTTCCAGAATATTTTCTCCCATTCTGTAGGTTACCTTTTGCACTCTGTTGTTTGATTCCCTTGCTGTGTAGAAGCTTTTCAGTTTGATACAATTCCACTTGTCTATTTTTGCTTTTGTTGCTTGTGCTTTTGGTATCATATCCAAAAAAATCGTTGCCCAGAGCAATGTCAAGAAGCTTTTTCCCTATGTTTTCTTTCAGTAGTTTCATAGTTTCAGGTATTACATTTAAGTCTTTAATCCATTTTGAGTTAATTTTTGTGTATGGTGTCCATTTTGTATAAGGGTCCAATTTTATTCTTCTGCATGTGAATATCCAGTTTTCCCAACACTATTTATTGAAGAGACTGTCTTTTCCCCATTGTGTGTTCTTGGCACCTTTGTTGAAGATCAGTTAACTATAGATGCTTAGATTTCTTTCTGGACTCTCTATTCTGTTCCATTGTTCTGTATGTTTTTATGACAGTACCACACTGCTTTGATTACTGTAGCTATGTAATGTAACTTCAGATCAGGAAGTGTGATGCCTCCAGCCTTGTTCTTCTTCCCAGCTCATCTGTCTTAGTCCATTTGGGCTATTATAATAAGATACCACAGACTTCATAGCTTGTAAACTATAGAAAGTTATTTCTCGCAGTTCTGGGGACTAAAAGTGCAAGCTTAGGGTGCCAGCATGGTTGGGTGAAGGCTCTCTTCTGTGCAGACTTTTCATTGTATCCTCACATGTGGATGGGACTAGGGAGCCTTGTAGGATCTTTTTATAAGGACACTAATACCATTCATGAGGGCTCCACTGTCATGACCTAATCACCTCCCAAAGGCCTCACCTTCTAACAATATGACCTTTGGGGTTAGGATTTCATCATATGAATTCAGTGGGGACACAAACATTCAGACCATTACACCATCCTATTTAAAATTGCTATGCCTCTTTCTCCTACATAGAGACTACCACACCCCCTTCCACCTCTACTTTACTCCTTAGCACTTAACACTTCCTCGCATGATAGTCATTTTACTTACATATCTCATTTTTATCTGTCTCCATTATTAGGATATAAGCTCCTTGAGGTCAGACGTCTGTTATGTTCACCACTGTAGAGCACTCCTTGGCATGTAGTAGACACTCAATATTTGTTGACTGATTAAATGCATTTATTAACATGTATATTATTGCATAACTGGCTATTTCAGTAAGAAAAAAATTTTATTAAGCTTTCAATAGTTGTTGATATATGTCTGGTATTTATACTTCCTATAACAGCCTTTATTCTTTTATTTTAGGGGGATGCTCAGAATATTATTTTGATGATAGTCCTGTGAGTCGTTCTGCTTATATCACAGAGTTAGAAAAGATAGGCATAATAGTCAAAGCACAGAACTGTCTAGTTTTTCAGGTAAGTAGCTTGTAGTATTTTATTTTATTCATGATTTTGAAAATATATCATTATATTTTATATGTTGGTGTGCTTAACTATTTTTAACAGGGAACTGTGGAGTCAATTTCAGTGAAAAAACCCAAAGAAAGAACGCAGTTTTTTGAGGAAATCAGCACTTCAAGAGCACTTATAGGAGAATATGAGGAAAAGAAAAGAAAGTTACAGAAAGCTGAAGAAGATGCACAGTTTAATTTTAATAAGAAAAAAAATGTAGCTGCAGAGCGTAAACATGCAAAATTAGAGAAGGAAGAGGTAAGGTGTCATGATGTAACCAATTAAGTGTTCGATACAAAAACTTTGTGTTAGAATTTTAAGTATTGGTGTGGGGTTACTAAAAAGATGCTTTTAATAACATAAGACAAAGTCCAATATTCATCAAAGATAAACTTTTTGATGTATTTTCCACTCTTCGGGTTTTTTTCTCCCAAATAGGCAGGACAACCTGCACTGCAAAGATGTCTGATTTTCCCAACTAAAATTAAACTTGAGGGATTTATATCTTATATTGCAGAGGCTCTCAAACTTTTGGATCTTGTCCTCTTATACTTTAAAAATTATTGAGGACCCCAAAGAGTTTCTGTTCATGTGGGTTGTATCTATTTATATATATTGTATTTAAAATTAAAACTGAGACATTTTAAAAATACATTTTAATGATTAGTGTAAAAATAACAATAATAAACTCATTTCATATTAAAATAAGTAACATATTTTTATGAAAAATAAGAGTTTTCTAAAACCAAATAATTAGAAGAGTGGTATTGTTTTACCTTTTTATAATCTCCTTAATATCTGGCTTAATAGAAGACAGACAAATTCTCATATCTGCTTCTGTATTAAATCTTATTTGTGCTAAGACCTAGCGGCGTTACCCTCCATTGGCTTTTACAGCATCAGTGCAGATGTCAACACAGTGAAAAAGGCAAATAAAATCTGAGTATTATTATGAAAATAGTTTTGACCTCAGGGGCTCCGTGAAGGAGTAAAACTGTAAAACTCTAGGAGGCCATAGCCACACTTTGTGAATGCCATTCTGTGGTAGTTCTTCTTCTTTTTTTTTTTTTTTTAATTAATTAATTAATTTTTTGGCTGCGTTGGGTCTTCGTTGCTGCGCGCAGGCTTTCTCTAGTTGTGGCGAGCGGGGGCTACTCTGTGTTGCAGTGCGCAGGCTTCTCTTGCTGTAGGGCAAGGGCTCTAGGTGCGTGGGCTTCAATAGTTGTGGCTCGTGGGCTTAGTTGCCCTGCGGCATGTGGGGTCTTCCTGGACCAGGGCTCAAACCCGTGTCCCCTGCATTAGCAGGCGGATTCCCAACCACTGCGCCACCAGGGAAGTCCCTCTGTGTTAGTTCTTGGTGCCCTTCACAATGTCTAATGTAGTGCCTTGTATATTGTTGATAACTGTTTGCCTTTAGAGTAATCTTTTTCAAATACAAATCAGATTCTGTCTTTGTCTTGCATAAAACCTCTTCCAGAGCAGTGCTTCCCACTACGCTGAGAATCTAGTCTCCCTTTCCAGCCTGCTGATCTGCCCCTTGTTCACCTCTGAAGCTTTAACTTCCTCTACTCTCCTACCACACTGACCTTTATTATTTATTGGAAGCACCATGCTCCCTTCTATCCTGGAGCTTTTGCTATTTCCTCTCCCTAGATAGTTGTACGCCTGATTTTTACATGGCTGGTACTCTCATTCAAGTTTTCATAAAAAAGCCACGTACTCAGGCAGGCATTTGCTGTCCACGCCCCCAATCTAAATTAGCATCCCTTCCCTGGTACTATTGCATTACTCTATTTTGTTTCTTTTGTAGCATTTTTTTTTTTAAGATTTATTATTTATTTATTTATTTTGGCTGCGCCGGGTCTTAATTGCGGCATGCAGGATCTTTTTTTTTGAGTTGTGGCATGTGGACTTCTTAGTTGCGGCATGCATGCAGAATCTAGTTCCCCGACCAGAGATCGAACCTGAGCCCCCTGCATTGGGAGCACAGAGTCTTACCCACTGGACCACCAGGGAAGTCCCTATTGTAGCATATTTTGCTGTATGAAATTATCTTGTGTATTATTTGTTTGCTTATTTAATCTCTGACTCCTCTTCTTCCCTCCCTGCCCCATTAAAATAACTAGATTATAAACTTACAAGAGCAGAGACTGTTTCAGTCTTGTTTTCTACTATATTTCCAGTACATAGAAGAGGGCTTGGCACACAATAGGCAATTAATAAATATTTGAAGAAATAAATGAAAAGTGGATGTGTTCCTTATTAGTGATGTTTCTCTGTTTTCTTCACATTTTTATATGTATGTGTATGTCCTTGGTTTTGTCAGAAAGGGGTGGTGTTAAGTGAAAGTCAAACTATAGTATGCATAATATACTCAAACAGCTTACAGCAGTGTAGAATTGCAGACCTTTAAACATTGTAAGGACAGTTAGAGTAGTCCACCTTCCCAGTTATTTTTTACAACATCCTGGCAGACGGCCGTTTACCCATTACTTGGAATATTTCATTGATTAAGAGCTTTCCTCTTAAGGCAGCACTTTCCTTTATTTCTTTATTAATAACACAAATACTAAAGAAATTCTTCCATCTCACATATAATTTAGAACTTTAAAATAGTCCTATTAGTTCTATTCCTAGAAAAAATTATATCCTATAGAAGGAATTTTACCTGGAATCATTGAATTTAAAGTCTCTAGGGACCTTAAAAGTCATATAACTTCCTTCAGTTTACAAATGAGGAAGTTGATGTCAGACATGCTTGCCAAACTCTGAGGTCAAGACAAAAATGGGACAGGACTCGGTTAATGGGTGGCCCTTCATGGTTCTTACCACCATACCACTGAGTGCATGAATATAAAATCCTTTACTGGGCTTCCCTGGTGGCACAGCAGTTAAGAATCCGCCTGCCAGTGCAGGGGACATGGGTTCGTGTCCTGGTCCAGGAAGATCCCACGTGCCACGGAGCAACTAGGCCCGTGCGCCACAACTACTGAGCCTGCTTTCTAGAGCCCGTGAGCCTCAACTACTGAAGCCCGCGTGCCTAGAGCCTGTGCTCCACAACAAGAGAAGCCACCGAGATGAGAAGCCCGTGCACCACAACAAAGACCCAACTCAGCCAAAAATAAATAAAGAAATTTTAGAAAATAAATAAATAAAATCCTTTACTGGTTTATTGTAGAAGCATATGCAGAAGCCTTCTCCAAATAATGGTACTTTTGGCAAGAATAACATTTGTTAATGATGTAAATAAAAATTCATTAGAGATCATTTGTTGGCACTCTGGTTGAGTTTATGGAAAGGTCAATGTAAAACACACTCCCTTTTAACTGTTGTTGAATTGTACTGTTTTATAGGCAGAACGTTACCAGAGTCTCCTTGAAGAACTGAAAATAAACAAGATACAACTGCAGCTTTTCCAACTGTATCACAATGAGAAAAAAATTTCTTTTCTAAACAGTGAGTTAGAGCGTGTGAATAAGGATTTGAGTGTCACAAAAGAGTCTCTTTCTCGTCATGAAAACATAGTTAAAGCCAAGAAAAAGGAACATGGAATGTTAAGCAGACAACTGCAACAAACAGAAAAAGAATTAAAGTGAGTTTTCAAAATAGTTATTAACAGTTGGATTTTATGTAGATTGATAGAAAAAATAAAAATATAAGTGACACTTTGTAAGTTGATCTTTTAAATAAACTTTTTTACTTTGGAATACTTTTAGATATACAGAAAAATTCTAAGGATAGTACAGAGAGTTCCCATATTCCCCACACAATTTCTCTCACCTATAACATCTTATATTTTTAGTATGATACACTTGTCAGAATTAATTAACCAATATTTATACATTATTATTAACTAAAGTCCGTACTTTATTCATATTTTTTTAGGTTTTACCTAATGTTCTTTTTCCGATCCAGTATACCATATTATATTTAGTCATCATGTCTTCTTAGGCTCCTCTTGGTTGTGACAGTTTTAGACTTTCCTTGTTTTTGATGTCCTTGACAGTTTTAAGAAGCTTTGGTGAGGTTTTTTGTAGAATGTATCTCAATTAGGATTTGTCTGTTAGTTTTCTCATAATTAGACAGCGTTTATGGGTTTGGAGGAAGAAGACCACAGAGGTAAAATGCCATTATCATCACATTATATCAGGGTTGTCAAATATCATATATGGGGAATTCCCTGGCGGTCCAGTGGTTACGACTCTGCACTCTCACTGCTGAGGGCCCCGTTCGATCCCTGGTCGGGGAACTAAAATCCCACAAGCTGCATGATGTGGACAATAAATAAATAAATTAAATAAAGTGGCTATACCAAAATTTTAAAAATATATATCATGTATGTTATATGACATATCATCTATCTAAGATATCATAGTATCAGCATGACATCATTATTATTATTTTTTGTTTGTTTGTTTTGGCTGCACCACGCGGCATATAGGATCTTAGTTCCCCGATCAGGGATCAAACGCATGCCCCTGCATTGGGAGTGCAGAGTCTTAACCACTGGACCACCAGGGAAGTCCCATATCGTTATTGATGTTGACCTTTTCTTGCTTATCTGTAACCTCCTATTCCAACAGTAAGAAATCTGGGTTCCACAGTCTCCCATCCATTTGCTTAATTGTTCAATTCCAGTAATCATGTATGGCAGTATCAGAATTATTAACCCATATCCTTGTGGGAAGCAACTTTATCAACTGGAGTACAAGGCTTATGTACAATCCCTTTTGCTTTTAGTTTTATGGACTCCACTCATTTCCAGAGTTACTTAGGTTAGCACGTTTCCCCCCACCCTCTTCAATAAGGTTGTTTCATACATTTGTAATACAGTTAGATTCTTTAGTCACATTCTACATTCTGTCTAGGATCCCTCGGCCTCCTAAGTGATTTTTTTTTAATTTGATACATTAAGATTCACTCCTGCTGCTGTAAATTTCTATAAGTTTTGACAAATGCATGATGTCATATGTCCACCACTACAGTATCATACAGAGTAGCTTATCACTCTTAAAAAATTCCCCTGGGACTTCCCTGGTGGCGCAGTGGTTAAGAATCGCCTGCCAACGCAGGGGACACAGGTTTGAGCCCTGATCCAGGAAGATCCCACATGCCGCAGAGCAACTAAGCCTGTGAGCCACAACTACTGAGCCTGCGTTCTAGTGCCCGCGAGCCACAACTGCTGGAGCCCGCGTGTCTAGAGCCTGTGCTCTACAACAAAGAGAAGCCACCGCAATGAGAAGCCCGCACACCGCAACAAAGAGTAGCCTACGCTCGCCGCAACTAGAGAAAGCCCGTGCACAGCAACGAAGACCCAACGCAGCCAAAAAATAAGTAAATAAATAATAAATAAATGTATTAAAAAAAAAATTCCCCTGTGCTTCACCTATTTGGCTCTCCCTCGCCATCTGGTAACCACTGATCTGCTTATAGTCTCTGAAAGTCAATTTTTATCGTTTCTTTTTAAATGTATAATTTGATCAAAAGAACTTCCCTTTATACACTATAAAATTAAATTTCCTTTAAAGCAAACTTTATTTTTCTTTTTAGATCTCTTGAAGCACTTTTAAATCAGAAGAAGCCTCAGTACATTAAAGCTAAAGAAAACACTTCTCACCACCTCAAGAAGTTAGATGCAGCTAAGAAATCAATAAAGGACAGTGAAAAACAACGTTCTAAACAGGAAGATGACATAAAGGCCTTAGAGACAGAGCTGGTTGATTTAGATGGTGCATGGAGAAGTTTTGAAAAGCAGATTGAGGAAGAAATTTTACATAAAGGGCGAGACATTGAACTAGAAGCCAGTCAGGTGAAAAAGTTGACATATGGGAAATCATTTGTTTCTATTGTTTCAGCTTCTCCTTTTAATTAGAAAAAAATTAAAGGATGACCTCTCTTTCTGATATTTTAAGAGATTTTCCTCAGAATTTAAATTATGAGGATTTAAATTTTTCAGCCTGTATGTAGAATCTAAATTTAATCTTTACAGTAGGCTATTTTTCCTTCATAAAATTAGATGACATAACATTTATGAGTTAATTAAAGTCATAGAAAATACTTCAACAAGGTTACATGGTATCATTTTGTAATAAAAGTTAGGTAATTAAATTATATTCTTATGTTTTTAAGGTAATCATTTTTTTCCTCTCATGAATATTGTAAAAACTTAAAAGTCAGATAATATATGGCTTTGAAGAAACATGATCACTTAATTGACTGAAGGGAAATTGATTCCTTAATATTATTTAAAATGTTAAGTGATTAATTGATATCCATTTAGTACATAAGATTTAATTATAAGTCAATAGTAGATATCCAAAAATTTATAATTGAGTTTTCAAACATTCCCTCAACTAAATTTCTGTCATTTATCTCTTTCATTAATTTTATAATAACCTTATATCACAATATATATACTAAAATAATTGTGACTGTATAAATAGAAAAATACACAATTTTCTCTGAACTCCTTTCTTTTTTAAGAATTTTAATGAGTTTTAATGTTCTTTCTCTTTTAAGAATTTCTTACAGAGACCTTATAGAGTTGGTTTTCAATACCTTATTGATCTATCTAAACAGTTTTAAATAAGACGTTCATTTTACGTTCATGCTATCTTAGCCAGAGAAAATGGCTAATTATGGTCTAATTCATATAAAACATAATTTTGACAAGTTTAATTATCTGCTAGTGAAGGATAGCATATAAAGAATTTCCTCTCATGCTTCTTTAAGTGAGTTAGCAATGTTTAAATGCTCTTTATACAGCTGGATCAATACAAAGAACTTAAGGAACAAGTAAGAAAGAAAGTGGGTATAATGACCCAACAATTGAAAAAGCTGCAGTGGGAACAAAAGGCTGATGAAGACAGACTGGCATTTGAAAAGAGGAGGCATGGGGAAGCTCAGGTACCTTGGTTTGGGCAGTAATGATTTAGAATTATTTTTCATGAAATTTTATTCCCATTTTTATATTGGTTTTTCAGTATATAAATGGATTTACATCAGACATAAGGAATTAATTAAATTTTCTGGATTACCTGTTAGGCTGCTTAGTATTGTATCATTTAGGTGCTCTTTCATGGTCTAAGATATAAACAGACAGTATCTTCATACATATAGTCAGTAAGCATTTTATGTGTATAATGATAGGTGTGGGCAGATGATATTGTCTGTTCTTACATGTAGGTTAGTCCAGTGAGGTTAGGAGGAGGGTTGATAAAGGAAAAAAACAAGTATCATAATGTAGGTGAAAAGTCATTTGGAAACATTAAGGACATAGGCCAAGAGGAGCTTAATAGTCTACATGAGAGGTAACCATCAAGACAGCATTACAGTGTTCTGCCTTAGAGTAAGGCAGACCTGGCTTCCATCCAGTCTTGTCCTGTCACTGACCTGTGCTCGTATAAATAAATCATTTCACTTCTCTGAACTTTGATTTCTTAATTTGAACAATGAGGTTAGGTATGTCATTTTTTATGGCTGAGTAACATTCCACTGTATATATAATATACCACATCTTCTTTATCCATTCATCTATTGATGGACACTTAGGTTGCTTCCATATCTTGGCTATTGTAAAAAATACTGCAGTGAACATGGGAGTGCATATATCTTTTTTAATTATTGTGTTTGTTTTCTTTGCATAAGTATTCAGGAGTGGTATTGCTGGATCATGTGGTAGTTCAATTTTTAATTTTGTGAGAAATCTCCATACGGTTTTCCATAGTGGCTGCACCAATTTACATTCCCACCAGCAGTAGGAGAGTTCACTTTTCTCCACATCCTTGCCAGCACTTGTTATTTGTCTTCTTTGTAATGGCCATTCTGACAGGGGTGAGGTGATATCTCATTGTGGTTTTGATTTGCATTTCCTGCTGATTAGTGATGTTGAGCATCTTTTCATGTGCCTGCTGGCTGTCTATATGTCTTCCTTGGAAAAACGTCTATTCAGGTACCCTGCCCATTTTTTAATTAGGTCTTTCTTTTTTTATAAATTTATTTTATTTTATTTATTTTTGGCTGCGTTGGGTCTTTGCTAGGTGCAGGCTTTCTCTAGTTGCAGCGAGCGGAGGCTACTCTTCATTGTGGTGCACGGGCTTCTCATTGCAGTGGCTTCTCTTGTTGCGGAGCACGGGCTCTAGGTGTGCGGGCTTCAGTAGTTGTGGCACGTGGGCTCAGTAGTTGTGGCTCGTGGGCTCTAGAGTGCAGGCTCAGTAGTTGTGGCACATGGGCTTAGTTGCTCCACAGCACGTGGGATCTTCCCGGACCAGGGAGCGAACCTGTGTCCCCTGCATTGGCAGGCAGATTCTTAACCACTGTGCCACCAGGGAAGTCCAGGTCTTTTTTTTTTTTTTTTTTTTTAATAAATTTATTTATTTATCTATTTATGGCTGTGTTGGGTCTTCGTTTCTGTGCAAGGGCCTTCTCTAGTCGTGGCAAGCGGGGGCCACTCTTCATCGCGGTGCATGGGCCTCTCATTATCGCGGCCTCTCTTGTTGCGGAGCACAGGCTCCAGATGTGCAGGCTCAGTAGTTGTGGCTCACGGGCCTAGCCGCTCCGTGGCATGTGGGATCCTCCCGGACCGGGGCACGAACCCGTCTCCCCTGCATTAGCAGGCGGATTCCCAACCGCTGTGCCACCAGGGAAGCCCCAGGTCTTTTTTTTATGTGGAGTTGTATGAGTTCTTTCTATGTTTTGGATGTTAACCCCTTATCATATATATTGTTCGCAAACATCTCCCATTCAAAGCTGCTACCTCAGTTTAGGTCACTATAAACTTCCCTCTTAGAACTGCTTTTGCTGCATTCCATAGATTTTGGATCATTGTATTTTCATTTGTCTTGGTGTTTTTGTTAATTTCTTCTTTGATTTCTTCATCAATCCATTGGTTGTTTAGTAGTAATTGTTTAGTCTCCACATATTTGTGTTTTTGGCAGGTTTTTCCTTGTAGTTGATTTCTAGTCTCTGTTGTGGTCAGAAAAGATTCTTGATATGATTTTAGTTTTCTTAAATGTATTGCGACTTGCTTTGTGGCCTAGCATGCAATCTATCCTGGGGAATGTACTAAGTGCACTTGAAAAGAATGTTTATTTTGCTGTTTGGGTATGAAATGTCATATATATATCTATTAATTTCATCTGATCTAATATGCTGTTTAAGGCCAGTGTTTCCTTATTGATTTTCTGTCTGGATGAATTGTCCATTGATGTAACTGGAGTGTTGAAGTCTCCTCCTGTTTTTGTGTATCTGTCAATTTCTCCCTTTATGTCTCTGTTAATATTTGCTTTATGTATTTAGGTGCTCCTATGTTGGGTGCATATATACTTAAAATTGTTATCTCTTCTTGTTGGTTTGATCGCTTTATCATTATATAATAATGCCCATCTTTGTTTTAAAGACTGTTTTGTCTGATATAAGTATTGCCACTTCAGCTTTCTTTTTGTTTCCATTTGCATGGAGTACCTTATTCCATCCCCTCACTTTCAGTCTGTGTGTGTCTCTAGATCTGAAGTGAGTCTCCTGTAGGCAGCATAAACATATTTTTAAAATTCATTCAATAACTCCATGTCTTTTATTTATTTATTTATTTATTTGAAATTCACGTTCTTTTATTTATTTATTTATTTATTTATTTATTTATGACTGTGTTGAGTCTTCGTTTCTGTGCTAGGGCTTTCTCCAGTTGCGGCAAGTGGGGACCACTCTTCATCGCGGTGCGCGGGCCTCTCACCATCGCGGCCTCTCTTGTTGCGGAGCACAGGCTCCAGACGCGCAGGCTCAGTAATTGTGGCTCACAGGCCCAGTCGCTCCGTGGCACATGGGATCCTCCCAGACCAGGGCTCGAACCCGTGTCCCCCGCATTGGCAGGCAGACTCTCAACCACTGTGCCACCAGGGAAGCCCCCATGTCTTTTGATTGAAGCATTTAGTCCATTTACATTTAAAGTAATTATTGATAGGTATGTACTCATTGCCATTTTGTTCATTGTTTTTGGGTCGCTTTGTAATTATTTTTTGTTCCTTTCATCTTTTGTCCTCTTCCCTTGTGATTTCATGACTATTTTTAGTGTTATATTTGGATTCCTTTCCTCTTTTTTTGTGTGTATGTGTCATAGGCTTTTGGTTTGTGGTTACCATGAGGTTCATATATAATATATGAACATGTTATGTTATATGTAACATGTAATATATATGATTCATATATACATATGATTATTTTAAGTTGATATCTTAAGTTCCATTGCATTCTAACAACCTCACATTTTTACTCCCTCTTTAAGTTTAATGTTCTTTTGTTTTTGGTTTTTTTTTAAATAAATAAAGTTATTTATTTATGGCTGCGTCAGGTCTTCTTCGTTGCTGCGCGCGGGCTTTCTCTAGTTGCGGTGAGCGGGGGCTGCTCTTCATTGCTGTGCACAGGCTTCTGACTGCGGTGGCTTCTCTTGTTGCGGAGCACAGGCTCTAGGCACGTGGGCTTTAGTAGTTGTGGCTCGTGGACTGTAGAGCACAGGCTCAGTAGTTGTGGCGCACAGGCTTAGTTGCTCTGTGGCATGTGGGATCTTCCCAGACCAGGGCTCGAACCTGTGTCCCCTGCATTGGCAGGCAGATTCTTAACCACTGCACCACCAGGGAAGTCCCAAGTTTAACGTTTTTGACATCATATTTTACATCTTTTTGTTTTGTATATCCTTTAACTACTTATTGTGGTTACAGATGATTTTACTACTTTTGTCTTTTAACCTTCCTACTAGCTCTATAAGTGGTTTATCTACTTCCTTTACTGTAGGTTTGCCTTTACCAGTGAGGTTTTTCTTTCCATAATTTTCAGATTTCTAGTTGTGGCCTTTTCTTTTCCATTTTGAAAAGTCCCTTTAACATTTCTTATACAGCCAGTTCAGTGGTGCTGAGCTCTTAGCTTTTGCTTGTCTGTAAAACTCATTTTCACTCTTTCAAATTTGCATGATAGCCTTGCCTGGTAGAGTTTTGGTTGTAGGTGTTTCCCTTTCATCACTTAGAGTATATTGTGCTACTCCCTTCTGGTCTGCAAAGTTTCTGCTGAAAAGTCAGCTCATAGTCTTATGGGAGTTTCCTTATACATGACTAGTTGCTTTTCTTTTGCTGCTTTTAAGAATCTCTCTTTATCTTTAATTTTTGCCATTTTAATTATAAAGTGTCTTGGTATGGATCTCTTTGGGTTCATCTTGTTTAGGACTCTGTGCTTCCTGGACCTGGATGTTTGTTTGTTTCCCCAGGTTAGGGAAGTTTTAAGCTATTATTTCTTCAAATAAGTTCTCTGCCCCTTTTTCTCTCTCTTCTCCTTCTGGGACCCCTGTAATGCTAATGTTAGTACACTTGATATTGTCCCAGAGGTCTGTTAAACTATGCTCATTTTTTAAAATTCTTCTTTCTGTTTTGCTTGGGCAATTTCCAGTACTCTGTCTTCCAGATTGCTGATCTGTTCCTCTGTATCATCTAATCTTCTGTTGATTCCTTCTAGTGAACTTTTTTTTTTTAAATTTATTTTATTTTTGGCTGCATTGGGTCTTCATTACTGCATACAGGCTTTCTCTAGTTGCAGTGAGCAGGGGCTACTCTTCATTGCAGTGTGTGGGCTTCTCATTGCAGTGGCTTCTCTAGGCACACGGGCTTCAGTAGTTACAGCACACGGGCTCAGTAGTTGCGGCACATGGGCTCTAGGGCACGTGGGCTTCAGTAGTTGTGGTGCATGGCCTTCGTTGTTCTGCAGCATTTGGGATCTTCCCGGACCTGGGATCGAATCCATGTCCCCTGCATTGGCAGGCGGATTCTTAACCACTGCACCACCAGAGAAGTCCCCTAGTGAACTTTTTATTTCAGTTATTGTATTCTTAATCTGTTTGGTTCTTTTTTATATTTGCTAACTCTTTGTTGAAATTCTCATTGTGTTTGCCCATTCTTCTGCCTATTTTGGTGAGCATCTTTATGATCATTACCTTGGAGCATCTTTACGGAGTGGATTGCTCCTCTTCATTTCCTTTAGTTCTTTTTCTGAGGTTTTGTCTTTTTATAAAAAAAAATATTTATTTGGTTGTGCTGGGTCTTAGTTGTTGCTTGCAGTTTCCTTAGTTGCGGCTTGCCAGCTCCTTAGTTGCAGCACGTGGGCTCCTTCGTTGCAGCACATGGGCTCCTTAGTTGTGGCTTGAGGGCTCCTTAGTTGCAGATCGCCGGTTCCTTAGTTGTGGCATATGAGCTCCTTAGTTGTGGCACATGGGCTCCTTTGTTGCAGCAGGCAGTCTCCTTAGTTGCGGCAGGCAAGCTCCTTAGTTACGGCATGCAAACTCTTAGTTGTGGCATGCATGTGGGATCTAGTTTCCTGACCAGGGATCGAACCTGGGCCCCCTGCATTGGGAGCATGGAGTCTTAACCGTTGCGCCACCAGGGAAGTCCTCTGAGGTTTTGTCTTAATCCTTTATTTGGAACATATTCCCCTGTCCTCTCATTTTACCTAATTCTCTGTGTGTATTTCTATGTTTTAGGTAGATTGTTTTTGCTTCCTAATCTTAAAGAAGTAGCCTTACGTAGGAGATGTCCTATGGGGCCCAGCAGCACACTCCCCTCTGGTGCCCCCTGTGTGGGCTGCATGCACCCTTCTGTTGGCAGGGAGGTAACTACTTGGGCATGCTGGTAGGTGGGGCAGGCCCCTGGCCCTGTTGGCTGCAAGGCCCTACTTTGTGCAGTGGTTGCGGCTGATGGAGGGTGAGATAGGCTTCCATGTGGTTGGCTGTGTGGCCTAAAGGACGCAGAGCTGCTACTGGCCCACTAATAGGTGAGGCCAGGTCCTGCATGGCTGGCTGCACAGCCTGGGAGTGCCCAGGGCTGCTGCTGACCGGTGGTGGGTGGGGCCCGGACTCCACATGACCAGTGTAGGCTTGCTGATGGGTGGTTTTAGGCTAGAGGAGGCTTCCAAAACAGTGCTTGCCAGCACTGGTGTCATCATAATAGAATGAGCTCAATGAGCTCCCCCAAATGGCTGCCACCAGCATCTGTGTCCCCAGAAAGAATCCCAGTTGCCTCCTGCCTCTCCAGGAGGTTCTCCAAGATCTCCTGGATCTGACCCAGGCTGCTTTCAATCTACTGCCTCTGGGCTGGGACTTAGAGCATATGAGATTTTGCATGCACCCTTTAAGAGTAGAGTCTCTGTTTCCCACAGTCCTCTGGCTCTCTGGTATGTAAACCCTGCTCATTTTCAAAGCCAGACGTTCTGGGGGCTCACCTTCCTGGTGCAGAACCCCCAGGCTGGGGAGCCCGATGTGGGGCTCTGACCCCTTGCTCTTTGGGGAGAACCTCTACGATCATCATATTTTTTCTGTTAATGAGTCCCCAACCCGGGGGTATTGGTCCTGACTGTACCATGTCTCTGCCCTGCTCACCTGTCTCGTGGTTCCTTCTTTATATCTTTTTTTTGTGGCAAATCTTTTCTGATAGTCTTCAGGTTTTTCTCATAGTTACTCTATAAGTAGTTGTAATTTTGGTATGCTCATGGAAGGAGGTGAATTCAGGGTTTTCCTACTCCTCCACCTTGGCCATACCCTCTGTATTCTTATAGCTTTAAATACCATCTGTTGATGACTCCCAAGTTTGTATTTCTAGCTCACAACCTCATATATCCAGCTGCTTCCTCATCATCTTCATTCTGGGTGTTGAACAGATATCTTACGTCCCAAACTGAACTTCTGCTCACACCCAAATGCACCCCAAACATAGTCTTTCCAGTCTCTGATGATGACAAATCAGTCTTACTCGCTGATGAGGTCAAAAATCTTGGAGTCCATCTTTGACTCTTTTAGGAAATTGTGTTGGCTCCACCTTCAAAGTATACCAAAAATCTTACCACTTCTCTCCATTTCTGTTGCTACCACCATGGTCCAAGCCACCATCTTTTTGTTTTTTGTTTAGATCAGTGTAGTAGCCTGAAAAGTTTTCTCTCTTGTGTCTCCTTCATAATAGTCTCAGCACAGCAGCCAAAGTGATGCTTTTAATATCTAAATCAGATCATGAAACTTGCTCTTTTTGAAGTCCTCTAGTGACTTCCCCTTGCACATAAAGTTTAAGTCAAAGTCCTTGAGTGCCCTGCATAGACTTACCTGATCTGCTTGCCCCTTCCACCCCAATTTACCTCTCAAACCTCCTGTTTTTCTATTCTCCCTCTTGTTCTCTGTGGTCTAGCTGTAATGGCCTCCTGGAACGTATCAGACATGTTTCTGCCTTAGGGCCTTTGCACTGGCTATTCCTCTGCTTGGAACATGCTTTCCCTACGTTTCTTAGTTTTTAACACTCTCATGTCCTGTAAGTCTTTGCTCAAATGTTGCCTTCTCAATGAGGCCGGCTACCCTGACCAGCCTATTTAAAACGGTAGTCCCCGGTGCACTTCTGCTCCCCTTACCCTAGCTCTGTTTTTCCCAGTGCTTATCTCCTGACATACTGTTTAATTTGCATATTGTTTGTCTACTGTCCCTCTCTAGAATGTAAACTGCACGAGAGCAGGGATGTTTGTTTTGTTCACTGGTACATCTCAAGCACCTAGAATAGTTCCTGATCTAGAGCAGATAATAAGTATTTGTTGGATTAATGAATTTTACAAATGAAGGAATCAAGGCACGAGATAGTTAACTTGACTGAACTAGTAAGTGGAGGAACTGGGATTTGATTCTAAACACTTTGTCTCCAGAATGAACCTTCTTAATCCTACACTGTATGCCTCTCATTGTAGTCTCTTTGTGAGTTGGCAGATGAAAATACAAACAAATATGAAGGGTAGTATATGATAATATACTAATATATATAGTGATAATCATATGAGTAGAAGAAAGGACATTTTGTGGAAGGAGAAAAATGTAGTAACATATCAGTAATTACTTTTAAAACACTGGTATAATTTGTATCACATTATAAAATTATACACTGATTTCTGCAAATACACTGATTTCTCATTGTACATTTTTGCCTCTGTGCATGCTAATTTTGGAAAAACCTACTCATCATTACATGTTCAATTCAATAGTTACCCACACCACAAAGTCTTCCCTGGTTTGCCTTTTCTCCCCACCCCACCAAAAAAAAAACCTGAAAAATAGTTTCTTCCTCATCTAATCACCCATTGTTCTTAATCTGTTTCTGTCTAAGGGCTTTTATCAGATTGGAGGAAAAGTACAGTTAATGATATAGCTCTACTAGGCTGGAAGCTTTTTAAAGGCAGGATTCGTAATAGTGTCCTATTGTAAGTCCCATGTACTTGGTAGATGTCGGTAAGTGTTGATTGAATCTCTGTTGTGTTTTTTTTTTTAATTTTATTTATTTATTTATGGCTGTGTTGGGTCTTCGTTTCTGTGCGAGGGCTTTCTCTAGTTGCAGCAAGTGGGGGCCACTCTTCATTGCGGTGCGTGGGCCTCTCTCTATCGCGGCCTCTCTTGTTGCAGAGCACAGGCTCCAGACGTGCAGGCTCAGTAATTGTGGCTCACGGGCTTAGTTGCTCCGTGGCATATGGGATCTTCCCAGACCAGGGCTTGAACCCGTGTCCCCTGCATTAGCAGGCAGATTCTCAACCACTGCACCACCAGGGAAGCCCTCTGTTGTCTTTTGAATAGAAAAACACTGACAGAAGAAATAACATATCAGGGTGGAAAGAGATGAAAAAATCTGTACCCATACTTGGTTTCCCACAGGACTGGTGGTTCCCAGGTGGAAAGGGCTATAACTTTCCACAGATGTAAGATCACTAAGGGCTGGGCAGGGGTTGGTTCTTCTAGACAACTAGCATGATCAGCTGGCATCTTGAATCCAGAATGCCTGGTGTCAAGGCAGTCTGATTATCCCCCATGACGTGTCCAGTGGAGCATCCAGGTCCTGACACAAGCCCTGGGACTGGCCAGAGTAAAGGCAGAGGCAGGTGTTTCCAGTTGACTAAACTTGGTCCTTGATGTTAGCTAATCTTGTTCCTGTCTCTTTGAATGGAATTCTTTTTCTTTTTTTTTTTTAATTTTATTTATTTATTTTTGGCTGCATTGGGTCTTCATTGCTGCACGCAGGCTTTCTCTAGTTATGGTGAGTGGGGGCAACTCTTCGTTGCGGTGCACGGGCTTCTTATTGCGGTGGCTTCTCTTGTTGTGGAGCACGGGCTGTAGGCGTGCGGGCTCAGTAGTTGTGGCACACGGGCTTAGTTGCTGCACGGCATGTGGGATATTCCCAGACCAGGGCTTGAACCCGTGTCCCCTGCATTGGCAGGCGGATTCTTAACCACTGGACCACCAGGGAAGCCTGAATGGAATTCTTAAGTGAGATAACAGAATTTCAATATGGGGACTCTAATTTCAAAATGTGGGAGTCCCTGGGGCTTCCCTAGTGGCACAGTGGTTAAGAATCCGCCTGCCAATGCAGGGGACATGGGTTCGAGCCCTGGTCTGGGAAGATCCCACATGCTGCGGAGCCTGTGCGCCACAACTACTGAAGCCCACATGCCACAACTACTGAGCCTGTGCTCTAGAGCCACGAGCCACAACTACTGAGCCCACGTGCCACAACTACTGAAGCCCGTGCGCCTAGAGCCCGTGCTCCGCAACAAGAAAAGCCACCGCAATGAGAAGGCTGCGCACCACAACAAAGAGTAGCCCCTGCTCACCACAGCTAGAGAAAGCCCACGTGCAGCAACTAAGACCCAAAGCAGCCAAAAATAAATAAATAAATTTATTTTAAAAAACATAATGTGGGAGTCCCTGGAGAAAAGGAATTGTATCTTAATCATTTTTTTAGCTGTTGGCACCTAGCATAGTAGATGTTTGTTCAGTGAATTTCTGTGATAAATGAGTAAAATGAGATCATTAACTTCATGGTATATTTTATCCTTTACCACTTGAAAACTGGTATTTCTTCTCTTTTTTGCTGTTGTGTACTGAAAAAGAATTGTGTTTTTTACTTTTGTACACTCCTGGTTTTAGATCACTTAGTGATGAAGTAAGACAGATTAATCTTGCTATAATGCACAGGATGAATTAGACAGGGAGAATGTTAAAGATAAGCGAATTGGAGACGACCACAATCCTTGGACTTAGTGATAAGGTGAATGGAGCAAGACTTGTGAAGATCCACAAGCCTATAGTTGCCTCATAGATTCCTATACAATTATAGTACTGAGCCACTCTATTGGAATTACTTATTTGTCTGTTTCTCTCACCAAACCTTAGTCCTTGAGAGCAGGGACTCTGTCTTGTTCATTATTATAGCCGTAGTTCCTAGCACATGGTAGCCAGTGAATAAATATTTATTGAATGGGTTAGTTTGAGAGAGAGGTAAGAACTGTATATAGATATTTGAAAATAATCCCCCTGGGGTTTGAAGTTACCAAAGTAAACTTGCTGGAGATCAGATATCTCCAGCCAGGACATAAATGATGGAGCCAGGATTTGAACCCTGAGTCTTGAAACCTCAAAGCTCTGTACCATATTGCCTTTTCAAAATTAAAATTTGCTCTTATAAGAATTTTCATATGGTTATATATATTTCAAATTTAGAACAATGTATGCTGTTATAGTAAGTTCTGGGCATACAGTGAAAAGTAATCAATTTTGTTTGGATTTGCTGTAATTGATTTCAGATTTCATTTCCTATTTTAGGAAAATCTAAAACACATAAAAGAACAAATAGAAGATCATAAAAAGCGAATAGAGAAGTTGGAGGAGTATATAAAAACATGCATGTAAGTATAGTAAAAAAATATTCCTTGCAGCTTTCTTGTATCTCAGGGGTCTCGATGTTTGTGGTATAGTCATCAGATGAATGCTTCCACTGTATCATAATGTTCTTAGTCCTCCATTGTTTTTTTATTTCATTGTAGATAATTAAAAATTATCCTTGACCACTAAGGTTTAAGTTTTGAAAATATAAATGTTTAACAGTGGTGAAACTTAAAACTCTCTTTTGGTATCGATATTTTATAATAAAAGTATGTCATGAAAGCTAGCACCACCTAAGTATTCTACCATGAAGAATTTCTTTTTAATTGGCATTTACTTACCATTAAGCTTATGATGATTGCTCTGGTTATAGTGACCTATCCTTTCTTTTTCAGAATCCAGAAATATGTATCTTTTGAATCAAGAAAGAATGATTAAAATATCTTTTGCCCATGTTTGGTGCTAGGTTTATTATATTGTATTTTTCATCATTTAAAATTGATAGAGCATTATTCCATTCCCCTGCAATGCCAGACTAGAGTGTACTGTATCTTGTAATTCCTAAATTTTGGTTTTTCTTTTTGCTGTATAATGTATTATTGTTACTGTTGTGTAGGAATTGCTTGAAAGAGAAAAAACAGCAAGAGGAAACCCTAGTGGATGAAATTGAAAAAACAAAATCAAGAATGTCTGAAGTTAATGAAGAGTTGAATCTTATTAGAAGTGAACTGCAGAATGCTGGAATTGATACCCATGAGGGAAAACGTCAGCAAAAGAGAGCAGAGGTTCTGGAACACCTTAAAAGACTTTACCCAGATTCTGTGGTAATTGAAATAAAAAGGCTAAGCTTTCTTATTTGGGATTAACAATTTGCCATTAATAGGAAGTAATATTATTTCAGAAATCTATAGGTTTTGTGTTTTATTATTTATATTTAAAACATAATAGTAAATAACTGAGGTAAAATGTAAATAACTCCCAGTGGTGTTTATAGATAAGTAATTATTGGGGAGAAACACTGACATGAACACATTACCCAGAAAGTCCAGGTATGGCCATCATCCCCAAAGGACACAGGTGCATGAAGTAGTCTGTTGCCCATAGACACATGGCCTCAAACCTCATTTTCTTCATGATTTCAGGTTTTTTAAAATATTTTTTTCAGTAGACATTGTTGGCATACTTTTGAAACGGTGAATTTTTATTCTCCAAATGTGACTGCCATCCAGTATTACTAGTGTATTTCATTAGCCCCAGTACAGCAATATCTACTAACCTGTTGCTTGGGGGGTCAGCCTCACAGAATTGTTTCCTTTGGAATTGGGGTCTGACATCTCACTCTCTTGTCACTGACACCAGTGTACCCTGTGTTAACCGCTTGCACTCTTTGGAAACATCTGTCCATTGGCCTCCATGATACTACACTCTGTTGGTTTTCCTCCTGTCTCTCTGGCCTCCCATCTTCGTTTACTTTACAGCATCCTTTTTGCCTTTCTGACTCTTAAGTGTTAGTCTTAACTTCTAGACAATGATGGAGGAATAAGGCTGGGTCACAGAATTCTTCCCCTGATACCAAGGAAAATGACAAAAACTAGTGAAAAACTAGTTCAACAGCCAAAAGAGGAAAGGGGCTCATACATCATGCTATAACCTTCAGAAAATGGTAATAGTCCAGAATTTCTTAAAAAAGATTGAAGTATAGCATTGCTTTTTCTTAATTCTGCAGAAGGCAAACTGATAAATCGATTCATTCCTGAGAATTCTCACTTAGTATCCCTTAATCTAGAAAGAAGCAAACTCATATGTTTGTTTCCTTTAGAGTAAAAATCTATCACTAAAATAGAATCAGAGAACATGGACCTCTGCTTCTCTTAGATGGAAGTGAAGGCTCTAGGGCTCCTTGTTAAATTGAGAAGCCAAATCAAAACCCTCTCTCCAAAAATGGGATTTGTTATCTTCCCCCAAGGAGAGAAACCTTGGTATGGGATATTAATTAAAAACTGAGAAGAAAGAACAAAACTCAGGTATTCAAATAAAGCACATGCACAGCCTTAGCATACCTCTCTTACCCCTGCCGTCCAAGCCCTTAGATGATGGGAAATAGATCAGAAAATACTTAGAATTAAAAAAAAAAAGAAAATACTTAGAATATAGAACAGAAAATACTTGGTCCATCATCTGTTGCTTAGAGGAGATAACCATCTCAATTTTAGGTGAGACAATCAAAAAAAGTTATCCGTCACAGAAAATAAAAGGTTTGCCCAGAGCTGCCCACATTAAGTATAGGGAAGGTGAAGAGAATCGATATGGCAGCTATAGGTACATATAATAATAAAAAGAAAGAATAATTTAAAAGGCTTTTAGAAGTCAAAGAGCCTTGTGGAAGAAGGTTACAGAACAGAATCCCCCATAAGTGTTCTGTGCTGTGGACAATTTAATAAGAGCTTGAATTCATAAAATCAGATTCAAATATGAGCTAAAACAATAAAATAAAAAGAAGAATGTAGAGCTAAGGAAACAAATCAAGAACAAATGTTACTGAACTAATAATAAATTGCAAATAACAAGGAATGGATTACATAGCTGAAAATCAAATTACTGACCTAGAAGTAAGGCTTGAGCTAATCATAGGTAATCTAACATTGAAGAAAGAGTCTAAAGATGTAAAATTGAATCTGCAGACATTCTAGGGAGCATTGGTACAGGACGGTTGGCACTGTGACATTTAATAGACTTTTTGAACTTCAGTCTGATTCTTGACCAGTCTTCAGATCCCCAAAAACACTTCTCCACGGGAAGCCTTCCATGGCTTCTCAGGTCAACCTCGTCCCTGTTACATATTCTCAGAGCTCTCTGTGCTTAATCACAGTGTCTGTTATAACCCTACTTTGTACATGCATGTAATTATTGATTATTTATATCTTCCTTCCCTACTAGTCTGAAAGCTCTGTGAGGTCAGAGAGGATGTGTTTTATTCAGGCATGTTTACCCAGTGTGTGGCTCAGTGCCTGCATATAGTAGGTGCCTCAACAGTTTCTTATTTAATAAATAAGGGAATGAATGAATACTATTTAATTGCTAGCTTTGTAAAATATTTTAATACCTTGGTATGACTAATCCCTCCTTATTACTCTTTTGTTGAATGAAGTGTGACACACCTAAATGGATATTTCATAATGAAATTTATTTCCATTTGAATGAGACTGTTAAATTATCATGTTTATAATTTTAGAAAATTAGTTCTTGGTCTATGCTGCTTTGTTACATTAGAAAACAATGAATTATATGTTCCTCATTAATGTATTTGTTTTTCTCTCCTTTTTTGAAACTTGTTAAGTTTGGAAGACTGCTTGACCTGTGTCATCCTATTCATAAGAAATACCAGCTGGCTGTCACTAAACTTTTTGGTCGGTACTTGGTTGCCGTTGTTGTAGCCTCTGAAAAGGTAGCAAAAGATTGTATTCGATTTCTGAAGGAGGAAAGAGCTGAACCTGAGACATTCCTTGCTTTAGATTACCTTGATGTAAGAAATTTATAATCCTTAGTATTTAGTAGTGATAAAATTCTGTCTTTTAAAGTGTGTCTTTATTGCCTGAGACTATGGTAGTGATTGAAAAAATCGTAAGTTGGATGCCAGTTAGTCATTCATTCAAATGGCTGGTGTTAATGTATTGGCAGGCAAAGAATAGTATCAAGTGGGTGCTATCTTTCTTGCCTTCATATCATTTCTTCCTAATCTAGTTTTGCCATAATTTACCCTGATGATTTCAAGGACATTGCTCTAGCAGTGCACCACTCTGCCTACTAGCCAGCAATTTATTTTGTCCTATGCAAAGTATAGGAGATGGGTAAGACATATGTTCTGTCAGTGAAATGCCAACCCAGAGTCTCAGTTGTAAATATATGGTCCAGTAAATATATGTGTCGGCTCTTGGTGTGGAGCAAGCCAAATTTTGAGCCTTGAGGTATGTATTGAAAGGCCTTAGAGCATCCAAAGTTTAAATTCCTGAGGCAGGAACTCCGTCATTATCACGGCTGATATCCTTCAGTGATCTTTTCATTGCTTAATAAAGAAAATGTTCTACTTGGTCCAGCTTTCAAGTCCCTGAACTGCAGGCAGTGTGCATAGTGGTTAGGAGCACATGCCCTAGAGTTGGACTGACCTGAGTTTGAATGGCAGCCCTCCTTCTAATTAGTTCTCACTGATTTGTCCTTAACTTTTCTGAGTGTCAGTTTCATCATCTGTGAAGTGCAGAAATTAGTCCTTACCTTATTGTATTATTGCAAGGAATCACTACATGTAGTACACCTAGCGCAGTGCCTGGCACAGAGGAGGGGCTCAGCAAATGCTAACTGGGTATTAATGGTTCAGACTTGGCCTTTTGTAGTTTCACACTTTTGTTTATACCTTCTGCCCACTAAAACTATTTAACCTAGTTCATTTGCCTGTTAAAATTCTGTTTTATGTATTTCATGCTTAAGATTTTTTTCAAGGCACACTCATTTTTTAAAAATATAATACAGAAGTGTATCAAGTATAAAGGAAATACTCCTACCTCATCTCAGTGCTCAATTCCTTTATCACAACTATTTTAGATTGCTTCCATCCATACAGATTTATATAAATATATGCTCCATATATATGTGTGTGTATATATATGTGTGTGTGTTTGTGTGTGTGTGTGTGTATATATATATATATATATATATATACACACACACATACTTTGGTTGTATATAGGGTTTTCCCTTTGTTTTGTTTTACAAAAATGAAATTATACTTGCTGTTTTTCAGCAATATATTGCAGACGTCTTTTGATCTCTTTATCGACCCAACTTAAAAGTCATGTCAAAGAAGGTGTAAAAGCTTTCCTGATCGTTTAAGCCTAAAATGATTTTCTGAGTTCCATGCTATTGTGCCACTCTTTTGAAAGTATGTAAATGGGTATTGTCTCCCACTAGATTTTATGATTTTGAGAGCATGAAGGGCTTCTCATCTATTGCTTTATCCCAACTAGTTAGTGACAGAGTTGAATCTAGAAATTATATCTTCTGGCTTCTGATGAAGTATACTTTTAAAAAGTATTACACGAGCCAAAGGTGGGATATTGTTCATCAGGTTCTTGTCAAACTTTTATTGTGTATAAGTGCATACTACTAATCATTTGCTTTCATGCTTATGTATGTTCTTTGAAAAAGAATGTACTGAGTGTTTGGTTTTTATTTTAATATACCTAATATATCAAGTATATTTTAAACCTTTTAGATCAAACCAATCAATGAAAGATTACGGGAGATTAAAGGCTGTAAAATGGTGATTGATGTCATAAAGACTCAGTTTCCTCAGCTGAAGAAAGTAATTCAGTTTGTGTGTGGAAATGGCCTTGTCTGTGAGACTGTGGAAGAAGCAAGGCATATTGCCTTCAATGGACCTGAAAGACGGAAAGTAAGAGGCTTAGATTGTACTTTCGGATAATTTGAAGCAGTATTTATAAGACTAACATATTACACACACAAATATCTCTATATGCTTTCGTATGTTCTCTTATGTAGGGGAAACTAAAATAGAACCTAAGATGTTAATGGCTTCAGTAGTTTTTATAATGTTGAGTTTTCAAAAAATTAATTTCTCTAATACTTCCCCAAATCATAAATCATATTTTGGAAGTTAGATTTATTGTAGTGAGAGCCTAAAGCTGTTAATTTTTTTTTACTCTATATACAATAAATGTCCCTGTTGAATCTCAGATTTTCCCTGTACTTACATATATAATACGTGTGTTTCTGAATACCAGGAAAGATTTCAGGTGCTTATTTTACATTCTGGGTTAATTCTTCCATAGCTTCATGGAGATATTAACTGTCCTTTTACACATTCAAGGTTTTAACACATTTTGAAGTTGTAGAAATAGCACAACTGAAATGAGGTTACTAGATACCAGTCTCTCAAGGGAATAATTTTGGTTTTAAAAATATTGTTTTACTCTCAATTGAAATAGAGTTTGTATTTAGTTAAGCAGTGTTAAATTCTTCAAATTATCTGACATAGTTTTTTTTAAAACTACATCTGTGATGAAGTGTAACACAATGCCTAAGGGCATAAACTATGGACTAAGACCAGTGATACTACTTAGTAATTAATTATGTGACTTTAGGCAAGTTTCTAAACCTCTAATTTTAGTTTGTTCATCTAAATTTGGGGAAATAATAGTACTTATTTCATAGAGTTATAGGATTAAAATAAGTAATAACATGCAAAATGCTTTTATAGTGCCTAGCAAATAGCTCTCAAAAAGTGATAGTCATTTTTTATTTACTAGTCATTTTACACATTTGATCTGGAATGTCCAGAATCGCAAATTAACACAAAGCGGGGTGGGGGTGGGGGTTGGGCTATTCTTATGAAAGATAGGCATTTCCAGTATTAAATGTATTGACTTGTCTAATATGATTAACTTCTCATACATTTTAGTAGTTATATCTATAATTATCTTAATGATAATGTGATCACTGTCTTAGTAATCACTGTCATTGATTTCTACATATTAAATTCAAGCAGGTGTAATAAGTGAGCTAATACAGTATCTTCCTTACTTTGCTACCTAATTAACTATGCTAAAATTGATTTTTGTATATTTGTAAAATGTATTTTGTAAAATTGATTTTTGAAGATTTGTGTGGTCAATTTAAAGAAGTCACATGAAAATAAGATTGTGTTTAACGCTTCCTTCATTCAACATATATTTATGGTTTATATCTTGTCCACAGTAACATGCCGTACCCCTTTAGGCTGTATTTTGTTCTTACCGTTATTTCAAAATTTTAATCAGGTTTATTTGTCGTATTTTTACGTTAAGTATATTCCAGGGACTCTTATCTTCTTCCTATTACTATTATTCCACTTGAAGAATATTCTCTGTGTTTTAGGATGCATAAAACATTTGGATAGGGAGTTCCCTGGTGGTCCAGGGGTTACGATTCTGTTCTTCCACTGCCGGGGGTGGGGCGTGGGGGGCACGGGTTAGATCCCTGGTCAGGTAACTAAGCTCCTGCATGCCATGTGTGTGGCCAAAAAAACGACCAAAAAAAACCAAATATGGGAAATGCCCATTAAAACTACACTGAGATACTATTTTCACCTGTGAGATTGATCAACATAAAAAAGTTTGATAACACTTTATGGGGAAAGAGACCCTTGCATTCACTTCTGTGGGCGTGTAAATTTGTACCAGCTCTGTGAAGGGCAATTCTAGCAGTTGTACTTCTTCAGAACGTTACATACACATGTATATGAAATGATATATATAAAGATTTATTCATCGAATCACTGTATGTAGCAAGCAAAATTGGAAACAATTTGCACAAGACTATGTTCAATAAAATTATAATGCGTTCATAGAATGGGACACTATGCAACCTTAAATAAGAATGAAGCTCTTTATATACAAGTGTCAGACAATCTCCAAGATATATTCAGTTTAAAAAAAAGTAATAAGTAGAGTGTAGTATGTTACCATTTATGTAAAAAATGGGGAAAGAAGAGATATGTGTGTGTATTTGCTTATGCAAAAATATTTCTGGAAGAATACATAAGAAATTGACAGCATCAGTCACCTCTGGGGAGGATAACCGGGTGCTGGGGTCTCGCAAAGCCAGGGAAAGTCTTCACTCTTTACTCTTGTATCTTTTGGATTTTGAACTACATGAATATTTTACCCATTCAGAAATAAAAGAAAAAGTTAAAGTATATTATTTCCATATCAGTGAAAGACAACTTTAGAAATATGTATAATCTGCATAACACAAAAATTATAGAAGATCTACTTGTAACACTGAAACAGTATTTCTTGAAACAGTTGAAGTTGGTTCAGTGGAATGATTGGTTAGCCCTCAGGGCAAATTTTTAATGCCAAAAAATTTCTCCTTTTCCTAAGCCATGTTCTCTGGAACTTTTATTTAATGCGATTTAAAAATTCCTCCAACTCCTTATTTTGTATAAGATCCCGGTTGTGCCAGCCATGGTATGTTTTCAGGAATGCAACCTCCAAAGTAGGCATAGGATTACTGCCCTGAGCAACCGTTGTAAGCTATAAGTTAAGGAATTTGCAGGCTGGAAATAGAAATTATAGTCCTTCCAGAATAGGAACTTGATTGTAAATCAAATGTAAATAGGTTATTTGATACTAAATTTACTTTCAGTAAATTATTTTAATAAACCTAGAAACTATCAAAAAAAAACCCTATAATTCTATGAATTGCTGCCCATTGCATTTTTAGAATTGAAGGAGGTCTATAACATGGTGGTTATTGAGAATATGGACATTAAAAAAAAAAAAGAACATGGACATAGATGTTTGACCAACTTTTGGTTTAGGAATTTTAGTCCCTGTGTATGACTTTAGGCAAGTTTCTTAATATCTTTAAGCCCCAATCTATAAAATGGAAATCATATTTACCTCACGGGGTTGAAACATAGAATCAAATAGCATAAATGCACTCTGTCAAGCACAGTACAGTAAATGGTTGCAATAACAACAGCAGCAGCCAACCAAGCAATGAAAGTAAAAAGAATCTCAGAAAATCGTTTGTCCCTCTGCTCTGAGAGGGGAAGTTGAGTTGCCTAAGTATCATGGCTGGGAAGAGAGAGTTGGCGTTAGAACACCATGTGTATTATGACAGATTCTTAGCTCAAAGTTCTCAATACACTTCTGTCTCTTCTCTCCAAGCCAGCCCATGGATTTTTTCCCTTTGTGTTACATTTGGCTTTTACATATCGGAAACACAAGTTAATAAATGTTCGGTTTGGGAAAAAGAGCTCAAAAAGGAAAATAACCATCCCTAACATGTCCTCTAGAATAGAGTTGCCAGATAAAATGTCTGGACATACATTTAAAAGTTATTCGTTGTTTATCTGAAATTCAAATTTACCTGGGCATCCTGTATTCCTATTTGCTAAGTCTGGCAACCATACCCTAGAAAGATCTAGTGAGTACTGTGGTATATATGCCATATATTTGATAATCAACTATATTACTCTTAACCTTTATAAGTATTTGGTATATGTATAATTGGGTCTTTACTATGAGATCAAAATATATTTACTTAACTTCACATTTTTTTAATGGTATCACTTTTATATTTTAATTTAATCTAGAATTAATTTTAATATGTATTATTAGATGTAGGTATTAGCTTTTTCCCCTTAAATGGTTAATTACCGGTCCCAACATCATATATTGAATAATTTCTCTTCTTCCTACTTATTTGATTGAATTTACTGATTTCTCATCAGAGTCTAAATTATTTATACTTTGTTCTTTTTTCACCTAGTTTAATTTGTTATCTCTAATTATTATTTGTAGCTATCTTACTGTATATTTATATTTATTAGAATAATCTTTATTATAATCTATAAAAGAATAATTTCTTTTAGGAAATAGTCAAGATATACATTATAAATAAGTAAACTATTAGCCCACAAGCACTGTAAAATCATCATGTATAAAACTACACTCAGGTTCTTCTTTCTAGATCTTGATCCCTCTCCTGTATTCTTCAATTCTTAGTACCACTGTTCTAACCAATGAAATTCTGTTTTCTCCTCATGGATTTCCTTGTAACCTCTACAATTCCCAAGGCTTTCTGATTATACCACCTAAATATTTCTCAAATCTTTTTCCTTTTCTTCACTGTAGGTATTGGCTGATTTCATACTATCACCTCTGGCTTCACTTGGACCACCCCATTTTCTAGATACTTGCCAGATTGGTCTACTTAAAGTTCATATCTGACCATTTCACTCTCCTGTTTGCTGTTAGACTGTTCAGTGCTAATCCCCCAGCCCCCTCCACAAGCCCCATCTGTCCTCATTTGTATTTGATCCACATTCTTCCTGTGATGACGTACAAAGAACTCTGTGATCTGCCCTGTCTACCAGCCTCATTCTTTCCCTTCTTTCTTGAAATACAGACACATAGCTAGAGCTCTAGGAGTCGTCTTGGACTACAAAATGACTTTGAAGATTGTCATATAAGAAACACTGACACACACATCACTAGTGACACACTGTAGATGTAAAGTAAGCTTTATTTAGAACAACTTAAAAACAGAGAAGCAGTGGAGCCTGTGTATTTCCTCAGCTTTCATTCCGCAGAGGTGGACTTTGGCCAGGCAGAAACAGCGTGAGCTAAAAGTGTTCCAGGAGGGGGAAGCTGCCTCAATACCACTTTATATTTTTATGGGGAGGTCGGAGGAGTAAGCTGATCACGTAACAGTGGACTTCCTGGTCAGGGAAGCTGCTTTCCAGACCAACCAGAGCTTATCTACAGGAGTTCAGTTTCCATGCCATGGCTGTTGGTATCCAGTAGAGATCTAGTGTCCTTCCATAGTTCAGGCCTGATTAGAAAACTCATTGCCAAGCTAACAGTTGGGAGGGAAGGGAGCCCCCATGGCCTTCCAGAAAATAAGAAGCCTGTCTCCCTTGAGTAATCCAAGTACTAAGGATGGTAGAGCAGTATTATAGGAGTCTTTTAACTATGCAACCACCATACATACGCTGGAATGTTTGCCTCTGTAATTGCAAGAGAGAAATAAACTAAGTTTTCTGTTAAATATAATTAATCTACTTCTAACTAGTACCTCTGATAAGATACAGTGAAAGCCTTCAACTCCACTGGAAGCCTTCTGTGAACCTTCCAGGCTGGGTTGGAGCACCCAAATTTTAAGCTTCCAGATTACTCTGTGTTTCTATTGTCTCATACTTTACATTGTAATGATATGTTTATATGTTTCTTTTCCCTACCAGCATGACTCCCTAAGGGTCAGTACCATGTTTCACTCCCTTTTGGTCACTCCAGTCCCCAGTATAGAATGTTTCAAACACAGCAGTCATAAAGAGAATGTTTGTCTGAATGCAGGAATGAATGAGATTCCTGTCAGCTTTTTTTAAAAATTAGTTCACATTATGTGGTTTTAGTCCTCCACGAGCTGTCTCCTCTGCTTTGACTAATTAATTAGAAACATTTGCAAAACACTGAGAATTGCTTTCATTTATTCTATAAAGCATATGGTTACTCATAGGACTATAAACTTTAAGCTATTTTATACCTAAAAAATACCTTTAAGCTATTTTTGACTCCATTTAAGTTTTTTTCTTGGTCCCAGTTTCATATTCATTTTAGAGAACGTGATATTTTTGATATCCTAAAGTAACTAAGGCTGTTTTCATAGTATGTCTTTGACATGTGATGTCAGATTCTTTAAAATACAGTATTATATAATGCAGACTATGAGATATTAAATACAAATACTCTTGGTTTTTTCTTCTCTATATTGAATATGTTTAGAACTAATGTATAATTTTATTTTGAACTTTTTAAATTGCTGCTAATCTATTGCCTAGAATTGTTTGGGCCTTAGCAAAACAAGGTTTCATATTTGAGTTTGTTGGCTGGTGTCCCTCATAAGCTAGTTATCTTATTAGTGGAGTTCAGTAAGTAGTTTTTCTCATCTACAAAGTCTCAGCTGTGAAAGTTGTCATATTATGTTCTGTTTTTATCTTTATGTACATTTCTCCAAGGTAAAATATTTTTAATTTTACAGACAGTAGCTCTTGATGGAACGTTATTTTTAAAATCTGGAGTCATCTCTGGAGGGTCAAGTGACTTAAAATACAAGGCTAGATGCTGGGATGAGAAAGAAATAAAGAATTTAAGAGACAGGAGGACCCAACTAATCCAAGAATTAAAGGTAAATCCATGTTGTAAAAATTGTAGAATACCAAGTAGAGTAATTGTGTTTTTAAGCTAATTTCTTGGGCAATAAAAGTACCATGCCTATAGTTTAAAAGGTTCAAATTATGCAGAATGGAATAAAGTAAAAAATAAAAATCTTTCCCTTACCCATCCTTACATCTCAGTGGTATTTGTTAAACATAGTTTGATGCATAGCCTCCAGAAATGTACTCTGTGTATGCAAGCATATGTGTTATTTTTCTGATTTGTTTTATAATAGACTTTTGCTATTGATAGTGTTTGCAACAAGCTTTTTCACTTAATATCATAACGTGGACATGTTTTCATTTTAGCATATAGAGAACCACTATATTTTTAATGAATCCTGCCTGGCGTTTCATTATATAGATTTTGCTTATTTAACCATTGTCTAATAATGGACATTTGGTTTTTGCTATTACAAATGATGCAGCATTAAACTTTCTTTAGAGAGGGAAAATAACACAGTGCCTAAGAGTATAAATCTTATGGCCACGCTGCCTGAGTTTGAATCCTGACTCTGCCACTTACCAGCAGCAGTATGACCTTAGGCAACTTACCTTACCCCTTTGTACCTTAATTTCCCATCTGTAAAATGGGGATAATAAAAGGACCTTCCTTTTAGAGTTATTTTAAAGATTAAATCAAATATTCCAGATAAAATACTTAAAACAATGCCTGGCAAAACTCTAAGCACTATATAAATGTTTGTTGTTATATCTTTACTTGTATCTCTAAGATGATTTCCTACATGTGGAATTTCTGGGTCTAAGATGTGTGTATTTAAAATATTGATAGATACTGCTAAGTTCCCATCAAAAGAAACCTGTAGTAGAGTGTGTACGTTCCTAGATTGCAACACTAGATGCTAGCAAATATTTTTAATCTTTGCCAATCTGGTAAAGAAAAAAGTGTAATCTAATTGTTTGAATATGTAATTCTTATAACTGAGGTTGAGCATTGACTCATGTATTTATTGGTTCTTTGTAATTTTTTTCTTCTGTGAACTTCTTTTTTTTTTAATAAATTTATTTGTTTGTTTATTTATTTTTGGCTGCGTTGGGTCTTCGTTGCTGTGCGCAGGCTTTCTCTAGTTGCAGTGAGCGGGGGCTACTCTTCATTGCAGTGCGCAGGTTTCTCACTGCGGTGGCTTCTCTTGTTTCAGAGTGCGGGCTCTAGGCACATGGGCTTCAGTAGTTGTGGCACACGGGATCAGTAGTTGTGGCTCGTGGGCTCTAGAGCGCAGGCTCAGTAGTTGTGGCGCCTGGGCTTAGTTGATCCACGGCATGTGGCATCTTCCTGGACCAGGGCTGGAACCCATGTCCCAGGCATTGGCAGGCGGATTCTTAACCACTGCGCCACTAGGGAAGTCCTCTTCTGTGAACTTATTTATTTCCTGTGCATGTTTTTCTATTAGGTATTTGTTATTTTATTACCTACTTTAAGAATTATTTGTATTATAAATAAATTACCTTTAGTCATGTATGTTGTAAATATATTCATGTTCATGTTTCAATATTTCATGTTGTAAATATATTCTCTCTTCAACTTTTTTTGTCGGCTATATTGAAATGTAATTTATATACAATAGTGGTCACCAATTTTAAGTGTATGATTCAATAAGTTTTGACATGTATGTAGTTGTGTAACCACCACCAAAATCATGATATAGAACATTTCCATAACCCCCCAAAATTCCTTTGGGTTCCTTGGTAGTCAGTACCCTTCCCTGGACCCTCTGGACCCTGGCAACCCAAGCTGCTTTCTATCATTGTAGCTTTTTCTGACTTAGAATTTCATATAAATGGACTCATACAGTAAGTAGTCTTTTGTGTTATGCTTTCTTCATTTAACCTAGTGCTTTTGAAATTCATATTGTGTGTATCAAAAGTTTATTCCTTTTTACCGTTCAGTATCTGTTTGACATTTGACTTTATCATACATGTATTTTTAATCTTTATGTAGCCAAATTTATTAATCTTTTATAATTTCTGGATTTCAGTGTCATGCTCAGAAAGACCTTATTCTTTCTGAAAATGACAAAAGAAATTCAATACTTCCTTCCAAAGTATCATTGGTTGAATATTATAATCCCACACACACACTTACTCGAAATGTCAACTTTAACAGACACTAAGTCAGTAGAATGCTTTTAGATTATTTGTTTTTCCTATTTAGCTTTCTTCTTTTGTGTATACAAATGACCAGTTTTTGATTCAAGGAGATATTCTGGCAAGGTTACTCCGCTAATTTTAATCTTTTTCTGTAAGCATAAGACCACAAATTATGTTTTGATCTAAGTAAGGTATATAAATAAATATTCAGCTTTTAAAGATTTTACAAATTTAGGCCTAGGCACAGAGAAAGTTCTAGGAAGGTGGCAACTTGAAATGAATCTGGCTTCCTATCCATGTTTATACTAAGCTCTTACCTGTGTGTCTCACCTGAACCTAGTGGAGAGTTGGGTGCAAATGATGTCTTGGGTTCTGGGGGAGGCCACCAGGGAAAGCTGATGCAGGGCTTCTCTTGATCTTTGAAGAGTGCTGGGAGAAGAATCAGGACATAGGGGAATCCTGGGGGGGAGGTTAAATATTTGTCGCATGTGAATATGCGTAGTCTTGAACCCCATGAAGCTAAATATTAGTAGGTTGTGGCCTCCCTATTCCTGAGTTAGGGAGAGGCCAAAGAGACCAGAGAGACGTCTTTTCCTCCATCTCAGAGTGGGACACTGACAGTTTTCTGTTGTAATTGCTGGCCTTTGGGTGTAGAGAATGTTTGTGGGGCAGCTGCCATTTAGGATACCTTAATACCCAGACCTGATCCTCAGTAGGGAAAGAAATGCACAAATGCATTTGAGGTGTTCCAGGAGCCATCAACACTTCAACAAAAAAGTAGCAGTAAGGAAACGCAATGTAGTGTCGACCCTCTCTCTGTCCCCACACACAAAAAAAGACTTTCTGGCACTAATAAATGTATTTCTAAACTATAGAATGCAGTAGATGGATTGAGGGATGGGATTGCCATTGTTGAGAACCAAATTAATAACCTGGAAGACCAAGTGGAATAGTATCTCAATGAGGGGGAAAAATTACAAAGATAAGGAAATCATGAGAAAAATAGAGACTTAGGTAGACTCAGGAGACTTGGCGTGAGAATAATAAAAGTTTCAGAAAGAGGAAGGGGAGCACAGAGGAGAGGAAATAATTAAACAAAAAAGAAGAAATGTCTAACTGAGGATCCACCTTAATTTACCAATTGAAAGGACACACGCAGTTCCATGTAGGTTTAATGAGAAAAGGCACACATTAACACAGAAGTCCTAGGTTTTAGAGGCAAGGCTAAAATATGAAAATACGCCACCCCCCTTTAAAAAATATTCCTTGTATTTTTTTTTTTAAATCAAGTTCGTATCAGACTACAAAACTAGATGAGACTGGAATAACAGCTATAGGCAACTGAGGGAAAAGGACTACATCCCAAGATACCATTTACCTTTCAGGAATCTGCAGATAAGCAGATTCAGAGATAATGTCATGCACATACTCCATGTTACAAAAATATCAGAGAAAGTACTCTAAGCAACACATGGATTAGAACAGACCTAATTATAATAAATGAATAGGGCTAAACTAACTCAGCAAAACCTGGGAACTAGAGATGGAGAGAGAAGTAAATATGTTCCAGAGGTCTTATCTGTGAGGAAATGAAGAAGTAAGAATATTCTAAAGATTGTATCTTGGTGGGTGGGGGGACATGGGTGGGACTAGAGTGTTTAAAAGTACACTAACACAGGAACAAATAACAAAAATAATGCATGAAAAGAATAAAAGATAAAAAGTAAGATGGAGGAAATAAAATTTTTGTTTATATCAGTCATTACAGTAAACATGAGTGGATTTAAGTTTCCCATTAAAAGACCAAGATCATCATAGCTTAAAATAAGGCAAAAAGCTAAATGTCATTTGTAAGAAATTGTCTTAAAATTGAATGTTGAAAATTATGGGATGAACACCTGGCAAATGCAAACAAAAAAGAACAGGAGTGACAAAATCAGACAATGTGAACTTTAAGGTTAAAAATCCTCACCTATAGTAAGCTTTCAATAAATATTTATTGAATGAATTGAATAAAGAAGGACATTATATATTAAAAAACAAGATTTCCATTTTAAACCTCTTTGCAGCACATAGTACCTAAATATTTAAAGCAAGGATAGTTAATAAAAATGAAACTATAGTGAAACATTTCACTATATGTATGTCTTTCAAAATTGGACAGATCTAGTAGACAAAAACAGTAACTTAGAGGAATTGGTAATACAGTCAATAAGCTTAAATCCAGATTCTATTTCTAACACTTATTAGCAGTGTGACTCTGAGTAAGTTACTTAAATGCTTTTATGTTTTAATTTTCTCATCAATAATAATGGGGATAATAATAGTACCTATTTCATAGCATTGTTAAGAGGATTAAGTAGGTTAATGTAAACTTTACAAAACAATAAGTGCTCAATAAATGTGAGATATTATTTAAAATAACTATGAAACACTAAAAACTGATCATTTGCTTGTCCACAATGGAAACTTCAATAGTTTTTTTTAAAGTAGAGATTTTTATAGGTCATCTTGATCATAATTTAATGAAATAGAAATAGTGACCAAAAAAATCTTTGTCTACATAGAAATTCAGAAATGTACTTGTAGATAGTTTGGGGATCAAACAAGTAATCAAGAAGAAAGTTACAAAATGTCTTGAAAATGGTGAATACAAAATCTTTGAGATACAGTAAAGCTACATCAAAAGGAAAATACCTTCATTATTAAAGAAGAAAGATGAAATATAAGGGAATTTATTACTTTAAGAAATTAGAACCACCACAAAATAAACAACAATAACGGAAATTTTTAAAGCTGCAGTTAACTAAATAGAAAACTCCAAATAGAAAAGGGAAAAATGAATCTAAAGCTGGTTCTTTTGAAAGACTAATAAAATAGATAAACTCTTTGCAACTCTAATGAAGCGAAGAAAAGTTAGAAGTAATCATGTACAGATCAGGAATGAGAAAATTAAAATAATTTTAAGAGACTCTTACAAGCAAAAAATTATATAGTAAAAAAAATTGAAAATCTGTAAGGATGATGTTCAGAAAAATATAAATTGCCAAGATCGACCAGAAAAAAAGTGGAACATTTGAAAAATGAGGCAGTGGCAGGCAGTGGTGTAGTTGGTTGGCCCAGTACCTATCCACAACCTTTTCCTTCCTTGCTTGCCTCTATTATAGAATCATAAAAAACTAAAACAACTTGATTTCCCAAGTTTCCTTGTAGCTAGTGGTGGCTCTGTGACAGTTTTGGAGATATAAATGGGAATGTTGGTATTATCTTTTGCATTTTCTTCTTCCTGACTGGAACGCATTCAAGAGGCCTGGAGATGCAGCAGCAGTTTTGCACCAAGAGATAGCAAGCTTGAGTATAAAAACCATTGTATTAAGAAGCTGAAAGTTAGATGCCATTGTTGAGGAGCTGCATCACTGTAGACTGCTTTTGTGTGAGAAAAAAACCAAAACACATTTTTTTAAGCCACTGTTAGTTGAATGATCTCTCATTGAAAAAAGACTCCAGGAATGTAAAATAGTGACAGCAGCTATGGAAAACAGTGTGGTGGCTACTCAGGAAATTAAAAATAGAATTATCATATGATACAGCAATTCTGCTTCTGGGTATATACCCCAAGGAATTGAAAGCAGGATCTGGAATAATACTTGTACACCCATGTTTATAACAGCATTATTCACAATAGCCAAAAAGTAGAAGCAACCCAAGTGTTCATCAGCAGATGAATGGATAAACAAAATATGGTCTATACATATAATGGAATATTATTCAGCCTTAAAAAGGGAGGAAATTCTAACACATGCTACAAAATGGATGACTCTTGAAGATGTTATGCTATGTGAAGTAAGCAAGTCACAAAAAGACAAATACTGTATGATTCTACTACTTTTATGAGGTCCCTAGAGTAGTCTCATTCATAGAGACAGAAAAGTAGAATGATGGTTGCCAGGGCCTGGGGGGTTAGAATGGGGATTTGTTTCATGGGTCTAGTTTTCAGTTTTGCAAGGTGAAAAGAGTTCTGGAAATTGGTTGCACAACAATGCAAATGTACTTAAACACTATTGAACCGTACACTTTAAAATGATAAAGATGGTAAATTTTATGTATATTTTGCCACAATTAAAAAAGAAAAAGACTGGGACCAGATGGGTTTATAGCTCAGTTCTGTCTAATATAATTCTAATGTTACATAAGCCATTCTAGATCATAGAAAAAGATGGAAACTTCTCAGTTTGTTTACTAAAGGTAGTATAACTTTTTTTAATATAAATTTATTATTTATTTATTTATTTATTACTTTTGGCTGCGTTGGGTCTTCATTGCTGCACGCGGGCCTTCACTAGTTGTGGTGAGCGGGGGCTACTCTTCGTTTCGTTGCAGTGCGTGGGCTTCTCATTGCGGTGGCTTCTCTTGTTGTGGAACATGGACTCTAGGTGCGCAGGCTTCAGTAGCTGTGGCGCACGGGCTCAGTAGTTTTAGCTCGCAGGCTTTAGAGTGCACGCTCAGTAGTTGTGGCGCACGGGCTTAGTTGCTCCACGGCATATGGGATCTTCCTGGACTAGGGCTTGAACCTGTGTCCCCCGCATTGGCCCGCGGATTCTTAACCACTGCGCCACCAGGGAAGCCCCAGTATAACTTTAATATCACATATTATAAAGCTACTACAAAAAATAAAACTAAAGACTGACTTCCTTTGTGAGTATAAATATGTAATTTCTAAACTAAATATTACTATAGAGAATTTAGCAATGTAGTAAAAGAAAAATACATCTGCTGAATAGAATTTCTTCTAAGAATACATGGGTATTTCAGTATTAAGTGATCGATCCATTACATTAACAAATTAAAGGCAGGAGAAAAATCATATGATCATACATAAAAAGGCATTTGATAAAGTTCAGCAGCTAGTCCTAATTAAAGTTCTAAGTAGAAGAGTAATTGGTGGAAATTACTTCAATAAAATAAAAAATAGCTCTTACCCAAACTAACAGAAATAATTGCTTAAATGGTGAAACATAAAAACTGTTTTAGTTAAAATCAGGAAGTAGAGATATCGGCTATCACTGTTATTATTTAACATGATCTTGGAAGTTATATTAAATATAGTTAGTCACAAAATGAAATAATTTGTATAAATTTTTGAAAAGAAGAGAAAAACTGACTTTTTGCTGATAATAAGACTGTAGTTTAAAAACTACTAGATTTAATAAAATAATGGAAGGGCAACATAAACAAAACTGTGTAGTTTTTCTCTATACTATCAAAAAGCATCTAAAAAGGGAAAAATATTCTGCTCACAATAGGAAGAAATATAAGTATAAAGGCACAGTATCTATTAGAAAACTAAATCTTATTGAAGGACAAAACAATTGAAAGGAAAGACATACTATATTCTTGGGTTAGAAGTCCTCCAATTAACATAACTTGAATGCAAGTTCAATTAAAATATTACCAAGAGGGGGACTTCCCTGGTGGTGCAGTGGTTAAGAATCCGCCTGACAGTGCAGGGGACACGGGATCAATCCCTAGTCCGGGAAAGTCCCACATGCTGCAGAGCAACTAAGCCGGTGAGCCACAACTACTGAGCCCACGTGCTGCAACTACTGAAGCCCATGCGCCTAAAGCCCGTGCTCCGCAACAAGAGAAGCCACAGCAATAAGAAGCCCACACACCGCAACAAAGTGTAGCCCCTGCTTGCCGCAACTAGAGAAAGCCCGGGCACAGCAACGAAGACCCAACGCAGCCAAAAATCAATAAGTAAATAAAGAAAGTTAAAAAAAAAAATACCAAGAGGACTTCCCTGGCCTGCCAATGCAGGGGACACGAGTTCGATCCCTGGTCCAGGAAGATCCATATGCCGTGGAGCAACTAAGCCCGTGCACCACAACTACTGAGCCTGTGCTCTAGAGCCCGTGAGCCACAACTCCTGAGCCCACGTGCCACAACTACTGAGCCTGCGCTCTAGAGCCCGTGCTCCGCAACAAGAGAAGCCACTGCAATGAGAAGCCTGCGCACCACAACAAAGAGTAGCCCCCACTCGCGCAACTAGAGAAAAGCCCACGCAGTACCAAGGACAAAATGCAGTTAAAAAAAAAAAAAGATATATATATATATATATATATATATATATATATATATATATATGTATAAAACCAAGAATTTTTATTTGATAAAACGATCCTCTAATTCTTACAAATGAAGAATTTCCTGAGACTAGTCAAAAAATAGGTAACAAAAGAGAGTGTGGTAGAACTTGTGGTAGTATTCTGTATGTTACCAGCATACAAAATACTATGGAAAGCCATTGTAACCAAGCTGAGGTAGTATTGGCATAGGAATGGACAGATTAATGAAAAAGAATAAAGACTTCAAAAATATGGCCAGTATATGTGATAATTTAATATACAACTAAAATGATGTTTTAGTTTGGTGGGAAAAGGTTAGATTATTTAGTAAATGGTATTGGCACATCTAGGAAAGTAATTTTGTGCCCCATAATATGACATATAAAAATAAATTCCAGATAGATTGAAAACTTGAATTAAAAAATATTTTAAATGAGGATACATTTTTTTAAAAAGTTTAAAATGAAGACTATAGGTTCTGAAGTATCAAAGAACTCTATAAATTGACTTGAAAAAGACATGATAGAAACATCGGGGCAAAGGATAAGAGTAGTCAGTTCATAGAAGAAATCCATATGGCTAGTAAACATGAAAAAATGCTCACTATAGAATATAGTACTCAGGGGAACACAAATTAAATTAGTGTTACTTCAGATATATCAGTAAGACTTGGGAAAAATGTATATGCTGGTAGGGTTGTAAAGAAACATACTCCCTCATAACATTATTTATAGAAATGTGAATTGTTGTAGCCTTTGGGAAAGCAGTTGGTACCAGCTAGTATAATAAAAACATGAATACCTTTGACCCATTAGGCTCACTCTGGGGAATCTATTGCATGGAAATAAAAACACCAATATTTAAGGGTATACATACGAGTATGTTATTGCAGCACTGTTTGTGGTGGCAAGAACCTGGAAACCAAGTGAATGCCCATCATTACAAGAAGAGTTAAATAATTTTGTTACAGTCACACTGTGGAATAATACACAGCCATTAAAAGACTGAATTTAGAGCTTTATCAGTTGACCTTTGTGAGTAACTGAATGAGAAAAGCAGGAGGCAGAAAAGCATGTTTTATGTGATTCTAAATTTGTAAAACAAGACTGAAAAAAACAACATATATAGGTATGTATACACATGTTTTCATATACAGACCTGGAGTAAAAATACAGAAGAACATATACTAGCGAGTTAATTTGGTTGAGTAATAGGGTGGGTGAAGGGAGAAGGAAATGGATGAGGCAAGACAAGGATGCACTAAAAACAAGGCAGCACGTATCATATGATCTCATTTATGCCATTTTTGTGCCTTGGGTGGAACATGCACTCCCCATTCCTCATTTTCATGCCTGTTTCCTGTTAGGAAGATAGTTTTTTGAGGATGTTGTATGGCATCTTGGTTACTCCAGATGACTTATGTACTTAATTGCCCAGTATCAGAAGAAGGGAAGGTGGAGTGTGGATGTGGTTATATGTAAAAAGCAGTGCATTATGACGTATGAAAGCACTGTGAAAAGTGAAAGTGTTGTCTGTTATAAAATATTTTTATATTTGCCTTCCTTTTTAGGATTTAATGAAGACACTTCGCAAGGAAGCAGATTTGAAACAAATACAGACTCTAGTACAAGGAACTCATACACGACTCAAATATTCACAAAGTGAACTAGAAATGATTAAAAAGAAGCACCTTGCTGCTTTTTACCAGGTAACATAGACTTAACATAAAATTTGATGGAAATTAGAACCAGGACATAGAATTTCAGGAATTACATTTATAAAGCACCATGTAGTTTTTATATTCTTCCCCATGATTGAGGTACATTATAGTTCTTTAAGTTACTTTATTTTTATGGTTGTTAATGTTGTTATCCAGTTGTACCTGAATTTACCTTATCTCATAGATTCTCTTTTTATTCTGAAAGATACCTATCATGTTTTTGGCTTCACTATATAAAGCTAAAATGGCCATGTTAAAAAGACATTTTTTTCTTTTTTGTAATCAGGAACAATCTCAGCTACAAAGTGAACTACTAAATATTGAGTCTCAATGTACTATGTTGAGTGAAGGAATCAAAGAACGGCAACAAAGAATTGAGGAATTTCAAGGAAAGATACATAAGGTTATGAATGATATATTATTACTAAATGGCAGGTGGAATATAGTTCTAGACCAGATACCAAATTTAGGGCTTCTTCAATATATGCTAAAGCAAAGTTTGATAAATGCTAAGTTCTATTGGTTTGCCAAATTAATTTCCTTGTGTTTTTTTGAGAACCACTATTGCTAATCTCAAGAGAAAATGACTAGTATACATGGTTATTCTCTTCAGCTCTCCAGCCTCTCCTTTTCCATTGTAAAATTTGCAGCCACTTTCTTTCTCTCACTGCCCTTAACACCAGGAAGGAAAGAACTTTGTCATTTGTGTCATTTTTAAGGTTGTGTATTCACTCAGTAATTTTTTCTTGAACATTTATTATATGCCAGGCACAGTTGCTTGGCTCTGGGGCACCAAAGATATGATCATCTAGCCTCTGCTTATAAAGTGACAGACACTTTCTGGTTTAATTCATTCCGCTGTTGCTTATCTCTAATCCTTAAAAAGTTGTTTGTCACACCATCACTCAATAACTTTCACCCATTGCCTCTAGTTCTGCCTTTTACCACATGATTTGAAACTACACTTATGTTGCCCCTTAATTATCTTTTTCCAGGTTAAATACCCCTAATTCCTTAGTTATTTACATTTACTATGGATCTAAGACCAGTTCTGGTAACCAGCCTTTGGGTACTCTGTTATTTGTCAATGCCCAGAACAAAAAATAATGTAAAAATACTATCTGACCAGTTCAGAGTACCCTGGAACTCTGCACACAGAACTATAACTTTCCATGGCTTGGATTATCTACTTATACAATTTATAGCTTACTGTTGTGTCAATCATATTACTTTCATATTTAATTTATATTAAACTGAAATCTGAAAGTTTTTTAACATGTCCTGTTGTTAAAACAAGTCTCTCTTATCCTATAATAGTGCATAAATGCAGAGCTTTAAAAATATTAATGTTAAATGTTATTTTGTTGGATATGGCTCATTCTAGTTTTTCCAAGTGTTTTGAGTCTTAATTCTATGCTTCAGTCCTCTTGGTTTTACACTGCTTAAGACTCTAAAGTATTACTCAAATATAAAGAATATTTTATGTATTTATGTAGAATGTTATATTTTGGTGAATGAAATACTTCCAATTTTGTATTAAACACTTCATAAGACCAAAACACTTAAAAGGCCAGCTATGCGCTTTCTTATTTAGTTTTCAGAATAAGAAATTTGAAAATAAGTAAGCGTAGTTTATGGAGTTAAAGAAAGAGAAAGCACTGACTTTTCAGAGTACAGTGATGCTTGTTGGGATTAGTCTTTGGCCTAATCCAGGAAAATCTTGGTGGGAAAAACGTAGATTTAAGCATTGTCTATGTATTTTCTTAAAATTAATTATTAAACCACTTGGTTTGAAATAATTTAAAAGGTTGAAGATGATATTTTTCAACACTTCTGTGAAGAAATTGGTGTAGAAAATATTCGTGAATTTGAGAACAAGCATGTTAAACAGCAACAAGAAATTGATCAAAAAAGGTATTTTTATTAAAAGATGTTGGTAAGCAGTTACTTATATATAAATGTAACTATTATTTCATAATTTAAAGGAATTTGCCTGAGGTAGTCTTTATTTCAGTTCGTCAAGAAATAGCTAGTAAACATTCCTATTTTAATAAAGAGATCTAATTCTTTTATTCCACAATTTTTTAAAGAGAGAAAGCACAAATATACAAAATGAGAGAATGGGGAAATAATTACACAGTGGTTATTAAAATTTACTTAGTTTTCTGTAAATATCCATATATGGATAAAATTGTATAGTCTTTCTATAAACAAACTACCAGGGAGACAATATATTAGGTGAAAATATCCCAATTATAGTGGAGAGGAAAAAGGTAAAATACTTAGTACTTAGAAATAAACTAAGATGTGAAAGCAATATATAAAGAAACCTTCAAACAAGACTGAGAATTATATACAGAAATGTGAATTAAAAGGAAAGGCAAACTAGTTCTTTCATAGGAAGGCTCAATGTTGTAAAGAAGTTGGTATTCCCTAATTTAATCTATAGTGTACTTTAAATATCATCTCAATACGTGTATGGACAAGATTTTTTTTAACTGGATAGGTGATTCTAGAGTTCACATTCAGAACTAGTTAAGAAAAATATGAAAAAGGTAATGAAAAAGGACTAGAACTCCCAGATTTTAAAACATAGTATAAAGCTATCTTAATTAAATCTTGAGGTACTGGCTCACAAACAGAGTCCAGAAATATACTCAGATCTGTAAGGGAAATTTGATTTAAAATAAAGGTGCATTTCATCAGTGGAGAAAAGATATACTTTTCAGTAACTCAGTTGGAATACATTTGTTAGCATCCTGGGAAAAAACCTACTTGGATCCCTACATCATTCCTTAGACTCAGATTAATTCCAGCTGAATCAAATATTTTAATGTAAATAAAATGAAAGCATAAAAACATTACTAGAATAAGTCATAAGAAAATTTTTTAAAATAATCTCAGATTAGGGAAGATCTTTCAGTATGACAGACCCCAGAAGCCATAAAAGAAAAGATATTGCAAATGTATAGAAATTTAAAAAAAATTTTTGCATGGCAAAAGCATCTTGAAGAAAATGAGAAGACAAATGACAGTAAGGGGGAAAATATACATACACATGCATGTTTATATGTTCCTTTCCAATTAGTATGCCTTCTATTTTCTTATCTTATTGCACTAGCAAGGCCCTCTAGTACAGTACTGAATAAAAGTGGTGAGAGTGGACGTCCTGCCTTATTCCCAGTCTTAGGGGCAAAGCATTAAGTCTTTAACGTTTAGGTATGATACTAACTTTAAGGTGCCCTTTAGCAGATTGAGGATGTTCCCTTCTATTTATAGTTTGCTGAAATTTTTTATCATGAATGAGTGTTGAATTTTGTCAAATACTTTTTCTGCTATCTTTTGGGATAATTGTATGGTTGGGTTTTATTTTGGGGGGATAGCTTATTAATATGGTAAATTACATTGATTGATTTTAGAATGTTAAACCAACTTAGCATACCTTGGGTGAAGCCCACTGGGTCATGTTGTAGTATCCTTTTCAAATATTTTTGGATTGATTTGCTAAAATTTTGTTAAGGATTTTTGCATCTGTATTCATGAGAGTATTGGTCTATAGTTTTCTTTGCTTGCAATGTCTTTGTCACATTTTTGTATCAGGTTAATGCCAGACTCATAAAATGAGTCAAGAATTATTCTCTCCTCTTTTCTCGTGGAGAGTTTTTATATTATTTCCTTCCTAAAAGTTTGGTAATTTTTCAAGTGAAGCCACTTGGGCTACCCACCTTTCTTTATGGGAAGATTTTTAAATTACAAATTCAGTTTCCTTATTAGACACAGGGCTATTCAGGATATCTTTTTTCTTGAGTGAGTTTTGGTAGTTTGTGTGTTGGAAGGAATATTTGTGTATTTCATGTGAGTTATGAAATTTGTTAACGAAGTTATTAATATTCCCTTTTTATCCTTTTCAATTTCTGTAGGATCTGTACTGATGTGCCCTCTTTCATTCCTGATATTGCTGATTTGTCTTGTCTTTTTTCTTCTTGATGTCTAGCTAGAGGTCCTTTGGATCCTTGGATCCTTTCTAAGACCAGCTCTTGGCTTCATTGGTTTTCTCTGTGGTTTATCTGTTTCTGTGTTGTTGATTTCTGTTCTTAACTACATTATTTCCTTCCTTCTACTTATTTTGGGTTTAATTTACTCTTCTTTTTCTTGCTTTTTAAGGTAGAAGCTTGCTTTATTTATTTTACACTCTTCTTCTTTTCATGTAAGCTGTTTATTTCCCTCTAAGTACTGCTTAAGCTGCATCCCACTGCTTCTGATATGTTTTATTTCATTTTCATTCCATTCAAGATATTTTCTAATATCCTTTGTGATTTCTTTCTGTGACCTATGGGGTGTTTAGAAGTGTTATTTAATTTAACACTTGGTGGAGGGAGGATTTAGATATATTTCTGGTACTGATTTTTATTTTAATTCCATTGTGGTAAGGAATATATTTTGCATTATTTAAATCCTTTTAAATTGATTGAGACTTATTTGATAGCATGGTATGTATTGTATCTTAGTAAATGTTCCATGTACACTTGAAATGAATATGCATTGTGCTGTTGGGTGGAGTGTTTTCTGGGTGGTGCTTAGGTCAAGTTGATTGGTGTTGCTAGGTCTTCTGTGTACTTACTGATTCTCTGTCTAGTTGGTCTAGCATTTCCTAAGAGAGGAGTGTTGAAATTTCCAAGTACTTTTGGATCTCTCACTCTCTTCTTCCAGTTCTGTCAGTTTATACTTCATGTATTTTAAAGCCTTGTGACTAGGTGCATACATATTTGGGATCATTATGTCTTTTTGCTGAATTAATCCCTTTATCTTTATAAAATGCCCCTTTTTGTCCCTGTCATATTCCTTGTTCTGAAGTCTGCTTGAACTTCAATATAGTTTCTTGCTAAAGAGTTCTGCCTATCAATCATAAAAATACAACTGGAACTCTGATTGAGATTGCATTGGATTTATAGATTTATTTGGGGAGATCATCTTCAAAATATTAAGTCCTCTCATCTAAGAACATAGAATATCTCTTCATTTATTGTAATCATCTCTATCCTTTATTAAAATTTTAAAGTTTTTTTCCATAAAGATCTTGTGTGTTCTTAATTTCTAGATATTTTATAGTTTTATTCCTCTTACGACTAGTATCTATTTTTAAGATATTTTCCTAGTTGCCTTCTACTGGCTTAGAAAAATGGTATCAAATTTTAAATTATCTAACATCTGATAACTTTGCTAACCCCTCTTATTACTTATAGTAGCTTATCCATTATGTATCCCAGGTATTAAGTTTGAGGTGCCTGTGACATCCAATTGAAGGTGTAGTAGAGTAGACAGTTGAATATACAAGTTAGGAATTCATGGGAGAGGTCCAGGCTGGAAGTATAAATTTGGGGATTGTCAGTATACAGATGGTACTTAAAGTCATGTGACTGGATAAGATCACCAAGGGAATGAATGTACATAGAAGAGAGAAGAGATCCTAGGCTATGTAAGCAAGTTGAGGAGTTAAGAAGGAACTATTAAAGGAGCAGCCAGTGAGGGGAGAGGAAAGCCAAAGTGGTATTCTGGAGCCAAGTGAAGAAGTGTTCCACTCGTACACAGCCTGTGCGTCTTCCTCCTGCAGCAGAAATAAACCCCTGAAGGGTTTGTTCTTAACCACTCGTACAAGCAGCATGGTCAGTGGTTAAGACCAGGGATTCTTTGGCCCTTGACTGAGTGTGTCATGCCTGGCTCCACCACTTCCTAAGTGGGTAGCCTTGGGCAAGATACTTAACTCTCTGTGCCTTGGTCTCCCCAACTGTTAAATAAGGATAGTGGTATTACCAACTTCAGAGAGTCATATAACTTAAGTGAGTTAATTCATGTAAAAGCATTTATAACGGTGTCTGGCATATAGTAACCTCTCATTAAATATGACTCTGTTTTTATCATTATTGTTGTTGCCTTTGTATTACTAGTATTTAGCACAGTATCTGATACAATTAGTGCTTTTAAATGTTTCTTAAATGAATGATTCTATTAGCAGGCTATGTGAGGGAGAGTGGGTGGAGAAAGTATGAGCTACAGTTGATACTGAAATTCTTTTTGTTTAGAGATACGGCTTTTTTATTGAGTTATAGTTGATGTACAATATTATATATTATAGGTATATAATATAGTGATTCATAATTTTTAAAGGTTATACTCCATTTGTAGTTTTTATAAAATATTGGCTATATTCCCTGTGTTATACAATATATCCTTGTAGCTTATTTTATACCTACTAATTTGCACCTCTCAGTCCCCTCCCCCTATATTGCTCCTCCCCCCTTTCCTCTCCCCACTGGTAACTACTAGTTTCTTCTCTATATCTATGAGTCTGCTTCTTTTTTGTTATATTCACTAGTTTGTTGTATTTTTTAGATTCCACATATAAGTGATATTATACAGTATTTGTCTTTTTCTGTCTATTTCACTTAGCATAATACCCTCCAAGTCCATCCATGCTGTTGCAAATGGCAAAATTTTGTTCTGTTTTATGGCTGAGTAATATTCCATTGTATATATAAACCACATCTTCTTTATCCATTCATTTGTTGATGGACACTTCGTTTGCTTCCATATCTTGGCAATTGTAAATAATGCTGCTATGAACACTGGGGTGCGTGTATCTTTTCGAATTAGAGTTTTTGTTTTTTTCAGATATATACCCATAAGTGGAATTGCTGGGTCATATGGTAGTTCTATTTTTAGGTTTTTTTTTTGAGAAATCTCCATATTATTTTCCACAGTGGCTACACCAATTTACATTCCCACCAACAGTGTACAAGGGTTCCCTTTTCTCCATATCCTTGCCAACATTTGCTATTTGTGTTCTTCTTAATGATAGCCGTTCTGACAGGTGTGAGGTGATATCTCATTGTGGGTTTGATTTGCATTGCCCTGCTGATTAGCAGTGTTGCGCGTCTTTTCATGTATTTGTTGGCCACCTGCATTTCCTCTTTGGAAAAATGTCTATTCAGATCTTCTGCCAATTTTTTAATCTGGTTGTTTGTTTGATGTTGAGTTGTATGAGCTGTTTGTATATTTTGGATATTAACCCCTTATCGGCCATATCATTTGCAAATATTTTCTCACATTCAGTAGGTTGTCTTTTCCTTTTGTCAGTGGTTTCCTTTGCTGTGCGAAAGTTTTCAAGTTTAATTAGGTCCCATTTGTTTACTTTTGCTTTTCTTTCCTTTGCTTTAGGAGACAGATCCAAAAAATATTGCTACAATTTATGTCAAAGAGTGTTCTGCCTATGTTTTTCTCTAGGAGTTTTATGGTTTCTGGTCTTACATTTAGACCTTTAATCCATTTTGAGTTTATTTTTGTATATAGTGTTAGAGAATGTTCTAATTTCATTCTTTTACATGTAGCTGTCCAGTTTTCCCAGCATCACTTGTTGAAGAGACTGTCTTTTTGATGCTGGAATTCTTTGTGGGGACTTTATGAAGCTAGCAAAGTAGGAAAGTACATCAGGAAGGAACATGTTCTTAAATTCCCAAGTTTGGAGTTTGTGAATGAATAGCTATTTGAAAAGACTGATTGGCTAATTAAATAAGAATAAACATATAAATTGTTACTTAAAGAAAAAGATAAGGAAAGGAAACTATAGATTTTAAAGGATTTAAGAAACATATTCATATGCAGTGTATGAATCCTGATGCAGTTTTTTTTTTAATTAATGAGACCCAGGAAATTTGGCAGTGAAAGCATTTTGATATTAAGGATGTTATTATCATTTCTACCTATAGTAGTTTATGGTTATGTATTAAAAATCACTTCACTTTTGGAGATACATGTTAAAATATTTATAGACGAAATTATATGATGTCTGAAATTTGCTTTAGATAATCCAGTGGTGGGAAAGAGTGATGAGTGGGATTATAGATAAAACAAGATTGACCATGAATTGATACTTATTAGAGTTGGGTGATAGCTATATGGGAATTCATTATAGTATTCCTTTTATGTTTGTATTTGTTTGAAATTTTCCATAATAAAAACTAAAAAAGAGTTTAAAAAATAATTGAAGGACTCTGTTTACCTCTTGTAATGCTTGACTTTATTATACTAGATTAGAATTTGAGAAACAAAAAACTCGGCTTAATGCTCAACTTGAATATAGTCGCAATCATCTGAAGAAAAAACTGAATAAGATTAACACGTTAAAAGAAACTATCCAGAAAGGTAGAGAAGACATCAATAACCTAAAGAAGGTAATTAATGATGGGTGGCTGAAGTCATTGAAATGATGACTTTCTTCCATGATTAAACATTCGTTGAGTTCCTGAAAAATTCTAATAGTGATAGAAGGTGGGGGCGGGGTGCACATTTGAGAAATACTTGAAGTACAGTCCACACAGCTTCATGAATTATTAGATATTGGGAGGGGTGTGACACGGGTGAGTCCTGAATTCTAACTTGGGTGATTGGTGGATAGGAGGAGAGATTAAGGAGAGAAAATTCTGGACCTGTGGAGCATGACTTCCCTGTGTGACATCTAAATAGCAATTTCCAGCAAGTAGTTAGAGAGGACGTAGATAACAGAAGTCTAGGCTGGTTTAGGGGAGTAAACTGAATCCTTATGCGAGTGGGTGAGGCTCCAACCAGAGAGGAAGGCAGTGAAGAGCAGTGGGGTGAGGATGGAGTTCTGGAAGGAGAGGCCACATAGGTTATGAAGAGAGCCCGAAGGGGTGGTGTTACAGAAGCCCCAGAGTGGGAGGGAGAAGGAAGTGAGGAAAGTTGCCGAAAAGGTAAAGTCTGGAAAATGTCCATTTTCAAGAGGTCAAAATCTGGAAAATTGCCAATTAAGAGGTCATGGTAGCAAGAACATTTTCACTGGACAGTGGAAACAGAAGTCAGATGGCAGCAAGCTGAGAAATGAATTCAAAGTGAAAGAGAAAGGTAGGTAGTGATTACCCGGAAGTGTAAACAAGGGTGGGTCACGTTCTGTGATAGAGGTTCAGGCAACCTACAGGATAGGGGTTTACCTTGGAATGGCTGGGTTTGTTATGTTAATAATAAAATGATCTATTGACCTTATTAATGTAGAAGATGGTAAATCTACAATGTAAATCATCTCCATTCAGGCTGAAGAAAATTGTCTGAAAGTTGTGGATGAACTCATGAAGAAACGGCAGCAACTTAAGGACATATTTGTCACTCAGAATACCAACACTGAGAAAGTCCAAGCTCAAATTGAAGAGGAACGGAAGAAGTTTTTGGCTGTTGATAGGTGACTAAGAAGTTTATCAGAGTTTAAAAGATGTTTACCATCAACTTGAAATTTATTATAGGAAGTTTTATTATTTGAATATACACCCTTCGTTGCTTTTGGTCCCACATCACACCTATCAAGCACTGCAGTTTGGGGGAAAACCAAGAGAGGTGGTTAGTTGTTTAGAGTGAATAGTTCCTTTTGGTGGGTGAAAACATGGACCTATATAAAGAGTTCCTTACCCTAAATCCCCTTGACACCAGTACCTTCCTACTGGGGAGTCTCCTGCTAGTCTGTCTGTGTGACAGAGCATAGCAGGTGAGACGTAGAATCTGGAACTACACTGCATGGTTCCATGTCCCAGTTTTGCCACTTATTTACTGTGCCTTCGTTTTCTCATCAGTAAAATGGGGATAATAATAGTGCCTACCTCATAGAATAATTGTAAGGATTAAATGAGTGAGTGTTTATATGGTACTTAGAACAGTACCTAGTACACGATAAGCAGGTATGTTTGCCGTGATGATGACCAATAACGCTTTGAGTCAGCTGGCTTGTTGCACCACAGTGACATCTGCTTTCCTGTGTGACTGACACAAACAAGCGATCAGATGAAATGAGCTCTGTTTTTGTTCAACTTCTTGGCATTTCACAATTTCCCACAATGTTCAAAGACCTTTAGTATTTCAAGATACAGCCAGAAAATTCTTTGTCTAAAATTTTTGAGTGGAATTAAGTTCATTTACTCTTGATTTTTTTTTAACTCGTATTTAAACAGATCCACATCTCTGTCATCAGATTTTTAAAAACCATATAGTTCTTATTTTATTTTATTTCTGGTCCTGTTTCTGGGTCCTCTTTAACGTCCCACCTTGTTTCAACTGGTAAAACTCCCAAGCCCTCAGTAAGATAGAAGGCATTACATTAGTGGTGGTAGTAAAAAAAGTTGAGACTGTCAGGTGCATAATGACTTAACTGGTAAGATATTTCTCTTGCTAAGAGACTCTTTCTCTTGGTTTGATGTTCTAAAATGTAGAACTTATACTGAAAGAGAAATGCAGCTTGAAAAATTGTACTGATTTAAAAATAAGGTAAGTAGGGCTTCCCTGGTGGCGCAGTGGTTAAGAATCCTCCTGCCAATGCAGGGGACACGGGTTCTATCCCTAGTCTGGGAAGATCCCTCATGCCGCGGAGCAACTAAACCTGCGTGCCACGGGGCTTCCCTGGTGGCGCAGTGGTTGAGAATCTGCCTGCTAATGCAGGGGACACGGGTTCGAGCCCTGGTCTGGGAAGATCCCACATGCCACGGAGCAGCTGGGCCCGTGAGCCACAATTGCTGAGCCTGCGCGTCTGGAGCCTGTGCCCCGCAACGGGAGGGGCCGCGATAGAGAAAGGCCCGCGCACCGCGATGAAGAGCGGTCCCCGCACCGCGATGAAGAGTGGCCCCCGCTTGCCGCAACTGGAGAAAGCCCTCGCACGAACCGAAGACCCAACACAGCCAAAAATAAATAAATAAATAAATAAATAAATAAATAAAAAAGAAAATCCTTTCATAAAAAAAAAAAAAAACAAAACCTGCGTGCCACAACTGCTGAGCCTGCGCTCTAGAGCCTGCGAGCCACAACTACTGAGCCTGCGTGCCACAGTTACTGAAGCCCGCGTGCCTAGAGCCCGTGCTCCGCAACAAGAGAAGCCACCGCAATGAGAACCCCGCGCACTGCAACAAAGAGTAGCCCCCGCTCGCCACAACTAGAGAAAGCCCACGCGCAGCAACGAAGACCCAACACAGCCAAAAATAAATAAATTAATTAATTAATTAAAACAAAAATAAGGTAACTAGGAAAGGGCTGTATTGGTGCTAGCCTGATTAAAGTAATAATATTTATTATTGAAAATCCTCCCTTGGATTAAATAATTATATTCATGGCCTTTGTCAGGAGTGTTAAATTTTAAATTACAAGCATCCATGGGCTAACTCTGCAACTTACAGCACTCATAAGAAAAAATCTTTTTTTTTTCATGTAAGTTTATAACATGTTTTTTTTCCTTGGTGCAACTTTACATAATTAGTAAAATATAATCACTTTTTCATATCTGTGTATTTACAGGGAAGTGGGAAAACGGCAAAAAGAAGTTGTAATGCTTCAAACTTCTCTGGAACAGAAGCGGTTAGAGAAACATAACATGTTGCTTGATTGCAAAGTTCAAGACATTGAAATAATTCTCTTGTCGGGGTCATTGGATGACATCATTGAAGTGGAGGTATTCTAGCAAATGATTTTAAAATATGTGCACTTGTGTGGAACTTAATGTAAGGCCTTTGGCTGCTTAGTGAAGTTGCATCTATGCAGCTTCTTCCTCTTGTTCTAAAGCTCCTTTAGGGGCAGAAAAGACGTCTCTAGGAGGGAAAAAGGGCAGGATGGTCCTCATGCCAGAGGGCTGGGCATTTTGTGCAGTTCTCTTATTTCTCTTGCTAATCCATGTCCTTTGAGCCCCACAGGATGGACCAGAGTCTCTTACCTGTGCACAGATGCCCTAGAGGGGTCAGAGACTTGAACCTCTTGGAGTTAGGGGCGCTGGGGAGGCGGTGTGAGCCACAGGCCAGGTGCCATTGGCCTGCTGGCGTGAGCACTTCTCTGTACTCTGGTAACGTTGTCCGCGGTGTGTGGAGGGGTCTTGCTCTGCACCTTCACCAACAACCTGAGGTGGTTCTCAGCAGAAACGTGCCTCACTGAGTCTGTCCAGGTGGTGAGAGTGTGGGAGCGGCAGCAGCAGGCCCCACGGAGCCACAGGACGAGACCAGCGTCAGCCAGCAGTGGACGTTTCTCTGTTTGCCTCTTTCCTTCCTTCCTCGTCACATTTGTATCGCACAGTACTCTTTAGGCTGGCTGGAAGTTTATACACCCTTAGTTCTGTCACTCATGTTAAGAAAGATATGACTATACAGTTCAGGAAGAATATCTTACTGTTAGCCAATCCAGAGGATGGTGAAAATAGTTATTTCTTTTACCTCTCAGATTATCTCTGAGTTCTTTAGTGAATCTCTGTGGTCTCCCTTCCACATCCCTCCTCCCATGTCTGCTCTGCCCCCAGTCAGAAATCCATGCATTTCCATCCAATTTCTACTCCAGAAGAGGCCTGGGGCCTTCAGTCCTTTGGGTTCTTCAATTTGAAGTAACTATAAAACAATTTTTCTCTTGCTAATATTGACCACTTCTCATAGCATAATTCTGGTGTGATATTATACTCAGACATCCTTTTTCTTGGGAATTCCCTGGCGGTCCAGTGGTTAGGACTCAGTGCTCTCACTTCTGGGCCCCCGGGTTCGATCCCTGGATGGAGAACTAAGATCCCGCAAGCTGCGCAGCTCAAGGCATCAGATGACTCATATAGAAGCTTAATACAAAATACGATGTTGAATCACATAAATAGGAATCGTGAGATTCAGGATTACATTTTGTATTCAAGTTCCACTTCTTTGTGAACCATTTTAACATAAAAATATTACATAAAATATAGACTTAATTCCAAAAGTAGTTTTATTGGGTTTGTTTCAGCTGAGAACATCTAGAAAAGAGTGAGTAACAAAGGGGTTTTTTTCTCTTAATTTGTAAGTCTTTGTTTTTGGTATCAGCATTACACCAAAGACCAGCCTACAGGTTAGTAAGTGCTCATGTATTTGTCCCTTCTTTCCTATTCCTCTCTCCATTCAGAGTGATATATATTGAAATTGAAATATATTGCTATGTTGTCAGCATTGCATTAGGCACTGAGACCACAGCAGTGAGTATAACTGCCAAAAATCCCTTCCTTCACATTCTGCTAGGGGAGAGATAGGCACAGAAACAAAATGGTAAACAGATAAAATATTTATGTATTTGGTGATGCTGTAGGCTAAAGAAAATATAAAGCAGGGAAGGGCATAGAGAGTATTGGTGGAGGAGAGTTTGCAATATTAGATGCAGAGGCCGTGGATGTCCTGAGAGAAGGCAGCTGGTTAGCAGACAAGGTAGAAAATGAAGAGATGCAGACATCTAGGGGAAGGGTGTCCAGGCAGAGGGCAGTGTGCCAGCCCTAAGGTGGACGTGTGCCTGGTCTGTTCAAGGAGGCCAGTGTAGTGGGAGCGGAGCGAGTACCAGGAAGACTGGCACCAAGTGAAGTTAAAGGGGAAGGAGAGGCCAGACCATCATGGCCTTGCAGGCCAACATAAGGGTTTTAACTTTCAATCTGCATGAGGTGGCAATCAACTGGAGGCATTGGGACAGACAGATGAGTAGAGATCACCATTTCAGATAACAAGGAAAGGGCTTCATATGTTTTTCAGTTGGGACCTGAAGCAGAAAGTACCCAGGCAACAATGGATATATATGAAAAAGAAGAAGCCATTGAAGTAGACTACAGCTCTCTAAGAGAGGATTTGAAGGTAATTGAAAGATTTCTGTTGTTCATGACTAACTCATGGTAATAGTGAATATTTAAATACTGCAGAATAATTTTAGATGATAGAGCATAAATTTAGGGGAAAAAGTAGATTTCCTAATGATTTTTTAAGAAATAGTCTAAATAGGTTACACATAAAATGTTTAAAACATTTAAAGTTTTCATATCATCGTTTCTCACTGTGTGTTCTGTAGAACACCAATACCGTGAAATGTCTTGCCAAAGAAGAAAAGTTTCCGTCAGTGTTTTGAAAGTCTATTCCCTTCTTGGAGATTCAGAATGAATAATAAAGTCTTTGAGAAGTCCTGAAATAGACAAAAGTAGCCAACATACTCCAGCATCCTGAATTGCCCTGTCCGTGTCCCAGTGCAGTACCCTCAGGAGGTGACAAATCCTTCACAGCTACAGAGCACAAACCTGGAATCCAGTTTCATGGTCTCATTAATTTAGCAGCTCTTACTCTTTCTCTTAACCCTATAGCCATATTTTGCTTTGTGTTTTGACTTCATCCTGAAGCTGCTTCTCTCATGAGGGCAAAATGACTGTAGCCTTTCTTGGCCTTCCAGCCACCTAACCACAACCCTCAGAGAAGAGAGAGGCTGCCTTTTGTAGTGGTTCTGTTCTAAAGATTGAAGAAAGGCTTTTCCACAAAGCTCTACCAATTGTCCCCTAATCACAGTGGCCTAAATTGGGTCACATGTTCATTCCTGACCAATCACTGTTGGGGGTGGGATGGACTTAGCTTTAGACCAAGCAGGGTTCATGGGACGTATAAGGGAGAAATGGTCAAACATGGGCTCTGTTAGAAAGGAAGAAATGGAGAATGGACACCAAGTAGCAGTAGCTACCACATCTTTTTTTTTTTTTTTTTTTTTAATAATTTTATTTATTTATTTATTTATTTTTGGCTGTGTCGGGTCTTCGTTTCTGTGCGAGGGCTTTCTCTAGTTGCTGCGAGCGGGGGCCACTCTTCATCGCGGTGCACGGGCCTCTCACTGTCACGGCCTCTCTTGTTGCGGAGCACAGGCTCCAGACGCGCAAGCTCAGTAGTTGTGGCACACGGGCTTAGCTGCTCCGCGGTATGTGGGATCTTCCCAGACCAGGGCTCGAACCCGTGTCCCCTGCATTGGCAGGCAGATTCTCAACCGCTTCGCCACCAGGGAAGCCCAGCTACCACATCTTTTAATTTCAGATGTTTCTAATGTATTTTGTTAGATTTGTTGGGCTCTTTTCATTGTACTTGTGGTACTTTTGGCAATCAGAAAAAAAGCTCTTATCTATTTTATAGTCTATTCAGTGCCTTCGTATTTAGGACGTCCTTCCCCACGACATTACTGAGTAAATATTTATAAATATTTTCTTCCTGTTAGTGATTTTTTTGTTTTCACTTACCTACTTAATTAATCTGAAATTTATCTTTATATATGGTATGAGGTAAGAATCTGTTTTTTAAAAGGTACGTAAGTTAACCAGTTTACTCAACATCTAAATAATTCTTTTCCCAATGAATTAAAATGTCACCTTTATCAGATATTAATTAACCCCCTCTAGGGGGGGTCAAGAAAGTTTTCCTGGAAGGTGATGCCTACATCACTTTTTCCCTTCTCTCTTGACTCAAGTTAGTTCTGCTCATTGTTTAGGTTTCAGCTTAAATGTTACCCCTCCAGATGGGTTGGATCCCTTCTGCCTGCCCCATAATACCTGTGCTTGCCTGGTGGAGGGTTTCATGCTGTTGCAGACGCCAGTTTGCATGTCTGACTTCCCTGTGAGCTCTTTAAGGGCAAGGACAGAATAGTTTTCATCACTGAATCCTCAGTGTCTAATACATAGTAGATGATCAATATTTTTTAATGAATGAGTAAATGAAGTGATACGTGAATTGTTACTTTTTTAGCCAGATTAAGAAAGATGAAGGTGCAGCGCGTTCCAAGAGAGCAGCATCTATGACTCTAGAGCTATGAAAGAGCACAGCCAACTTCAGGAAGCTACAGCAGTGTGACCTGACCGCACTGCAGACTCAGAGAGGGCTGCAAAGGAGGGCAGGAGTGGATGCGGAGGGAGATGGGTCAGATCCCGAAGGGCCCTGTGCCTAATTATTGTACCTTAGCAGTTTGGATCTAAATGGCATGCTAACCATTGCTGTTCTTTGCCAATAATAGGCTCTACTACCTGATAAAGAAGTTGAGGCCCACCTTAGACTCCTGCGGCAACAAGTAGCATCCCAGGAAGACGTCCTGCTGAGGACGGCGGCCCCAAACCTCAGAGCCCCGGAGAACCTAAAGACTGTCAGAGACAAGTTTCAGGAGTCCACAGATGGTGAAATGAAGCTTTAGTTGTTAGCAAGATAATATGCATGGGTGTTAGGGGTTTTGATTTCTATAACAATTACTAATAATCCCCCCGGAATTGTACCTTTGTTTTTATTATATATATTTTTTTCCTCTGTTATCTTATAGTAATGTACTTTTAATACTGAATCACTAATACAGTCCTTTTTGAAAAGCGTTCTTCTTTAATTTAAAAACAGGTGTATTGATTATTTTAGAATAGTGTCTTATTTCATACCAGCATAAGAGGCATATTAGATACTCTGTTGGAGTTTGCTATTATCATTTAAAAATCAGCCCTACCAGAAAAAGGGCTCATCAATTTTAAGTCATTTTCTTGGAATTAATAACAGTTGAGGTGTTTTGAAGGTAGATTTTACTCAAGACAACCAAACTCAAAATCTAGTTTAAAAAGTATTTTATGCTTTAAAGTTGAAATAAGAGAAGCCCTTGGTGGTCTCCAAAATAAAGAACATTGATTCTCTCTTAGCTTTTGAGGCCAGCAGAAAGGAAGCCAGAATACGTAGGCAAGAGTTTGAACAGGTGAAAAAAAGGAGATACGATATTTTCAGCCAGTGTTTTGAGCACATCTCAGTCGCGATTGATCAGATCTACAAGAAGCTCTGCAGAAACGACAGTGCCCAAGTACGTATTTTTCACCTCAAATATGAGTGGGAACTTCGTGTTATTGGTGGTGTGTTTTTTTTCTGGTGGGAAATCACCACCACACTATCTGAATGACCCACTTACTGGGCAAAGTCAGCTCATGAAAATTGGTTATTGCAGTGACCTGTGTTCTAGGTCCTACTCATTCCACCACTAACCAGCCTGGACAAGTCAGAATCTCTCTGGTCCTGCTTCTTCATCTGCAAAATGAGTGGGTTAGATCATTTGGTTTCCAGGTTCTCTTTTCAGTTCTGGAATTCTGTCACCTGTACTAATTTGATTTTATAGAGCCGTCTCTGTAGTAAAGTTAGGGTAATGTAGACGATCTGGGGAAAATGGTTGATATGGGGTCTGTGGAGTTGCCCAGAGTAACAAAGGAGAGGGAAAGAACTAAAGGCAGCGTTCAAATCTAGATACGCCCCTTGTACTGGTAATCTCTCCATTCCGTGATCAGCATCCATAGCAAATACTGTGGACTTGAATGTAGACTAAAGATGTAGATCTGATCTTATGTATCTCCTTTTCCCTCTTTCTCATGGTATTCTTTTATGACTGAGGTAATCCTGAATCATATATTTAGAATTTCCACCAAAAATAACTTATTTTCAGTAAAGTAAGACTAAAAGGAACCCATTAACTCCTTGAGGGCAGGATTCATCAATAAAGATTTGATGAAAGGACCAATGAAAGAACTGAATGAAGATTGTTTTGGTAAGACTGCAGCATATGCTTCTGAGCTTTGAATGGTAGCCTGGTGGGAAGGCTTTATCCTTTATGTATGTTAGAATGTTTTCCCTCTACTCCCTGCCCCAGATACCATTGCTGTCTGTGATTACATATAGAGCTAAATACATTATTTAGAGGCATTGATATTTTTCCATCAAAATGGAGGAAAATCTAACCAAGAGTATTTTGTAAACTCTGTTGCAATTCCAAGTTGAAATTTACTAATAGCTTTTCTGATGCTGCTAAATAAATAACATGTGTTTCAGGCATTTCTTAGCCCAGAAAACCCAGAAGAGCCTTACTTGGAGGGAATTAGCTATAACTGTGTGGCCCCAGGCAAAAGGTTCATGCCAATGGATAATTTGTCGGGGGGAGAAAAGTGTGTGGCAGCTTTGGCTCTCCTGTTTGCTGTGCACAGGTAAGGTCACAGTGAGCTATATGATTTTGCATCAGGGCAGAAACCAAATAGACCTTCCTACAGAAGACCTGCTAATTACTTCTCTTTAGTCATATTTAGCGTATGTGATACAAAACTGTTTTTTTCAGCCAGACAATTCAGGTTATGCTGTAGGCCTGTAACAATTTAGACAGCAAATCTAAGAGAGAATTCAGTCTTTGACAGATTTTTATTCAATTTGTTATTATCAGTAGCTACTAATATTCCAGCTTCATAGAAAAGAAAGGAGAAAAAGGAGGATCAAATGGCCAGATGTGAAATCAGGATTGCCAAAAAACAGTACTAACAACAAAGCCAAACAAAATAAAAACACCTAACTTGTATATTATTTTCCTTGTCCCTATTCAGAGATCTGCTATTTAGTAAGGAATGTTAAACAAAGTATTTCTTCTGAAAAAAATGTTTAACCTCCTCATTTCCACTGATGATGGTGACACACTTATGTTTGTAAAATAAAGGGAAAAAATGTTAGCTAAAATTAAGGCAATTAACTTTTGACATTCAAAGCATTAGATGAAGAACTAAGGTATAGATGATGCTGCCTCTCTATTTTCATGATCAGAAAGATCAACATAAAAGTTTTACAACTGCTCTCTACTGGTCTCAAGAAGGAAAAGGAATTGGCAATTACAGGAAAGGAAAAGAAAATGCCATTAATTCAGGAGGACTTTGGGAAAAGCAGGAGGCAGGAACTTAAACAGGAGACTGTGTGAAGTAAATCTTAGCAGAATAAGACTAATGCTAGGTGTCACCCCCATCCATTTATTCAACAGATATTTATTAAATATTTACTGTGTGTCGAGTGGTGTTAACAGACATTAGAGGGACTTCCCTGGTGGTCCAGTGGCTAAGATTCCATGCTTCCAATGCAGGGGGCCCGGGTTCAATCCCTGGTCAGGGAACTAGATCCCACATGCCGCAACTAAAGATCCCGCATGCCACAACCAAATAAATAAATATTTTTTTAAAAAATAGACATTAGAGACAGCAGTGAAGAAAACAAATTCCCTGCCTCAAAGATGCTTCATTTTAGTTGAGGAAGACAGATGATAAATAAGGTGTATTAGTAAAGTAATTCTCTAATATAGAGACTATTAGAAAATGACAGATGCTATAGAGAACATTAAAGAAGGGAATGGCAATAGTAACAGGGAAGGGTTTGCAATATTTAAGTCTTCTGGGAAGGCCTATTTGAAAAGGTAGTATCTGAGCAAAGATTTGAAGAAATTAAGGGAGCAAGTCACGTGGATGGATGTTCTAGGGGAGAATTCTAAGGGAAGAATGTTCTAGACATGAGGAACAAGTGCAAAGGCCCTGAGGCCAGAGTGAGCCTGGCGCCTGTAGAGAATAGACTGTATGCAGCAGTGGCAGGCACAGGGTTAGGAAACTCCTGTAGCAGTCAGGGTGGAAGATCATGGCGGGTTGGACTAGTGTGGGAGCAGACAGGGCGTGGGGTAGGAGGGACCCTAATCAGCTGGAGTGATAAGAGCTGCCATTCACTGAGCTGGAGAGGACCACAGGAGGGATGGGTTTGAGGGGTAGGTGAGGAGTTTGATTTTGCATGAGTTCAAGCTAGACACCCACATGGAGTTGAGGAAGCTGTTGGACCCATGAGGCCAGAGTTAAAGAGAGAGGTCAGAACTATCAATAGAAGATCCTTAAAACCTTGAGAGCAGATGAAATCACCAAGGGAGCTAATCAGATAGAGGAGTGCTCTAAGCGCTGAGCCCCGAAGGCACTGCAGTGTCAAGAAGTTAGAGAGATGAGGAGGAGCTGGTAGGAGACTGGGGCCTGTAGCAGTGGGTGAGGCACAGGGAGTAGACCATGTCGCTGTCCTTGACGTCAGAGGAACGGGGAGGACCGCCCCCCGGTACCATCTGCAAAGGTCACCTGGGATGTGGACTGAGAATTGAGCGTTGTATTTACTGACATAGAGGTCATTGGAGACCTAGACGAAAGCATCCAAAAGGACGTGTTTTATTTATTTATCCTGAATACTCTTAGTCCTCTCCTCCAAGTCTTGTAAAACAAAGTTGTAACTTAAGCGATTATAATTTTTTTCTAGTTTTCGGCCTGCTCCATTCTTTGTTTTAGATGAAGTAGATGCAGCCCTGGACAATACTAACATTGGCAAAGTAAGTTCCTTTCTGCTTTTAATTTCCAGTACAGTGTCTATAATTCAAGGATCGTGATGCAGTCAGAAGGCAATTTACCCTGAACAAACAGTTTATTTGATAGTTGCTGGTTAAAAGTAGATTTTTCTAAGTTAAAAATCTAAAAACAAGATGATTCAGGGTAGCAGTTTTCATTCAAGGTTTAGGGGACCCTCAATGAGTTGCTGGGGAGTCAAGTGAGAATCACTATACTGGATCCACAACATTGCTACTGGGTGAGTTGCTTTTCCCTAAATCTAGGTTTTGGGACCTAGAGCGTCCTTAATAGTAGGCCACATGGCAAACAGGACCAAATTAGTGTTTAATAAAGTCCAAAAATAACATATCTAAATAAAATTCCAAAGGAATTAAAGTTCAAAATTCTGCTCCCCTTCATTTATTAAAATTTATACAGTCATTTACTGCACTTGCACTGTTTTCAGTATTTGAGACCATGAGGGAACTAAGGACACAACTGAAAGTCAGCCTTAAAGATCAGTGCATAGATACACAAAGCCACCTGAGAGACAGGCTCTCAGACCACACATCCTGACTGTAAATTTTTGACCTGAGAATGGGGTTGACCATGGACATGTGACCAAAGGATAGAGGCAAACACTGGCAGTACCTGTCACTGCCCAAGGCTGGGACAGCTCCATCCTGCAGAGTCCCTGTGTTGTGGTCCTACTTCCAGAGCCATCCATTTCCAGAAATGGATGAATGAAACTCCTGGTTCTGATTCCCGGTTCATCCATCTTCCAGAAATGACTGGGCTTTGCATTTACAGCTGCTTACAAGGAGGCTGCTCTGGTCATGCTGACAGAGATATCTGTTAATTTGTAAACTGGCATTCTGGTTTATACCTTAGTCTTATGAGCTTGGTTAATGAGTCCAGCCCCGAGAGATGTATTCAGTCTTGGGGTGCCACCCTGATAGGTTGAGTCTCTGAAACTGACCTCCCTGATTCCTTACTCTGTTGAACCTCATGTGTAATGCCTGGGAGAGTCAGGGGATTTTTCAGGAGCTGCAGCCTGGGGTAACTTCTAATTTTAGGCAACAATGTCATCTTTCAGATTTCCCAGGCTGTATTCATCTAACCCAAACCTCTCTAGGACCTTATTTATTTTTTTATACTTTTTTTTTTTTTGGCTGCGTTGGGTTTTTGTTGCTGCGCTCTGGCTTTCTCTAGTTTCGGCGAGTGGGGGCTACTCTTAGTTGCGGTGCGCGGGCTTCTCATTGCAGTGGCTTCTCGTTGTGGAGCACGGGTTCTAGGCGTGCGGGCTTCAGTAGTTGTGGCTCGCGGGCTCTAGAGCACAGGCTCAGTAGTTGTGGCGCATGGGCTTAGTTGCTCCGCGGCATGTGGGATCTTCCCGGACCAGGGCTCGAACCCGTGTCCCCTGCACTGGCAGGCGGACTCTTAACCACTGCGCCACCAGCGAAGTCCCGGACCTTGCTTTTTAAACATGTCACAGCGTACATAAGAATAGCACATCAACACCACACCCATAGAAGTTAGAAAACAAGTCCAAAGTCCCCTGAACCTTGTAGAGAACAGGCAAGAGCCACATTCTGTGACCTACCAGAGACTTCAGGATTACTGGGGGAAGAAGAAAACACGGGAAGAAAAGAAAATCTTGATTTGTCTCTCTTGGATGCCAGCCAGTCTGCATCAGCTAACTGGACTCCATAGCCTCAGTCATTTGGGAGAAATTTCCCCTCAGAAGGTTAATTTTAGTACTTTGTATCCCATACCCTTTGTGTGTGGGCTGGGGGTGGGACCCATCACTGTGGACTGCCCCTTCTCTCTGTAGCGTTTAAGGGATCCGTATCTTCTAGCAAAATTTAGATGTTCGTATTAGTGGCATCTTCACATACTAGGTCTTTCTTAAGACTCTTTTCTATTTGCACCTATCCTATGTATTAAAAACCTCTAAATTTCCAGCCTCCCTTTGAGATTTACGTTCCTGGCACCCCGTTGCTGAATTGAGTATGAGCAGTGATGTAATATGAGCAACTGTGAAGGAGCTTCCACTCCCTCTTGTGATCAGGGTGCCCAACACTTATCGTAGGTAACTTTCCTAGCAAAATGCATGCCTTAACGTATTTGCATCCCATCTCCTCTTCCATTCTATCAACATCCCAAGACTTTTTAAAGACCTGAATCATAGTGGCTGCCATTGCCTCTAATGCGGCAGTTCCTTCTATGAATTCAGCCTCTTAGCCCAAAGCCGTTTCCCTCCTCTCTCATCATTCACCTCAACTAGTGACTCATTCCTCAACTGAAGCTGCCATTCCTGCTTCCAAAACTTGTGTCCTTAGTATCTTGGGTGCAGTCAGGACCAATACACATGGAGAAGACACCCTCTGGGCTTGCAGAGAGATCCAGGGAGTTGGCAAGTATCTTGTTAAACTGTGGTTTGAGTCTAAGTTCTTTATCATTCTCCAAATTCTGAGTAGTTTGTTCACCAAGACCCATTTCTATCCAGTCTTTCTTGTTCTTATTCTCATTCCTTGGAATTAAGCCTCCTGAAGGAGCTGTTGAGCTCCCCTCTAACCAAATGAGTTGATTATGGATTACGAATACATATATAATCGCCATATTTTTCCCATCCTGAGGCTTTGCTGGCAATGTAGGTAGTTGCAAGTTTAAATACCAGCCCTTCTTCACCCTCATAAAATATGAGTGGTAGTTTTATCTTGTTGTAAAGGTTGATTGCATATTCACATGATAGTATCTTAAGTTAGAGCTTTATTCTTAAAAAAATATTCTTCCAAGTTTTCAGTTATAGAGTTAACGAGATTTATATTTTTTTTACTAACCTCTTATTTTACAATCTGAGCTATTTCCATTTCTGCAGTTGTAGTGGATTTACTGAATTAACAGAAAGGGAAGTAAGTGCCTTGTCACCTAAAGTGGGCAGATTCAGAGACATGCAGAATCACTGTCCTCAAGACCCCGAGAAAGGAGGCCTTTCTTTACTCATGAAATGTGTGCTTTCTGTTTCCTCCCAGGTATCAAGTTATATCAAAGAGCAGACTCAGGAACAGTTTCAGATGATAATCATTTCCCTAAAAGAGGAGTTATATTCCAAAGCTGATGCACTGATAGGCATCTATCCAGAGGTAAAGATAAGTAAATGGGGGAGAGGAATAAGATCACCTTAGAGTGTCCTGACAGCACAATTACAAGTTCCTAGTGAAGTCTATAGATAGTTTGATTTCTGCAGTTTATAAATATAGGCTTAAATGATTTTTTAATCAAATAAGACTTAACAGTAATTACTCAGATATTTTTCCATGGCAGTACACAGAAATTTAAGATATATTTTAAGTGAAAAAGCAAATCGAAAATTGCAGAACAGTATGATAATTGTTTATAAAATAATAGTACATATTAACTTAGAATAAATTGTCGATATTGTATATTTCATATTTCTGTAATGTTTGAATGTTTTAGGCAAAAACAAATGCATTGTGATAGAACAAGGAACCATTTATCTTCCAAAACTAACAAAGGAAAAAAAACAAAGAAATTGACAAGTTCAAAGTTGTAGAGTAACTTCTAGAATTCAAACACACCTTTCTTGAGCCACTGAAAATACCTGAGCTAATGGAGCAGGGCAACTCATTCAAATCATTCAATTCTTGGACAATTAGGTTTTATTTCCTGCATTTTCCTTTAAGCTAAGATAAAAATTAATTTCCCTTCCTGTGCCTAATTAATGTCAGGGGATCACTGGAAATATGCTGCCGGAGAGAAATGGAAATTCTCGTTACCAGTGTAGGAGAGGGATAAAATCTTTTCCTACCCAACTCAGGTTCTCTGGCTGGGGCCCTGTAAATTAGACCAGCAATAGATAGATTAACAAGAGAAAAACAGGTTCTTAATATGTGCATCATGTGTGCACACATGGGTACACCCAGTAATGAGTAACTCAATGGGGTGGCTAGAACTTGGACTTATATACCATCCTAGGCTAAAATAAGGAAAAGAGTCTTGGGGCTTCTGGGCAGGGGAGGCAAGTGATGGGAAGGTGACCAGGAAAAGTACAGTAAACAAGGGCTGTTCAGTCAGATTTGCTCTGCAGATTCAGGTGCCTTCTCCACTGATAAAGAGTTAAGAGTGGAAAGGGTGTCATCTTTTACATAAATGTACACTTCCTTTACAAAAGGAAAACTTGTGCCTGGTTTTTGGAGCTTTACCTACATCTGCTGGTTTTCAGTAGCCTCTGACTCAAAACAATCCATATGCAAAAGAGGCATGTTTTCGGGTGGCATATTCTGGTACCCTTTACCAGATTAATACAAAAAATAAATAAAGCTGTTGTAAATGCAGAGAAGTAATACCTTTTTAGGTGGCTATAAGGAGGTTCCTTTTTAAATGCAAATCTAGACTCACTAATGGCTCTTATTTTACATTTAATAGCACTTATTCCCTAAGTAAAGGAACTGACTTTTAACTGTCTTCTCTCCATTTCAGCATGATGACTGCATGTTCAGCCGAGTTTTGACCCTAGATCTGTCTCAGTATCCAGATACTGAAGACAGAGAAAGCAGCAGGAGACAGCAAGAGGCCCGTTAGGACGCAGAGTGCCCCTGGGCTGTGAGAGCAGAGTCACGCAGCGGTCAGGCCAGTCATTGTTCTCTCTGCCATTCAGTCCCACGCCGCTCCTGAGTAACAGACTTCTGGAGCAAAAGCTAGACATCTATCTAGCTGTCTAGTTAGACCTGCCATTCTTTAGAGACCAAGTACTAACTGAAATTACACAACTCCAATGGCCTGTGTGCCATTTATGGAAAAGCTTAATTTGCTACCAAAGATGCTGTAGCTCACTTCCATTAAGGAGTGCTCAGGCCCCATTCCAGTAGGTAGTATTTCCTGTGAGAGTTAGCTCTGAATGGGCTTAAAAAAGAAACCACCATAGTTTTAACTTCCATTTTGAAAGCCAGTCAGAAAGTTTTCAAATCCTGCATCATCTTTACTCTGATCTCGCCTTGTATGTTTAAGTAATCTTTAAGGGAAACTCTTAGTTCCTAAATATGCTAGTTATAAGGTGTTAAACCTGTGTTTTATGGAAAATTATTTCAGAGGAACTGAAGTCAGTATTGAAAATGCCAATAAAAAAGCCTAATTTCAAATGTCTACCATCTACAGTTTCAGAAACAAAACTTTAAGGTGAAATTAAATTATGTCTGCTTCAATGCAATTTAAATTTTTCTGAATATAATTTCTGTTAAGGAAACATTGAAGAACACAGGTTTTCCCAAGTAACAACTGACTTCTCCACTTAAACAGTCGTCCTTATTATCTGTGGGCATCACGCATGCCAAAATCCAAGCACGCTCAAGGGCCTTATTTAAATTGGTACAATATTTGCATATAACCTATGCACATCCTGTCATATACTTTAAATCATCTCTACATTATTTATAATGCCTAATACAATGTAAATGATACGTAAATAGTTGCCTGTATGCGGCAAATTCAAGTATTGCTTTTTGGCATCTTTTTTCCCCGATTTTTTTTTTTTTTGGCTGCACCACGCAGCTTGCAGGATCTTATTCCCCCAACCAGGGATCGAACCCGTGCCCCCTGCAGTGGAAGCACGGAGTCCTAACCACTGGACCACCAGGGAATTCCCTTTCCTATTTTCAATCCAAGGTTGGTTGAATCCACAGATGTAGAACCCATGGATACAGAAGGCCCACTGCTGTACCTTGTTAGGGGTAGGAAAGAAAGGTGCAGAGTTTTCAGTAGTACTTCATTCCATTTAAAAATGGAATTAAAATATTCTAAGGTGCTGGTGGTCTTGTATTTAAGGCTGCTTTGGGCCCAAGTGCTAATTAATTAATCAAGGAGTGGCCTCCTGAAGTAATGGCATCTCTTTTGAACAACATTCATTATCTCAGGTAAAACTTGCTTTCCTGTGCTCCATCAGCTAGTCTCTAAGAACTTGAGATAGCAGAAGCCACTAGTCCTTTGTTCCTTGTTTTAGTGCTGGTAATACCAACTAAATCACCACCGCCTTCTGCCTTGAAAGGCATCAACTTTACATTGAAATGTCCCTTCGGTGACACAGGAGCTCAGTGTAGACGCTTTTATCTGCCTGGGCTGTTCTCTCTGTCTTGTAACTTGGACTCGTGGATTGCCGGTGATCCTTGAGTAGGATCCCTGTTCTGTCACAACGCAGTAAGTACCCCCATATTCCTGAAAACCCCAGCGCCATGCAAAAGTACACAATGAAAACCACCAGGTGATGGGAAACATGGGGTCCAAAAAAAAAAAAAAGACAGGAACTTAATAAAGAGCTGGTTTTATACACACTAAATAGTTAAGAGACTCACAAATACTATAGCGCATATGGCACTTCATCTCAAACACACTCAGGCGCTGGCTTGTGAAACGGGCAACCCATCGGGTGAAGCCTGCTGCTGAGGTCGAGTGGGGGAAGGAGGCTTGTGTGAGGGAGCTGGCCGGGGGCTGAGGAATGGGCCGTGTATCCCCCGCAGCTCCACGCCGCCGGCCGCAGTCTCCCGCTTTCACCTAGAGCAGGTCCAGCAAACTTCTTTAAGGGCCAGAGAGGAATACATATTTCAGGCTTCGATGAGGGAGCAAGGAGACTATTGTGTAGGTGTCTGTATAACTATTATTTAAAATATAACCATTTAAAAATGTAAAAGCTATTCTAAGCTTGAGGCAGCAAACAAATCCATACTTAGTCACTCCCTGACCCAGTGTTTCGCAGAGACAAAATTATAAATAAGTGAACGAGTTATGCTCAGATTGTTTCTTTCTAACATATCAATCTTGTTGGAATAAATTTGCATTTTAAAATAAGAATCACAGCAGAACTGACTAGATATATTCATTCATTACAACAAGAAGGCCTCCAATTCTTCAGCATGGCACTCAAGAGCTCGTCTTGAACTGGCTCTACTTTTCCAGTTTTATGTCCTGTTTCACATCATTTTCCATGCTTGTGATATTGCTACACCCTATGTTTGACCAACTTTCAAATTCACATATCTTGCCCGGATTGCACTTTATAAATGTGTCTCTTTTTAAAAAGCCAACTTAGTTTGCTTTTCAAAAAGTTTAATAAACACATTCAAGTAATCAGTTTCACAACTGAGTGGCAACTCAAGGTAAAAATTCTCATTAAGTACAAGATACCACACCTTGTCATAACTAAAGAAAAGTTGAGCAAACGGAATTGAAGATAAAATTTTATTTCTGACCAGAATAACATAAAAGATTTGTTTTCCATGCTTCAAAAAGAAAAAAACAAAAAAGGTCTTAAGCAACTCTCTGGCTTTTCTCTCATTCCCTACACATCCCAACTTCATGCTTCACTTTCCCTAAACCCGTGGGGAGCTACAAGACAGGCAGCCTTGACACAGAAACCAAGCAGGGACAGCACCAGGGCCACAGAGCAACTCCCTGGGCACGAGCACGCAGCCCAGCATGCCATCTGCCCTGCGCGAACCCTGACAACGTCTAAAGTGTTAACAGGCCCTTGACAAGTTTTGCCTACTTCACTCTGTGCAAATCCTTTAATATGGGCTGTGGGGAGAGGATTTTAAGAGACAAGAACAGAAAGGTTGGACCTTAACCCATAGAATAAAGGCTTGGAAAGCTTGGAATTGAACTAAAAGTTTAGAACTTGGTCTTGTGCTCCACTTGTAATTTCTCAGTTATCCATCGCATGACACACTTGGACACTGACCTGTGCTTTTGAAAAGGCCCTCTGGCTCCTGAAGACTTCACTCCTTAGTAACAGTTAGACCTGCCATTCTTTAGAGACCAAGTACTAACTGAAATTACACAACTCCAAAGAAGCCTACAGGTCAAGTCATTCTTAAAACATACCGCTCTCAGTGCCTCCAGTTTCCATTCCTTCTTTACTATTTAACAATGTAACAAACACACTAATTTTTTTTCTACACTAATGGATGTTTCCACAAAAATTATAAGATTTAAGTGTCTAGTGTCTTATTTTCTCTTTGGCAACTACTGTTGCTTGGACAGTCTTTACTTTCCCCCTTTTATTAGAGAAAAAAACCACCTGACAGGGCATATCAAATGGGAGTCGGGAATACCAGGTATGTCCCTGCCCATTGATTTGGTCCCTGAGGTAGTTGTGTATCTGTCCTCACAAAGGATACCTGCCGTGTGTATGCGTCACCTCCCAAGCAGTTCAACACAATGCGGAACTCCCTCACCCAGCCTCTGAGGGCCACACACCCACATGGCTCTTTTGGGGTATTTGACGGTTCAAGATCAAGAGGTCCTGTGTGGAGTTCTCTAACATTCCTCATCGTTTGAGATGGCACTGTGGTTACAGAAGGCTGGTTTTCAAGTTGCAGGTTTTATTGGTTTTAAAGATTTCAAGACCCTCCAGCATCATCTGTTTAAACAAAAAGAAAGGAATACCAAAACATTAAAGTTGATCTTAAAAAAGTATCTGCAATGGGATTTTTATTTCAAAAATTGATTATGGTTTTTCTTATGTGCTAAAGACTTTGAAAATACCTCCAGAATGGAAATAGTGGCCACTGTCTAAAAATGGCTTTCTGAGTTATAAATACCACCACGGGACCAAAGTAAATGATAACATTAGATTTGCAAAGCTCCATGGAAATCTCGACCCATGAATGTGCGTGCTTTTCCCCGTCTCAGTGGACTGGAAGAGGGGGCGGCTGTCAACAGTGAGGGGCAATTTCAGCACACAGGGCGGGAGCCTGCTGACTTGCAGAGAAGAGTGAAGGCTCAGGGTGTGTGCGCAACGGGACTGCCTGCAGGTGGGAGCCTGCCGTGCTGCTCTGAGCCCTCCCGCCTGCAGGTATGGCCAGCAGCACTGAGAAGGTGAACCTTGGTCTCACCCACATGCACAGCAGGACAAAGCTTTCTGTAAGAAAGACCAGAGGGCGCTCTCTACACAGACAGACCTGCTTGGAGAGGAGGCTGCTGGTGTGGGTGCTGGCATCCAGGGGATCCCCGAGGAGCCCACAGACTGGCTTGCCCACTGCTCTGGAGCAAAGTCCACCAGGCAGTCCGCTCTGCTGCCCTATGCACACACCACCAATTCAGAGGGCGGCCTGGGACAGGAAAGCTATGCATATGCAGCAGCGGCGCCGGCAAATCCACACAGCCGACTGCGGAACAGTCACCCGGGCCCACCTTCTAAAATGCCGGCAGGCAACTGAGGAGCCCCAGACATGGGGGAAACACACAGCAGGAAGGAGACTAGAGGAAGAGAATCTCTTGTCCCGGAGGGAACAACTCAAAGAACACTAGTTTTGGGGTTCCCTGGTGGCGCAGTGGTTAAGAATCCGCCTGCCAATGCAGGGGACATGGGTTCGAGCCCTGGTCCCGGAAGATCCCACATGCCACGGAGCGGCCGGGCCCATGAGCCACAATTACTGAGCCTGCGCGTCTGGAGCCTGTGCTCCGCAACAAGAGAGGCCACGATAGTGAGAGGCCCGCGCACTGCAATGAAGAGTGGCCCCCACTTGCCGCAACTGGAGAAAGCCCTCGCACAGAAACGAAGACGGAACACAGCCATAAATTAAATAAATACATACATACATACATACATACATACACTAGTTTTATTTTTTTAGTTTAGTTACAGATGTCCCTAACTACTGGATTCACAATCCAAATATTTGCTAAAAGACTTCAAAGAATTTTATCCAAAATACTATCAAAATGGAATTCTTCCTCTAAAGATACGTGCACTGAAGTTGTACAGAATGTAAGGGGGGTGGGCGCAGTGTCAGCCGCAGTTGGAACTCAGCCGGCCCCTCAAAAGGCTCACCGACACACACTCACCACCACCACCGCCAGCCAGTAGGAGCCAGCACCTCACCTGTCTCCTCCTCCCACCGGGCCCAACTCACTCTGCAGGCAGCCACTGAGAAACCTGCCGTGTTTGCTTATTTGTTTAACGTTTATTATGAATTTTTGTATCCATAACAAACTATTTCAACAGTACACGTTCCTTGTGGTGTAGAAGGAAAATGCAGTATCACAGTACTGCTCAAACATATGCACTGAGGACCTAATTTAAATGTTATGTAAGTAACTGGTAGTATGTTAAATGCTTCATAGCTCTCCGAAATTCTTGGTAGATTATTATATTGGCGTTTAAGAGTGTTTTACTGAGGTTTTCTTATCTAATAAAAAATAAACTCTGTTATCGAAAAATCCTCTATTCTAATGTTTTCAGGAATAGAGTAGTCAGATAACCAGGGAAGTCTCTGGTATCTCTAGAGATTTGAAAAGATACCATAGTCCTAAAACAACAGATGCTATGAGAAAAACTAAATCAGAAAACAAGAGCTCTCAGAAATGAACAATAACACCCAAAATAAAAATTTAACACCCAAAATTAAAAAGAAAAGGGTGGAACATATTTTGAGAATCCTCCAGAAAGTTTTTGAAGAAAATTAAGACATTAGAGAAAACACAGTAGAAATGAGTCCAGGAGGTCCCAACTAATGTGACTGAAGGAAGAGGGAACAGAGGAGACAGATTATTCCAGAACTGGAGGGAAGAAAAAACTGAGCAAGGTATATAAAAACCTTGCTCACCTATACACATCCTCAGGAAGTTTCTAAACATCAAGAAAGAAGAAGATCCTAAAAGCTTCCAGAAAAGAAAGAATAGGTCACCTACAAATCACAGAGATCTGGGTTGCAGCAGACCCTCTTCAACAGGAAACCTGGCCACTTAAGACAGTGGAGTTCCAAGGGGGAGTCATGAATGAAGAATCCCATGCTCCAACCAACAGTGACGAGCCGGTCCTCGGGGGGCGGGGGCCGGGGGAGCTACCGGAGGAGGTTCTGGCAGAAGTGGGTGCGGCGGGCAGAAGGCAGACCTGGCGGTAATCCAGGACAGCAAGGAAGGGGGCTCCAGGGTGACACGGCTGCAGCAGTCCAGGACGAGCAGGTGGTCAGGGGATGACACGGAAAATGAGAGGCAGTATGACTGAGAGAATACGTACATTTAAAAACGTTGTGAAATGTGATTTTTTTGGACAACAAGGAGAAAAGAATCTAGAAACTCCCCCCAAAAAGAAAAGCAACACAAACACCACCAATATGCAACGACCAAAAATGGGAGCATGATTAATGGAATGTTAAGGAAAGAAACACACTGGACCTTGATACTAAGAACACATCCTGCAGCTGCCACAGCAGTCATGGCACTGGACCCATGACCACAACACACAGCTGGCTAACCAGGAAAAATACTTCCGGTGTTTTTAAGCAACTATTGTTTTCCAACTTTTAGAACCGACCTATAGACAAACTGGAGGGCTTCTTTCCCCTCAGTCCGTGACCATGACGATCATCACTGACGATATAAAAGCTGGTGGGCTTCGGAAAGTGAGACGAGGAAGGGGAGGCGAGAAGGGTAGGGGCCGTTACAGCTGCATCTTCATATTGAGAAGTCAGAAAACATAAGTGCACTATTTAAAGAATGAGAAAGTACAGACTATGGAAACCTGCAAAAAGGAGAGGGAGGGAATGGTAAGAGTGAGCTAGATCCCCTTTCCTAGGGGTGACAGAGATTGTCTATTTAAATAAACAGTTCAACTAAATATTTAAATAGTTTAAATAAATCTCATTCAGTGATAGAGGTAACAAAAAACACATGATTTAAAGTGGTTTTCTCTGGAAACTAAGGTGACATAAATCAGGATAGTGGTCACCCTCAGTTGGTCAAGGAGTGACTAAAAAGTGATGGGGCTTGGGGCAGGCGGGGGCAGGCTCCTGACACCGTTTCGTTTCTTGAACTGGAGGTAACCAGTGAGTTTTCGCAATCGTGTATTCACTTTGTGAAAACTCACTGGGCTGCTTACAATTTGTGTACTTGGCGAGTTTTTCTTCAATAACATGCTAACTTAAATAAACAGAAATTGTTAAAGTAGGAACCTCTGGGCAGTTGGAATGATCTATGTATCATTCCTTCGACCAAGAGGCTGGGGCATTAAAGCAAACCACTATGACTGAAAACACCTCCAAATAAGGCCAATCTGCAAAATAGAAAAGACATTACAGGGCTTCCCTGGTGGCGCAGTGGTTAAGAATCCACCTGCCGATGCAGGGGACACGGGTTCGAGCCCTGGTCCGGGAAGATACCACATGCCGTGGAGCAGCTAAGCCCGTGCACCACAACTACTGAGCCTGCACTCTAGAGCCCGCGAGCCACAACTACTGAGCCCACGTGCCGCAACTACTGAAGCCCGTGCACCTAGAGCCCGTGCTCTGCAACAAGAGAAGCCAACACAATGAGAAGCCCGCACTCGCTGCAACTAGAGAAAGCCTGTGCGCAGCAATGAAGACCCAACGCAGCCAAAAATAAATAAATAAATAAACAAGATTTTTTAAAAAAAGAAAAGATAAGACATTATACCAGTATCTGATTGTCTGAGTTTCTTTGAAACTTCAATTTCATTTTCTTCTAACTTCCTCTTTGCACAGTCCTGGCATGCATTACCTGAAAGATGAAAACTTTTATTAAAAAACTTATCTAAGAATGGCTATCATCAAAAAGAACATAAACAACAAATGTTGGCAAGGATGTGGAGAAAAGGGAACCCTTGTACACTGCTGGTGGGAATGTAAACTGGTGCAGCCACTGTGGAAAACAGTATGGAGGTTTCTCAAAAAACTAAAAATAGAATTACCATATGATCCAGCAATCCCACTCCTGCGTATATATCGGAAAAAAGCAAAAACTCTAATTGGAAAAGATACATGCACCCTAGTGTTCATAGCAGCATGATTTCAATTGCCAAGATATGGAAGTAAGTGCAAGTGTCCATCAACCGATGAATGGATACGGAAGACGTGGAATACATCTTGGAATACAATGGAATACTACTCAGCCATAAAAAAGAACAAAATTTTGCCATTTGCAGCAACATGGATGGACTTGAAGGGCATTATGCTAAGTGAAGTAAGTCAGACAAAGACTGCATGGTATCACTTACACGCGGAATCTAAAAAATATAACAAACTAGTAATGTAACAAAAAAGCAGACTCACAGATATAGAGAACAAACCAGTGGTTACCAGTGGGGAGAGGGAAGGGGGGAGGGGCAACATAGGAGTAGAAGACTAAGAGGTAAAAACTATGAGGTGTAAGATAAGCTACAAGGGTATATTGTACAACACAGGGAAAATAGCCAGTATTTTATAATAACTATAAATGGAGTATAACCTTTAAAAATTGTGAATCACTATATCGTACACCTGTACCATATAACATTGTGCAGCAACTATACTTCAATTTAAAAAATTGTTTTAATTTAAAAAACACTTATCTGATTTTACTGAAGCACTGACCAACTAATCCCTACCATATGCTACAGATGTCTATCAAGTTAATGCTTTTTTCAAGAGAAATGGATGACTCTGGGAGTCAGAGAACGCACCTAAAATAAATGTGTCCTTTCCCACGGAGATAAGGGAGAAACGGAAAGCTAAGCACGCCTGTTTCACGATTCCTTAACTGAAGCCCGTGCAGCACTACCAAGTTTCTATCTGTGGCTCTGCTGAGAGGGGCAGGGAAACCGGGGCTGCAAGGTCCCCAGCTCCACTGACCAGAGCCCCTTCTAACCCAACTGACTGACCAGCGTGGGGAAACCTGGCACTAAGTTCACCCCAGGGTGGACGCCGGGAGCCTCTGAGCGCTGTCGTACCTGGTAACTCATAAATGGGCAGAGTCGAGCCCTGCAAGATGAGTATGGACATTTCAACCACGTAGTAGATAGAAAATTTTACACCAATGCTTAGAACCTTTGCAATTAAAATCTCTGAAGGGGATGGGTCAAATTATACACTACCATGTGTAAAACAGAGAGCTAGAGGGAACCCCGCGGTACAGCACAGGGAGCTCAGCTCCGTGCTCTGTGATGACCTAGGTTGGGGGGCAGGGGCAAGGGAGGTCCAAGAGGGAGGGGGTATGTGTATACATGGAGCTGATTCACTTCATTATACAGCAGAAACTAACACAACACTGTAAAGCAATTATATCCGATAAAAAAAAAAATTAACTACATCTTAGACCCAATGGTATGATACAAATAGACTCTTGTTCTAATTCCCCCGGACTCTTGGTTCCAGGACAGGAAATTATTCCTGGCACCAGTGGATGGCCCACGTTTGACAGAGCTGCTTCCCAGTTCAAGGGACCGTCACGCAGGTGTTGCCATCTATCATCTCTGGCGGGGATGTCTTGACACAACACGGGCTAAGTATTCAATGTGAGAAACACATCTATGATTTTAGAAGTAAGAGCAGGAAAACACTGGAACATGTAGGCAAAAAACAGGCTGGCAAAACCAAGATCTGCTTTACCGAACAACGTGGTGCTGTCCACTCGATCGGCATCTGGGGAAGAAAGGAGAACAGTCAGCAGAACCGACTCCACAGCGCTTCCTCGTCAGGCCGGCGGTGGAGACGGAGGCGAGGCCGGCTGTGACGCAGCGGGGGAGGCCCGGGCCAGCCTGAAGCCTGCTCTGCGCGCCGGGGCAGCGGCGCCGGCTCCCGCCCCTCCTCTCCACCCCCAGGGCCGACGTGAGGACTGAACCCCGACGTGTGAAGCCCCCGACAGCACGGGTGCGGGGAGCTGCCACCACGACTGCCGTTGCTGCTGACCCAACACCCTCTCCCAACAGGAGAAGCACCTCAAGAACTCGCGTTCAGATGTCCCTGAGGACGCGGTCACACATTACAAGTCCAAACGGCCTTCAGCCCCCAGCAGCCTGTCAAATGCACTCAGCGGCCAGGGTCTGGAAAAGGGGGCCTGGGTGGGGACCGGAGGGCCCCGCCATCGGCAGCACGCGCGGGAGCCCCGGCTGAGGTCCTGCGGGCCGGCACGCAGGCCCGTGCAGGGACACCCTGAAGGCATGTTCCACTGCTGTCGGTCCAGGACCCCAGCCCCAGCTTCAAAATACCTGGGCACTAACTCTCTGAGCCTGTCTCATCAGCTCTAAAATCATCTACTTAGTAGCAGTGGATACTGTGACGAAAAGTGAAATAAGGTCAAGAATGTAAAATTCATAGCAGTGTGTAACACAGCACAAGGGTCGGCTCCCTGCTCTTTCCCTTAGTAAAAAAACTTGACTGCCACCCTAATGACACTTTTATTAATGTAAATGCAACTTAAGTCAGTCCATCTTGCTAATTATTAGCAATTCGGAAAAGGACTAGTGGGAAGAAGCTAGACCGCTGGATTATCTGTGCATTTGGTTCCCGTGATCTTCGCATTATCTCTAGTCTTCAAGTTCATGGCCGGTCACATGCAGGCAGCTTTGTGGTTAACCCAATTCCACTGTGTGGGTGACCACGTCTGGGTTTCCTATTACCGTGACATGACAGCCAATACAGACCTCTTGAAGTTTGCCGTCATCCATGTTTTATGACACCAAACTCAAAGCCATGAACTGCCCTTATGGCAAAATGACCAGTTTAAGAAGTGCTCACTTCTCTTGGTCATTCCTGGCAGATGATCAATTCCCCAAAGAAGGGCCAAGGACAATTACTTAAAAGGTGTGTTGCACTCAGCAGAACAGGGAAAAGATGTTATTTAAAAAAGAAATAAAAGTCTTCATGAAATCATTTTGTGCTGCTGTGTTTTAACTTTTAAAAGGTAGTGACAGGATAAAGGTATGAGGTATCTGCATTTTTCAGGTTGTCAGTATCCCAGCTGATGAAGCTGGCTGCGCAGTTTTCTTTCTCGGTTAAGGTAATCTGAAGCATGGCATGTCATCTGTAACGAATAGATGCGTACAACTACATGCACAGCTTTAACTATAACGTTCTATTTATACGCTATTACTATCATACCAATAACCCTAGTCTTCTATTTTTAAAGTACCCAGAGACATTAAAAAAAATAATAACTAGAAGACTGGTGAATCTAATGGTATGTAAAATTACCTTTCAATTTTATTTTATGGTATGTAATTTATATCTACAAAAAAGGGGGGAAAAAAAAAACGGAAGAATCCTATCAGATTTGTATATTGAAAAGTGAAAAAAAAATCCCATACCTGGACTTCGCTGTTTGCAGATCTGAGTGGCAAGGTCTTGCACGTACCCCGGAAAATAGTCAAAACAGTCCCCGTAGGACACGACTTTGATCCCATGCAGAAGCATGTCTGCCTGATGCTTAAAGAAATGGTCTTCGTTCTCCTTGAGCACAACCATGTAGTGCTCCAAATCCACCTTGTTCGGCACCGAATAAAGGAAGAGGGCCTGGAATATCTGATCACGAAGGGTCTCTCCGCAGCCCACAAACAGAAAAGATTTGGTGCAGTACAAGTTCTGAAGAACTTCCTGTGAAAGAACCAACGAGGAGATCGGCATGCTCATCTGAAAGTGAGTGGGATCTTATGATGTAAAGCTAGATATTTGCGATTTTAAATCGTTGCTCCCGAACCAGCCTTTCCCAAGAGCCACAGAGGAGCAAAGTTAGAAAAGCAGAAAGGAAGGGGGCCCCTTCCTCTCCAAGCCAGGGTAAACAGCCCAGGCCCCAAATCCACGTCCCCAAATCCGTGCAGATGCGCTACTGCCCACCCCTCCCCACCCACCATCTCGTCAGTGTAGTCACTCAATTCAAATCTTCTAGAATTATGTACAACTTTAAATGATTAAAACATAAAATAAGGGCATGAAATTTTCTTTCAGCTCCAAGCTGTGCACATGTAACGCCCTGGAATTAACCTCTGTCTCAGTGAATCACAGATGGGAACTCCACGGAGAGGGGCCTGGCCTCGGAAGAACAGGGTTTTGGGGAGTGCGGGCAGGAGAGCTGAGGAGGGGACCAGTGACAATGACCCAAGGGAGTGGGCGTAGAGGGAAACAAAGATTGTTAGTGGGGTCACTCAGGCACGCAGCAGAGAATCACCAGTTCAGACACCCAAACACCTCAGAGAGAGGTTCAGTATCGGCAAGGAACTTCTTCCCACGCAGTACTGGTGCCACTGAGGGGCGTCACCCCTGTGCCCAGGGTGTAGGGGCGAGGGAGGGAGGGCCTGATGCTGAGCTCAACAGCGAATCAGTGAAGGCCCGTGGCTTCTTAAGTGCCATAATAAATGAGTTTATAAAAAGCTAGCAGGCAGTTTCTCCACACTTCATTTTGTCCAGGATATCAAAAAAGCCTCACAGAGAATGAAATTTTAAAACTAGGTTTTAAAAGCTAAAAGAGATTGCTAAATAGAGAAAGGGAAGAAGATGCCTGAAGGAACACAGAAAAAAGATGAGTAGAGAGGAGTGGCCAGAGAAGAGCGTTGCAGACCGTGCGGGGGCCTGTGAGTCACTGAAGGAACGTAACCGTGACCCTGAGCAAGAGGATCACGGGACGTTCACTGAGCATCTGTGCCAGGTGCCAGACCCTGTGCTGGGCCCTGTGCCGGGCCCTGGAGACAGCGCTGAGAGCAGCGGCGTGACCCGAGGGGCAGGAGGCCTGGAGGCCAGGAACCTGCTCAGACCGCCGCCACTGCTGGCTAGCGGCCGCCACGCAGCCCCAGGGGTACAACCAGGGCCTAGTCAGGATGGGCATACCATGACTTCTGGGTCTTGAGTAACGTCTTTGTATCCCGATGGGTCCAACACCATCCCGCAGGGGTCTGTGTATAAGCCGTGAATGTGAAGAACTCCGTACTTCATGTGTCCTCTAGCCCACTGAAGGACCTAGCAAAGAGCAAGCCAGACAGGGGAAGAACGCTGGTATGTAAAACAGGTGTAAGAGGAAATATCCACAGTGACTCATGGCCTCTCAGACCTACCTGGGACACAGTAAGAGAGATGCTTCAATTTATAATTATACCTTTAAACCTAAGAGAAACTCAGGTGTTAAATGCTACTTATTCCTGTCCTGCCATGTCGAAAAGAACTTCTTCAGAGACCGAGACTGTTAGGTAGAAAATACCTTTAACATCTCAGCTTATAGCACACTGTCAAGACTGATGACTTTAGGGAGATGATGAAGGCTTTCACTTCTAAGTCACATGTTTTATTTTAATTACTGCTAGGTATACATTGTTTGTACACCCAGAAAAATACACATATACAGAAAAAATAATTTATCAAATAGCTCTAAATTGGCTTCATTTCAAGATACAGAAGATGCACATCACGTATGTTCCTTTTATCTCCACGCCAGGGGCTTTCATGTCAGCGGGCCGGACTGACAACCCCAGACAAATGGACTAACCCCGCCCCCAGCCCCCCACGAGCAGGCGGAGGAGCCAGCACTTCTGTTCCCTGCCACGTGCAGCTTATCTCCAGGGGCCCTCGGTACAGCAGGGAGCAGCCCCGCAGACGGGGCCACGCTGCTCCGACACGGGAGCAGGTGTCCTGCCACGTGTCATGGGGGGGGGGCCCGCTTGCGGTGTCGGCCGGGGCCCCGTCACAATTCCTCAGCCAAGCGCCGGGAGACAGGCCGCCTAAGAGCAGCTCCCACACTTCCCCGGGTCCCGAGTAAGACAGCATCGCAACGGGCCTCGGTGTCCCTGCGTGTGGAGCGGGGCTGGGACCCCCTGCCCGCCAGCAGTGAAGCAGGAATAGGCAGCAGCCGTAGCCGGCAGCGATCGTACAAATCCACAGGCACACACGGCGCACAGGAAATACAACCGATGCAATCAAACTGTGGTCAACCTTAGCAATAAAAGAAATAAAAGCGTAAAATGTGCACCTATCCGATGGGAGAAATGTGTTTTGTTAGGTTTTTTAGTAACGCCTCGTGCTGGCAAGACATGGGAGACGGAGTCCCCCTCACACAGCTGCAGGAGTGTAAACTGGAAATCTTCCTAGAGAACACGTGGGTGATTTACATCGTTTGTCTTTAAAATGGTCATACCCTTTGACCCTAACAGTTCTCCAGGAACTTATCAAAAGTGTAGGAATTGTCACTGTAGCGTTATTTATAGTTGTGAAAATATGCTCACAATGATAACTATAATCTAGTCTCACAATGAAATTACATTTAAAACCATGCTTTTAAAGACAGCTTGATGACAGGAAAATGCTCACAGTATAATATTAAGGGAAAAAAATCAGCCCAAAAACTTGACGTGTATTGCAATCCCAGTTTGTTAATTAATAAATAAGCGAATTAACCAAAATTCACAGCAGTAGGACTATAGGTGATCTTGCTTTCCTGAACTATAGCCCCTATCACCCACATCTCCTACAATGACAGAGCCCTTGTGGGTGTGCAGGACAGAAGCAAACTGGAAGCCAGAGCAGGTAGACGAGGGGTCCTGAGGGGCTGGCGGCAGCGCCCTGTCCCAGGCCCTCCGTGCCTCGTTCCAGCAGGGAGAGGAGCCTCCGCGAGCAGACGGCACCTTTCCTATGACGGGCCCTCTGCTGGGAGGTGACAGCTCGTGCCACACCACAGCAGCAGCGCGAACATGCCTGCGCCTCCGCCTCTACCCCGCCCCCCGCCCCGGCGCCCGGCCCGCACCTTGGTCTTGTCCTTCAAGTCCAAAGACTCCATGGGCTTGTTGTGCTGCTGCCCGAAGATCTCCAGCAGGTTGTCGTAGTTGGTGGTCAGCACCATGGTGCCCCTCTCCATCAGGCTGAGGATGGACTGCAGCACCAGCGGGCTCTGGATGTGCTGCTCCAGGTTGTCGAAAACCTCCAGCAGGCAGTCCTGGAAGAAGTTGGGCTTGGTGTCGCCCGTGCGCTACGGAGAGGTGGACCCGTAGTTACAAAACTGCCATCTCTCAGTCACCACCAAGCACCTAGGCAGGAGACAGTACTCTAGGTGCCAGGGATGCAGTGGTTTTTTAAAACAGAGAGAAAACGGCTGACCTTGTACAGTTTACTGAAACCCTGGGGGAGGGAGGCACGTAACGTGCCAACACGTCAGCAGTGATCAACGCTGCGGGGAAGCCCAGCAGAGAAGGGGGCTCGCTGCCGCGCGGCAGAGGGTAAACAGGCCAGCGGCCCCGGGACGGCCTCAGCAGAGCGCGGAGGGAGGGAGGCAGCTCTGGAGAGGGGGGGGTCCAAGCGGGGCAGGAGCCAGCGCGAGGCACCGAGGTCAGAGCACAGGTGGGGCTGAGGGCGGGCGAGGGGCCCTGGTCTCCGGAGAGGAGTGAGGGCACGTGTCACAGGTGAGGCCAGACAGCTGACCTGGAACCAGATCACGTGGGGCCCTGAAGACCACAGTGAAGACCGGGGCTCCCTGCCCCTCCGCGAGAGCCACAGAGGCACTGGTCTCCTCCTCCTTGCTGCTCTAGGGAACTGGATGAAAGGCAGCGTGTCATGCTGCTGAGAGGCCCAGCAGGGTCAGGAGTGGGACTGGGCCCCTGGATGCAGCACCAAAGGTCACTGGTGGCCTTGACCAGAGCGGCTTCGGGGGAGCCCGGCCGCGCTGGGTTCCGAGGGGAGGCGGGCAGCGGGCAAGAGCGAACACAACAGCCCCGGAAGAGCTGTGCTGTGACGGGATCAGAGACACGGGGTGTGGCGCCAGGAGGCTGCTTCACGCGCTCCCAGCACGCGCGCCCCTCAGCCAGCCTCACCCCGGGCCCAGCAGCACGGGCGGGAGAGCCTGACCCGTGCATTCCCACCAAACGCCTCTGCCGGCCCCTGCCCCCACCCCCGCGCCCCCGTCACCACTGCCATCAGCCTCGGGAGCGTCCACCAGAGTCCCCCACGTCCTCCCAGGTGGTCGCTCATCCCAGGGCTCGGCGCTCCCTCTTCCGACTCTCCTATCCCTGCCCGCTCGGGAGACGCCCGCTGTCCCCGCTGTTCCCTGGGCTGCGCCGTCAGTGAGCCCTCATCTTCGCGCGCTTCTGTGAGCCTTCGCCTCATTCTGCCCTGAAGACCGGCTCCCCACGTCCCTGGCACCCACACACTGCGAACCAGGGAGGATGCAAGGGTGGCACCCGCTCGCTGCCGAGTCTCTGCAGCTGCGCGTCTGTCGCAGCTCACGCTGGGTTCACACCCACGCGGCTGCTCCTTCCTATGTCACAGCCTCTATAAATGCCTCCATCACCCTCCTCCAGCGACCTTGTCCCATCTCCGCCATCCACACCCCTAACCTTATCATGACCTGCAGCGGGACCCTTTCCAGGACCCCTGGCCCGCCTCTCCCTCCACCTGCCCAACTCTTAGCACCCCGGCTCCCAGGGGACTTCACCCCGCCAGGACCCATGGCACTGACCCACTGTCCTCCCTCCCCCGCCAGCCTAACTTCCCCCATTACACAGCCTAGATTCCATAATGTAACACTACAGTTACTCCTGAAATTCACTTTCATCTTCCCCGCCCTTCCCTGGCTTTGCTGGAATCCTTGGGCAAAACCCCAACCCTGAGAAAACCAACTCTCCACTTACTCCGTACCTGTTCCCAACCTGCTGAACACGAGGAAAACACAACCGTTCTGACTGCCTCACTTGAACTCTTTTTTTTTATGGAAGTTCTCAAAAATACACAAAAGTAAAGAGGAGAATAAGATAAAGCTCCAAATATTCATCTCCTTGATTAAACAAGCATCAACCTAGCCGGCCTCTATTCGAATGAATGGCCTCATCCAAGGGGTCCTTCTCTGGTCCATTGACTCTGCCCCTTCCTCCCCTGACAGGGCTCAGCAACTTCCTTTAGAAAGGGCCCAAGAGCAAACTATTTTAGGCTTTGCGGGTCACACATTCTCTGCTGCCAGTACTCAACTCTGCCCTGAAGCATGAAAGCAGCAGCCCTAGACATTGTGTAAAGGAACGCAGAACTTTATTTACAAAAACAAGCAGCAGCCAAACCCTGCCCTATGATGCTAGTTCCCCTTATTAATACGACACCCATACCTGGCATCGTCACCCAGCTATAACGACTTCCCAGACTCTGGTAAAGCCATGTATGGCCACATGTACAACTCCGGCCAATGCCATGAAAACAAAGTGACTTGCATGTCAGCCCCCGTAAGGGAGGACGCACGGCCCCTCTGTCCCCTTCCCACTAGCTGGCAGGCACACATCACTTACGGCAGGAGTCGGGGCAGCTAACCTTGAGTACGAGATGCGGGCTGCACGGTGAAGACGGCGGAGCCATAAACCGGGGCCCGAGTTCCCCACACTGTCAAGCCCCTGCGCTCCCCTGGGGCTGCCTACCCAGATGTTTATGTGAGAAATGTAAACACAATCACAGTCAAGCCACGTACTTTTGGGTTTCTTTCTGCAGCAGCCGAAGCTCTGCGTACTAGTTTTTAGGCTTTCTTCTCGGTTAACTAACCCTCAACATCTCCCCACCCCAACTCTGAGATGACGGCTATACTTCTTCAACACACCTAAGGGGAAGAAAGCTGCCTTGGGCCTCGGCCACAGCGTCTAGCTCCCTGCGTGCGTCCTGTGCGATGACGACCTGGCTGTGACCTGTGTGAGCTCAGCCCTTTCTGCAGCCGCCCCACTGGCTCCAGGGCATCACTCAGTGAGTGTCCCCTGTATCACCAACCACTCTTCCTCTGCTACATCCTTCCCACCTGCAGACAAAGAAGCTCCATCTTCTCCCATCTTACAATGTTTGGGAAGCCCTGGTCGTGTGAAGGGATGCGGCTGGCCTGCCTGGACCAAACGCAGACCTGGCTGCTCCATCCCTTCGCTAAACGAGGGTGAGATCACCAGGCTGGTCCCCAGAGCAGCATGGCGACCTCCCTGAGACAAGCCGCCTATCCACGTTCTGTTTAACATAGACTGTTTAGGAGCCCACACTGTGCTCGGCACCCCGTCTGTTTAAAGGGACGATATTCTGATGAACTGAAAGATTTCTGGCTTGTCAGCCCAACTCGGTGAGAAACAGACACGATGCAGGCTTGGAGAAATCTAAACGCTAGACTCATTCACCAACCTGGCCCAGAGCCACGGTGTCCCCAGTGAGACCTGACGCACTTGTGTGAAAAGACTTACAGGGGACATCTTCCGGATCAGGTCATGGGCGACAACCAGCAGGTCCCCATCCTTGGTCACCTTCCTGCGGAACTCGGCCACATCCCCGGGGTGCAGCACCTCGAGCTGCTCTGCGGCCTCGATGATAGCCTCGATGCAGCTCCTCCACGAGCACAGGGCGGGGATCCCTGGGGCCACGGCGGCACTGACTCCCGTCCCGATGACCAGGAGCAGTTCCTGGGGCTGTTTCCGGATGAGGCTTTTTAAAAACTTTCTACTAAAAACAAGGGAGGCAAAGAATGAAAGCCAACATGGAAGTACTGCAACCACGAAGAAAACAATGTAGTCTGGGAACATCCGTGAGGCGTCTGGTCAAACACAGCCCGTGCTGGGCACAAACACACACGCATCGTCCCCCCAGTTATACTAACCGCAAGACGGAGCCTGTGTACTTTTCTTTTTGTGTATTAATCTCACATGTTCTATCCTCATTCCTAAGGGACTTGGGACAGTACTGTCTTATTGATCTCGAGTCCCCCATAGTGTTGAGCACACGTTTAAGTGATATGTATTTGTGAACAAGAAATCTCAGCAATTTAAATTCCTTTAAAACTGCAAAGAGCTTGTAAATACAAACTATGATGATAAAATGATCCCTGATTACAGGGACAGAAAAGAAAATTCCTGGCAAAATGCTGGTCCTCTGCAACCCACTCCCCGGCAAGCACCTCCTTCTCCTGCGTCACTTTACAGAAGTGTAACCCGCCCACTCCCAGTCAGAGGTTTCTTTCCTGTGAATCGTGGCCTTAGACGTGACCCTCTGGTCACCTGCTGCTCGGTATGGAGGCCAGGCGACAGTCGCCTCCTTGGGCAGAAAGACAGCTGCCTCTGCGAACATTCCTTACTTTGGAGCAAAGGGTAGTTACTTGGCCCCGGAGACGCCCTCCCCAGCCGGTGTTCTCACTTCACTCACCCTCCCAACTACCAAATAACATATAAGGAGACTTGTGATGGAAGCTATACACCTGTTTGAGGGTGCAGTTGACTTCATTTACCTTGATTTTTGTTCACTTCTGTTTGTTGTCTTTTCCATGGAATCCATCTGTGAATCCTAAAGAGATTCAGAAGCAATCGGTCAGAAGCGACTTCTACTTCCCAGATGAAAGTTCCTTTATTAGTACCCTGGAAGAGAGATGAGGTGGAATTAAAATAAAAGGTCCTGGAGCTTTCTTTAAATTAGAATAACTGAAAAGCATCGTATACAAAAACGTACATCCAAAATGGTTCCTAAGCCCCCATTCCTAATTCTGTGACTTAACAGGCCAGGCAAAGTCTCAGACCCAGATTCTGCGAAGCTCAACACTGGAGGGAAAACGAAGGGAAACTAGTGTGAGGGAGCGCAGGTGGTGCAGTGGCTCAGCGCTGGGTGTGTTCACTGCCCCTTCATGACTCTGCTCCAGAACCGCTTCCAGGTGACACGAACACAAACGACTTATCACGGAAGGAAGACAACGCAATGGCACGATAAAGTAAGCCACACACAGGACTATCCGAGCTCTCGAGGGTACCGAGCAGTGCGCTGAGACGGACCACGACATGCCCAGCAAGTCTTCCGAGGAGACGCCAGGCCTCCCCTCGGCCGTACTGAAATCCAGTCCAAAGGAATAATCGAAGTAAAAGGCCAATTCTTAGCTTACATAAAACACGACTCTCGAATCAGCTAGGTCTCTATTGCCAAACTATCTCCATGTTCTATCATTTTTCCAGAATCATATTTCCCCCCCCAATTCTCTACCTAACATTACTGCAAAGAAGGAAATATACAAAAAAATAAAGATTAAAAAGCCCATAATCCTACTACCTACAAGCAATGACTGTTAGCATTTTTAGAGTTCCCTCTAGACTTTTTCCTTTAAAATTTTTACATCATTTGAGACCATAGGTCATATCCTACTTTTTTCATGCATTTTAATAAAAGCATTTCTCTTATGTTATTCAAAACTATTCCTAAATATAAATGTAATAGCAACATACATGAAATTCTATCTTACTGATATGCTATCATTTACTTTACCTACCTCCCCAATGTAGGGCATTACTATAACACTCTGACCACCATCTCTGTGCACAAAGTTTTCATCTATTTTGAAATTATTTATTTAGGAGAGATTTCTGACAAGCAGAATTGCTCAGTTAAAGAATATGAACTCTGTAAAATATCTCAGCACATTACTGCCAAACTGCTTTCCAGAAAAGTGGTCAGCAGAATACATAAGTGCCTGCTTTGCAGAGCCTAACCAGCACTAATTGAAAACCACCTTTTCACATGTATAATCTCTTTTTTTCCCCCCTAAATTAGAATTAGGTCACCAAAAATAATTTTCCAGGGGAAGGAAACAAGGCTTAATCAGTCTATGAGCATCTTTAGATTTTAAAGCTAAACAGGATCGTAAGAATATCCCCTGGAAATGTATACAGAACTCTGTGTAGGTGCCTGTGCACATTTCCCACCCCCACCCCCCGCCCCGGCTCATGGGAAAGGGTTCAGAGCGCCCTTCAAACTCCCAAAGGTGTCTGTGACCTTTCCCCAAATGTTAAGAGACCAGTCGGTAGGCGAGGAAAGTGCTGTTCCCTGATGCCTGTCACCTGCCCAAGGCTGGTGCTCAGCCCTAACTCCTTCCCGCTGTGGAGTTACTATCTGAGTCATCAAAGGTCAGACTGTTTCATTTTTGTTTTTTTCTACTAGATATTTTCTAAGGTAAGGAATAAATATTGAGGTTTTCCACTATATTATATAATCCCCAGTATAAGCAACCTTGGGCCCCAGCCTGGAGATTTCAATGACTGACCTAACTATTCACCGATCCTCAGTTTTAACAGCTATGAAATAGGAAATCTTGCTAACTGACCGAGTTTTGAAAGCTTGGGAACCTCTCACAGGAAAGATGCTCCGGATTCAACCTCTGGAGTCACAGAGCTCAGGAGGCCGCAGACTTCCTTTCTCAACCTCCCCCTGCAGGACGGAACTCAGGGTTCTTCCTGTTCAATCCTATATGAAAGGTTAATACGAGATGCTTACGGCTGACGAATCCAATTGCCCCCCAATCCTGCTCCCCCAAATAATCTACATCACTTGAAAATAGTTATTCCTTCCCACCTGGAAAGGAGTCTTTTACCTCATCCTGCTCTACAAAACATTTTAGAATATTTTTTAAACAGTCACTGGTCAACCAATGACTTAAGAAATCACATGGGGCTTCCCTGGTGGCACAGTGGTTGAGAATCTGCCTGCCGATGCAGGGGACACGGGTTTGAGCCCTGGTCTGGGAAGATCCCACATGCCGCGGAGCAACTGGGCCCGTGAGCCACAACTACTGAGCCTGTGCGTCTGGAGCCTGTGCTCCGCAGCAAGAGAGGCCGCGATAGTGAGAGGCCCGCGCACCGCAATGAAGAGTGGCCCCCGCTTGACGCAACTAGAGAAAGCCCTCGCACAGAAACGAAGACCCAACACAGCCATAAATAAATAAATAAATAAATATTAGAAAAAAAAAAATCCACACTGCTAAATTAAAAAAAAAAAAAAAAGAAATCACATGCCCCAAACTGTCACCGTTGTGAAGAACTTTAAAAAATCTCTCTCTAGTTCTTTCAATTATTGTTCAGCTGCTTTTGATGCCCCATATATGTATGAAGATAGATACAAATGGAAAACCTCAACATTGAATTTACACATCTGCAAAAAAGTATGAACAAATTAAACTTTTGTGGGCTGGACTTAACTCCAAAATTAAGTGATTTCAAAGTTTTCCAAAAGAACAAGTTATCACTACAAGTACTGAGCACTTATATAACAGGTGACAGCCTGCACTCCTGGGTGGTTTGCTGGCTTAAGCGCTCAAAACTCATTCTCCTCCTGAGCGTGATGAAGGCCTGGAGCCGGCTCCGCAGCACTTCCAACAGAACCGCACATGCTCCAAACTCAATAGGCACGTGAGCCTCTAGACTTTAATACCGATGGGTGTCTTTAAGGATCAAAGTAGCCAACACAGAAAGTACCCAATTACATTAAATCTCAACACAATAACTATGTAATGATGAACTGCATACCTGCCCATATTTAGACATTTACAGTTCATTATAACACTGCATGTTGAAAGACATTACCTCATTTCCTGTTCTTTCAGCAGCATAATTATCCGAGCCAAATCTCACAATGACTTAGAAAGTACCCCAAATCTCTCCTTGTTTTTAAACCAAGGGCCAAGCAGGAGATCTCTCTACAAAGCACTCAGTGCCCGATACTAGAAGTTTCTGTAGGTGGGCAAGCCTCTGGGGTTCTGCTCCCATCCCCAACACCATTCCTCCAAGCCAGTCAGGTTCCAGACAACAGGAACAAAAGCCTTCAGAGACCTTTTAGACACTGCATCTTTTGGTTTCCTTGGTGATGGTGTCGTCACCACAGTTTGCAGGCCCAAAGCCAAGTCATCATGGCAACCCATTTTCTTTTTCAAGGACCTATCAGCATTTTCTGAAAGCAAAATCAGGCCCCAACACAGATTTGTATAAGCAGTTCCTGTCCTTTTTATTTAAAGCCATGAATAAAAGTCTGAATAGGATATTTTCTGCTTAAAATCTGAGATCATGAGTATTTTATGAACTTCAGAGTAGCCAGAGACTGCCTTATCCTTTGAATCCCTAGCGTCCAGCACTAAATAAATGTTCACCAAACTGAGTCTAATGCAAAACAGAATGAACTACAAACACCAAACTATTTATTGACAGCTAGCAAAACAAAGTCCCGCTCCCCAGCTCCCTAACTCCGCCTCCTGGTCCCCTGGCCCTTGTGTAGTCAGTCCTGCTCTCACTGACTCCGGGCTTGGTCATATGACTTCTTTGGCCAATGGGATGTCGGCAAACAAGCAAGCAAGCATTTGATAAGCACGCTGACACTGGAGCCTGCCCTCTTGGAACTCAGCCTCCTAAAGCCCGGTCTAGCCTCCTGGACGGCCACCGATGGAGAGCACACCAGCTGACAACCCAGCACCATCCACTCGACAAGCATGCAAGGCTATGAGGGACCGCTCAACGCCAGGCAAGCAGCCAGATAACCACAACTGCGTGAGCGACCCCAGCTAGGCCAGCCGGAGTCCTGCTGAACCAGGCCCAGGTGCTGATCTACAGAACTGGCCGTTCTTTGAAGCACTCATTACCGTTCTACACAGCCAGAAAGAGCAGAGGGATGGGAAAAAAGACAAAAGTATCAAGACCAAAAAAAAAAAAAGCACAGATCAATGAATGAAAGGGTCCATAAAGTTTTGAGGGGGAGGGAGAAAATATTCGTCAATAATAGTATTTTAGGGACTTCCCTGGTGGTCCAGTGGGTAAGACTCCATGCTCCCAATGCAGGGGGCCCGGGTTCGATCCCTGGTTGGGGAGCTAGATCCCACGTGCATGCCGCAACTAAGAGTTCGCATGCCACAACGAAGATCCCCCATGCCAAAACTAAGACCCAGTGCAGCCAAATAAATAAATAAATATTTTTTTTTAAAAGAATAATATTTTATTACAAGTAGCATAATAAAAACCTTAAAACGAATCACTTTCTATTATAAATTACACCTTCACTTAAGTACAAACCCTGAATTAGAAGTTTCCAGTCTGTGGGACCCTGAAAAATATTCTTAAGAAAACTTCTTAACTTCTTCCTATAAATAATCACATGGGTTTTGAGTGGTATAAAAGAGCACGGAGATGACAACTCCCAAGTTGTACAGCCCCAGATTACAATGAAGGAAGAGGGGCCTACAGTAGACATACGCTCAAAATATATTCCTTACACAGGGACATCGCAAATGTTCATGAAAATTTCCAAATGCTCGCTTTGAACTCACTTGAACCCAATCCATAGTGATGGAAAAAGATGCCCCAGAATTTGTGGAAAAAGTCAGGTCACTGTGACTACAAATGACTTGATTAATGTAAAGGCCTGGCAACACAGCTAGCTCTGGTATTACCACTCTGCTACTGTTACAGAAGTAACCCACACTAAGAAATGATTTATAAATCTGCTACTCACAGGAGACAGGAGACCTGAAATATTAATACTAGTATTAAATGTAATGCCTTAGCCAGTGTGGTTCCTAAGGACTGGAATGTCCTTAAATGAGGCCAAACCAATTGCCCTGTGACTACACCCAGGCAGGTGTGGAGGCCTCCGGCCATAAAGCAAGCTCTTCCCGGCTCCATCAGCACATCGCAGAGGAGTGCCTGGGGCCATAGCTCACTGACACTGACACACCTGGTCCTTAACATCATCCTCCTTGCCCTTCACACTAACTTGATTCCCTCAAACTGCCTTTTTCATGGCAATCTGGTTCCCCATGTTGACTTGGGAGGCGGGGCCACAGAAGCAGAAATCATTGGGCAAGAAGAGGAAGTTTTCAAGTACATTTGACAGACTTCTAACCACTAATGAATCATCTGCGATCTGGTTGGTAGAGGTATTTCTGGCAAGTTTGGTTAGCATAAGTAGGTTCACCTGAGCTGAAAACAAGGTGCAAATGGACAAAAATTAAGCTTCCAGAACTGCAAAGGAGAGGCTTGCCCTGAAACCACAACACCTGGGGCTCTGGTGGAGAAAACACAGGATCTGGAGACAGGAGACACCACCATATCCCCAGCCCCGAGATCGCTCTGAACCTCAGTTTCCGAATCTGTCAAATGGGAATGCCACCATCCACATCACTGATTGCTGTGAAGATTTTGAGTGAGTCCAATATCTGAAAGGCACTTAACCTTAAGATGTTTATCTATTACTATAAACCACCTCAGCAGCCAGCTGCTCTCCCTCAGCAACAGGAAGCTTTCGGTTCAACACTACTTCTCCACAATGACATATTCATTTAACCTGGATTCTAGTAAAACTTAACCCAGTCATTACTAGTAAGAGATCTTCAGGATGAATTGTTTTCTTCAAGTTACAGGAAATACAAAACCTTAATTTGAAAACATGCTACTTAACGAATCACTTTTTATTCAGTCAAAATAAACTGCAGGGGGAAAAAAATCCTTATTTTGTAATGATCAAAATGTGTTCCTTTGCTTCTTGAAACCAGTGCCTCCAAACAGAGTTGCTTGGGCACATAAGCTCAAACCAAGAAAACAACAAAACCCGCCACTAGTAAAAAATTTAAAGGCCACAATTTAGTTCAAAAAGCAACATTAATTACTGATGCTTTCTACACCCCTATTAGATTCAAGGGCAAACACTAAGCACTTTACATGCATTCTCATGTAAAGCTCTCAACAACCCTGTGACGTGGCTCTTATTATTACCTCTCACCTGGCCAACGTTGACATTAAACCCTTTTAAGAGGCCAACCACCATGCTAAATGGAGTCTTGCATGTTTTCTCCAATCATCAGTGCAGCTCAGGAGGGCAAGCAAATATACCTGACATTTTACTAGGAACACTGCCAACATGTGAAGTGGTCACTGGTTAATAGTTTGTCCATCAGATGTGACATGCTGCACAACTCAAATAGACACGTTACTTAACAATAAGCCAATGATGGCTTATTAAAATGTACCAATGCAGAGGCCAAATGCTGAAGCACCAGCATTTATCCATCCCAAGAGGAATAAGAGATGTTCTAGAAAGTAAACCTCCAGTGAAATCTAAAATTATAGAATTTTAGAGCTGGAGGGATCTTAAAGGTTCTGCGATGTCAAATGCCCTAAATAACAGGTGTGAAAATTGAGACTGAGAGGCAGTGACTTGGTCAAGGTCCCCTAGGGAGTCCGGGGACAAGCTATAAACTCATTCCTGGCTTATGTCCCATAATCTTGCCACTATCCCGGGCACCAGCTGGTCCACTGTGACCCCAAAACTTCATGTAAGGTACTCATTTGTACCTCTTTTTACGACCTATCTTTACAAATACCAAGCCACACAGTTTGGCTGATCTGCAGGTTCACCTGCTTCCTTGCTCCATTCATTTTCCAGAAATGCTAAGAGAAACAGCCAGCATTAGGAAGGTACTAGAGGCAGCAAGAAGAAGCCTCAGGCAAAACAACTAGCTCACAAGAGCTTTCTGTTTGCTCCCGGCTGGCAGCTTATCACACAGCTGTCCGTGTTAACTTTAGCAGGGAACAGATAAGGAGGGCTCAGCTGGGAAACAAAGCCACCACTGGAGAGGACATCATTCTCCTGGGAAAGAGACCTTGAGGCTCTTTGAGGGAGGAAGTAGGATCCAGCAGAAAGAGTCCAGGCTTAGAAGTTAAACAACCGAGTATCAGCTGTACTACTTAATATGGGGTTGAGTTGCTCTGTCTCTCTGAGCTGTATTTCCTTCATCTGTAAAAAAGGAATAATATCGTACATCTCAGGGTTGCTGCAAACACTAAAAGGGGTAACACTTAAAACAGCAGAGCCCACGACAGTGCGATCCCCACTACACCATATGCACGCGATGGGTATCCTTCCTGGATTTAATCAATTGAAATTAAATAAAATTTAAAATTCAGTTCCTCGGTCACACTGGTCACGTTTTAAATGCTTGACAGCCACACGTGTCGAGTAAACTGGACAGCACAGATCGAGAACACTTTCATCATCACAGAAAGTTCTACTGTACAGCGTCACTGTACCGGGCGAGTCTCCCTGCCCCTCACCCAAGTCCAGACCTCAGCAAACAAAAGTCCTGTGGATTTATTCTCAATCGATCTCCAATCCCTACCCTCTGCCATGCCTTGCAGTCCTCACAACTTGTCTGGACTGACAGCCACCCTGCTTCCGGTTTCAGCCCCTCTGGTCCCACACTGTCTCCAAAGTGACATTTCTGACACAACACATCTGAACTCGTCTCTCCTTCAAGGGCTTTCCAGTTCCTTCAGGACCCCCAAGCCCAGCTTCCAAACACTCCATGATCTGGTTCTACTTCTGAGACCCAGCCTCTCCTCTCCCTGCCCACTGTGCCACATGTGCACCTCCGGGGTGGATGCTGGGCTCACTCTGACACACAGTCACCCTGATGAAGCCCTAGGTGACCTATGGGCAAAAGAAGAAAACCTCCCCTAAAAGGACTAACAAGTTCCCAGCGTCAGTCCCCAGGCAGAAGACGGTGGGCTGAGACAAGAAAGAGCTGGAAAGGTCTTTTGGGTCTAGACTTCAAGAAGCTTAGCCGTGCTTGAGGAAGCCACGGTCCTCACTGCCACCACCCTGGGTCGAGGTCACCTCCACCTCTCATGTGGCCTTGCTTCCTCCAAACAATTCTCCCACACCAGACCCAGCAATTGTTCAAAAACACAAAATCCCTCTTCACTCCCCTCCTCAAACCCCTCGATGGCCCCCCACTCCCTTCAAATACCAAATCCTCCACCGGGCTTCAGGAGCTCCTCTTGCTTTGGTCCTGACTACCCTGGCCCAGCCCGTTCTTGCCACTCCACGCCTGAAACCCCGCCCTCTGCCAAGCTTCCCAGTTTCCCCCATTCTGGTCTCCTCTATCCGGAACACCTCCCTCACTCCTCTCCACTGACCAACGCCCACCTTTCTTCAGCTGGGAGCTGGACCATCACTCACTCAGGGGGATGGGAGAAGCAGTAATTCAAGAAAGGGCCAAGGGCATGGAGGGCCTCAGGGAACAAAGCTGGATTCTTCCCACTTAGGATTCCCTCTAATAGCCCCTGAGGACCTTGCTCATTAAGGAGGTATTACATCTCCAGCCACCCCCCCCAAGGATGAATCTATGCTCCAGCCCACCTCTTGGTTTCCAAAATCTCATGTGCTTTGTGGCATGCCTCTCCTTTTTACATACTGTCCCTTTGCCTGGAGTGACCCTGGCAAACTTCTTGATTTCAACCTTCAAGAATCAGCTCACCTATTACCTGTCACTTTTCCTCCCCTCCAAGAAGCCCTCCATAACACCCCTTCCTGAGAATCTGACCCTCACCCCAGCTAAGTTCAAGGCCATATAAAAACTACCTATGTGCTTAACTACCCCCCTCCACCGTGGCCCTGAGAGCAGGGGCTGTGTCATCTCTGGCTCCAGTGCCAATTCCTGGAAACTTAGTCTTTTGGGTCTAGACTTTAAGAAGCTTAGCCGTGCTTGAAGAAGCCACGGTCCTCACTGCCACCACCCTGGGTCGAGGTCACCTCCACCTCTCATGTGGTCTTTCTTCCTCCAAATAATTCTCTCCCACCACAGCCATTTAAAGAAAAAAAAAAAAAATTAGCTCCATGAATGACAAAATCAGGAGACAAGCTCAAAGCGTCCTGGTCCGCCCCAAGCCCCTCACCTACTTAGCTGGGCCACCCTGCACCACATCGGATCTGTTTTCTAGGCGCTTCTGTGGAGCCATGAGTCTCACCGCAGAGCATGAAAATTAAACCCTGTCCTGCTCTGGCCTCAGTGCAACAGTAAACACGACGCCACGGCCCGCGCTGAGATCACACCCCCTACCTGGTTACAAAGAGTCATCAGGTGACTCATGCCTCTACTTCTTTTATATTATCAAGAATTCACAAACCCCCAGGAGCACTTTCACGGACGCCCCATTGGTCCACGGGCCTCAGGTTTGAGAAACCCAGCCTCGACACCAGCTAGGAGGGAGCCAAACGGCAACTGAACCTCAGGGCAGGTGGTAGAGGGCAGGGCAGACGCCGAGGGTGGGGACGGCGGCCCAAAGAGCCGGGGGAGATGGCGCGGAAGGCCTCACGGCCCAGCGGGGTTCTGAGGGGACCCGGGGATGGGAAAGTCAGGGACGGTCTCGGGGGTCCTGAGGGAATCTTGGGGAGTTTCTGGAACCGAGGATGCTAAGGGGTCCCGGGGCCCTGAAACGGCGGGAGGGCCTCAGGGGGTCTCGGGGTCTCGGGGAAATCCTGGGTTTGGGGGGTCGAGAGTCCTGAAGGTGTAGGGGCCAGAGGTGGCCGGGGACTCCGAAAGGGTCTCGGGGGCTGGGGCTCCCGAGGGCGGGTGAGACGGGGGTCTTGGGAACCGAGCTCTGTCGGGGTCCTTGAGGCGGCCGTGGATCCCGAGAGAGGCCGGGGGTCTTGAGGGGCTCTCCATCCGGCACCGCCGGGCCTCCCCAGCCAGCCAGCTCACCCGCGGCGCCGCCGAGACGCTGGTCGGAGCTCGCGCTCCCGCCGCCTCCTCCCGCTCAGCGGTCCAAGTCTCCGGGGGCTCCGGGAGGCCGCGCGCTCCTCGTGCTGGGCGGGGCCGGGCGGAAGTCGGTCTGCGGGTGGGAAGACGGCGCGCGCACCCGGAGCCGGAGCCGGAGCCGGAGCCGGAGCCGGAGCCGGAGCCGGAGCAGACGACTCCCACGGAGGCCGGCGGCGGCGTTACGGCGAAACCTTGCCTCGTACGCCCACCCTCGCCGCGCGAAGGGTCCGCCCCAAAACCAACGGCTCCCGAGCCGCTGGCCCCGCCCTCCCCCGAGGCCCCGCCCCATCTCCGGCGCAGGCGCGGTCGAGTGCGCGGAGGGCTCTCGCTGGGCCGAGACTTCGTCCGCGCTCCGCCTGCAGCTGCTCACAGCGCGTTCTCAGCTTCATCTGCAAAATGGGCGCACTTTGCAGGGACATAGAGACCATTAAGTGCAATCGGAGGCGCCTCTCTGCAGCCAGGCTCTGCATCACACTCATGCACAGCTTCTATTCTCCAACCCGAGTTGGGTCCAGACCCGGGCCAATGTCGGGTCTCCACACACGCCCTGCTTGCCAAAGACCCTGCGGACCTAAAATCGCCAGTCCCCTCCCCCAGCCCCGCGTTCTTTTCTTTCAGAGTTCTTACCACTCTGAAATTACGTATACTTGTTATTTTTCTCTCCCCAGCTCCCCGGGAGAGCCGGGACCTTGTCCGCCGTGTCCATCCCTGGGTACCCAGAAGCTAAAACGGGGCTGGGCACACGATCGGTGCCCAAATGTGAATGAGTGAGTGTCCACCCGTGCTCTCCCCTCATCAAGAAATACTCTCACCCGGAAGCTGAGAATGGGACCAGCTTGGGTTCGGATCCCGTGAGTCCCAGTGACCACACGCCCGTCCGTGTCCCAGGTTCCGCGTCTGTAAAACCTGTGATGCTAGTGCGCGCCTCCTGGGGTGGTTGAGAGAACCAAATGAGATCGCGCATAGATGGGCTCGGCACAGAGGTACGCAGCTGGTTTAGTGTCCCCTAGTGATCTTATTATTCTGGTGGCCCCCTCCTCCCATTGTCTGCCTCTGGAAGCCCTTCCCTTCCCTGAAGAAAACCTAACCGGATCAAAAGCCGCTTCCTCTTGCCAGCTTTCCCGTCCTTCCTGAGTCCGCCCTCCCTGCCCTGCCCTGCCCTGCCAGCCAGAGTTAATGGCTATTTCCTCTATCCTCAGCACCTCCCCCCATCCCCCACCCACCCCCCCCCGCGGGTTTTAAAGTTGGCTAACAAACCCCACCCCACCCCCAGCCTACAGGGAGCCTCCCATTCGTGAGGGAAGTCGTGCTTGTAAGTTTCAAAAGCCTGTGAACTTTGGGGCCCCAGAGCCCCGAACACCGTGGGGGCCAGTGAGTCAGGGGTGAAGGAGGAGCAGAGGTGGGCTTCGTATGTGGTGCCAGGCACTTGCCTGTGTTCCTTTAGTTCTCGGAACAAGGTGAGGAAGTCGCCATCGTTACTATTCCAGATGGGGAAGCTGAGGCACATTTAACCACCACTGCCTGCAGCTCCTAATGCCCTGTACCCAGGGTCGGAACACAGTGCAATTCAATTCCTGAGCACCTGTGCTGAGTGCTGGGCACCTGTGTTACCCGAAAACCGGGTTCACCTCTTGGTGAATGTGGAGCCAAAAGACACAACTAAGCCAAAAAGCGTGTGAAGGGACTTCCCTGGTGGTCCAGTGGCTAAGACGCTGCGCTCCCAATGCAAGGGGCCTGGGTTCGATCCCTGGTCAGGGAACTAGATCCCTCATGCAGCAACAAACTATCCCACAGGCTGAAACTTAAAAAAAAAAAAAAAAAATCCCACATGCTGCAACTGACCTGGCACAGCCAAATAAATAAACAAATAAATATTTTTTAAAAAGAAAAAGCAGGAGAAGGAAGGATTTATTATTACTTGCAGCAAGTAAGGAGAACACTGGGGATCTTTCCCAAAGCAGTGTATCCCCAGACCACAAAATTGGGAAAGTTTTAAGCTAAGGGTGGGGAATTCCCTGGTGGTCCAGTGGTTAGGACTCCGTGCTTTCACTAACGAGGGCCCGGGTTGGGAACTAAGACCCCACAAGCCACGTGGCGCGGCCAAAAAGAAATAATAAACTAAAGACGCATGCATGTTCACGAAGGGGCTTGAGCAGAGGAGAATTCTGCATAGAATTGGGGCAAAGGTCGACAGAGTCCAAGCTTTAGTGGATTGAAGTCAGAAGGGTCAACATCATCTTTCTGTCCTCCACTTGGATGGGGGCCTTAGTTCCTGCAGAACTCAAAGACTGTATTGGATTAGGATGTATATCTCTTGAGGAGGAACTTGGACTCTGTTTTATCACTGACTGTTGTTTCTTGACTGCTTTTACTTTGTTCCTGCATTCCCTCACTTCTCTTAATATCGTTAATTACTGAGACCTGTTCAAGGGCAAGCACTATGGCCAAGCTGACATCCCAAAATGGCTTAGGCCAAAAATAGCTTCTCTTATGTCAAGAAAGCCATGCCTGGTTCTCTTTCTCTGGGGACCCCCTAACCTATCTGCTTACACCTGGACCTGTAGGAGACAGCCCCTGCCCTCAAGGGCCCCAGGCCCCGGCGTGGACCTTGATAAACAGAACCCTGTGGGCTCGGTGCTCTCAGAGTTCAGACCCAAGGTGCAGCGGGGCCCAGGCAGGGTGTGCCAGGATGGTGGAGCTGGAGTAATCAGTTCAGCTCTAGGCAAGGTGCAGGCTGGAAGTCTCGGCCCCTCCACCCAAAAGCTCAGCCAGGCAGCCTTACAAGGACAAAGCCAGCAGAAGGGACACCTTGGGAACAATGCCTTCCCCTCCCCTCCCCCATATCCAAGAGAGACACAGCTTCTCTCAAGCTGTGGAAAATTACTGGGAGGCACTGCCACCTGGCCGCGTTGCACACTCTCAGAGCAGATAAGGCAGTGGCGGGGCAGGTAGACAAGGAGCCGGCATGGTGCTGGGGTGCGGGCGTATGTCACACAGTGTGGGCCCTGCAGGGTGTAGGAGTCCGCATCCCAGCCCCCACCCCACGGGTGTGAGCACGTCTCATTCAGCGTGTACTGAACACAGGAGTGAATATGTGTATGCGTGAACCCACAAGGCTCGGTTCCCCAGACAGACCCCACTCACTTCTGTGCAGAAGTTGCTCTCGTGGATATGCTTTTGTGTGTTTAACTACTGTTTATTGAGCACCTACCACGTGCCACGTGCTAAACTCTCCATATGCATCTTACCGCACCTGTCAGTCATCCTGTGCGGTAGGTATTATTATTCCCCTTTAACAGACTGAAAAGCAGACACTGAGGACTTAACGGTAACCAGGCCAAGCTGGAAGGTGGGCATCTGCTTGGAACCGCTGCAAGACATGCCTGGCTACAGAAAGGGTGTGGTGTTAGCAGAATGGAGAAAAGGGACAGAGTCGCAGGCGGGGCCCCGGGAGAGGGAAAAGACATCAGGGATGAGCTGACAATCCTTCCATCCCAGAAAGGAAGTTGTTGCTCTGTTGCCACGGAAAGACCCACATCATAACACAAAGATGCCCTGCATGGGTGTAAAGCCCTGATGTATGCATATGGTATACCTCTGGACCACACCCTACGTAGATAACACACACACTATGCCCCCGTGTGGCTTATGGGATTTTAGTTCCCGGAGCACGGGTGGAACCGGAGCTGTCGGCAGCAAAAGCGCGGAGTCCTAACCACTGGACCGCCAGGGAATTCCCCTACGCCTCCCCACATCAATTTCCTGTAGAAACTCCTGGTGCTGTACCTGTGTCTGGGCAGGCTGGCGGGTAGGACTGTGACGCCAGTGCTGGGCAGCCAGTGGGGGGTGTGTAGCTAGCAGGATGGCTTTGCTGGCAGGAGAAGGGAGGAGGGAAGCTTGGAGAAGTCTCTCTGGCCCTCCTCCGCTGTTCTGTCTGCCCCCCACCCGGGCCTCAGCTCAGGCCTCCTCACCCCTGGCCTGGAAGTTTGCAACAAGCCACACTGAGGTCTCGGCTCACCAATCCAGGCCCCTGCTCCCCAGCAGCCATGATAAGGCCAGGGGGACCAGCATGAATACCTCCTAGGAGCTGAGGACACAGCAGGAAAACAGCCCCTGCCCTCATGGAGCTGACGGTGTAGAAGGGAAATGGGCAATATACACGTGTCACGTGCCTAGGCCCATGCTCCGCAGTAAGAGAAGCCACCGCAATGAGCAGCCCACACACTGCAAGGAAAAGTAGCTCCCTCTCGCCACAACTAGAGAAAGCCCGTGCACAGCAATGAAGATCTAATGCAGCCAAAAATAAATTAATTAATTAATTTTAAAAAACATAACCATTATTAAAATTTATAAAGAAAAAAAACACGTGTCAGGGCGTGGGGAGGCTATAAAGAAAAGGGCAGTTGGGTCAGGGACAGACACCGCTATGAAAATAAAAGGGCAAAACACAGCCTGGGAGCAATTTGCAAACACATATCTGACTAAGGACCCAATCTAAAATATACTAAGAACTTATAACTCAATAATAAACGAACAACCCAGTTTTTAAAAACTGAGCAAAAGATTTGAACACGTTTCATCAAGGAAAATATATGGACGGCAAATAAGGACCTGAAAAGATGTTCAACATTATTATGGGGAAATGCAGATCAAAACCACTACACACCACCAGAATGGCCAGCATTTAAAAGCCTGGCCATACCAAGTGTTGCAGAAGATGTGGAGGAACTGGAACTCTCACACTGTTAGTAGGAATGTGAAGGCATACAACCACTGCACACCTATCAGAATGGCTAAAATAAAAAATAGTGTTGTACTTCCCTGGTGGCACAGTGGTTAAGAATCTGCCTGCCAATGCAGGGGACACGGGTTCGAGCCCTGGTCCAGGAAGATCCCACATGCCATGTAGCAACTAAGCCCGTGCGCCACAGCTACTGAGCCTGCGCTCTGGAGGCCATGAGCCACAACAATTGAAGCCCGCGCGCCTAGAGCCCATGCTCCGCAACAAGAGAAGCCACCACAATGAGAAGCCCGAGCACCGCAACGAAGAGTAGCCCCCACTTGCTGCAACTAGAGAAAGCCTGCGTGCAGCAACAAAGACCCAACACAGCCAAAAATAAATTAAAAAAAAAAAAAAAAGTAAACATGCATTTCCCATGCAACCCAGCAATAGCACTCAGGTATTCGTCCCAGAAAAATTAAAATTATGTTCATGTAAAAACCTTACATAAATGTTCATAGCAGCTGTATTCATAACAGCTAAAAACTGAAAACAGCTCAAATGTCCTTCAGTGGGAGAACAGATACACAAACTGTGGTCCATTTACATCACGGGACACTTACTCAGCAATAAAAAGGAATGCACTGTTGATACCTGCAACAACTTGGATGGGCCCCAAGGGAATTACGCTGCCCGGGGGGGGGGGGGGGCGGTGGGGACTCAAAAGGTTATATGTTGAGAAAAAATCACCTCCTCCTCCAGGAAGCCCTCCTGGCTATGCCAGCCCTGGTTGGGTGGGGAGAGTAATCGTATCTCTGATTCTTACAGCACTTCTAGACTGAACTGTGTGTCGAGGGCCAGACTATGCTCTGTCCAGGGCTCTGCTCTGACAATTCCTCTGTGCATTTCTATTCTGACCGGAAGGGTGGCTCCGAGTTTTCCCAAGCCTGGGGCTCAGGGTTTGGTTGGATTTAACTGAATGACATTACCTCGTGATTGATTAGATCTCAGAAAAAATCACCTATTTTGGAGCAACCTTCACAAGCATTCTGACTCTCTTTGCACAGATGAGGTCAGAGGAGCCCAGAGAGGGTACTTCCTTGCCCCAAGTCACACAGCATGTCTACAGTGATCAGCTCATTGATGAACCATGATTGAGATGGGAGAGAAGGTGAAGCAGCATCTGTGTGGAGGTGGAAAGCTCAGCTCTGAAGGCCCTGCCAGCTCAGTCATGGGAGGAGAGGATCCTTCAGAATCTGAGAAGTAAGCTAGAAAAATTGCTTCTGTGGGTATTTATAATTAGAAGTTTCTGTGAAGCTTGAGTCCAGCCCAGAATCCATGAACCAAGCCCAGCCTCTCCCACCCACCCCCGCCCACCAGCTTGGGTTATTCTGCAGACTGGAGAGAACTGGCTGGAAGCTGGCCAAGTCTTGGCTTCTGCCTTCGAATCCAAGCTCACCCCCCAACCCCATGCTGCCCAAAGATGAAGGTTTACCCTCCTCTCCCCTGTGCTGCACAGAAGGGGCCTGAATGCCATTCCAAAGGGGCCAAAGGCCTCCTGCCTTGTCAGCTATGGCCCCCTCTGGTGCATCTGGACATGTCTCAGCATCCGTGATCTGGTGCCCTGAGAACACCCCATCAGCCTGCTGGGGCTCTTCCTTATAGCTGTCAGGTAGCGTTCTTGCTTTAACCAACCCTGCTCTGACAAACCTCTTTTTTTTTTTTTTTTTGGTCGCACCGCTTGGCATGTGGGATTTTAGTTCCACAGCCAGGGATCAAACCTGCGCCCCCTGCACTGGAAGCACGGAGTCTTAACCATTGGACCGCTGGGGAAGTCCCCTGACAAACCTCTTCTTCTTTCAGTGATGGGAAGTGGGACTCACTTGTTTTGCACATCCCAGAAAGGAAAGCAGTCTTGTTACCTGGCTCAGAAGACAGAATTGAGTTATCTGTGCAGAGACTCACAGACCCAGGACTGGGAGAGCCCGTCTGCCCCCCAAGAGGACTTGGTGCCCCTCCCCTGTGTCCTGCAGCCTCTTTTGCCTGCCTGTGGTGGGGTCCTCAGAGAAAGCTGTGAAGGGACCCAGAAGTGCATGGCCCTGAAAGTAACTGTTTACATCAGCCCATTTTACAGATGAGGAAACTGAGCCCCAAAGAGAAAGAGCTGACTACAGGGTTGGTGGGGGGGACAGGACGAGCTGCCAGCAGAGCCGTAACCTGGGCCCAGATCAGCTTCTGGTACCTCACAGCCAGCAAACCCAAAAACAGCATCTAATAATCCCTAAAGCTCACAAGAAGCCCTCAGGGGAGGTGCTGATTTCCCATCTTCCGGAGGAGCCTGAGACTCAGACAACCCCGGTGCCCTAACAGCCCTGATTTCCTTACCCTCTCCACCTTCGCTTTGACTGAAAATTAGCCCCCGTCCCCACCCTCCAGAGAAACAATGCAAACCCTCAGAATGACGACTCATTCATTCATTCAACATCTCACTCATTCATTCTGTAAGTCTTTATTGAACTCAAAATCTTGGGAAGATTTTATTAAGTGCTTTCCTGCAGTTGGACCAACAGGCCCTGTGTTCGCCTTGGTTGGGGTCAGGGTGTGAACATGGCCCCCCGCAGACCCCTGAGCAAGCCCCTCGGGGAGACTGTGGCCGCCCAGAAGTGGCATCCGGGCTCAGTCCTGGAGCTTGCTGGCATACACCTCGGCCCTGTCCAGGGGCGGCCCCCGGTTCACAGACGTGTACGAGGGCTCCGAGGTCCCCAGGGACTTGGGGACGGCCTCCTGCGTGATCTGGGAGTCGTGGGCTGTTTCCCCGTCAGCACTGCCCATGTCCCTGACGGAGGAGATGAACAGAGCCGGGGTTAGGGGCGCAGAGCAAACCCCAACCCCTCAGCTGGTCAGGGACCTTTCTACTTAGACATTGCTTTCACGGAGGTCACCTTAGGCCTTCATTCAATAGACCAAACTTTCCAGAGCACTTACTGTGTGCCAGGCCCTGGGATAAGAAACGTGTCACTCTTTTGGAATTGTGTGAACAATTTACAGGTCTTACCATGAGCTGGACAAATGTCCCCAAAGAGCTAAGATTGTATGGGGAGACAGACCACAGCACACAATGACCAGACAGAGTGGATGAGTCCACTGGAGGGCTTCCTGGAGGAGGGGGCAGTTAATCTGGCCTTCAAGGAGGAGAATGGAGGCACAGAAAGGTATTCCAGGCATTTGATAGGAAGGACTAGGGAGTGTCTGGGGCAAGAGTGCGAAGTTGGGTGCAGCTGGAGCTGGGGTGAGGATGGTAGGAGGGACGAATGGAAGAGCCAGGCTAAAGTCAGATAACAGGACCTTGGTGCCAGATTAGGGTGCTGCCCAAAGGGAGGGAGGGACATCACCACATCTAGACTGCTCGCAGGTCTGGCCAGACAGACCAGTCTCTTGGTGGCTAATCTCATCTATTATCTGTGTTTTTAACTTAAATGTCAGAGGGCAATCTGATTTCCAAGTTCACTGCCTCCTCCCTACTCCATCCTTCACCCACCCCACGTCTCCTCCTTCCTGGCTAATCTCTACCTTTCCACGTAATTTCACCTACTCCAAGGAGCTTTTCCATCCGCTGCACCCGCGCTGGGACAGGCACCCCCACCCCGCCCCCCATCTTTAAAGCTGCCTGGGTCTCCTGCCTCTCTCGCTGAGATGCACACTGCATGTGAGTTTTCAATTCATCCCAGTCCTGATAAAAATTTGTTCCTGCTGTTCCTTCCTCCAGGAAGCCCACCCTGATGCTCCAGGTAGGATCTGCCCTGCCCTCTTCTGGATTATCATGGCACCTGCACCTGCGGCTGCCTTGATTCACCCCCTGCTCCATCCTCCCAGGATTAGTGGATTGCTGTCTTCCCACCAGGCAGCCCCATTAGCTGCTCCAGACACCCCATGGGACACCTCCAGTCCTGATCTAAATAGACGCACATCAGAGTTGGTAGTGGCGTCAGGAGACTCAGGAGCTCTGGTCCAGCTCTGTTTTACCTGGGGGTGTGACCCTGGGCCACCCTTCCCCCCTCAGGCCTCAGTTTCCCCATCTGTACTGCAAGCGAGTGAATTATAATGACAACAGAAGCTAATACCCATTTAGTACCTGGGTACTGCCCTGAGGACTCTATAGGGAATATTTCACTTAACCCTCGCAACTCCATGGGGCAGATAATATTGATTAGAATCTCCATGTTCCAGAAGAGGAAACTGAAGCATAGAAGGATAAGACACTTGCCCAAGACGCACAGCTGTGTCAGAGCTCGGATCTGCCCACAAAGCCCCAGTGCTCAGCAACCCCCTACCCAGCTGAAGACTTGACCTTGGACACCCCAGGACCCTGCTCCCCTCTCACTAGACCCCACCCCACCCAGGGTGGAAGGCAGCTCTCTTGCTCCCGGGCTCCCCCCACCTCAGAAGACCCTCCTGGTGGAGTGTGTCCCCAAGCCCTGCCCGCGCCCCCCCACCCCGCCGGCGGGAACTCACGCGAGGCTGAGGACAATGGCGCCAGCACAGCCAATGAGCAAGAAGAAGGGCAGGGAGCCCAGGATGGACGTGATGACGATCATGCCCCCGCTCCGCCGGCCCGGCCACGTGTCGATCGCCGAGTACGGAGCGACTGTGGGATGCAGGCTGGTTACTCTCCAGATGCTGCAGCCCCCAGCCTCCTCCCAGGGACGCACAGGGAAGCCTTCCCTGCCCTGGAAGCCTAAAATCTCAGGGGTGAAGCAAGGACCCAGGTCAGTGCCTCTCCCTGGGTTTCAGGTATAATTATCTGACTTGCTACCACATCCCACTCCCCAACTTTCTCTTGCCTGTGTCTGCTCTCACCCTCTTTTAACCGTCTTTTTGCATAATTTTGAATTATGAACTGACTCAAGTCTTCCGGTGAGACGGATGGGATACAGATTATAAACAAAATAAAGGTGGAGCAAAGGTCCCCAGTCTAACGGAGTCAGGGGGACTGTGCCCTCCCTCTGCTCTGGCCAGTGTCACCCTTTTGGAACTAAGTGGACAAACCATTTATAGGTCCTACTGTGAGCTGGCCGCTTTTCGTCCAGTGTTTCCTGTAAATCCCATGAGACCCCCGTTCTGCAGATTGCTCCCTGCAGCTCAGGGAGATTGAGTTCCTGTTCAAGTCTGAGTGCAGACTCCAGCCTCAAGCCTGTAGGTCTGTCTCCCTGCCCCAAGAGAGCTGGGCCTGGTGCTTTTAACTGGATTACCCGAAGGAACCCTGCTGGAGGAGCAGAGCAAGGATTCTTCTTCCCACTTTTCAGATGGGAAAACTGAGGTCCCACCCAGCAGTGAGGCTCAGACGCTGGGCTTGAACTTGGGACTCTCGGCCCCAGGGCAGTGCTGTTTCAGTGGGACCACAAAGCATGGGCGTGCCATTGGAGGGGTGAGCGGGGACAGAGGGTAGGAAGGAGCCCCCAGCCACATGCACGCCTGCCCAGCTACACCCTCACTAGCCGTGTGACCTCAGGCAACCTCACAGAGCCCTAACTGGCCCATAAGATTACCATGGGTGGCAGGGGAATTGTTTTTTTTTGGCTGTGCCTGCAGCTTGTGGGATCTTAGCCCCCCGACCAGGGATCGAACCCAGGACAGCTGAAGTGAAAGTCCGGAGTCTGGACTGCCAGGGAATTCCCAGGGAGTTCTAAAGTTAGGGTCTCAGGTCGTCAAAATTACCGTAGGAAATCTCTTCTGTCGCCCCTAAGGTTCAGCAGACGTGATTTGGTGTGTATAAACCTGGGATCTGTGTTGAGAACTCAGATGGAGGCTTGAGGGGGACAGGGCAGGACCACCGGCAGATGCCTGGGCCTGCAAGACCCCCCATTTCAGAAAAACCATAGGAGAATGGCACTCCTGCTGCCGCCAGGGCTCATGCCCCTGTGGCTAAGATGCCTCTGGAACCACCCTACAGGATAATGATGTTGTCCTTGTGAGGGCTCAACAAAGGGGCTCGTTAGGGTCTAAATGCAGGATAAACGCTGAGCCCTTTGGAGGCAAATGTACCATCAGGGCTGGAAATGCCGGCTGACTCTGTCTTCAGTTACACCATCCACAGCCAGCCCAAACACCTGCAAATCCTCCACCGGCCTCTGTCATGACACCTGGTCCTCGAGGGAGGGAGGGAGGGAGGGAGGATGAAGTCTTGGGTTAAACTATTTTAAGATGCATTTTCCTCATAACCCAATAACCTGCCTGTATCTGGGGAGACTTTTCCAAGTGACAGCGTGTGTCTGCTTCCCTGGGTTCCCTTGAGGACCACTCCCAGCTCACCTCCGCCACTTACGTCGGTTGGTGCGGATGGGGTCCGACCACAGGGTCTGGTCCTGTACCAAGCCTGTGGACATATTGACCAGGACGTACTTGAATCTGGAAGGAAATGGAGCAGGGATGACTTCTCTCCATCCCGTGAGCCTCAGCCACAGGGAGGGGGAGGGACCGGGGCAGAGCTGGGACTCGTAGGAGATGGAGATCTAGGTGGCCCCAGTGGGTGAGGTGGGGGTGGGGGGCTCTGGCAACAGGATGCTGCTGGACTTCGCATTAGCAGCACCTTTGCCCAGGTGTTTCCACAGCTCAGATGCCACCTCATCCACAAAGCCGTCGGAGCCTAGGCTCTCCCTCTGGGAGCCCCTCTGTTTCTCTGCCGTATATATTGTGCACGTAGCAGATTTGTTGAGTATTGACCCATCTGTCCTTCTTGCATTTTTGCCTTCCTCTATTCCCAGCCTGGTCCTCGGTCTCACAAAAGAGACTTAAAAAAAAGGAATAATATCCATTTGCAACCCCGATGCCCTGTGATAAAGGCTAACTTTATATCCAGAAAATCCCAAAGTGTTACAAAACATAAAGGAAGATCAGGTGACACAGTACAGAATACCCATGGCCTACTTTAGGTCTTCTTCACCCTCAGTTAAAAATGATGGATGTTCTGAGATCAAAGAAATTAACAGCCTCTAGTTTGACACACAAAAAAATGAAGACCCTTAAAATCTTTGTAGTATCCAGTGTTTTACTTAATCCCTGCTTCTCGAGGTTTGAAGATGAGAATTCCAGAGGCTGGGATGTATGCCCTGTGTCCCCTAGGTAGGGTGGGCTCAAGTAGGAGGGAGAGGTTTTCCCACATTAAGAACAAGGTCAGAGGTAAGGGTTGAGGATGGGAAGAGGACAGCCAGGACTCAGGTCCTGCCCAGTGGCCGAGGCCAGAGGAGGGGTGAGCCCTGTGAGAGGATGAAGGTAAGGGATGGCCTGGGCCCCAGATGTGGCCTAGAGGGTACAGAGACCCCAACCTAGGCGTCTCCATGGTAACAGGGGTGAGTGTAATCAAGGCTTGGCACTGGGTGAGACGCCTGGCCCTGGGTCAGGGCTGAGCCCCCAGCTCGGCACAGAGCAGATGCTCAGGAAATACACGTGGAAATGAACCAGGGAGCTGCTCTGCGGTGCACTGCAGGAAGGCGGGAGAAGTCTTTGCGCTGAGCCCCAGCTTTTCTCGAGGTGACCCCCTTCCCTCTCTGGACCACAGCTCCTTCCCTGTCAAACGAACTGCCACATGGGTGATGGGCCAGGACCAGGTGCATAACTTGTAGGGCCCAGTGCAAAAAGGAAAATGCGGCCCCTAGTTTAAAAGTTAAGAATTTCAAGACGGCAATGGCAGAGCATTAAGCCAAGAGGGGGTCCTTCTGAGCGCAGGGCCCTGTGCACGGTCACGAGCCCAGGAAGCCAGGAATCCTTCACGGCACCCGGGACGGTCCTGGCATGTGGTAGGCTCCGGAGAAATGTGGGTTCTCACACTTCACCAGCTCTATGTCACCCCACGTCGGGGCTGGGGCACACCTGCCCCTCTCCCGCAGCCGTTCACACCCACCTGTATTCCGTGGCTGCTGACAGGGGTGGGTTGCAGAGGCCCCAGAAGTTGGGGTCAGACAGGCAGGTCCCATTGGTGCCCACCCTGACCAGGTATGCGTTCAGGATCTCCGAGGCCCGGGACACATCCCTGACAGCATCCAAGCTGGGCAGGTCGCTGCAGGGGGTCAGGTCAAAGGCCGCCGCCTTGTAGGGGCCTGTCCTCCCTCCCTCTGTTTGCCGGAACGTCGAGCTGAGTGGGGCCTTGGTGCTGTCCTGCACAGAGGCGTTCCTGAAGCTGGCTGTAGAGGCAGTGCCGGGAGTGAGGTTCCTGGCCACCCCAGCTTAGTCACTCACTCAGTCATTCAACAAACGTCCCTAAGCATCCTCTCTGCGCCAGCGCTCTACTGGGCCCTGGGGTCTCTTCCTTACTTGCTGGGTGATCTTGGACCACTCACTTTACCTCTCTGGACCCTCTGTGAAATGGGAGGAAAATACCTCGCAGTGCCTGCAGATTGGGATTGGGCACAGGTAGGCAGTCAATACTTGCTTGCTGAAAGAATAAAATGATGACCCCACAGGAGCTGCTGTAAATGGCTGCTGGCTAGAAACGTAAGAGGTTGTCATCGGGTCCCTACTCTCAGATCCCAGGGTTGCTGCCAGTGAACAGGTCGGGGCTGGCCCAGAGCCCTCAAGTCCAAATGCGTGGCTTCCATCCCAAACACCGATCTTGAACTACAGCGGGAAGCCTTGGGCAGGACTTGAGCTTGAGGACCAGAGAATCTGATTTGCTCTCCAGCTCCGGGAGCTCCCATGAGTTACTCAGCCTCTCTGAGCCCCGATTATTTGCCCCTGTGATGAGCATCCTAACGGCTACCTTGCAGGCAGGTTGTAACTATTAGCTCTAAGGTGTGCGAAGCATGAAGCACAATGTAAGTACTCCGTGATTGATGCTGTTATTATTTCCCCCACTAGACTGGATGTCCCTCCAGGGCAGATGCACGTCTGTGACCGCAAGCACCCAGCCCAGGGCTGGCACAGAGCGGGCACCAGTGCGTGTCAGTGAGGGGCATGGGGTGGTTTAATTGCAGGGATGGAGCACCCCTCTACCTGTCTCCTTCCCTCCTGCCTGCAGACAGGTCAAAGCCCCTTTCAGAGCAGCCCAGAGGAAGCAGGACCCTTACCCGAGTCGACCAGGACATAGAGGTAGACCTCGTAGGTGCCATGGAGGGCCGCTGAGCTGTCAAACATGCAGAGAGGCTTTTCCAAGGCCACGGTGGTGAGTGTGGGGTTGCTGGTGGCAAAGGTCACACTAGCCAGCTGGGGCTGGAGGTTCACACCTGGAGGAGCAATGAGGCCAGGAGCTGACCCCCAGCAGAACTGTCCACACCCACGGGCACCCTCTGCGTGCGTGCGTGCACACACACACACACACACACACCCCTCTGCAGTTACTGAACATCTGCGGTGAGCCAGGCACTGGGTTTCACTCTCCCTGTGGGCCATCTCAGGAACTTGTCTCAGACACGGGCAGCATTCCCGTCCCCACCCAGCCACCCTGACCAGAACCAGGAAATCCAGCTGAACTACTTCTCTCTCGCTCCCCCCAACAGACATTCAGTCACCGAGAACCCCATTGCTCCGCCTATGCATCTCTCCACCCCGTCAGCCCGGTCTGAGTCCACCCTCTTCACCTGGACCCTAGTAAACAGCCCTCCCCCATCCTCTGCGCTCTATCGTGCAAATCTGACTGCGTCCCTCTCCTGCTGGGCCCCTTCCTGGCTCCCCACTGCCCTCCAACACGGTCCAGCCTCTCTGGAGGGGCAGTGAGGTCCTGAAGCTCTGGGCCTTGCCTCGTGGGTCTCCAGCCTCCCCTCCATGCACACCCCCTGACCTCATGCTCCGGTCACACCGATGGACAGTGGGTGGGAGGTTCCCAGGATAGACAATGCCACCGCCCTCCTCCTGAACTTGCCCATGCTGCCCCTTCACCTGAAATATCCCTCCGTGTCCCGAGTCCAAGTGTCACCATGAGTCTAGTCCAGTCCCTTCTCTGCTCTCCCACAGTCCCCTGTGTGCTTGTCTCTCGCAGCACCCAACACAGAGCCCTCGAATCCCCATCAGAGGAAGCTTATTAATCAACGTTGGCTATTATTATTAATATCTGGCTCCCCAGAGCCTGCACAGGGCCTGGCACAGAGCAGGCATCTGTGCCCATTCCTGGAGGGAATAAGTTCCCATCCCTGATGCCACTTCCCATCCTGGCTCCTCTGGGGACCCTTCAGGAGGATCAGGGTGCAGGACACGCCCTGGGACACAGCTGCCCGCCCTCCCCGGGCACAGCCCCCTCCTCTCATCCGCCGTTTACCTGAGCCAAGTCGCAGGCAGCCGAGGGCCAGCAGGACCCAGAGCGGAGGCATCGCCCGAGAGAAACTGCGACAGGGCGGGCGGTCCAGGGGGCAAGCGTGCACCGCGCCTCTCCCGCCGCGCGCACCTGTCGGCCCTGGGCCCCGGGCGCGCCCCGCCCCGGCCCGAGTCAGCCAATCTTCGGCCTCCTCGCAGAATATTTGCATAAACCCCGCCCCGGGCTTCCCCGGACCGCGAGGTGCTCAGGACACAAATCCATCCCCGTCGGACCTTCCCCGTCCCCTGACCGAAGCTCCTACTGTGTGCCGAGGCTGGAGCGGCGCTTTCAGGGCGTCTCTCGCCTAATGAGACCTTGGGGGCAAACCACTCCCTCTTTGAGCCTTAGTTTCCACACTGTAAAGTGAGGACGCTGATTCCTTTATGGAATTCTATTTATGGAAACCCTACTATGTGCCACTCACTGGGCTCTTGTGAAGATGAAACGGGTTAACGGGTGAAAGTAGTGTCATGGAAAACCTCGAAGTCCTGGGTCTGTGAGCTGTCTGGAGACCTCTGGTGTGGCCCTTCAGTTCACAGGTGCAAGGCCAAGGCCCAGGGAGGCCAGGGACTCGCCAAGGCTGCAGGTGGGCTCCGGGGCTGGTGGAGCGCAGGACTGCTGCCCCCCAGCCCAGGGCTGTTTCAAAAGGGATGGATCAGGGTTTCAAGGCGTGCTTCCTGGCGGAGATTTTGAAAATAGTGTTGGGATCTTCACCTGGACCAGATGGTTCCCTCCAGCATCAGGAAGCGTGCACATCTCCCAGTACGCCTTAGATATTACATTTTAAAAATAAAAGTAAGAGGATGGGAAATTTTTAAACTGGAGCCCAACAGTAACTAGTGAATCTGTGTATGACATGGATGGTATAACCAACTGAAGAAAAAGACTGTACCTGAGGGGCTTTGGAACAGGCTTGCCTGCCTGTGCTCCCTTGGTGGAGAATCCTCTAAGGACAAAGAGACCCTGGTCCTCACTGGTGAGGCAGTGGTGACAGTGGGAGACAGAGCAGCTGGTAAGCAACTTTGGGGCACCCTAGGACTGGTGCTGTCAGCACCCAGCTTCCCTCCATAGGATGAAGGGGATTTGGATCCAGTGGGGGAAGGGGGAGTATTTTCAGTTAGCAATATTATTATGAAAAAGTAACAAAACGACTCCCAAGCTCTGTCTACTGAGAGGACATAGAAGGGATGACTGCCTGTTGCAAGGAGCTCACTTAGCACTCTTGGACCCGAAACCTCATCCACCAGCAAACCGCACCAGGGCCCCTAGAGAGATGGCGACTCCAGGGCTGGGACAGGGAAAGTCCAGAGGAGCCTAGAAAGTAAAGAAGCTCTCGAAGAACAATGACACAGAAGGCGCTTGAAAGGGCTCCCAATGGTCAGATTGGGGAAAATTTGAGCACAAAATAAATAACCAAAGTAACATATTTAGCCCATTGGATAAAATCCAAATCCATGAGTCAATACTAATACTTTTTAAAAATATTTATTTATTTATTTATTTATTTGGCTGAGCCAGGTCTTAGTTGCAACATGTGGGATCTTTGATCTTCGTTGTGGCATGTGGGCTCTTAGTTGCGGCATGCATGTGGGATCTAGTTCCCTGACCAGGGATCGAACCCAGACCCCCTGCATCGGGAGCACAGAATCTTAGCCACTGGACCACCAAGGAAGTCCCAATACTGATACTTTAAAAAACGTTTCATAAGAGAAGGGAAAATTCTTCTTTAAAGAAGAACACCAACAAATAAATGTAGAGAGAATGACAAAACCAAAAATCACTCTTTTACAACCATCCTGGTAATAATTGATTCGAGAAGGAATCATCTCAGAAGATGTTAAAATCATAGGGTCAAATATTTTTAGGGAACAAGATACACAGAAATCTGGAGACACCAACTTAATGATATAGTCAAATCTGATGTCACCAATAATGGGACGGACTGACCTCACGTGCTTCCCAGCATCATGGCTCTGGGAAGGGCTCAGCATCATCTATGGATTTCCTGGCCAAAAAGTCTAACCGGAATCTAATCAACAGCAAACAATCAGACACATTCAAACTGAGGGATCTTCTGCAAACCAGCTGGCCTGGATGCTCTTAAAATATTACTGTCATAAAAGGCGAAAGCAAAAACAAAACAACAAAACAAAAGGCTGAGAATCGCTGTAGACTGAAGGAGACATAACAACTATTATATAAAGGCACTGAGTGTCCCTTGATGAATTCTTGGGTAAAAACAAAGAAGCTCTAATGAACACTGTGGTAGTTAGCATGACAAAGAGAGAAATTTGAATTACTGGAATGTGTGTTGGATAATAATATTGATTAGACACTAAACTTCCTGAGTGTGACCACATTATTGTGGTTCTGTAAAGGGAGATGCATGCTGGACTATCGTGGGTGAGGCGTCGTGATATCGGAAACTCACACTCGTATTTAAGGAGAGAAACGAGGAGAAAATAAGAGACAAAGCAAATGTAGCATAATGTTAACAATTGGTAAGTATGAATGTTCACTGTACTCTTCTTGAAACGTTCCTATAGATTTGAAATTTTTCAAAGTAAAAGCGTTGGGAGAAAAAGATTTTATCCTCAGCCACAAACGCACTGATCCCCTCCCAGGGCCTCAGTTTCCCCTCTGTAAAATGGGGCGGGGGTTTGATGGCCTCTCAGCTCTGACCTGCCAAGAGTGGAAGAACAGATCCTTATCTGCAGGGAACAGAAAATGCCCCGAGATAAGGAACTCTTGAGCAAGGGGTGGGGTTTTCCTCCAAGAATTTTTATGGACTGACTTTTCTTGCCCAGCGACTGTGTGTGTGTGAACCAGAGTTTGTCAGAGGCCAGCAGAGCTGACCTTGAAGGCTCAGCCCAGAATCCCCCATGAGAGAGAGAAGAAGCAGGCAAGGACTCACTGTCTTCTCCAAGACACTGCAGTTTCTTATGAAAACACAAACAAAAATCCTTAGCCTCTTGCCTTGCCCAAATATGGAGAAAATATTTGGGGGAAAAAGTTAAAATAATAATCTACTGAGGCCCAGAAACATTCTACAAAAAAAAGTTTTGGATTTATAAACAAGTTTCCACTTCAAAGTGCTGACTTTTGTTTGGCAGATTCTGAAGAAGGGAAAAGCGCAGGAGATACGAGCCGTTTGCCTGGGTGACACTCACGCTGGTGTCAGTGGAGGGAAACTGGGGTGCCAAAGAGGCCCTGACACCTGCCAATGCTTCAGCCCAAACGTCCCATGTGGACATTCCAAAAATTTTTTTTGCAAATACCAATTTTTAAAAACTTTCCCCTTTTGATCAGGCCCATTCCAGGGCCCTGAGTCTTCCGTCTGACTTAATATTTTACTTCCAGTTTTATTGAGATATAATTGGCGTACAGCCCTGTATAAGTTTAAGGTGTACAGCATAATGATTTGACTTACGTACATCATAAAATGATGATCACAATAAGTTTAGTGAACATCTATCATCTCACATAGACACAAAATTAAAGAAGTAGGAAAACAATTTTCTTTTTAACATCTTTATTGGAGTATAATTGCTTTACAATGCTTCGTTAGTTTCTGCTGTATAACAAAGTGAATCAGCTATATCCCCTCCCTCATATCCCCTCCCTCTTGCGTCTCCCTCCCACCCTCCCTATCCCACCCCTCTAGGTGGTCACAAAGCACCGAGCTGATCTCCCTGTGCTATGCGGCTGCTTCCCACTAGCTATCTATTTTACATCTGGTAGTGTATATATGTCAGTGCCACTCTCTCACTTCGTCCCAGCTTACCCTTCCCCCTCCTCGTGTCCTCAAGTCCAGTCTCTACGTCTGTGTCTTTATTCCTGTCCTGCCCCTAGGTTCATCAGACCTTTTTTTTTTTTTAGATTCCATATATATGTGATGAGAACTCTTAGGATTTATTCTCTTAACAACGTTCATAGGTAACATACAGCAGTGTTCATTATATTTATCATGTTGTACACTACAACCCTAGTACTTATTTAACTTATAACTGGAAGCTTGTAGCTTTTGACTGAGTTCATCCAGATCCTTCTAGCCCCTATTCCCCACCTCTGGTAACTACAAACCTGATCTCTTTTTCTATGAGTTTTTTTGTGTTTGAAGTGTAATCGACTACAGCACTATGTTAGTTCCATCTGACTTTAAATCCGTTTGTGTATTTCAATCCATCAGATCATCTTTCTGAACCCTGGCCTGGACTACGTGCTTGCTAGGAGGCCACGGAGCAGGAGGCTCTGTAATGGGAAAGGTTATACAAACCCAGCCCTGCACAGACCTCCTTTGAATTTGAAACATGGGGAGTTTATAGGTCGGAAATTCTTGACCCAGAAATGTTTCTCCAAGGGCCAGAGAGGCCAGAGAGGCCTGAGCCGGTTTCCACAACTCTTTTCTTTTGATGTCACCCCAGCAAATACTTGGTCTTAGTCTTGGCCACATCTGAGAAGTCCTGGAAGCCAAGCTTTTAGCTGTGGTGAGATTCAGTCACTTTCAAACAAAATGAAACAAAACAAAACGTGAGCAAAGAAACCCCAGCCCCCAGGAGCTCACCCATCCACCACCAGCTCCAGGTTGCTCTCAGCAGCCCTCACCTCTCTCTGCGTGCCCCAGCCTCCCCCCCGCCCCCCCCATCCTGCAGAACAGCCCAGCAGGGCCCTGAAGGGCCTTGGCTCTGGTTCTTTCTCCACAGCCTTAGTTTCTTTCTCAGTGAACTAGAGGTACTCAAGGTGCCCCCTGGCAGAGCAGAGGCGTGAAGTGTGGTCGTGGGGTGAACACGACTGGGGTGCTGGGCAGTGTGGGGAGTTAGAGCCTCCAGACCTTCACCCTCCTTCTCCAGGCCATCAGAGGCCTCCGTTTCAGTGCCCGCTCAGGTAGAATCCAACCTTACTCTGCAGGTATTTATTGAATGCCTACTATGTGCTGGCCACACCAGTCTCCCAAGTGACTCAAATCCATCTGTTCCTTTCTGGTCCTGTTCCCACTGCCTGGCACGTGCTATTACTTTGCTAGGGCTGCTGTAACAAATACCACAGACTGGCGGGGAGGAGGTGGGGCTGAAACAACAGAAACTTAGTTTCTCACAATTCTGGAGCCTAGAAGTCTGAGATCAAGGTGTCAGCAGGACTGGTTGCTTCTGAGCCTCTCTCCTTGGCTTGCAGGTGGCCGCCTTCTCCCTGTGTCCTCAGATGGTCTCCCTCTGTGTGTCTGTGTCCTAATCTCCTCTTCTTATAAGGATGCCTGTCATATGGATTAGGGACCATCCTAATGACCTCATTTCACCTTATCACCTCTTTAAAGACCCTGTCTCCAAATACAGTCACATTCTGAAGTACTGGGGGTTAGGACTCCAACTTTCACCCATGACACACATACTTGGCTCTGTCTATGCCTTCCTGCCTGGACTAATAACATAATAACAACAGTTGCCCTTATGTGTCAAGGACTACGCTAAGTGTTTCACACACGTTAACTCATTTATCACATCCAGTCTGAGAGGCAGGTATGATTATTACCTCCATTTTACAGATGAGGAAACTGAGGCTCAAAGAGGTTGAGCCTGTTAGACTGTAAGCTCTGTGGAGGCAGGAACCTTGTCTTTAACCCCAGCACAGTGCCTGATGCTGTTATGCAGGACAGACAGACATGCCCAGTGTCTCCCAGGTAGGAAGTAGGGAGAGGATTTTAAACCCATGTCATGGGACCCCGTCATCCATGCCCTAACCACTGCACAGACCTGCCTCTTCCTTGGTCTCCTCTCCCCCAGAAACCAGAGTGGCATTTCTAAAATGCAAACCTGGGCGTCACTTCCTCATGTTAAACCCTTCAGAGGCCCTGACCGTCCTCAGGATAAAGTCCAAGCTTCTTACCCCAGCATCCAAGGCCTCACATGGCTGGTTAGCTCCCACCAACCTCTCCGCCTTCCCTCTCTCCCCCAACTTGGGGCACTAGCCCCGCTGAACATTGGCCTGCCCCCAAGCTCACCACGCTCTCTCTTGCCCTCTGTTGCTCCAAACATGCGGCCTTTTGCAGCGTCCCCCAGCTTTGATATCAACAACTGACGTTTTCTCAAGACTGATTTTGACTGCTGCCCTCAGACGGCTGCCCAAGGCCTTTCTGCACATGTTGTGCCCACTGCTTGGACTGCCTGTGCTCCACACTCTTCCATGGAAGCCACCTGTCCTCCAAGGCCTGGCCCAAATCCCTCTTCCTCCAGGAAGGCTTCCTTCCATGGCTCTCCACACGTGCCATGGCTACTATGATGACATCATGCCGGTGATGTGTCTTGCTCCCTCAAACTCCAGAGTAAGAGCCCATCCCGGGCTGTGATAGGATCTTCTTTGTTACAGTGACTCCCATGCCCTGCACAGGGCACATGCCCAGCAGTGTTTGATGAATGAATAAGTGAAAGAATTTTTATTTATTTTATTTTATTTTTTAAAAAATTAATTGATTTATTTGGCTGCGTTGGGTCCTAGTTGTGGCACATGGGATCTCGGTTGTGGCATGCAGGATCTTTCCTTGCGACACACAGGCTTCTCACTAGTTGTGGTGCACGGGCTCCAGAGTGCACGGGCTTAGTAGTTGTAGTGCGTGGGCTTACTTGCCCCGTGGCGTGTGGGATCTTAGTTCCCCTGACCAGGGATCGAACCCGTGTCCCCTGCACTGGAAGGCGGATTCTTAACCACTGGACCACCAGTCCAGTGGTTGTTTTTTTTTTTTTTCTCTCTTTTAGTTGTGGCTCACGGGCTCTAGAGTGCAGGTTCAGTAGTTGTGGCACATGGGCTCAGTAGTTGTGGTGCACTGGCTTAGTTGCTCCGCGGCACGTGGGATTCTCCCAGACCAGGGCTCGAACCCGTGTCCCCTGCGCCGGCAGGCGGATTCTCAACCACTGTGCCACCAGGGAAGTGCCACCGTGAAAGAATTTTGCTGTACAGGAGAGACTGGCGCAACATTGCAACTGAACTATACTTCAATTTAAAAAAAAAAGACGGACTTCCCTGGTGGCACGGTGGTTAAGAATCTGCTGCAACTACTGAGCCCATGCTCCGCAACTACTGAAGCCTGCGCACCTAGAGCCCGTGCTCCGCAACAAGAGAAGCCACTGCAGTGAGAAGCCCGTGCACCAAAATGAAGAATAGCCCCCGCTCGCCGCAACTAGAGAAAGCCCGCACGCAGCAATGAAGACGCAACACAGCCAAAAAGAAAAAGAAAAAGAAAAAGAAAGAATAACAGCAGTAGGGAGGGTGTGGGGAAACCAGCACGTTCAATTATCCTTATAATTTGGTATAGCCTAGTGGAGATGTTTTTGGTTTTTATTTAATAAAAATTTTTATTTAATAAAAAATGTTCTATTTAATAAAAATCAAAATGTAAAATGTAAAAAAACATTTTAATGAATATAAGCAGAAGAGAGGTGGCTCTTTGAAGGTGCCAAGTTCATCTCGGTTCACACCAGACGCCCTCTAGGAAGGAGCCGTAGCGAGGCGTGCGGCCGGCTGGCATCACTGCAGGCAGGAGGGGTGTTCACACCGCGGACATATTTTGAAGGCTGAGCCACCAGGATGCTGCTGGGGGATTGGATGTAGAGTGTGGGTAAGGGAGGAATCCAGGGTGGCCCCAAGCTCTGGCCCGAGGAGCTGGAAGGATGGAGTTGCCCTTAAGCGAACAGGGAAGGCGCTGGGAAGAGCAGCTTTGGAGGGGGGAGGGAATCCAGACGTCAGTTTTAGACCTTCTCATTCAGTTGAGGCTCTGGAGCCCAGAGAGGGCGAGTGGCTGGGGTAAGCCACCCAGCCACTTGGAGGCGTGGACAGACCCTGGTGATCTTCCCGTCCCTGGTGGTCTCCGCTTTGAGGACTATGAGGCCGGTTCTCTGACCAGGGCCCCATCCCTGGGCTTCGGAGAGTTTACGGAGCCAGTGGCAGCTTCTCCCACCCGGTGACACCGGAAGGGTGGCAGGAGGGGCGTGGCGGGGACTGATTTACAACCTGAGAGTAACTGACATCCCCCAGTGCCACCAGCTAGCTGCCCAGTCCCGTGCGGGGCACAGAGGCCTGAGGGCCATCAGACCCACGGGTCCTGGAGGAGCTCTTTGGAGCCCCGATGCCAAGGCCGAAGGGGGTACTGTGGGGCAGAGCAGGGTCAGGGGTGCTCTGGCGTCACACCCACCCACCCACCACCTCCCCCGCCTCGTGGTGGGCGAGGTGAGCATTCTCCGGATGAGCGGTGACAAACTGGTTTGTCCGTGTCTGGAACGGAGCCCAGATTAGACATTGACCTCTCCTTGTCTGTGTGATCTGGAGGCTGGCAGGCATGGGGGGCCCTGAAACGCCTGGGTCGGCTTGTTCTCTCTCCGTCACATGGCCACGGGCAACCCGGTCACTCCCCAGTGGCCCCTCACCCTGGCCAACCCTGTGGGTCAGAGCCTGGAGGGTGAGAGCAGAAGGGGGGGGCGCTTTACAGCCCCCAGGCTCCTCCCCCTAACTCACGTCCCTTCATGCCTGCAGGAGCTTGGGGGGGCATCACCCCCACTTTACAGAGGAGAAAACAGCGGTTACCAGCTGCAGTGCCTTTCCCCAAGTCTCCTGCCCGAACTGACCCTGCGCCCCAGGCTGCCGGCTCTGCCTCGCAGAGGCTGTGTTTCAGGGGTTCAGGAGGGATGGGAGCTATGGATGGAGGGGATGGGGTGGGGCCTCCCCAAGCCCTGGGGAACGAACAGCCGGGCACTGGGAGCCTGGACTCCAGGTCTCGGCCTGCTCGACTGCTGCTCAGCCCCCCTCCCAGTCCCATCCATCCCAGGACAGCCCGGCCAGCCGGGAGGGGCCTGCGAGTACATCCAAATCCACCCCCTGGCGGGCTGGTGGGGACACGGAGGCCTGGAGGGAAGAGCTGAGTGCAGCCAGCCAGTCAGACCCCAGCAGGGTCATCTCAGAAGCCTGTGTCCTTGTCCCATCTCTGCTCCCATTTCCATCGACACGCAGGCCGCAGCCCCGGCCCTTTCTCAGCCTCTCCCAGCACAGATATAGAGCAGTTCCAACCTGGTCTTTTCTGACGCTGCCCTTTGGGTATCAGTGCCTGAATTTGAACACCCTGCCAGTAACCTCAGCTCTCAAATGAATTCTCTAGTTCATGTTTTCATCCTACCCAACCCTCTAATGGTCACCACTCTAAAAGGCCTGAAAAGCTAGGTCACATGACTCTGTGAACATCTGGGTGGGTGGGAGGGTCGCTGGATAGTTCCCCACAGAGGCTGAGAGGCATTCAGGTCAAGCTCCCAGACTTGCTGTCAGTCTCTGTGGTCTTGGGCACATTGACTGTACCTTGCGCTGTGTCTTATTTGCAAATGATCTTAATCTCTCCCTCACGATCTGGTCTAAGGATTAAATAAGCTAATGTATATAACAAGGACTCAATGGCAAGGATGAAATAAGATGGTGCAGATCATGAGTACTTGACAAATAAATAAATGAGTCCTGGGCATTTCCTTGTTTAGCAGAGTCTTACTGCAGACAAATAACTCCACTGGGGGGTTTAGAACACCAGAGGGAAAGGAGCCCATCAGTGCAGCCCATGGAGGTCCGAGGGCTCAGGCAGGGTGGAAAGATGGAAAGGGAGTTGGGAGGGACACGCGGAGAGAGCCTGGTCTTTGCCTGGTCCGTGCCCAATGGCTGAAGGTACCTTGGAGCAGTGACCACCTAAGGGTGTCCTCCCCAGCGTTTGAGCTTAGCTTGTAAATCTTAGATTCTAATGATGTATGACTCTATCAAATGTGAACACTGAGAAAAGATTTTTTTTGGGGGGGGGGGCGGCCACACCACGCAGCTTGCGGGATCTTAGTTCCCCAACCAGGGATCAAACTCGGGCCCCAGGAGTGAAAGAGCCGAGTCCTAACCACTGGACCGCCAGGGAATTCCCAGAAAAGATGTTTTTTTCTATGGAAATTTAAGACACAAATAGAAATAGAAAGAACAGAATATACGTATCACTTGGTTTCATCAATGATCAGCATTTTGCCAATTTTGTTTCATCCATCCTCCTGACTTAAAATAATTTTTTATCCTGGAAAATTGTAAATCTATTACAAAAGTAGAGCAATGGAACAATGAATCTCCAGTACCAGTCCCCCAGCTTCAACAATTATTAGCTCTTTCATCATTTATTTTGTCTATACTCACACCCATTTGCCCCTCCCCAGAGATGATTAGGAAACAAATCCCAATTTACAATGAATGGAAATTACGAAATATTGGATTATTCCATTGAGCCTTTGCCTTGAGTTGGAAAATGTCTTCAAACAAATGTATTCCTTATCAATATAATAATTAAATGAATGATAAGAGTCACAAGTACATTCTATTAGGGTCACCTTCTGGGAATATTATGGTAACTTTTTTTTTTAATTTTTTTAAAATTTTATTTATTTAGTTATGGCTGCATTGGGTCTTCGTTGCTGTGCGCAGGCTTTCTCTAGTTACGGCGAGTGGGGGCTGCTCTTCGTTGCGGTGCATGGGCTTCTCATTGCAGTGGCTTCTCTTGTTGCGGAGCACAGCCTCTAGGGCGCGCGGGCTTCAGTAGTTGTGGCACGCGGGCTCAGTAGTTGTGGCGTACAGGCTTAGTTGCTCCGCGGCATGTGGGATCTTCCCAGACCAGGGATCGAACCCGTGTCCCCTGCATTGGCAGGCAGATTCTTAACCACTGTGCCACCAGGGAAGTCCTATGGTAACTTTTTATCTTATGTGTCACTATGGAGTCATGGTATTTCATAGATTCAACGTGTTTCAATCAAGCACAGTCAATTTACTTCTTTTAGTGCTCAAACTGCCAGACCTTTGGCCAATGGGAGGCCCTTTAATTTAGCTCTTGTGTCCTCTTGACATGACCCCAGTGAACCTTTTTTTTTTTTTTTTTTAATTTATTTATTTTTGGCCGTGTTGGGTCTTCGCTGCTGCACACGGGCTTTCTCTAGTTGCGGCGAGCAGGGGCTACTTTTCGTTGCCGTGTGCAGGCTTCTCGTTGCGTTGGCTTCTCTTGTTGCGGAGCACAGGCTCTAGGTGCATGGGCTTCAGTAGTTGTGGCACGCAGGCTCAGTAGTTGTGGCGCACGAGCTTCGTTGCTCCGCGGCACATGGGATCTTCCTGGACCAGGGCTCGAACCCGTGTCCCCTGCATTGGCAAGCGGATTCTCAACCACTGTGCCACCAAGGGAAGCCCGCCCAGTGATCCTTAAAGCTTCCTTGCCCTGTGACTCATCAAGATGCCCCAGGTTTACCAGGAGGCTCCTGGCCCACACGTGGGGATAAGGAAGATATTTATATATCATCATTAATAATTGCTAATGTAGTTATTTCAAATCATGAGTTTGTGTCAATATTTCCAATATAGTTCCAACATTAGAGTACTCCCACTTACATTATTTGATTCTATAATTGTTACTTATGTTCTTATCTGAAAATCTTGACTCCTAACATATGAACATATACACTTAGTTGTTTTCGCTTACGATACAATAAAATAGTTCCAAAAGAACTCTGCCAGATTCATACAGGAGAAAAGAAAAGAAAACTACTGAATCAAGTTCAGGATTTTATAAGAAGTTCCTTTTTACGCATCCCTTTGTGATGGTTAATTATATGTGTCAAGTTGGCTGGACCATGGTGGCCAGATATTTGGTCAAACATTATTCTAGATGTTTCTGTGAAAGTGTTTTTTGGATGAGATTAATGTTTAAATTGAATGGACTTTGAGTAAAGCAGATTACCTTCCATAAAGTGGGTGGGCCTCGTCCAATCAGTCGAAGGCCTGAACAGAACAAAAGACTGACCTCTCTCTGCCGAGCAAGAAGGAATTCTGCCTCCAGATGGCCTTGGACTTGAACTGCAGCTCTTCCCTGTTGCTCTTCTGCAGTCTCCAGTCTGCCAGCTGCCCTGTAGAGTTTGGACTTACCAAGCCTCCAGGATCACATGAACAAATTTATTAAAAATAAATCAACCGCCCATCCAAGTACTAACCAGGCCCCACCCTGCTTAGCTTCCACAGTAATTAACACAACATTGTAGTTCAACTATACATCATTAAAAAACAAAACAAAACAAAACATAAATAAATCAATCCCTCTCACGGTCTGGAGACATTGTTGGCTGTCACAACCAGGGTGATGGGGAGGGGTGCTGCTGGCATCCACTGGGTAGAGTCCAGAAATGCCAATATACATCCTGCAATGCACAGGGCAGCCCCACACAGCAAAGAATGATCCCGCCCCAAAGGTCCACTGTGCTGAGTTGGAGAAACTCTGCTCTAAGGCATATGTCATCCACACTCTGTGTAGCCTGTAAGCAGTCACTTAACAGACAGCGGCTGCCACGTTCCCTTTTGCTTCCCATTCGGGTGGGTAATATAATGGTAGTTCAGTTCTGGGTGGCTTTCAGCTTTGGGCAAAATACAGCACCTGGAGGAGAGGGGCGTCTGCTCTAGCGGTCCGCTTCGGGGTGATGCAGCGGAATCCTGAGCGTGCAGCGTGCTGGACACCAAGGGATGAGAATGACCAGAGGCCACATAGCTCGGGGCTGATGAGCGCACATTAGACTTGGTGACGTGGGAGCCCCCGCGGGCCTTATGCCAGCCGGCTCAGAGGATCAGGGGCTGCTAGCCAGGATGCAGGAAGCAGCGGAAGAGGGAGGAGGAGGTGAAATACGGGGAAAGCTTTCAAGAAGTGTGGCCGTGAAAAGCGTGAGAAACAGGGAGGGGGAAGCTGTCGTGCAGGGAGGAGCCCACAGGGGGCCGCGTCCAGGGGAGACCTGGCGCTGGGGTCTCGGGGTCTCAGGGTCTGCTGTGGGGCCGTGGAGGGGGCGGGACGATGAGTGTCGGATTCGAGAGCTCGCCCAGCGGGACGGCTCAGGGCAGCCTGCAGGCTAGGAGGGCGAGTCCCCTCCCCCAGTCCCCAACCCCGATCTGGAAGAGGAATAATCAGTCCTCAGAAGTTACAGACGGAGGTGATGGGTCGGGGCTGGAGGCAAGGAGCCCAGTTACTGAGCATCTGTGCCCACCTAAGCATGCGTGGGGTGGGGGACCAGGACCTCCACCACCGACCACCCAAGAAAGCTGCATGGGCCTCCCAGCTCCCAAATTTACTCACCTGAAAACGATTTCCCAAGTGGCCATACTGGGGTCATGCGTGACCCAGGCGCATCCCTGCCTGAGGACTCACCATCCACTGTCTTGGGAGAAGGAAACAGTGACTGACAGTGTGGACAGGGCCCCAGGGCGCTTTGGGAACTCAAGGGAGGTGCCTGGCCCAGCCAGAGGCCCAGAGGACTTCCTGGAGGCGGTGGTACCTCAACTGGGTCTTATAGGGCGAAGAGGGGCCATGAGGTGCATGGAGTGGGTTTTTGGTGCAGCGGGGACTGTAGGGAATGGACCGGAGCCCCCAGAGTACCGCCCTGCCTGCGGAGCGCTGGCCCCTCCCTTGTCTCCTTCCCGCTGTCAGCGGGGCCGCGCGCTGGTGTCGGGCGCCCCCTGGCGGCGCCTCGCGCGCGGGTCGGACAGGGACCGGGCGGGGTGGTGGCGGTGCTGGGAATGGGCCAGACCTCCCAGGCTGACTTACCCCGGTTCTATTCGAATCAGAAGGAAGAGAACGAGCTTTTGGAGGAGGAAAATATTTTAGCGTATATCTTTGATATATTTGTGTCTATACTAACTCAGTCGTAAAATAGTTTTAATTAATGATGAAGAAATGTTTACATACTGAGGTTTGGGGAAGTCATTCTGGCATATACAAGGCTTAACTTGAAATTCATGCTGCCTTGGCTCTCTCCGTCTCTCCTGGGATAACCGGATCAACTCCTTCCAGGCCCTCCTGCTTCTTCTGCTTCCTCCGTGTGGCAGCAGGAAGGACCCAACGTGGACATGTGAGTCTAGACATCCCACCTCATTCCTTAGGGCTCAAAAAGAAGCAGACCCAGGAGTAGATACGAGAGATCCTCCATCGTTCCTAAAGTCAAGGAGAAGTGCCTTGAGCTTCCTGGAGACCAAAGCGCAGAGGGAAATAGGGTCCGTTTCTCTTATGGGTTCAGTGCTCAGGAAGAGTGAGGAGTCAAAGGTGAAAGATTCCTCTGACTCCCCAAGATTCCTGGGGTCCCAAAGTTCCCCCAGAGTGGATTTGGTTGGACCACAAGAGCACAGAGCTTCGGGCAAATTCTGGGTCACAGGATGGACCCTCAAGGAGTCATGTTTCTGATCTCGGTAATTAGCAGTTCCGAGGAGGAAGCGGTGAAGAGGAGGTGCATCCTCAAGGAATCCTGGAATATCATGGCCCCTGGAAAGCATCAAGGCTTCCTCCCCCTTGGAGGTGGGGCAACCGAGGCAGGGAAGAGGGGAAGGGATGTGGCTGAAGCCATGCAGGCCAATTCTGCAAATATTTACCGACAACTGGACCAATCGAAGCACTGAGTGACAGGCCTGTGTAAGGCCAGTCCCCTGCGTCCCTCAGGAAGAGGGGAGAAGGCATGCAGGCAGAGCTTGTCTCACAGCGATTCCAGACCAGCCTGGCTCCGGGCTTTGCATTACAGACCCAGAAATAATGACCAAAGGGGTTCCCACACAATCCCTGCCACCCTCCGCACCTCACCCCATCCGACGGTCCCCCTCCTTGGATCTTCTGTGAAACAGGGTGATGATACTGCATTCTGGGGTGTGACGTCTGTCATGAATGAAGGGAGCTCTCACTGTTCTAGGGTGAAGTCCAAAGCCTGGCATTTAAGGCTCTCCTTAACGCCCCCTGGCAACCCTCAGCTGCAGCCAGACTGAGAGGGGCCTTGCTGGGCCACCTGACAAGGGCCTGGAGGGAACAAATCTGTCCCCTGCTCAAAATCCACCCCCAGCTCCCTGGCAACTCCCCCCACCCCCAGTTCTGCCCAGGCCACAGACTCAGCGGCCGGGGAGCCGAGAAGTGGAGAGAAAACTGGCAGGTGGGGACCAAGGCCAGCTGGGGAGCCCGTGCCGGGTCCAGAGGGGCCCTGGGTCCTCTCTTCTGGCCGATGGGCAAGGCACATGCAGCCGGTCAGTCACGTTTGTCAAGTAAAATCAGAAATACGGATTTTTTAAAAATTGGAATCACCCTATTTTTAATCTACAGGTTTTTGAGGTATAAGTGACATATAATAAACCTCACATGTTTACAATGTATAATCTGATGAGTTTTGACATATATATCAAATTTGACATATCTATCTCTCTATCTACATATATGTGTATATATATATATATATATATTTGTGAAGCTACCACTACAATCAAGACGATGACCATTTCCATCACCCCCCAAAGTTCCCTCAGGCCCCTTGTAATCTATCCTCTTCATCCTCCCGTCCCTTCTACCCCACCCCCAGCCAACCACAGGTCTTCTTCTGTCACTATGGATGCAATTGCATTTTTTAGATTTCATGTGAATGGAGTCATATGGCTTGTTCTCTTTTTGTGCCTGGCTTCTTTCACTGAGTATAATTATTTTGAGCTTCAGCCATGTGGTTACACGTATCGAGTTTGTTCCTTTTTACTGCTGAACAGTATTCCATTATAAGGATGGACAATTTGTTGATCTATTCACCTGTGGTGGACCATGGGTTGTTTTCCCTTTTGTTCTTTTAGCTGTTACACATAAAGCTCCCGTGAACACTCATGTGCACCTCTTGTATGACCGTGTGCTTTCATTTCTCTTGGGTAAATCCTAGAATTGGAATGGCTGGGTCACTTGGAAGGCATGTGTTTAACTTCTTAAGGAACTGCCAAATTGTTTCCCAAAGTGGACGTACGTTTCCAGTCCCACCAGCCACATATGAGGACTCTGGTTCCTCACATCCCCACGGACACCTGGAACGGTCAGTCTTTAATTTTGGCCATCCCGGTGTGTGTGCAGTGCTACCTCGTTATGAGGGCTCATTCCCTAACGACTAATGCTGTTGTACTTCTCTTCATGTGCTCATTTGTCATCCCTGTATCTTCTCTGGTGAAAGGTTTATTCAAATCTTTTGCCTGTTGAATGAAAATTGGTTTGTCTGCCTTCTTACTGTCTAGTCATAGAGTTCTTTTTATATTCTAGATCGTACAGTTTCAACGGGGGCAGTATTGCCCCCATGGGGGTGAAAATTGGTTCTGAGGGAGGGAGTGAAAAAAATCATGTCCTTTTTATGTAGAAAGCATGAATATGCATACAGTACAGAAGCAGTATCTGTGCTATTAAAATTTCATGGGGGTAATTAGGGGAAAAAAAAATGCCTAAAAAGGCTCCGTGAGGGAGGGAGGGGTGAAAAAAGGCTGAGAAACGTCGTTGTAGATATAAGTCCTTTGTTGGATATTTGTTTTGCAAAAAGCAAAAATTTTAAATTTGGGTAAAGTCCAATTTATCAACTATTCCTTTCAAGGTCCAAATTGATCCAACACTATTTGTTGAAACACTTTTCTTTCCCCACTGAATTGCTTTGCTTTTTGACCTCTGTCAAAAATCAATTGACCAGGGCTTCCCTGGTAGTGCAGTGGTTAAGAATCCGCCTGCCAATGCAGGGGACACGGGTTCAAGCCCTGGTCCAGGAAGATCCCACACGCCGCAGAGCAACTAAGCCCGTGCGCTACAACTACTGAGCCCGCGAACCACAACTCCTGAAGCCCGTGCGCCTAGAGCCTGTGCTCTGCAACAAGACAAGAAACCACAATGAGAAGCCCGTGCACCGTAATGAAGAGCATTCCCCGTTCGACACAACTAGAGAAAGCCTGTGCACAGCAACAAAGACCCAACGCAGCCAAAAATAAATAAATGAAATAAATTGACTGTATATGTGTGGGTCTATTTCTGGACTCTCAATTCTGTTCCAACTAACTCAAATATTTTTAGTATATGGTGCAGACCAAAAAGAAGCCCGTCTTTGATCCAACTGCTATGGGCCCTGCCTGTCCTCTGTCTCCCATGCAGACCTCCTGGCCTGCCTTAGCCAGGCACTTCCTGCTTCAGGCCTGCAGCTGCACCTCCGTCCTGGCCCAGAACCCTCTGCCCCGAGATGATCTCCTGGTCAGTGTCTCCTCCTCCGAGAGGGAGGCCCCTCTGGCCCCTCTCTGTGGCATCACTCTGTTGGTTTGGTTCTAGGAGACCTCGGCGAGGTCTGCAGGCACCGGATCATGCACAGGGCCGTGTAGACAGAGGTGAAGAATTGGGGTCTTATTCTATGTGAGAAGGAAGCAGGAGTGACAGGATCAGACTTCAGGTCTGGGGATGTCGCTCTGGCTGTCACACGGAGGTGGACTGGAGAGAACAGTGTGGAGACCCCTACCGGCACACGGACCCCGCTGGCCACTCACACTGCCTGCAATCCCGTCATCAGAGCCATCCCGCCCTTTGAGAGCAGCACCCGCGAGAATGAAAGTAGCTCTGGTCAGCCTCGCTCTGGGGTCTCAGGTGGTGGGAATCAGGAGAAGCAGGGGCTGGGTGTCCTGAGGGGGTGCGGTGGGCCACTAGTGTCCCCTGCTGCCCGCCGGAGTAGCAGCACTGCTATGGCTGGCCCTGTCCCTCGGGGTCACGCCCTTCCGTCATCAGCTCCCCTCTGGCCAGCGGGGCTTGCAAACTCCTCTGACGATGGCACAGTCCTCACCCTCACCCTGGTCCACTCACGCATCCACAGACTCAGTGCGTGTGTGTGTTCGTTTTTTTGTTTTTGTTTTTTGGTTTTTTGCCACAGCACAGGGCTTGTGGGATCTTGGTTCCCCGACCAGGGATCGAATCCATGTCCCCTGCAGTGGAAGCACAGATTCTTAACCACTGGACCACCAGGGAATGCCCTCAGAATGTGTTTATTGAGCACCTACTATATGCTGGCTCTGGGCCAGCTGGTGGAGCTATACCACCACCTGACGGTAAGCAGACGTGTCCTTGCTCTCAGGGCCCCAGGCTGGTGGGGGAGTGAGAGAGTAATCAAGAAATCACACCCTGGGCTTCCCTGGTGGCGCAGTGGTTGAGAATCTGCCTGCTAATGCAGGGGACACGGGTTCGAGCCCTGGTCTGGGAAGATCCCACATGCCGCGGAGCGGCTGGGCCCGTGAGCCACAGCTGCTGAGCCTGCGCGTCTGGAGCCTGTGCCCCGCAACGGGAGGGGCCGCGATAGTGAAAGGCCCGCGCACCGCGATGAAGAGCGGTCCCCGCACCGCAATGAAGAGTGGCCCCCGCTTGCCGCAACTGGAGAAAGCCCTCGCACGAACCGAAGACCCAACACAGCCAAAAATAAATAAATAAATAAATAAAGTAGGGGGAAAAAAAATTTATATAAAAAAAAAAAAAAATTTCTCAAAAACCTGAGAATAAAAAAATAACCCAAAAAAAAAAAAAAAAAAGAAATCACACCCTGAGTGGGTCGTTGTGAATTGAGGTGGGTGCTCTGAAGCACAGGACTGGGTCAGGGCAGAAACAGGGTTCCAAGAGATCAGATGAGACAGGAATTGGACCTGGTTCAGGGATTCCTGGGGGCTTCCCTGGGGAAATGATGGCTGAACTGGATGGGAAGGATGGGAAGGTGCAAAGAAGTTCCAGGTGGAGGAAAAGGCAGACGTGTAAGTCCCGCAGCTGGAAGGATGATGGCTCACTGAGAAACAGAAAGAAAGCCAGTGAGCAGGAGGGCAGGGGTGAGGAGAGGGACCCAGGGGCCTGATAGGTCCTGCCGCCTTCAGGTGAGGACTTGGGCCCCTATCCCAGGGCCAGGGAGAGCACACAGTGCTAAGCAGGGAAGTGACATATTCGCATTTGGATGTTCGAAAGATCACCCTGATCCTGATCCTCAACTCCCAGCTAGTAAGGAACATTCTTCTAAGAGAAATATAAATGTGACTGAGGTTTAGAAAGGATTAGATGATTAATATTAATTTCATTAGGGGTGTTGATGATGATATTGTGGTTATGGAGAAAAATATCCATTTAAAAAAATCAAGGCACATATTGAAGCATTTAGGATTGAACAATCACCATGTCTGAAATTGACTTTAAAATATTAAGGAAAAAGACAAATGAAGAAAAATGGCAAGATAATGAACAATTGTTTAAATCTAGGTGATAGGTACAAGGAGTGCTCATTATACTAGTCACTCTACTTTTGGGTTTATTTGAAATATTTCATATTAAACAGAAAAAAAAAGAATAGCAAAGAAAGAAGAAGGAAAGACAAATAGATCAATGATAGATAGATAGATGGGCAGACAGACAGACAGATAGAAAAGATAACCCTGGTTGTCCAGGCTGGGTTGGAGGGGCCAGGCCTCCCAGGCTGGGCAAGCCCATGAGGACGCTGTCCATTGCAGGTAAATTCTAAAATGACCACCAGTATCCTTGTATAATCTTCTCCCTGTGAGTGTGAGTGGGACTTATAGATATGATGGGAGATCGCTCCCATAATTATGTTATGTTAGATGGCAAAAAGGAACTTTGCAGGTGTAATTAAGGTCTCTAATCAGTTGAGTTAATCAAAAGGGAGATTTTCCGAGGTGGGCCAGACCTAATCAGGTGGCTCTTCAAAGCAGGAGTTTTAAAGACAAGGAAGTCAGGAAGATGAGCTCCTGTAGCCTTGAAGGCACAGCTTCCATGAGTTCTACAGCTGCAAGGAAATGCATTCTGCTGACAACAGCATGAACTTGGGAAAGGACCTGGAGCCTCAGATGAGACGACAGCCCTGGCTTACACCAGGATTTCAGCCTGTGAGACTGAGCAGAGAGCCCAGTTGTGCTGGGCCTGAACTTCCGACACACAACAATTGTGAGACAACAAGCCACTCAATTAGTGATGGTTCGTGACGCAGCAACAGGCAACAAATACACTGTTAAAGAGTTTAGGTGAAAGAATCAGAGGCTTGGATTAGGGTAGTGACAGTGGGGATGTTGTGAAGAGGGTGGGCTTGAGAGTGTTTAGAGGTTCAAATCGCCAGATGGATTAGATATGAGAGCGAGGCAGTGGGATGTCTGGAAAGACTCCTAGATTTCTGGCTTGAGCAATTGAGAGGCGGGCCTGCAGGAGGACGAGACCAGAGGGACAGCCTAGGTGTCCCTTCAGGCATCTAAGAGAGCTTGCCGAGCAGGCTGCTGGGCCCGGGGAAGGTGAGGGCTGGAGGTGAGGCAACGTGGGCAGTCGCTGGTGTGCGACAGAGGCTAGCGCCAGGGGAATGAGGAGATGGGCCCAGGATGGAGCCTTGGGGATTTGACTCTGAAAGTGCCTGGAAGGGCTGATGGTGGAGGCATGGGTGGTGTCCCGAAAGCTGGGGAAGGGAAATGTCTCAGGGTGAGGGGCAGGGGCTTAGGCTACACGTGACACGGGCCACCAAGGCCTGCCATCATGACCTCTTCATGACCTTTGCACTCTGTCTTCTCCCCTTCCCCATTACCACTGGACAACTCCAGCCCAGGACTCCTGGCCCTCCCCTGACCTCCTTCATCAGCCTCATCCCCCTCACCAGCCTCCCTGACTCCAGTCCCTACCAATTCTCCGGGGTCCTTCTTATATACTTATGTCTGAGATCACGTCCCTGCTTGGGACTCCCTGGGCTCCCAGGGCAGCTCTGGGAGGGCAGGAACCAACTGACTCACCTGCTACTGGGTCCTATGTGGGTGCTGGTGACAAAGTTGCAGATACTACTGTGGTTTGTAATATTTCTGTGGTCTGCAGCCTGCAACCATACTGAAAGGAAAGATAATTTAAGATAGAAGTTTGTGAGAATAAAGATGTGATTTTTTCCCCCGCTCAAGTCCACAGACCTCCTGAATCCTAACTACCAACCCCAAGATGAAGGGTTGGAGCTCCATCCCTAACGAGGCATGAATTGGTGCATCGCCAAGAAGGAAGACAATGTCAGCAAGCAGTGGCAGCAGATTCAGCAGGACCACTTTGAGTGCAGGAGGACAGGTTGGGCTTAAGCAGGAAGACAAGTTCATTGACAGCCAGCCCGCCTGCAGGAAGAGCCAGCGTGGGAGGGCCTGGGCTGAGTTTGAGGGTCAGAGGGCATTCTAGGCAGAGGGCACCCCATGAGGGACCCCAGGCAGGTCCCATCTCTCTGGGCCTCCGTCCCCCATCTGTGTGATGAACAGGTTGGTCCCCAGGCCTCTCAGGGCCTACAGTTCATCTCTGGTAAGGAGGGCCCTGACAACCAACGTGCCATCCAAATGCCCCCCTTGGTTAAGCGAGGGCTCATCGTGAACCTGCCCTCAGACCCATGGATAAGCAAGAACAGAAATGCCTCTCAACGGGCTCTGGTGGGAAGGGGAGGGTATTGGCTCCTCTACCTGAAAGGCTGGGCTTCCCTTTCCATCCCTCAGCCCTGCTCTCCTCTGTATGAGCTCCATTCTCTGCCCCTCCTGCTACCCGGGTGGCTGTCAGAAGCTCTCCTCAGGCAGCCCCACTGCAAAGACAACCCAAGTCCTGGGATTGGCTCCGACTGGACCAGCCCTGGACCAATCACTGCAGCCGGGGAGATGCTGTTTTCTGACAGGCAGGCCAGGTCAAGTGCTCACCCCACATGGACTGAAACGGGGGCTGAGTGGGCCCCAGAGGAAATTCTAGGACCGTGGTAAGAAGAGGATGGAATGGATGGATGCTTCACCACAAAAGTAGCAAAAGCCACTGCAAGGGGTTGAACAGTGGCCACTCAGTGTCCCCACCCCAAGTTATGTCCACCCAGAACCTGTGAATGTGAGTGACTTTATGGGGAAAAGTCTTTGCAGATGTAATGAAGTTAAGGCTCTTGAGATGAGAGCATCCTGGGTTTAGGGTGGGCCCTGAATCCAATGTCAAGTGCCCTTATAATAGGGAGGTAGAGGGAGATTTGAGCCACAGAGACGCAGAGGGGTGGAAGCCATGTGACAACGGAGGCAGAGACTAGAGTGACACAGCCCCAAGCCACGGACTCCCTGGAGCCACCAGGAGCTGGAAGAGGCAGGAGGGATTCCTCCCTTCAGAGGGAGCGCAGCCCTGGCGACAGCTTGGTTTCTGATTTCTGGCCTCTAGAACCATGAGGGAATACATTTCTGTTGTAAACCACCCAGTTTGCGGTCATTTGTGACGGCAGGCACAGGAAACTAACACACCCACCCCACTCTCATCGTGAAGCACCTTGTAACCCCAAGGGTTGAGAGTCTACACGGGGGCTGGGCCTCAAACATGTCCAAACTTTCTCTCTGATCCAGCCCCTTACCTGTCGCTCTCAGGATGTACCACTGTCCCCAACACTCCCATCAGAAAAGGACAGCAGTGGATGTGAACAGCTGTTGGGCTCTAAACATTCTGCAATGAGCCTTCGCAAAGTAGGTGTTAGATAAATATATCAGTATGACGAAGTGAGGACTTCCCTGGCAGTCCAGTGGTTAGGACTCGGCGCTTTCACTGCCAAGGGCTGGGGTTCGATCCCTGGTTGGGGAACTAAGACCACACAAGCCACCCGGAGTGGCCAAAAACAAAAAAACAAACAAAAAAACCCCACTGAAGTGAGATCTAAGTATACAAATACAATCACTGCCTTCTCCTCAAGGCTCAGGGGCACAAATCCCAGCTGTGCGGCACCCAGGCCTTGTGAATAAGCCACTTGGCATCTCTGAGCCTCAGTTTTCTCACCTGCAAAATGGGGATGATGAAATTGCAGTCCTGGGACTTCACTGGTGGTCCAGTGGTAAATAATCTGCCTTCCAATGCAGGGGACGCGTGTTCGATCCCTAGTCGGGGAACTAAGATCCTCCAGTGCTGCGGGGCAACTAAGCCCCCGCGCCACAACGACAGAGCCCATGCACCCTGAAGCCTGCTCGCCACAACTAGAGAGAGAAAACCCGCATGCCACAACTAGAGAGAAGCCCACGCACTGCAACAAAGAGCCCACGCGCTGCAACAAAAAGATCCTGCATGCCACAGAGAAGCCCCAACACAGCAAAAAATAAAAATAAATAAATTAATTAAATACATTTTTTTAAAAAAGAAAGAAATTGCAATCCTGCAGTTAGAGTGGGGGTTAAATGAGCTGGATACAATGAACTCGGCCCATTGCTGGGTGTTTAAGAAGAGCTGTCAGGACTTCCCTGGTGGTGTAGTGGTTAAGAATCTGCCTGCCAATGCAGGGGACATGGGTTCGAGCCCTGGTCCGGGAAGAAGCCACATGCCATGGAGCAACTAAGCCTGTGAGCCACAAGTACGGAGCCTGCGCTCTAGAGCCCACGAGCCACAACTACTGAGCCCACGCGCCACAACTACTGAAGCCCGTGCGGCTACAGCCCGTGCTCCGCAACCAGGAAAGCCATTACGATGAGAAGCCCGCGCACCGCAACGAAGAGTAGCCCCTGCTCGCCCCAACTAGAGAAAGCCCGCGTGCAGCAGCGAAGACCCAATGCAGCCAAAAATTAAATAAATGAATAAATAAATAAATTTATTAAAAAAAAAAAACAGAAGAAGAGCTGTCTCCCTTCTCCTTCCCCCACCCCCGTTCCCGCCCCCCAGTGGACCACAACCCATGCTGGGGTCTGGGAGGACAGCACCATTTTCAGGCATTTGTTGGCCTCAGTCACTCTTGCTTTTGGAGGCTCTGCTCACATCATCCCAAACATGAATGTACCCCTATAAAATGTAATTTTTTTTCCAAAATAGATTTTGAAAGGGTTTTTATAATTTTGCTCTTGAACTGACTTGGCTCCTTGACTCTGCCTTTGATGACCTTAGAGCAGATACCTAACCTCTCTGGGCCTTAGCTGGCTCATCTGTGCAAGAGCGATAATGATGTGTTCCTAAGTCACGGGATCCAATGTCAACATTTGTAAAGTCATAAGACAGAGCCCGACACATAGCAAGTCCTGCAGGTACGTCTGCTAAATAAGATAAAATGCCAGTAACTCTTCATTTCTGATTTCTTATCAATGACCCCAAATTCTCAGAATTCTCACTCCTTGAGAGTTCTCCACTGTGGTGAAACTTTCATAATTACCACATTGAAAATAATGATGACATAATGTCACATCCTGTAGGTATTTAGTGAAGCATCTTTTTAATTTTGTCATTTTATTTTTGCATTTTGCAGTAGTACACAATGTTGGTTGCTAGTACAATTTCTATCGCCCCAAGGGGACAAAGGCTGTGTGTTCATGGGCAAGGAAAACAACTTCCAGCAGGAACTCTGAGAGCAGGAGGCTAGAAGAGCTGGGAAAAGGAGCACAGGCTCTCCAGCTCTCTGCCGGGCTCACCCGACTTGTCCTCGCATCATGTCTGGGCTGGACAGGCCCGAGGGGACATACAGTTCAGCCTCCTCATTGACAAATGGGAGGCCCGGGGCTCTGGAGCAGAAGGGACTTGCCCAGGTTCAAACTGTATGGTCCCAGGTCTCCCTCCGATGATCAAATTTCTTTCCCTACTTCAACCCCTCCCACGTTTAGCACAGCATCTCCTCCTCCTTATCCCGGGGTACAATTGTTCTTCCCAGGAACAGCCTGCTGCCCTGCAGCTCCATGAAGAAGGGCTTCTCCTTTCAAAACTTGTCATCCCACGTCTGTTCTCCAATGGGCCTTCCCTCCTGAAACCAGAAAAAGGACGAGCTAATGCCAGATGGTGTGTGGGTGGCTGTCTCTTCCTTCCTGGCTCCGGGGTTCGAATTTGGCCTCCAGGTTTAACTTGCTGTGTGATTTTTGAGTGTGACTCAGCCTCTCTGGTTTTTGCTTGTCTCACCTAACACAGAAGACGACACCAGTTGCCTTCTGGGGCTCAGGATTATTCTTGTCCACATTCGTGAATCTTCTGGCATAAAGCAGTTCCTCAAGAAACGTTAGTTATGTATCTCCCCAGCCCCCAACCCCATCAGGCACTTCCTCTTTCAAAACCTCTGAATCCTTTCTTCTCCCCAGTGTGTCACTGTCTAATAATAATTTTAAGGTTATCCCCTCTGGGGAAATTTTAGCAGAGATCTATTAAAAAATAAAGTGGAGGGCTAAAGGTAGAGTTTCTGCCAACAGCTGAGGATGAGAAGATATTTCGTGTGTCAGGCGGACGGTGGAAAGGGTCAGAGGAGGGGAGAATGAAGGCTGTTGAACCTTTCCAGGTGGCTCCTCGGCCTTGGTAGCACGTGAGAAGCACCCAGTGTTGGAGAAGCTGTTGCAGTCTTGAGCTGGGGGTGGTTGGATTTAATTTTCCAGATGAAAACGAAGGCTGAGGAACAGGGATTCCAAGAACCTGACTCACAAGAAGGGGGTAAGTCAGGCTGGGAAGCTGCTGACGACACATTCATGTGACCGCAAAAAAATGTCAACAGATTATCGGGGTGGATGAGGAAGCCTTTGAACCTGCCCCTTGGACCGTCTGCTCATCCACCCCAGGTGAGGCTATTTACGCTTGACCTACTCCCAGAAATTGTCTTTTCTAAGGCCAGGTGGGTTCTCGGAGATCACCCAGCCCCACGTGCCATTCTGTGGACAGTAAACAATGCTCAGAGAAGAGGAGGTTGGCGGCCACGCACTCGTATCAGAACTGGCAGCTTCTCTGACCAGTCCCTGGGAGAAGAGCTCTCTGGCAGCATTTGTTTCTAACACTGACTGGCTCTTTGAATGAGATCAGCCCCAGACGTTTAGAGAGAAAGACATGAACCATCAATGCTGTTGTCCCTCATACACCCAAGCATGGTGTCCAGGTCTACGGGGCAAGGATGTCAGGGAATGAAGCAACAGAGCTATTAAAGCAGATGGGTTGTGGTTGATTTTTCTTTTCGCTAAACTTTGCCTTATTGCTGCTCTAGGGCTGTTTGCAAAATAAACCTTGGGGAAAGAATCGCTGGAGTGGAGAGCTTACATGATTCCCTTCATCTCAGGTTTGCCCATTGTCTTGGTTTTCTGTTGTTGCCAATAACAAACTAACGAAGTAAGCACCTTAAAACAACACAAATTTATTATCTTATAGTTCTACGGGTTAGAAATACGACTGGAGGAGGTGGGGGTGGGTGGCACTCACCGGGTTAAAATCAAGGCGCAGGCAGGGCTGTGTTCCTTTCTGGAGGCTCTAGGAGGGAACCTGTTTCCTAGCCTTTTCCAGCTTCTAGAAGCTGCCTGCATCCCTTGACTTGTGGCCCCTTCCTTAACCTTTAAGACCAGCAGCGTTGCATTTATCTGATCATTCTCCTGCTGTCACGTCTCTTTGACTACGGCCAGGAAATCTCCAATTTTAAGAATGTATGTGATTACACTGGGCAAACATGGATAATTCAGGATACTGTCTCCATCTTAATATCTTTAATCTAATCACATCTGCAAAGGCTCTTTTACCATGTAAGGTAATATATATTCACAGATCCCAGGGATTGGGGTTGGACATCTTTGGGGGCCATTGTTCTGCCTACGTATTCTTTTCTTCCCCTCAGTGGTCTCTCTAAAAAAATACATTTCACTTCTTTGCAGAAAAGAACATTTTCACTATCATGGGGAATATGGTTAAACCAGATTTTTTTCAAGGATTTTAAATCTTTTTATTTTTAATTCTATTTTACATTCTGCATATATACAGAAAAGTGCATAACTCAAAAAGTTACAGTCTGATTTTTAGAAACTGACCACACCAATGTAAATCAGCACTCAGATCAAGAAACAGAACGTGCCCTGGGACCCCAGAAGCCCTGCTCATGCCCGCTTCAAGTCCAAAATATTATTCAACATTTGTTGACATTAAAAAATTTCCTGGGACTTCCCTGGTGGTACAGTGTTTAAAAATCCGCCTTCCAATGCAGGGGACGCGGGTTCGATCCCTGGTCGGGGAACTAAGATCCCAAATGCCGCAGGGCGACTAAGCCTGTGCGCCGCAACTACTGAGCCCACACGCTCTGGAGCCCTCGCACCATAACTGGAGAGCCTGCATGCCACAACGAAAGATCCCGAGTGCTGCAGCTAAGACCCGACGCAGCCAAATAAATAAACAAATAAATAAATAAATATTAAAAAAAATTTCCTATGTGGGCAATACTTGGAGAATGATTGAATAAAAAGGAAAGAGCCCAAGTGCTGTTCATTTATTCATTCAACGAATATTTTCTGGCACCTGTCCTGGGCTGGATGCCAGGGAAAATGGGATGAGCTGATTCGATGAGGGTCGTCTGGCACAGAATCTATGGAGGTAACTGTGTGTGTTGGGGGGTGTGGGGAGGGAGTTTGTGAAAGAGATAAGAATACAAATGCATTGACCAGCCCTAACCAGAAGGCTTCCCAGGGAAAGTGGGTCCCGAAGATGAACACAGCCGAGGAGAAGAAAGGATTTCCAGCAAGAGGGAGAGCACAAGCAAAGGGGTGGCAGTGGGGCAGGCAGGGTCATGGTGGAGTTTGGGGAAACAAAGAGAGAGATGACCCCTGGACTTGCCAGCCTCTGGGCCCTTGCTCAGTCATTCCCATTTCCCATTTTACCAGCCCAAATCCCAGCGGTCCAGACTCAGAACCAGAGGCCATAGCCCTCAGGCCAGTGTCTTCATTTCACAGATGCAGAAGCAGGCCCAGAGGAGAACATACACGCTCGGCTGGTCATTGGCTTCATTACTTCTCTCACTCCACACTTCTCTACAGAGCCTCCCAACCCCTCCCCTCCCCTGTGCCTGGTGCTGGGGACACAGAGGTGTCAGGCTCCGACCCTGCCCTGAGGCACGCAAGGCCTGGTGGCACAAAACCATGAGGCCTGAAGCACGATCCAGACCACCCATTTCTTCCTCCAGGGCGGTTGCCATACCCCAGGGTCCCTTACTGCCTATTCCACTTCCCTGCTTCCCTATCAGGCCTCTCATTCATTCTTCATTTGCACATCCCACATGTATTTATTGGGCATCTACTTCGTGCTGGGCAATGTTCCAGGCACCGGGACTACAGTTGTGCAGAAGACAGACCCCTTCCTCAGTGGGGAAGTCAGACAATGAACAGAACACATAGCTATATAATGGGATGTCAGCGGAGGTAAGTGCCGTGCTGTGAAGAAAAACAAAGCACAGTAAAGGGCTAGGGGGGAGGGAAGCTGGTGTTTTAGGTAAGGTGGTCAGGGCAGGCTCTTAGAGGAGGTGACTCTGGGACCCAAAGGAAATGAGGAAGCATGTGTTACAAGGATGGGGGAGGAGGGAAGGGGGGTGGGGCCTGGAGGCAGGCCCCTCCTTGATGGGTCTGTGGACGGAGGCTAGCGTGACTGCAGGGGGATGTCCTTGGCCATTTAGCAAGTTGGGAAATCTCAGCACTCTCCCTCCATCTGCATCTCCAGGTCCTTAGAAATGGGCCATGGGGGCTGAGGTCTGGGAAGGGCCTCTAGCTGCCTCTCACCTAGATCTTCCTCTCTCAGTGGAGGCCAGCACGCGGACGGATGCCCACTGGACCTTGGCCTTCATCAGGAGCATGTGCCCAGCTGCCCTCATAGCTCTCCACCCCTCAACACCCTCATACCTAGTTAACACTCAGAGCGAGACCCCATCGTACAGCTGAGGAAAACAGGCTCAGAGCCTTTCTCAACGCCCTGCACTGCGCCAGGCGGAGGAGTCTGGGGGCAGGAAGGGCTCTGCCACCGTCCCCCCATGAGACCTCTTTATGGGGGAGGGTGACCTCTTTCTGGGTTCTGAAGAGGAAGTTCCCGGGGGAAACCGGTCCTGACAACTTGACTGAGGAGAAAACGAGGGTGGCAATGGGGAGGGCAGGAGACAAAGTCAGTCTCTCGCGGGGCGAGGCGGGGGCGGGGGGGGGGGGGGGAGGGGGGAGGGGGTGTACGGCCCGGAAGGGGCGATGGGAGGTGCTCAGAGACGCCAAACTGCCCGAGGGGGAGAAGGGGCCGAGGTCGGTCTTGGGGTGGGCCTTGGGGGGAGGGTCTGGAGAAAGTGGGCGCAGGGGTGGAGGGGCCGGCGAAGGTCGAGGCGGAATCCCGAGAGCCGTTTGAGGAAGAGCTTGGCCGGAGTCGGAGGTCACCGGAGGCTAGACGCCTGGGGTGGGCGGGGCCGGAGCGGACCGGGCGTTGGAGGGTGGGGAAGGGAGCCAGCCCGGTAGGTCCGGGGCCGGAGGTCAGAGGAGGGCGGCCCGGGGCGTGGCCTGGGGCGGGTACGGGGTGAGGCCTGGCGTGCTAGGGGCGGGGTCTAGCTGACCGGGGGCGGGGCCTGGAGCCGGTGGCGGGACCTGGATGGCTGGGGTGTGGCTTGAGGGCGGGCAGGGGCGGGGTGGGCAGCTACCGGGGGCGGGGTCCGGATGGCCTGGGGGCGGGGCCGGGCGAGGCCGGGCGGGGCAGGCGGCGGCCTGGAGGCGGGCGGGCGGTGTCGGCGACGCGGAGGTGCGCTCGCCTCACTGGACTCGGCAGGAGGCGGCGGCGGCGACGCGCACAAAGGCGGATTGTGGCTTCACTGGTGCTCGCGGCGGGCGGTGCCGGGGCGGGGGCGGCGGGGCGCGCCGGGGGCCCCCGCGGGCGCGGCGCGGGCGATGAGCCGGGGCCCGGCATGGCCTCCGCGCGGCCGCCGGGCCGGGCCTGCGCCTCGGCGCCCGCGCCCGCGGGGCTCCGGGCCGGGCCGCCCGCCCTCCCCTCCGCCGCCGCCGCCGCCGCCTCCCCGGAGCCTGCGGGCGGCGCGGAGGCCGAGGAGCGCTCGCTGCAGCACATGCTGTGCGCCATAGCCGAGGAGCGCGGCCGCCTCAGCCTGCGCCGCGAGGTCTGCGGCCTCGGTGAGTGGGGTCGGCCGGGGTCGAGGCCGGGGCCGCCGCGTCGTCGGGGTGTGCGCGCCTCTGGGTGTCTCTGCGCGTCTCTGTCTCTGCGTGTGTCTCTGTCTCAGCGTGTGTCTCTGGGGCTCCCTGCGTGTCGCATCCCCCTCACGCCCCCGGCTCCCCGCGTCCGGCTGTTTCCTGTGCCTCCGCGTCTCCGTCTCTGATTTTGGTCCCAAGAGCGGTCCGGCACGCTCGCGTCCCTGTGTGTCTGTCTCCCGGGTCACTCGGCGTCTCCCTCTGTCTGTCCATCCGGGCGTCTGCCCGTCTCCCTCCTTCCCCTCCGTGGCTCCGCCAGGCCTCTTCCTTCTCCAGGAAGCCCTCCCCGGGGCCTCAGTGCCGCTGCAGGGAGTGCGGGCGCTGGCTCTGGGGAGACCCGGAGCCCGACACGGCAGGGCCGGGGCCCCGTGGGCTCCGGGCAGACCTCCCTGCCAGCTGCCCCGGCCACCGTCCCAGCTCGCCGGGAGGGCAGGTCTCCGGCGTCCCAAAGCCTTTGTCTTCCCGCACCGTTCTCTTTGCACATTGGCTCTAACTGGGGACCTGTTGGACCGTCGCCCCCTGAACCCACCCGCTTGGCAGCGGGAGCGGGGCCGGCCGCCTCTCTGGGTGTGACGCTGCTCTAAGGAGGCCCTAAGTCCTAGATGGGCCGGTGACGTGGGGTGGAGGTGCCCCGTGTGGTCTGCGAGAGCCTGGGGCTCCAGGTGTAGGTGGGGTCTCCCGGCGTGGCTGGGCGTGAAGTGATGGCTGCTGACAGATCGTGTTCAGACTAAAGCCCGAGGAGGCCGTTTTCTCTCTGAAAAGACCCCTCCCTTCTTCCTGCAGGAATGACTTCATACCACGTTCTCAGCCACCCCCCATCCCCACCCTCATCCCCAGTCTGGGCTGGGGCTGTCTGAGGGGGCGACAGCATTTTGTGGAGAAGGGAATGTCAACGTTGGAGATTCTGCCAGACCCACTCCCCTTCATTCACCACTGGGGAAACTGAGTCCCAAAGAGCCAGCGCATCCCCACCTAAGGTCACAAGGCATTCCAGGCCCCTCAGCAGGCCACACCCTGGAGGCTGGAAAACGAGAGGAAATAAATTTGCGTCCTCCTTTTTGCAGGAGGCCGACTTGGTACAAGACACTTCCCCTCAGCAGGTCTCAGCCCAGCCTGCCCTGGAACGAAGCTTTCCTCAAGCATGGGGGTGGGGGCATCTACAGGCCGGGATGGATGAGGATAGAGGTTCTCTGGTCTCTTCTGAAAAGGTGTCACTAATTAGTTTCGAGCAGAAATGGAAGGGTCCTCATTCGTTCATTCAGCACATGTTCATGCCCGCCTGGCAGGCCGCCTGTCACCTGGCACAGAGTGTCTGAGAGGGGAGGGGTCGGAGGGACCATTGCTCAGGCCCCTCAGCCCTGTTGGCTCAGCAGCTCTGGGCACCCCTCCTCACTCCCCTGTCAACACGGTCCTACTGTTCTCTGAGCATCTCTCTGCCCTGTTAGACAGTCCCTGCCCCCAGGAGCCTGCAGTGCCACCCCCTAAGAACAATAATTTGCTGTAGCACCTGGCATTTCCTGAGCACTCAGTATGCGCCAGGTGCTTTATGCAGGCTCTGTCAATTTGATACTGACCTTGCCAGATACAGGAACATTATCTCCACTTCACCCATGAGGAGCCTGAAGTCAGAGAGGCAAGAGACTAGCCCAGGGGCAGCCTGCGAGGAAGCTGTATAGCTGGGATTGACCCCTGGTCAGTGTGACCCCAGTGCCTGTCCCCCCAGATGTCCCAACCAGGCCTTGCTGCACCTGCTGCGCTGCATCTGGGGAGGGGACCTGCCCATAGTAGGCCAACGGCACAGCCTGGTGGTTGCACTATTGCCGTGTCTCTCCTCCTGCCTCTAGTTCCCCCTCACACACGAGCTCTTCCCATCTTACCACCCCCAGCCCCTCAGGACTCAGTCCCTGTAGTGCTCTGATGCGCTGCACTTTTGTTTCTGCTCTTTTCTGCGCCTGGGAAGCTACCTCCTACTTAACCTGCCCTGCAAACACGTGCAGGTCTCCCTTCAGGCCTCAGAGCTCATGCTGCCCCCCGGGGACCCTTCCTCCACACCCTGCCCTGCTGCCTGTGCTCTCTTTGTACCGGGTTCGCGTCCGGTGGACGAACGGACGACTGTGGCACTGATGGTCTGTGTGGCTGTCTCCCCAGTTAGCAGGTGACCCCCCCCCACCAGGACATTGCCCAAGTCTGAGTCTCCTCAGTGTGCAGCACGGGGCCCATGCAGAGCAGAGCCCCAGGGCACACTCAGCTAATGAATGAGAGGATTACTTTCTGGACTGGGGAATGAAGGGTGTGGATGGGCAAGGAAGTTGGAAACCTAAAGTCTTAGAAGGGCTCACGGTGCCCGTCTCTCTCATTTTTCAGATGAGAAATGTGTTCAGAGAGGGGCAAGCTAAACAGTGACTTCACGCCCAAAGTAGAGTTAGGACAGAATGACTGGCCCGAGTGCCCAGGCGTGAACCCAGAACGCCCTCCCCAAAGCACTTGTACCATGTCACCTGCTCATCTCCACTTTGCAGCTGGGACAACCTGTTACATTTATGAATTAACTTAAACCTCCCAGATTTTTGTTGTTGTTGTTTAATTAAAGCTTAGGTTGTTCAGAACTAACCTCCGGTTGTTTTGAAGGTATAAGGGAGCCTCTGGGAGAGACGCTTGACCCTGGACAATCTGTTGTCATTTCTTTTATTTATTTATTTATTTGGCTGCGCCGGGTCTTAGTTGCAGCATGTGGGATCTAGTTCCCTGACCAGGAATTGAGCCCGGGCCCTCTCCATTGGGAGCACAGAGTCTTAGCCACTGGACCGCCAGGGAAGTCCCTCTTTATTTAAAAAATAAATTTATTTATTTATGTATTTATTTTTGGCTGCGTTGGGTCTTCGTTGCTGTGCGCGGGCTTTCTCTAGTTGCGGCGAGCGGGGGCTACTTTTGGTTGCAGTGCGCGGGCTTCTCACTGCGGTGGCTTCTCTTGTTGTGGAGCACGGGCTCTAGGCACGCGGGCTTCAGTAGTTGTGGCTTGCAGGCTCAGTAGTTGTGGTGCACGGGCTTAGTTGCTCCGTGGCATGTGGGATCTTCCCGGACCAGGGCTCGAGCCTGTGTCCCCTGCATTGGCAGGCAGATTCTTAACCACTGTGCCACCAGGGAAGTCCCGCTGTTATTTGAGTCACAGTGTCTGTCTATGAGATGGGAGAAAGCGACTACCCCCCTCTCCCTGCCCGCATTGTCTCTTGGTTGCATGATGAAAAGTACCTTGGAGATCCAGACCTGATTTTTGAATCTTGTCTACTGTGGCCTCTGCAGTAGAAGCATTTTTTTGAGGACTTGCTCTGTGCCAGGTGGGGGGATCAGCCTTGATCCATGCTGCGTGGGGTGTGGGTGCAGTTGAGTGGGGAGAGAGAGCCAGATAAACAGGTGACTTGGCTGAAGTAAAAATCCTGCTGGAAGCAGCCAGGGCTGTGGCCACTCTGAGCAGGATTTTGGTGTTTTATCCACAGGAAACTGCCTATGATTCCAGGTAACAGGTGAGCCAGGCTGATGGCTGAGGCGGCCTGTGCGGGGCTCCAGAATCTCTGAGTTGGGAAGAATCAGGTGGTCCAATGCCCAGATGTTGTGTGATGCAGACGTCTGGACCAAAGGTGGAGATAGCCTGACACTTCCTCCTGGGGCTCGGGCCTTCTAACGGGCCCTGGACGTCAGCGCACGCGTGCTGTGTGGGCAGGCTCCCTTCAACGGGCAGCACGCCCCTGGCGTTTGGTCAGGTCACATGGACACGACCCGGGTCTGAGTGGCGGAGGGGCGCTGTGAGTGGAGGGGCCTTCCGCCTGCTGCTTGTATTGGGCCCTGCCTAGGCTGAGCATTTTATTTTATTTTATTTTTTCAATTTATTTTACTTTATTGTTTTTTCCGCTGGCTGCGGCTGGCTTGCGGGATCTTAGTTCCCCGACCAGGGGTTGAACCCGTGCCCTTGGCAGTGAAAGCACAAAGTCCTAACCACTGACCTGCCAGGGCAGTCCCCAAGGCTGAGCATTTTAGAGCTGTTTATTCTTGGGCTCTCGCCCCCATTTAGGTGGCCTAGGGAATTTTCTCTCTCTTTGGAGTGCTGTGGGACAAAAGGAGTGTTTCACATTCACCATTTCCTTTTATCGTCAGAATAATCCTCTAAGGTAGGTATCATTAAACTGTTCTCTTTGTCCTGGTGAAGAAGCACAGGTTTAGAGGTGAAGTAACATGCCCCCAGTCCCATGGCCAGTAAGTGGCAGAATCTGTTTGAGCTCTTAGCAGAGGTGGAGCCCTCACACCTGTCCTCGGGTGCGTGTGGCCTGGCCACCATAGGTGTGCTCAGCTGCCTGGCACGAGGTGGGCTGAGGAAGGGCCCAAGTCGAGGTGTGAGAGGTTGTGAGGGGCACAGAGAAGGGGGCCACCTCGGCCGACCAGGGGGGTTCGTGCAGGCGTGGCCTTTGAGAGGGGGCTAGGGTGGGCAGGACTTGCCTGGAGGAGTGGGGAGGCTTGAAGCCTGGCTGTGGGAGTTGAGGCTGGAGCGGTGTTTGGGGCTCCGAATGCCCGGCTGGGACTTTGGTGTTCGCTTGGCCTGGCCTTCGGCAGCTTGGCGGGTGTTTGACTCGTGGACCGGCCGGCACTGGAGAGGCCGTTAGCACGAGCCATGCTGCTCACGTGCCGTGTGCCAGCCCCGCTGGACCTGCAGCAGCACCTCCTATGGAGGCAGGTTCCGTTATCAGCCCATTTTGCAGATGAGGAAACCAAGCTTCAGAGGGGAAAGTGACTCACCCAAGGTCACGTAGCTGGGAGGTAGCAGAACTGGGGTTCCTGGGGTTCCAGCCGAGGCATGTCAGGTGCCAGTAGCCATCCTGCAGAGAGTTCTGGAATGAGCCAGAGGAGTACGGGGGAGACTGCCTTCCTGTGAGCCTCGCCTCTGTGCTGAACACCTACACGTGCGAGGCACCTGACACCACCCTGTGAATCGGGAAGGGGACCTTGCATGCTCAGCCCAGCCCTCTGTCTTGCTCGGTGCAGTGTAGCTGGGCGCAGTGGTGGGCGGGGGATGTTCATGGGAGGTGTGGCTGGAAGGGAAGACCAGGGGCCTAAGCACGCCACGCCACCGTTTGGAGCTTCTGGGTCCTCATCTGTAAAGTGGAGACAGCAGAGTCTGTAGGGTCATGGAAATTGTCTGAGAAGTGACAGGCACAGCCTCATGCCGCCCCGTGAGGACTGCAGGAGACGCGGCAGGAACAGACCCAGCACAAGCCCTGGCACGGCGTTGACCCTCTATGCTGTTGTTGTTATAAAGGACACAAACATCTGGCCCCGTGCCTGCACGTGGAATCAGGGTTGGATTCAAGCTCTGAAGTTCAGACTGCTTTGCAGTGTCTGGGGCCAGTTTCTCTGGGTTCCCCGGGGGCCCCGGGCCCTCTGTCCCCAAGGCAGGCAGAGCTAGTTCTGGGGCAGTGCAGCGGGGAGGAAGTGTGGCCGTTTAGAGTGGCAGTGGTGTCTCTTTCGGTTCCTGCGCCTATTTTTAAGGCCTGTGGGTTCCGGCCTCTATCCGTTTCTGGGGCTGGAGCAGCCCGGGCCGCTGCCGGTGTGGTCCTCTCCCAAGGCAGGGACTCTGCCTCCTTCCAGAGAACGCTGAGGACTCTGGACCTCGCACTGTAAGGAGACTGAGGGTCATGGCTGCAGGGATTCTTGGCAAAGCGAGAGGGCCATCAGCTGTGTTGGCACCCTCGCCCCTCCCCTGGCCTGGGCGCCAGTGCCTGCTCTGCCCCTTCCCTGAGGCCTCGCACAAGCCGTGCCCCCTCCTTGCAGCGTTGGCTCCTTATTTACATCTGCCTCCTTCACTGGGCCGGGCGGCCTCAGGAATACCAGCCAAGCCATGAGACCACTGCAGAGAAGCCCCGAGCAGGACTCTTGTTAAAAAAACAGCGTCAAAGTTCCCAGACAAATTTTTTCCAATTAGAAAATGTTACATGTACAATATGGAAACTGGAAAATAAAAGAGAATGGAAAAAAATTACTCATCGTTCCAATCATGCAGTCACACTATTAACTTTGCAACATCTTGCTTTCCAATCTTTTTAAAGCCCCTTTAAAGAATACTTGATATTCTATGCATAAAGTTTCTTAATCATGCTTTCTCACTTAAAATTCCTAAAACATTTTCCGTGTTGTTCAAACTCTAAACATTATTTAAATGACACAGGGTAGCTGAGTGGCTGTGCCGTAATTTACTTAATTGGTTTTGTCTTGTGGGAAACGTAGCTCGGAGCCAGTCTTTCACTCTTATAAATAGCTTGCAACAGGCCTCTTCATTTGTGCGAAGCTTTCTGCATTTGGATGACTTCTTTCGGCTGCCAACCTGGGAGGCCATTTCTTAGAGGCTGCTGTCTGACCCCCAAGGCAGGACTAGGGCCATAGGTGGATGTGGCGGGTGGCAGACAGATGTTTACCAAACTCATAGAGAACTTTGTTATTTATTTATTTATTTGTTTATTTATTTTAATTTTTGGCCATGTCGGGTCTTAGTTACAACATGCGGGATCCTCCGCTGCAACACATGGGCTTCTCTCTAGTTGCAGCGTGTGGCCTCAGTAGTTGTGGCGCGTGGGCTTAGTTGCCCCGCCCGCGGCCTGTGGGATCTTAGTTGCCTGACTGGGGATCGAACCTGCATCCCCTGCATTGGAAGGTGGATTCTTAACGACTGGACTATCATGGGAGTCCCATGGAAAACTTTCTGAATCATTGGCATTGGCACAAACAGGAAGAAAGGTGAGTGGTGGGTGACGGCTTCCTGGCACCCGGGTGTGCCAGCTGCTGAGAGAGGATCCAGCCTCAGACGGGGCTTGGGCCCGGGTGCCCGCTGGTCGGTGATTCTCCAGGCCCGTCTTCTCCCTGGGATTCCAGGCTTGCCTGCTGAGCGGGGGAGGCAGGGGCCCTTTGTCCTGCAGCTGGGGACGGGGAGGCCTGGGAGCTGAGTGGACCCAGGCTGCTGCTCCCCTCCAAGACCCTCTCACTTCCAGCTCTGGGCGGCCCCTGCCCGCCCAGCCTCGGGGACAAGGCTCAAGGCTGAGCCCCGGCTCAGCACGGGTGCCAGGCTGCCTGTGCCCAGGCCCTGTGGGTGCAGTGCAGGCCTTGGTCCTGGCTGTTACCCTCCGGGGGCTAGTGTGGGCGGGGAGACAGTGCTGGGTGTGATGGGCAGCCCTCCAGTCCGTCCTCTCGCGTGCTGCTGCGCGGCTTTGGGACAGGTGTTCTTCCGAGAGCGGACCTGACGTCCCTCTGCCTGACGTCGTGCCCTCCTGCCGTCGGGGCTGATCTGGCAGTTTGCTCCCCACATCCTGGTTTTGGCTTGGGCAGCAGAACATCCTCAGGGTCACAGCCGTCCTGGGGGAGCCGAGATGGACAAGAAAGATCCAGAATTCAACCAGCCTGTCGCTGTTGCTGTGCAGACAGGTGGGTGAAGCTCAGAGGGGGCCCTGGCAGACTGAGCACCAGAGCCAGAATGCCTGATGGGCCCTCCCGCCTGTTGTCTCGGTTCAGGTAAAGAGATGGAGGCCCACTGGGGGCAGGGCAGGGTGTCCTTATTTTCCGTGTGCAGTGACCGGGCTGGGGTGTGGAGGGAGAGAAGCACAAGGAGGCCCCTCAGGGCCCAGTTGGCTGCAGCAGGAGCTGAGAGGTTGTTGGTGAACCTGCAGACAAGGGGTCAGAGCGTCTGGGGGCCGAGGTAGGGGCCGCCCAGCTGGGGGAGGACTCTCTGCACGGTCCAGGCCGTGCAGGATGAGCATCAGCTCACTTGGGAGGAACCACCTTTTTAATATTTACTTATTTATTTTTATTTATTTGGCTGCGCCGGGCCTCAGTTGCGGCATGTGGGATCTTTTTTAGTTGAGGCATGCGGGCTTCTTAGTTGCGGCATGCGGGATCTAGTTCCCTGACCAGGGATCGAACCCGGGTCCCCTGCATAGGGAGCGTGGAGTCTTAACCACTGGACCCCCAGGGAAGTCCCTAAAAAGGGAGTCTTGTGTCTGATGGGATACAAGACAAATACCCGGTTAGCCTGAGTCTTTTAAAGCAACGGTCCCCAACCTTTTTGGCACCAGGGACTGGTTTCATGGAAGACAGTTTTTCCATGGACCGGAGTGCGTGGGGGGGATGGTTTGGGGATGATTCAAGCACACTACATTTATTGTGCACTTTATTTCTATTATTATTACATTGTAATATATAATGAAATCATTATACAACTCACCATAATGCAGAATCAGTGGGAGCCCTGAGCTTGTTTTCACTTGCCACTCGCTGATAGGGTTTTGATATGAGTCTGCAAGCAATTGATTTATTACGGTCTCTGTGCAGTCAAACCTCCCTGCTGATGATAAGCCGTATTTGCAGCCACTCCCCGGCGCTAGCATCACTGCCTCACCTCCACCTCAGGTCACCAGGCATTAGATTCTCATAAGGAGCTCCCGACCTAGATCCCTCACATGCACAGTTCACAGTAGGGGTCGCGCTCCTACGAGAAGCTAATGCCGCCACTGATCTGACAGCAGGCGGAGCTCAGGCGGTAACGCAAGCGATGGGGAGCGGCTGTAAATACAGATGGGGCTTCGCTCGCTCACCTCCTGCTGTGCGGCCCGGTTCCTAACAGGCCACGGACCAGTAGCAGTCCATGGCCCGGGGTTTGGGACCCCTGTTTTAAAGGATATGTTCTTTGCCTCCCTTGAATGACCAGTGGATACGTGAGAAGTGTCTCTTGGCAAAGTGAAAAGGAGAGGGGCTTAATTTTTAGTCCTGTAGTTGGAGGTGCTGTCGCTGTTTATCTGTAGTGTAAAAATCCTTTGGTTTGGGACGAGCTTTGAATCCTGACTGTTTACACTTGGGACAACGCTTACGACAGAGCACATGAGAAAAGCAGAGTACAAACTACCCTTTACGAGGAGCGGGTCTACCAAGATCATCAGGAAAAAGCCCGACTTTTACAAAGGGCTCTGCTGCGTCCTCACTGGTGCTCACAGCTGCTGAGCGAAATCGTGGGCGGCTCTTGTCCCTGTTTACAGAGGGGGATTGAGGCTCAGGGTGACGGGGACCTCGAGTGAGGCGGGCCTGGGCTTCTGCCTTCTCGTTCTTTCTGGAACGTTGCTCACAGGCACCATTGCAGCCGCACCACCACCCAAGACCCTCGTGCCAGTTGATTGCTCACCTTTTCTGTGCTCTCCACCCCTCTCTCGGTGTACATTTTTAGGTAACCGTAGTCACTGTTGCCTCCCTCGTGCAGGCCGTAGTGACTGAGCACCCGGGGATGCAGAGCTGGACTGGGCTTGGCCCTGCGTCCCGGGGCTGAGAGCTTCCCCGGGAGATGGTAGTGGCAGGTGGGTAGAGGGTAACCGATCATGCTGCCCCCTGATCCCACCCACACCCATCACGGACCAGCCCCACTGCTGACTGCCCTCGGACACCCGTCTCCCCAGAGTGTGTCACCTCCAGCTCAGCCTGACCAAGACTGGGCAAGGGTCAGCCCTTCTTCACCCGCACCTCCAGCTGTGGCCGAGTTCTGTCTGCCCTGAGCCATCCCTCATCCCCACCTGGGTCACCTGTGGACTGGACTACACCAGCCCCCGCGCCTGGTCCTCTGTCCCACCACGGCTGCCACTCCTGACTGTGTCATACTCTGCTGCTTATACCCCTAAAAACCTCTGAGGCCTACAAGTCAGAGTTCAAGATCCTTTGTGACCTGGCCCTGCTGACAGCTAAGCCCCAGCCGTGCGAGTCTTCTCAGGGGGCTCCTCCACACTTTGCCACTCTGTCGCCCCGTCTCTCAGGGGAGCCTCACCTCTCAGTTCTCGGCTCAAGGGCCCATCTGGCCCTTTCCTGGCCCCTTGAGAGGATCAGCTGGGCTCCCCCGCTTTGTTCTTGACGGCACCTGTACCGATTTCTGCCATCAGTCCTGTGACGCGGCATAAACTCCTGTGTGTGACTTCCTCTCCCTCACCCCCTGGGGTCCCCTGCAGGGTCATTGGCACTGGCTCTGCATCCCTTGTGCCAGCTCAGGGGGGGACTGATGGTAGAGCGAGGCCCAGGGAAGGGGCTGTGAGGGGAGTGTGGGTGATGAATCGATGGGTCGGTATCTGTTGAGTGAAGAGGGTGGTCATTTCTTGGGGAGGTAGCCCTTGAGTGGGGCAGTCCTCACGGGGGGTCCCGCCTGGGCAGAGACAGAGCAGGGAAGAAGGCAGAGGAGGCTCAGAAATTAATTTTCCCTGAATGCTGTCACTTTGGGGAAGTCACTGCAGCTCTCTGGGCCTCCGTTCTCCTGGCAGAGTAGGACTGATTACTGCCCTGCGTCCACCTCGGGCAGAGGTCAGCCTCCAGACCTAGAGCATCAGAGAGTGTCACGGAGGCTGCCTGTGACAGGTGACGGCCCTGGGTCAAGTCCACGGGGCCTGTGGGAGTCGCTGTGGGCAGGGCCCTTCCCCCTTCCAGCTCTCAGTTTCTTCTTAGGTAAAATGGGGAGAGGAAGGTTGACGTGGACCCCTGTTCACAGCCCATGGTCCTGGGATGTGTGGTCAGCAGTCCACAGGCATTACTGCCTAAAACCGAGCCACTTGAGAAAAGCAGGGCCAGTTACACTGCACCTCAGGGAGGTCAGTGCCGCTCTGTGCTCTGATTCAGGGACAACGGAAATGAAATAGGAAGAAGCAGAAGTAGGAAGAATTGCATATGCCACCCTGCAGCCCAAAGATGGAAATAAGAACCGGTCGTCCCACCACCCAGAGCTACACCGTCACCCTCGGGGCTGTAGGTTTCATACCCGCCGAGCCCCCCGGCTCTGTCTGCAGGTCCATCCTACCGATCCGCAGCATCTGGTGGCTGGTGCTGCCTCGGGTGGTCCCCAAGACTGCGCCCCCTGCCAGGAGGTGGGGGCCTAGCGTTCCAGCTTCCCCCTGACCCGGGGAGGAGGGAGCTGCCCCCCAGCGGGGCTCATCAGCTCTTGCTCAGCTCCTGGGAGCCCTCGTCCCGCCCCCGCTCCCTGTGGCAAACCCCAAGGAGTCCGCTTAGGCCGGAGCTGCTGAGTCGCGCAGGGAGCAGGGATGGGGTCATCTCAGGCGGGGCACGTGTCTGGGAGCCTCCCTGCAAGTCCGGCTGCCGCCCGTTACTGCAGGCCCAGCACTGGGTCGTTCCCATAGCAGCCCGTGGTGAAGGGGGGTGTCACCCCTGCTGGCAGACGAAGAAGATGAGACTCAGAGAGGGGAAGGCCCTCGTTCAGCGTCCCAGGTAGTCAGTCTGGGTTCTGGGCCCAGCTCTCCTGGACTCAAGGCTGTGGCCTGTCCCTCTCACGCTTGGACATCCATCTCTCCAGGTAGAGGCATTTGGCGCCTTTTTATCCGTGTGGCTTTGCCCCTGTCTAGTGTATGAAGAAGAACCCCGCCCCCTGGTTGTCACAGAGAAGGAGGTCTTAGAAGAAGCGAGAATAAAGGAGGGAAATGAAAGAGGAGGCAGGCTTGGGAGTGGGCCTTCCTGGGGAAGGAGCTGCGGCTGGAATTGAGCAAGGGAACCAAGACCCCAGGAGCGAGGAGAAATGAGACAAGCGGCCCCTGGGGGAGGGGTGGGACGTGTTTGGAGTGACTATGCTAGGTGACATTGAAGGGAGAACACCTGAGGGGCAGGTGTCCTTTGGGTCTGCCCAGGGGCTGGGGGGAGGGGGACTTGAATCCTAGCTTCACGCAGTGTGTCAGCAGCTTTGCATCCTGGCACGTTGGAAGCGCTTGGTAAACGTCGGCCTGGAGCCCGAAGCCTGCAGGAGTAGGCGCTGGGGCACAGCGGTGAGCAAGACAGTCCCTTCCGCCTGGACTCACCGGGTGGGCTGGTCCAGCTGTGCCTGATCCCCAGCTCTGAGCCTGGTCTGCGGGCCAGGATGGGTGCACCAACGCGGCCTGGGGTTGCTGGGTTTCAGCATCTGCTCTGGCGCAGCGGTGGGAGCGGGTGGGCTGTGAGCCTCTTGCGGTGCTGGCCAGGCTTCTGGGCTTCTGTCACGCACCTCGTGCTGCGTGGCGCGGTGGCGTGGGGGCAGGAGGAGGTGGAACAGGGACCAGGGCAGTGATCAGGGCGGTGACCAGGTGATCGCAGCCCAGGAAGGTGGGGAGGGTGGGCGGGAGGCGGGAGCTGCGGTGGCTGGGTGGCGGCTCCTGTCGGGGCTGGGGCACCTGTGTGGGTGTCCACCGAAGATCCCTCCGGAGAACGGCACCTCGTCTTGGAGGCCCGTTTATGTGTCAGAGCAAAACAGTGAGTCAGGAGTTTGAATAAGGCCACGTCGGTGACGAGCTCCTAGGAGATGGGAATTTGAATGTGGAGCTCCTGTTTTGGCCTGATAACTGCTTAGGCAAGATCGAAGCCCTCTGGGAACAGTTGGTGGGGAGCGAAGTGGCCGCAGTCCTGTGACGGTGGCCGCAGGGCTGCAGGGGTTTGCAAGCATTGCTGTTCTGGAGAATGCAGAGGATTGCTTTTGGGAACTGTGGACCGTGGGAACTGAAGCCTCACCCTTGAAAGTGACCTTGAGGTCGGGGTCCGGGTTTGTTTCTCACTGCACCTGGGGCCTCAGGTGATGCCCGGCACAGAGCAGGCTCCGAGTGGGTGCTGAACCCGACTTGGATTCCAGTGCCGACTCCCATTGTGATCTTGCTAGGTAACCAGGACCGAGGGCCTCCTGGGGGTGACCTGAGGGCCGTAAGGATTAAGGATTAAGGATTTCGCAGCATGGCGCACATTGTGAGAAGGGACAGTGGCTTTGGGCTGCGTTTAAAGCCGCTGTGGTGCTCTCTGAGTAAACTAGAAAACCGGAGTGTGTTACAGTCACGCGGTTATTTGTTCAACATTCTGTGACTCCCCGCTGTGGGCCCTGCCCTATGGTGGGTACGTGGTCACCCTGCCAGTGAGGTGCTTTGTCATGGTGGGAAGGGACACATTAGTGTGCTGGTGTGACAGGCTTAGAAGGCAGCTCTGGGCCGTGGTCTGGCTCTGCCACGTGCCAGCAGTGCGACATCAGACAAGTGAATCAAACCTTGAGCCTCGATTTCCTCATCAGTTAAATGAAGGTAGTAACATTATCTCACAGGATCTCTGTGAAGATCAAATGAGGTAAAGTGGCTCAGGTGCATCAGGGGAGGTGCGTGGGGCGGGTGGTGGGAACAGGCCCCAGGGACATGATGGCCGAGCTGACTTGCACAGGCCGGGTTGGGACGGGCCTAGGGCCCCGTGGTGCAGTCCAGGAAGACTCCATGGTGAGGGGCGGGGTGGCCTGAGGATGCGCAGGGTGTTTGGTCAGGGATGAAGGGAGGGGCTGCAGCATGGGGGACCACAGCGCAGACTGGAGGGGCTGTCTGGAGGGCCTGGCTCATCTGGGGAAGGAGGCTCGACTTTTTCCTGGAGAAGAAGGGGGCCAGGCAGGTGCTGGGCTCTCCTGACCTGGCCACCTTGCGTCCTTGAGACCCCGTGCTTCCCTTAGGCTGGAGCGGAGGACCCGCCTGGCCTGTGGGATTGCTCACGTGGGGACCCGTCTGACCGGTACTTCTCCATCCAAGTGCCTCATCAGGGCAGCCCTGGGCCTCCCTGGGCAGCTTCTTTGTCTTTTGTGCCCTGAGGGAGGGTCTCCAGCCCACGAGGGGCACTGAGAGGCACGAGTTGATGAAAGGCCTATTGAGGGGCCACAGAGGCCTATTCACGCTGCCCTGGCTGCCGGGGGGCGGAAGTGGCCAAGGGCTGCCTTGGACTCTCCCCAAAGAGGCCAGTTGACCCCCAGCCTTTGGGAGGGGCCAGGCTGAGCCGAGGCCGCTCCTGAGCCAGGCGGGTCTCAGGAGCTCCCTCTCGGGGCCCTTGGCTCAGGTGGCCCTTGGACAGGCTGGGCATCGGGCATCTACAGGCCGCGGGTCATACCTCTGCCCCTTCCTTCTCCCCACAGCAGAGAGACTCTGTCTCAAACCCTTCAGGGGTCTCCAGTCCTCTGAGGATAAACACAAAGCCCCCAACCCAGCCAGGAGGCCCTGTGAGGTCGCGTCCTCTCCAGCTCGGGCTCCCACGTGGCATCCTGGCTTCTGGACCCTTTCCCTATCTCGGCCTCACCGGGAGGACCTTGGATGCTGTTCCCACCCCCCCACCAGGAAACTCCCCTCCTCAGGGCACGCTCCCTGACGCCCCAGCGAGGCGCAGCGCCTGTCGTGCAGGCTCAGGGAACACAGCCTGCCCTCCCGACCCTCACGAGGCAGCCGTCCTGCTTGTCTGTGTGAGTTGTTGATAAATCCTCCTCCCCCTCAGCGCCAGGTAGGCGGGGTCCGTGCTCCATTCTGCTCCCCGTCCCACCCAGCACTGAGCACCCCGCCTTGAGTGGTGGCACTCGGGAAATGTTTGCTTCAGCTTAAGCAAGATGTGGATGGCTGGCTTCAAGTACCAGCTCCAGCCGAGGTGAGGATGGTAGGTGGTTAGCACGGTGCCTGGCACACGGTGAGCCCTCGGTGCTGTTTAGATGCACAGCATATTATTAATACACTACAAAATGTTCGAAAAACAGGAAAAAGTTGTAATTCCACCACTCTCAACACTAATCACTATGGGCGTTTGGGTTCAACTTCCTTTCAGTCTTTCTTCTTAGGCGTTTTTTTTAAAAAGCAGTTTCCTTCCTTCAAGCATTGTGTACAGTTTCTGTGGCCTGCTCTTCGTTTTTTGCTGTTCTTTTTTTTTAGCTTTATATCATAAGCATTTTCCCAAGTAACTGCGTTGTGATTAAAAATGTTTGTTACTCTTGGAATAGGTAAACATGGTCAGGGCACAAAATTCAGAAGGTCTGAGAAGAGTCATAGAGAAAAGGCCAAGACGCGCCTTTTCTCTTTCTCCTCCCTGGCCTCTCTCCAGAGGCCGTGATAACACTGGCAATGATGTAAATAACACTTGCTGACCCTGGGCCCCTGCTCAGTGGCAGCCTGGTTGGGCTTCGAGGGTATCAACTAATTAAAAACTCCGAACAGCCCCGAGGGTTTTCCATTATCCCAGTGCCCCAGCCTCTCACCCCACAAGCACTTAGGTCATTATGAATGATTCACTTTTATATGAAAAACCTTTATATGAAAAAGCTAATATTGTTAGCTCCTCGTATTTTCCCTCGCTTCGTTTACCCGAGATCTTTCCTTAGCACAGATAGAGCTGCTTCAATTCGTGTTTGAAAGCTACAGAGTATCCCATTCTGTGAATGATCTCTCATTTATTTAGTTACTTTCCTGTTGATGGGACCATTCCAGTACTTTGTAAGCAGTGCTGTTGGAATTACAGAATTTCACACGGGCGGATGGAAGACTAGGAAAAACCCCTCAGGGGAGGAATTGCTGGGTCAAAGGGAGAAGCAGTTGTGGTTTTGTTGCCCAGCGGCTCTCATTACAGATTTCATCAGTTTATTATCCTGCTGCCTGATATGAAGTCCCCATTTCTCCACACCCTCTTCAGCGTGGAATGTTGTCAGGTGTTTTGATTTTTTTCACATCTGATAGGTGAAAAATAGAATTGTGTAGTTTTCATTTACGTCTCTAATTGTGTGAAGCTGAGCATAGTTTCCTGTCTTAGAAGACATTTATATCTCCCTTTGCCTTTCCGTCCTGTTTCATTTTATTATGCAGTGTATGAAACTTACTTGTTAAGAAAATTAACCCTCATTTAAGAGTTCCAGTGATTTTTCCAGTGTGGTGTTTGTTTTTGCCTTTGTTTGTGGTGTGTGGGGGTTTTTTTCCTATGGAAATTTTTTGTGTTGTTTGATTTATCTATCATTCTTTTCATTTTTCTTTTATTTATTTTTTGTCTTTTCTTGTTTTTGTTTTTTTTGTTTTTTTTTAAATATCATTCTTTTCTTTGACAGCCTTTGTGTTCTACTCAGGAAGGCTTTCCCCTTTCTGAGAGAATAAAAAAATTCACTCAAGGTTTATTTGATTTTCTTATGATTTTACTTTTGGCATCAGAAGTTTTTCTTTTTTGGAATTGGTTTTGACATGACCAGGGGCCCAACCTTATTCTTTTTCCTCAGCTGACCAGTTGTTCCAAGACCAACTGTTGAAGAACTGTCTTCATCCTATAGATTGGAAGGATGAATATTTATATAAACTAAATTACCATGTATTTTCATTCTGCTTTTGTACTTTCTATTCTGTTCTGTTGATCTAATTGTGTACCAGTACCACCTTGCTTTCATTAATCACTTGGTTCATTTCATTCATTCACTTAATTAGCCAATATTTATTGTTTCCTATAGGCCAAATACTATTCTAGGAGCTAAGTGTAGAGCAGTGAACAAAACAATCAAAGAAGGAAAATGCTCTGTTAAAAGAGATCTGTTCTAGTAAGGCAGGTGCTGGCGCACGATGGCCCCAGGCCACCTCCAGCCTGCTGCCTCTTTTTGTAAATAAACTTTTATTGGGACATAGCCATGCCCATTTCTTTATGTATCGCTATGGGTGATTTTGTAGTTGAGACAGGACCGTGTGGTCTGCAGAACCTAAACTATTTTCTATCTGGACCTTAACAGAAAAAATTTGCTGGCTCCTGTACTCAGGAAAGACTGAGAGCAAAGAAGATAGGTAAAAAATATATGATGCTATAGAGTGATAGGTGCTATGGAGAAAAATAAGGAAGTGGGGTAGGGACTGTTGGGGTGGATTTACAATTTTAAACAGGGTGGTTTGGGAAGGCCTCCCTGAGAAGGTAGGTGTTTGAGAAAGGAGCCAAGGGGAGGTGAGGACGTCAGCCTCGTGGAGGATTGAGAGCAGGGGCGTGGCAAGAGCTGATTCAAGCATGGCGGCCAGTTAGGGAGCTGGGCAGGAATAGAGGCAGGAGATGGTGGTGCTTGGCCCCGGTGCCAGAGTGGTTTGTGAGAAGTGGTTGGATTCCAGGTACATTTAAAGGTAGAATCAGTGAAACGATGCAGAGATGAAGTCAGAGAGTTCTGCAGGAAAGCAAAAAACAAAACCATAAAACAATGGTAGAATTTAACAAATCTGTAAATTAACATATCTGTCCAAGTAAGAGAGGACTGAAAACTTTCCGCTGGAGACAGCTTCTGGTGAGACAGTAGCTAGAGGTGATGTGGGATTAAGGGAGGGTTTTTGGTTTGTTTCCTTAAAGTTGGGTGACTCTTGAGTTCTTCTTTAGGGTTAGAAGTGAAGAAACTAATCCATGGTAGCTTAGACAAAAAGAAATCTATTAAAATAACCAACAAAGGGGCTTCCCTGGCGGTCCAGTGGTTAAGAATCCGCCTTCCAGTGCAGGGGACGCGGGTTCGATCCCTGGTCGGGGAACTAAGATCCCAAAAGCCGCGGGGCAGCTAAGCCCACGCGCCGCAACTACTGAGCCCACGCGCCTCAACTAGAGCCCGTGTGCTGTAAACTACAGAGCCCACGCACTCTGGAACTCGCGCGCCACAACTACAGAGCCCACGCGCCCTGGAGCCTGTGTGCCACAACTAGAGAAGAGAAAACCCGCATGCCACAACTAATGAGAAGCCTGCGCACCACAATGAAGAGCCCGCATGCCGCAACGAAAGATCCCGCGTGACTCAACAAAGATCCTGCGTGCTTCAACTATGACCCAACGTAGCCAAAACTAAATAAGATAAATAATTTTTAAAATATAAAAAAATTAAAAAAATAAAATAACCAACAAGTACCTACTATATAGCACAGGGAACTATACTCAGTATTCATAATAACCTATAAGGGAAAAGAATCTGAAAAAGAATATATACACATATATATGTACATGTATATATAATGGAATCACTTTGCTGTACACCTGAAACTATACTTAAATAAAAAAATTTGTAAATTTTTTACAAATTTGTAAAATCAACTATACTTCAATAAAAAAATTTTAAAAAATAAAATTTTTGGCTAACAATCTGTGGAAGAGTTGAAAACTAAAGCCTCCAGAAGACTAGGAATGCCGAATACTAAGGACTTGAGTGGCCCCACTGTCTCCATCTCCTATCTCCACTCTCTCTGGCCCTTTTCTGTCTTGCAAGTCGCCCTCGTCCACGTGGCAGGACAGGCAGCCAACAGTCTGTGGGGTTTTTGTTTGCAACACGGAAGGGTTGTGTAGTTTGGGTTGATGGTGACATGAGGATTTAGCTTTCTAGTATGTTTTAATATCTGATAAGAAACATAATCCCACATCACTCTGAATTTTCCTGGCTGTTCTTATTTTAAAACATTCTCTTGGCATTTTCTATTGGGTCATGTTAAATTAATAGATTAAATTAGGTAGAATTGCTCCCTCTGTGATTTGAATATTCTATTATTATTATGCGTGCCATGGTGATCTGTGATCAGTGATCTTTGACGTCACTACTGTAAAAAGATTATGACTTGCTGAAGACTCAGATGCATATGCCTACATCTGGGACCTTGGAAAGAATATGAGTGGCAGGGTTTGAGCCCCAGATGCTATCGAGCCACTGGATTCCCAAGCTTCAGTTGCCTTATTTTTAAACCAAAGACTGAGGTTTTAAACTAAATTGAGGTTATCCCCACCTCATCAAGTGGCCATGAAGAGGTAACAGGTGAAAGGGCTTTATAAACTGTAGAGTGCAGGGCAAACATGAGCCATCATCACTGTCCGTGCTGTTGAACTGTTGGCACGATTACATCCCCCATTCAGTGTCATGCAGAATGAGGTAGAGAATCTGTGGCCGGGTGGTTGTAGAGCCCGGAGCTGGGCGTGGGAGGCATGGGTCCTAGTCCTCACACAGCTGCGTGCCTTCTCCCACGCGTCCCCAGAGTCACTAGTCTATAAAGGGCTCTCCCAGTTCTGAAGTTCAAAGCCGGTAACTTGTGAAAGCAGGTCACTCACTGCAGGCAGGGGAGGCGGCTGGAGCCCCGTAGTCCCATTTGGAGCTGGCAGATACCAGTTTTTCTGATACAGCCCATCCTCATTATTCATGAATTCTGTATTATAGATTTACCTACTCACAGAAATTTATCCATAACCCCGAAGTCGTCAGTACCTTTGGTGCTTTTGTGGTTAATCGCAGACGTGTGCAGAGTGGTGGGAAACTCTGAGTCACCCGAGGTAGGTGCACGGTCCCAGCTGAGGTTGAGCAAGGTGACGCCTCGCCTCCTTGTTTCAGCTCATCATTTTTGTGGTCTATTTAGTGCCATGTATTTGCATTTTTGTGCTTTTTGGTGGTGATTTTGCTGTTTAAAGTGGCCCCAAGCGTAAAGCTGAAGTGCTGTATAGTCCCAAGCAAGAGAAGGCTGTGGTGGGCCTTATGGAGAATATACATGTTAGATAAGCTTCGTTCAGGCACGAGTTATAGTGCCGGTGTCCTGGAGTTCAGTGTTAATGACCCAACTGTATATTAAATAAGGTGTCTTTAAACAGAAACACACGTAAAACAAGGTTATATATATTGATCGGTCGACGAAAATGTAACCAGAGACTTGCAGGAACTCAACCCTGTATTTCCCTAGGAGCAGTGGTTCGGTATTTGCTAAGTCAGTGTTTGTGGCTACCTTATAGAACATAACTACCATGGATTATGAGAACGGATTGTAAGGACCACAGCCCAGCAGGGAGCAGCCTGGGGGCATGGAGCTGTCCGTGGTGCTGCCCCAGTGAGTGGCTCAGCATCTGGGGCTGCATCTCTCCCATAAGTCTGTCATCCACTGGATTCAAGGGTCCGGAAACTTGCTGCCCCTGCGGCCAGATGGCAGGGAGACAGGGACGGAGAGAGTCCTGGAGATTAGGGAGCTCTCTGCTGGACTGGCGGCTCCCAGGGTTTATGACCCAGGGGATTTCTTGCTGGACACGTCTTGGGAAAAGCTGGTACTGATTTCACAGGCCACACAAGGGTCCAATTACCCCTCATGTGTCTGTTCACACAGTTACTGCACCACGTGGTTTAGGGACACGGGCACGTTTGGGATCCATGACCTCACCTGAGCGAGCCACACTGCCGACAGAGACACACAAAGCAGCAGTGCAGAGGGTCCCCACGAATGTACATGTGGACAGAACTTTACAGCTTACAAAGGACTTTCGTATTGGCCTCTCCCCCCGCCCCCCACCCCGTCCTCACTGTTGGTTCTGGGAGGGTGGCAGGTTAGACCCCTCTGACAGATGGAGTTCTTGGGATCCAGAGGGGTCCAATGGACACCTGGTTGGGGAGGAGGAGAGTCAGCACCTGAACTCAGATATGTTTGGCTGTAGATCCGCACACTGTACTGTGCTTCCACGAGTCTGAACTCTCTCCCTGACCTTGACCCTTACTAGCTTTTGGGCTTGGACTGTCTCCTATCCCACCCTCCTCTCCTCCCTCTGAAGATGGGGAGTCCCTTCTCTATCCCCCTCCTCTCACTTTCATGAGCCTTATGACATGCATCAAAAGTTGTACATTCATGGGAAAAAGTGATATCATCTTACTATTAAAAATATTAAAAGTAAAAAAAAAGAAAAAAGAAAACATATTTCCTGTGAGGTTCAGCAGCTCCTGCCTTTCGGGTGTGTGATGTATGTAGTTGTGGTCAGTGTGTGTACAGCTTGAGCTTCTGCTCTTTCACCAAACGTTGTATTACACACATTTCCACATACCTACTTGTCTTCATAGTCATCCTTTTAAAGGATTGATGGAGATTAGGTTTAGTACATACAGCATAATTTACCTAGATTAAATGTCAATAATTACAGAATATTATTTTCTTTTTCTCCTTCCTTATTATTATGATTGTTGTTATATTATTTGCTGTCATTAATACAGAGGGAATGTCTTTGTGCATAAGGCATTTATTTACTCCTATTTTTTCTTTTCCATAAGATAGATTCATAGAAGCAGGAAAATGCTCATTTGCTTTTCACAAAGGATATAGTGATTTTTGTTCTCTAACCATATATGAGAGTTCCCAGTTCAATGTACTCTTGCCAGCTTTGGCTGTCATAACTTTTTATCAACTTTATTGGAGTATAATTTATGTAAAATAAACTGTGTCCATGTAAAGTAAGTAATTGGATGAGTTTTGATGGTTGTGAAAGCACCACCAGAAACAGAACATTTTGGGGCAACTACCAGTCTGCCTTCTGTCACTATAGTTTTGCCTTTTCTGAAACGTCATGTGAATGTGGTCTTTCAGTGTGTAGCTTTTTCTATGCCTGACTCCTTTCACTCAGCATGATGATTTTGAGATTTATCCGTAGTGCAGTGTGGTTCAGTAGTTTGTTCTTACTGCCAGTAACACTGAGTGGCTATGTCACGTTTCACGTGTACCTTCTCCTGGTTTCCAGTTTGGGTTTACTAGGAACAAAGTGTCTGTGAACACTTGTATACCAGTGTCTGTGCCAGACACATGCTTTTTTTCTCTTGGGCAAGTACCTGGGAATGGCTGAATCACTGGTAAATATGTGTTTAACTTTGTAGAATCTGCCAGTTTTCCTAAGTGGTATTTTTATTTTCTTTTTGCACTCTTCTTTTTTTTAAATTTATTTATTTATTTATTTATTGTTTTTGGCTGCATTGTGTCTTCGTTGCTGCGTGCAGGCTTTCTCTAGTAGCAGCGAGCGGGGGCTACTCTTCCTTGTGGTGTGTGAGCTTCTCATTGCGGTGGCTTCTCTTGTTGCAGAGCACGGGCTCTAGGCACCTGGGCTTCAATAGTTGTGGCACACGGGCTTCAGTAGTTGTGGCACGTGGGCTCAGTAGTTGTGGCTCGCAGGCTCTAGAGCGCAGGCTCAGTAGTTGTGGCACACGGGCTTAGTTGCTCCGCGGCATGTGGGATCTTCCCGGACCAGGGCTTGAACCCATATCCCCTGCATTGGCAGGCAGATTCTTAACCACTGCACCACCCAGGGAGGTCCTAAGTGGTATTTTTAAAATACCAAATTTGCCTTCTTAAAAATGACAACTTGGGAATTCCCTGGTGGTCCAGTGGTTAAGACTTCATGCTTTCACTGCCGAAGTCCAGGATTCGATCCCTGATTGGGGAACAAAGATCCTGCAGGCTGTGGGGTGTGGCCAAAAAAAAAAAAAGACAACTTGTTCTTTCAATGTGAATTTTTAATTACTAGTGAGATTTATATTTTCCCACATTTTTGCTAAGTGGTTATGTTTCCTTTTTGGTAGTTACCTGTTTTGGTGTTTTACCCATTTATCTATTGGGGTCTTATACATTTTCTTTCATAACTTGCTATGATGTGAATTCTTTATTTTTTTTATTTTTTTGGTTTCTTTGTTTGTTTATTTATTTAGGCTGCGTTGGGTCTTCGTTGCTGCGCGGGCTTTTCTCTAGCTGCAGCGAGCGGGGGCTACTCTTTGTTGCGGTCCGCGGGCTTCTCATTGCAGTGGCTTCTCTTGTTGCGGAGCACGGGCTCTAGGCACACAGGCTTCAGTAGTTGTGGCACACGGGCTTCAGTAGTTGTGGCACATGGGCTCAGTAGTTGTGGCACGCGGACTGTAGAGCGCAGGCTCAGTAGTTGTAGCACACGGGCTTAGTTGGTCCGCGGCATGTGGGATCTTCCTGGACCAGGACTCAAACCTGTGTCCCCTGCCTTGGCAGGTGGATTCTTAACCACTGTGCCACCAGGGAGCCCTGTGAATTCTTTATTACATGGACATTAGTTATTTATTGTCAGTTTCCCTCCCCTGGTTTTCATGTTCCTTTTGATTTCAACCATGCTTCTCTTGGGCATAAGGGGAATTTTGAGTGTTCGGGGTCGGGGGCAGCTCTTGACCTTTGCAATTTCTCTTGTGGCTTTAAACTGGGTGTCCTGGGTGTGGCCATGGTCTGCGTGTCTGTTCCGGCAGCGTCTCTGGGTGTGGTGCCCACGGCTGGTCCTGGCGATGGTTCTGGCAGGCCTCTCCCCACCTCATGGGTGAGAGAGGCAGGTGCGTGGGGTTTCCCTGAGAGAGTAGAGTTTCTTCCTCCTGAGTTTGTCATTGGTACTGAAGTAGTTACGCGAATGATAACATCTGTGTGGTGTCCACAGCTGACAGCGAACGTCTAGCCCCCCTGTTCCTTTCGGAGCGTGTTGGCGCTGGGTCTCCCAACCCACACCTGCTGGGCGCGCAGGGGCTGCAGGTGCTCAGAAAGGCGGGGTCGGGGTGGGCCCTGTCCGGACGCCCAGGGGTCTTCTTAGCACACGTGACAGGCCCACCTGCCTGTGGAGCCATTGCTTTGAGCCCTGGGCGAGCTAAGTGAGGGGGCTTCAGCCCTTGTGTCGTGTGGTGTTTGGGGCATCTTCGGAAGATCTTTCTAAGTCAGGGCCCTTGTGACTGAGATAAAGTGGCAAGTCCACGCTCTGTGTCCTGCGTGGGGCACCCAGGCCTCAGGTGGACCGCGGCTGGGCCACGTCCCTGCTGTGGTCACCTGGGCAAGTCACCCCCCTCACTGAACCTGCTTCCTGTTCACTTGGGACCACCCATTTATTCACACAGCATTTACTGAGTGCCTGCGGTGTGCCTGGCTCTGCTCTGGGCACTGAAATCTGACGGTCATCCACACAAGTCCCTCCTCCTGAGATGCCTTCATGCAGTGGGGGCCAGACAGCAAACAGATATGAAACACCAGTGGTGATGATGGCAGTAAAACAAGGTGATGTGACAGGGAAGCCCCTTGGGCCACATTTAATGTGGTGTCCAGAGAGGCTCTCTGAAGAGGTGAGAGTCGTCTAAGCTGCAGCTGGAATGACAGGAAGGAGACGCCTGTGCAAAGGCACCGGGGCAGAGAATCGGAGGGGGAGGGGCCAGCAGGGCTGGTGAGCAGCGTGGGGAGGGGCTGTCATGGAGAGCTTTCTCAGAACTTTGGCTTTTATTCCGAATTCCCTGGGAAGGTTCTAAGGGGAGCGGGGAACGATCTTTAAATAAAGATCCTGTGGCTGTGGTGTGGAGGGCAGACTGTCGGGTGGGAGTGGAAGGGGCAACCAGTGCATTCTAGGGGTGATGGCACTAGCCCGGGTGGGGGGCTGGCAGTGAGGGGGACTTGCTGATGGCCGTGTGGGCTGGAAGCGTACGGGGGGTGGGCTGGTCCCCTCTGAGAGGTTGTTTGGGAGTGGCCCGTCAAGGGGGGGGCAGCCGGCCCAGGGTGACCTTGAGGCTGGGCCCCAGCAGCCCCGGTGTGAGCTGAGCCTTCGCGTTAGGAGGAAGTACTGGCAGGCAGTCTGCTTCAGACTCTCGGGACCCGCAGACTCCCTCACTAACCGGGCCGGGTGAGCAGTGAAGAAAGTGATTTTTCAGCATTTAAAGCAGGGACGTGGGACCCCTCGTGTGGCCCCCGCTGGGCCAGGCCTGGCGGCACGTGGAATCCTGGAGAAGACAGTGGCATGTATTTTGTGCCACCTCCAGCACTCCACTCCTGCACGCAAACCCTGCATCTTCCCCCAACCCCAGAACCCCTCCCTCATTGCGCTCCCGGGGTTGCCAGCTGCCTGCTAAGCGCTTTGCATTCATTATCTGGGTCCAGCATTTTCCAAGAATCTCAACGCGGGGGTCTGACAGGTCTGAGGACTGGGCGGTTTCTAACTCTGTGATCTTGGGCTCCTTTTTAACCTCTTGAGAGTCAGCTGCTTCTGTGAAACGGGGCAGTAGTCATAACAGGATGCAGGCAGAGTTTAGTGAGATGATCTGCATAGCTCTACCTGGTGCTCACTCAACATGGCAAATGTGTAACAAATCGTAGCCATCTGGGTGCCCGAGGTACCACCAGGCTCCTTCTGCTTGCAGAATAAAAAGAGAGTGCCACCCAAGGGGGGCAGTGCTTGACCCTGAGTGATGCTGATGGTGAACTTGTACTTCGCTGTGGCAGGTGGTGGGGATTGGAGACCTGACCCACTGCTTGTCACAACCAGAGCTGCTTCTGTATCCCCCGCGGGACCAGGAAGCAGTCGGCGTGGGCAGTCTTTGAGCATTTCGCCTGATAGGCCTTCTGCTGGGCTTTGGGCTCAGAGGGAGCTGAGAGTAAACAAAGTCACGGGAGAGTTCCTGTTTTGTTCGGAATAACACGGCCCCTTTGCTTAATTTTGTAGGGATCTGTAGGGGCGTGAATTGGGCGTTGCCTGTCGTAAAGGTGTGGCAGGAATGTCAGGGCGGTGATGCAGAATGATGTGGACGGCGACATTCCACCTGGTGCCTGCCAGCTTGGGGATGCCGCTGTCAGTCCTGCGGCCTCTCCCAGCCTTTGCCCCCAAGGCTGACGGGTGGCCTTTGTCTTAATCAGGCTCGCTGACCTGGACGCCTGACTGATGAGGCCCCTTCTTTTTCCCTCGCATGGGAACCAGGCAGGGTGTGGGAGTGGGCGGGCTGCAGACCGCCCGTGGCAGCCCGGCAGAGGGCAGAGGGCAGGAGCTGGTGTGGAGCCTGGGTCTCTGGTCATGGTGACGTAAGCAAAGGCTGGGGTTTTCTGCCTGCGGCTCAGTCTTCCAGAGCCTGATGGCTGACTCGCCAGAGGGGGCATGGGCTGCAAGTCAGGGGGCCTGGCCAGTCCCTGCACCGCCTGTGAGGACAAGGGAGAGCCCCGCATCAGCGGCCCCCAGGTTCCCGCCTCCAAGGTTGGGTTAGGTCAGGTCCTTCCAGCACCCAAGTGCGAGGGCTCAATCACGGTGGTAAAGTAGTTTCTGGAGAAGAGAAAGAAACCAGGAACAATTTAATATCTTGGGTTTCTAAGAAATAGATCTGCAGCATATCTTGGAATTTTGTCGGATCTGTCTAGACACCTGCCTTTGTGGGTCCCGCTCTGTGCCAGGCGCGGGCTCTCCACGCCCATGGTCTCAGTCTGTGTTCACCCCCAGAAACCTGGGGGTCAGAGAGGCTGCGATGCTTGCCCGCTGCCACATGGCAAGTGCAGAGCTGGAGTGGAAACTCAGTCCTTCCTACCAGAGCCTGTGGGCTTTTTCTCCTTGTGTGGGAAAGAGTGCCATAAAGATTTATCGTAAAGAAATCCTGTTTGTAATAAAAAGAAGAGTCAGTCTGGCATGCCGAAAGGCTCCGCGGCGCCGGGGTGAGGGTAGGGGTGGACGTCCTCCCTGCTTCCTGCCTGCAGCTGAGAGTGGTTGGCAAAGGGGCAGCTGTTCCTTTAAGTCGGATTCTCCGTGGGAGCTGCCGCAGCCTGGGGTGGGGATGGGGGGAGGGAGGTGCCTGCCTGACAGATCTCCCCTCCTAAGCCCTTCCGGCTCCCAGCCAGACAGCCTGCCCATGACGTTCCCTCTGATTCCGTCTTTCCGTCCCCACCGAAGCTGCTGATTCATCCACAGGCTGGAGTCCACTGTGCCGTGGGGGGGGGGGGGGGGTGTCTCAGGCCACCGCTGGGTGGAGGAAGGGGGCCTCCCGGGAGGTGGCCTTGAGCCTCTTTGGGTGCCCCATGGTGGGGTGTGAGGGAAAAGGGGGCTCTGAACATCACAGAGCCCTGGCCGCTTTCTGACCAGAAACACAGGTCGGGGGCGGGGTGGGGGACAGGGCCCGGGCTCGGCCAAGGTCACGGGGCTGGGGCCAGGTTGACCCATCCTTCCTCACTCCTCTCTGGCCTCCCTGTGCAGGGTGCTTCAAGGATGACCGCATCGTCTTCTGGACTTGGATGTTCTCTACCTACTTCATGGAGAAGTGGGCCCCGCGGCAAGACGACATGCTCTTCTACGTGCGCCGGAAGCTGGCGTACGTGGGCAGCGAGGGCGCCGTCGACGGGCGGAAGGTGAGTGGCCCCTCGGGGCCTGGCCAAGCCTCCCTGGATGTCTGCTCTTGGTGTGAGAGAGGGGCCTCCCTGCAGTCCTTGTGCGAGTCAAGAGGGGAACATGGTGTTCATTTAGCACCTGCCAGGCGCCAGGAACTGTGCGGGGAGGGCCACACCCGCGTCCGGTGGCGGGATGCGCTGGGCTTGTGTCGATAGACATCATTATTAATCTTCACCACGACCCTGGAAAGCAGCGATTATTATCACTGTAGTACCTTGGAGGAAACACGGATGGAGGCTGGGTGATTTGGCCAGCATCTCATAATTAATAAATAAATGGGGGAGCAAAGATTTTGACGCCAGCGGGCTGGGGCCCTCCCTGGCTGCGGGCAGTTGAGCCGGCTTGGTGATGATGCTGGTGCCTACCAGCCCCTGAGCCCTCACCATGCACCCGACACGGTGCTGAGCTCCCTGCCTCCCGGTCTCGTTGTGTCTTCCCAGCGACTCAGCAGGGCAGGGGTTATTATCCCCTTTTTACAGAAGAGGAAGCCAAGGGCTCACAGGTGAAATGAGTCGCCTCAGGTGTTTCATCCGCTAAGTTTGTGCAGAGCAGTTGATGGAACAGACTTTGCATGTTTTTCAGAAGCTTTATTTAGTATTTTGTAAAATGTTTAAGCAACCTGTATGCCAAACATGGAAACACGTTGCTTCCCTTTAAATACACAGAAACAGGAGGGCTGCGGAGGCAGGTCTTTGCAGCGTGCCCACCGCAGGGCCTGCAACCCCAGGCCGGGGCTCGTTACCTGGGGCTTGTGCCTTCCCTGCCGTGTGCCTGCTCTTTGAGCTGACGTGTGATGGGTTTTCTGCAGATGGACAGGCCTGGTGCCCGCTGCAAAGGAGGCACGGTGGCTTGCATGCCGGCGGCCATATGGCTGGTCTGGCCGGGCTGCGTGTCGTGCAGGAAGGCCCAGGGGTGGGCCAGGGCCCTCTGGTGTCCATCTGGTGTCTGCAGCAGCTGGCTGTGTGGCCGTGTTGTCACTGGGGCCCGTGGGCACTGGGAGCCTGAAGTGCATCACGTGGCGCCACCACAGTGTGGCAACTCTAGTGACCAGAAGGGAGGGGCGTGGTCAGCAGAGGCCACCTGGGTGAGGTGAGTCTGGAAGGGAAGGAAAAGGTGCTCCGCAGCAGAGGGGCCGATGGCCAAGCTGTGGGTCTGAGCACGTAGCAGCCCCGTGCGTGCAGGTGGTTGCCAGTGGTCTGTGCGGCTGGGTGTAGAAAGGTGGAACCCGGCACGTCAGGTGGGCGGGGCCAGATCACGTGGGCACTGAGGGTCATGCCCAGGAATTTGGGTTTTATCCCCAGAGCCCTGGGAAACCACTGAGCCTGATAAACCGAGGAAGGGGACGTGGTCAGAGTTCCATTTAGCAGACTCTCGGGCATAGGCGGAGGAAGGGCTGGAGGGGGTCAGAGTAGAAGTGAGGAGCTGCCAGTGGTGGGCCTATCCAGGGGGAGGGAGGGGTGTGGAGGAGGGGTCAGCTCCGAGGAAGGTCCAGGAAGTGGGCTTAACTAGCAGGGCTTCAGGTGATTGAATGTGGGGCGGAGGGAAGACTCGGCCTGGCAGCCAGGTCTCTGGCTTGGGCCCGGGGTGAATCTGGAGAGGACACAGGAGGAGGGCAGGTGTTGGATGGGCTGAGTCGCAGGTGCCTGTGGGACATCCAGATGGCAGCGTCTTCCAGGCAGTGGGTTTCCTGTCTGAAACTGAGCAGAGAGGTCAGGGAGGAGCTACAGATTTGGGACCATGGGCACCAAGATGGCATGGGAAGAGGAGGGAGCCTTGGGGGAGTAACAGAGAGGCCTAGGACAGAGCCCTGAGCCAGCCTGCATGGGAGGGACCAGCTGGAGACCTTGAGCAACTGGCTGGAGAGGTGGAGGGCTCCAGAAGTGGGCGGGCGTGGGGACGCAGGACGAGAAGGGGGACGGGCCATTGGATCTGGTGACCAGAGGCTGTGGCACAGGCCTCGCCTGCACGGCCTTGGTGCTGGGTGGGACCTGAGCCACACTCAGTGTGGGCCGGGGGAGCCCTGGGAGGGATGAAGGGGTGGAATTTGGGGGCAGGTATTGGTGGAGAGATCCTGAGTTGAGCACCTTCGGGAGCCTGGCCCAAGGTCCCCGGTCACCACACCCGCCCTTCCAGGCCAGCATCGTCTCCCCCGACTGGCCTTGTCACCTAGTCAAGTCAGCTCCTCTCTAGGGCTCAGCCTCTCCTGGAAAAGGGGGCCAGGTTAAGGCCGTCCCATCGCACACACCTGGGGGGCCAGAGGTGTGGGTGATGTGACCACACGAGTCCCCTGGCAGAGGGTGGTGAGAGGCTTGGGAGCCTCGGAGCCGGCGACTCCCGTGATGGGCACGCTCTCCTCTGTCCTCAGCGCGGCCCCGGGGGTGCAGGCACTGCTGCCTCCACGGTTCACCAGCGAGGAGACTGGAGCCAGGGAGCATCCGCCTGAGGGCAAACAGCCGGGAGGCAGCAGGGCTGTGGCCTCCGACTTCTGTCCCCCACCTCTCCGGCCTGTTGGCATCTGCTGGGGTTCAGATTGCAGATGATAGTTTTTTTTTTTGCAAAATCTTGGTGTTTTCTCGAAGGCAGGGAGACCAGAGGCTCCAGTAAGGACTGGGCACATCTGAGGCTCTCAGCCGTGCCTTGGGTTTCAGTGTCTGGAGAGGCCCCGGCTCTAGTCAGGGAGGGTTTTCTTAGCCCGACTTGGCCTTGAATTCTCCAGGCGGGCAGGCGGGAACAGGGAGAGGTCAGGTCTGCGTGTTCCCAGAGCGGCCGGTCAGGGAGGCGAAAGGAATGGGCAGACGATGGCTCTTTCTCGTGGGGAAAGAACCCTGGACTCAGGACAGAGGAGTTTGGAGCAGGAGGCCCGGGGCCACGTGGGAGCTCTCCTGAAGGTTGGGGGGTGTTGAGGTCGGAGGGGAGCCTGAGTCCATGGGAGCGTGTGGCAGTCTAGCTGTTCATGTGCTGGAATGTTCCTTTGAACACCTGCCATGGGCTCTGTACAGATGCTTCTCTCCCAGCACTGGGAGTACAGAATGACTCAGACTTGGCCCGGCCCTCAGGGAGCCCGCAGTCTGTTGGGACTGACAGACAGCGTGGCCAGTGACACGTGGAGCCGTTGGTGCTGTGATGATGGGAAGAGTGTGGGTGTCTGGGGACCCACAAAGAGGAGGAGGTGACATCTGGCTGGAATGTTATAGGACAGCGAGAGGGGACGGCGGTGGACTGAGGACATTTGTGTGGAGGGACCGGCACACACAGAGCGGGAGGGGTGTGTCAGGCGCACACATGACGGCGCCCTGCCGGGGTGGGCCGTGTCACGTCTGCCGGTAGTGTTTGGAAGGCAGCCGGCGGGCAGCGATGTGGGGAGACCCCACAGGCCTGGGGGCGCGAGGTGGGCAGGGAGGGGGAGTGGGGAGACCACACAGCCGTTCCCAGGCAGCTTCTCTGCCCCCACTGCTCAAAAGAACAGAAAGGCAAGCCCCTGGCAGGCGTGCTGCGGGCCCTACCGCAGCGCTTGCGCGCTGCGGGTTCTCTGCGGCAAGCCCGGGCTGCCTCCGGCCCCCTCCTCATCCTGCAGCCTAGCGGCACCCGGTCACCATAGCAACCCCAGTGCTGCCTGCGCTCGGCCAGTGGTGGAGGGTGGCTGGGTGGACGGGCCGCCTGTAGGCGAGGTGAGGAGCAGCAGCGTGGGCGGCACAGGATGCTGGGACCCCCCCACCCCACCCACTGCAGGGCCTGAGGGACGACCTTGGAGGCTGAGTTCTTGGTGAACTCTGGGTCACATTGCTAGAGAGCCCAGGAGTAACGTTGGAGCCCACATCTGCGTTAACACCTGGCGGGTGCAGTGGTGAGGGAGAAGGTGCCCCCGTGGGGCTGGGACTCACTTCTGCCCTGGGCCTCGCAGCTGGCTGAGGCCGAGCCCGAGGTGGAGGTGGAGGTGTACCGGCGGGACTCCAAGAAGCTGCCGGGCCTCGGAGACCCTGACATCGACTGGGAGGAGAGCGTCTGCCTGAACCTCATCCTGCAGAAGGTACAGGGGTGCCGCGGGGCGGGGCTGCGGGAGGGGGGCTGTCAGAAGGCACCGAGGGACAGCAGACCCCTCCACAGCCCCGCCCTGCGCTCTCTTCCAGCTGGACTACATGGTGACGTGTGCTGTGTGCACACGGGCTGATGGGGGCGACATCCACATCCATAAGAAGAAATCCCAGGTGAGCCCTCTGGCCGCCCCGTGTTTATTTTGGGAGGCAAGTCCTCCTCCTCCCTTCCCTGCCGCGAGGTGAGCATCTGGCTCCAGAAATCCATTCAGCCCCCGGGGGCCTATGTCCTGCTCAGGAGCACTGAACCAGTCATCCCAGACGGCTTCCTCCCGAGTGGCAACCTTGAGCGTGGCCTGGCCCTGGGCAGTGTGACCGCGGTGACCTGTGCCTTGGGCAGCACACCCCACCCCACTGAGTGGCTCTGGGTCTGGGTGCAGGGCCGGGGCCCCACTCAGTCCTTCGCATCTCCTTTCTTTCAGCAAGTGTTCGCATCCCCCAGTAAACATCCCATGGACAGCAAAGGGGAAGAATCCAAGATCAGCTACCCCAACATCTTCTTCATGATCGACAGCTTCGAGGAGGTGGGCTCTGTCTCTCTCTAGTTCCCCCTCATCAGGGAATGCGAGGGAATACGAGACGCTTTTCCCTCAGGCCTCACATGCCTTCAGAAAGGCCGTGGGCGCTGGGCTGGGCTCCTGCTCTTCCTGCTGTTTGACTCGGGGCAAGTGAGTTCACCTGGCTCAGAGCCTCGGTTTTCTCATCTGTAAAATGGGCACCAGGGTTGAAAGATCAAAGAGCTCATGAATAATGGGAGAATGCGTCGTAAACGCCTACAGAGAGTGCTTCCCAGGCAGGAGGAATCGTTGTTAATGGCCCTTAAACTCTGAATCAGGGCCTCCACACCTTGGGACCCTAGGATGTCCAAGATGGCTGGGGCTCTAGAAGTCATGTGGACCAAGCTTCTATTTTAAAGTTGGGAACACTGGGGCCCAAGGCAGGTGACTTGACTGGGAAGTGTGGGCTGCCAGGGACCCAGCTGTGTCCCACCTGCGACCCTGCCAGCCCCTGTCCAGCCACCCTCCCCTGTCGAGGCCCTGGCAGCGGTGCCGGTACCCACCGGAGGGGGTCGGGGCCGTGGGAGGACTCAGGAAGAAGGGGGCCTGTGTTTCAGGGCTCTTCTCGATTGGGTTGGTGTGTTGAGGCATCTCAGGCTCACACGGCTCGTCCGTGGCAGAGCTGAGATTTGAACCTCAGTCTGTATGACCTCAGAGCTTGGCCTGTACACGGGCCCCCGGGAGCGGTGACTCGAGCAGGGGCGGGGTGTGGAGTCCCCCGCAGGCCACCCCGGCGGTCGGGCGGTCCGTCCATCGGGCTCCTGAGCTGGTGCCTGCACGCGAGCCGTGAAGCTTGGGGCGAGTGGGCCGAGCGCCCACAGCCAGGGTGGAGGAGATCCTAGAAAGCGGGCCAGACGGTCCCCGTGGACCGTTTAACTCCCTGGCGTGAGGAAGAGTGATGGAGGCAGTGTCCTTCCAGTGGCTATGGCGGGTGCGTGCTCTTCCGGTCCCAGAGTCACTGTTATCAACCCCACCCCCTTGTAGCTGCCCCTGCCCCGCGGTAGCCTGTCCGCCTTCCTGTGCTGGTCTCAGTGGAGCCGTGGGGGGCCTTGAGCAAATACCCTGATGTCTGTGGCTCAGTGTTCCCACCTGCAAAGTGGGAGTTCCCGAGCAGTCCGCCCCGGGCCAGTGAGAGGGTGCTGGGCCGGGAGCCGGGCTGCAGCTGGCAGGTGATGAACCCGTCTCTGCCTCGCGCCCCTCCCCAGGTGTTCTGCGACATGACCGTGGGCGAAGGAGAGATGGTCTGTGTGGAGCTGGTGGCCAGTGACAAAACCAACACGTTCCAAGGGGTCATCTTTCAGGGCTCCATCCGCTACGAGGCGCTCAAGAAGGTGTACGACAACCGCGTGAGTGCAGGGCGGGCGCAGGGCCCAGGGGCGGGCACCCCCCAGGCCCCCTTCTGCCCTCGCCCGGCTCGGAGCTGCACCTGCCCCTCCTCGGAGCGCCCGCAGCCCCCCGGAGCCCCCTTAGGCGGTTGTGTTGTGCTCTCTACAGCACGCCTCGGCCCACTCCGGCCCACTCCGGCCCCCGAGGGAAGACCCTCCTGGGATTGGCCCCTGCTTGACTGAACTGAGGGGAGAGGAGTCCAGGTGGGCGGGCCCCTCGCCCGCAGCTGGGCACGGTCCCGAGGACGTCCTCTCTCCGGAGCCTGGGAGGAAGGGACGGGGGAGGTGGTCTCAGGTCCCACTGGGCTGGGGCTCTCTTCCCGGCCTGTGCTGGCACTGCGTGGGGCATGGTCATCGGACTGAGAGGGGCATCAGCCAGGGATCCCTAGCGCCCCGGCACTGCCCTGCCTTGTGGGCGAGCCCGGGTCAGCCGGGGCTCGGTCCGCCTGGAGGTGGGCTGGCAGTGCTCAGGGGCTGCTCGTGCCCGCAGCGAGCGGGCGTCCCGAGCTGCCTGGCTCAGGCCCTCTCCCACCCGTCCGCAGGTGAGTGTGGCGGCCCGCATGGCGCAGAAGATGTCCTTTGGCTTCTACAAGTACAACAACATGGAGTTTGTGCGCATGAAGGGGCCACAGGGCAAGGGCCACGCTGAGATGGCAGTCAGCCGTGTGTCCACCGGTGACACGTCCCCCTGCGGGACCGAAGAGGACTCCAGCCCGGCTTCGCCCATGCACGAGCGGGTAAGGGCTGCGCAGCTCGGTGAGGGCCCTCCCGTCCCTCAGATCTGCTTCCCACCGTCTCCCTGACCCTTACAGCCCCCGCTGAGGTAGGTGTCATCGCCCCCAGCCTTCTGGGGAGGAGGCCGAGGCTCAGAGAGGGCAGGTGACTTGCCCAGCGTCGCACAGCAGGTTATTGCCTGGGCCCTGAGCTGCCGCTGCAGCGGGGCTCAGTCTCCAGGGTCCTGGCGCCTGCCTCAGTGGACCTGCTGGGCGAGTGTGGGCACGTGACCGGCCTTCGCAGAGGGTGAGACAGGGTGATGAGGAGCGAGCCTCCCCTCCTGCTCCAGCAGGATCAGCCGGGGCGCAGAGGCCCTGGGGCCGCCCAGCCCTTCTCTCTGCCCGGGCCACTTGTTTACAAGGTGTTGTGCACCTGAACTGCTGGGAGGCCGCCAGCAGCCCGTGGGTGGGCCTGAGCTTTCCTGTCTGCAGGCCTGGGGACCCAGGCTTGCCCGATTTACTTGCCCTGTCCCAGGTCACGTGGCTCTCGTGTGACAGCACCGAGCCTTTGAGCCCTGCTCTTTCTAGGCCACTGTCCTTCCCCAGGGGTGGGAAGCTGAGGTCAGTGGCAGCTTTATTCGTGGAGCCTCCAGGGGGCCCCAGGGCTCAGGCAGGGGAAAGTCTCCAGCCCACTGGCTGCTTTGCCCCAGTTGGGTCTTCAGAGGGGGCTGCTCGGAGCTGGGCGTCTTGGATGAAGACAGGGCACTGGAGGCACCTCCAGGAGAGGGGCTGCTGGGGGGCTGGAATCCGGGTGCTGCTGCTTGCGTGACCTGGGACCGGTCTCTTCTCCTGAGCCTCAGTTTGCTCATCCAGAAACGGGGTGAAAACACCTGCCTCCTGAGGTGTTGGGGGCTCAGAGGAGCCGCTGAACATCAGATGGGGCCCTCAGGTTCCAGCCGCTGTGGGGACGGCTGCTGATCTGCTTGGGAAAATGGCATCTGAGCGTGTAAGTCGCGCATCACTGCTGGCGTGCCCGAGACGGGGGAGCGCATACTTGCGATACTTTTAATTCTGTAAAATTACGTTCACCTTGCACATCTCCAGGTAGTCAGATGGCGGTTTTTCTTCTTTGTTTGTCTTTTTTTGCTTCGAAGTTTCTGCAATGAATGTGTTTTATAAGCAGAACAGAAGCAATAAATGCTCTTTTTTGTGATGATGGGTGAGAATTCCAGGCAGGGGCCTCTGTTGTCTTGGGAATAGAGGTGGTTTACAGTTGAGATAAGGAGGCTTAGTCTTCTCCTTGGTCCTAAATTGCCCACTGAGGCCCTAATGAATGTGTATGTGAAACCCCTTGTGAAGACGTGGCCTGGGCTTGGGCTGGACAAACCTGGGTGCCGGTTCCAGCCACTTGTTTGCCGAGTGACCACAGATAGGTTACTAGACCTGCCCGGGCCTTGATTTTCCATCTGTCAAATGGGGGTGATGATCTTTCTCGCTCAGGGTGGCTGCGGGGGTGAAGGAGACGGTGCCTGGGAAAGTCCCTGGCCCATAGTAGCAGGGAGGCCTGGGGTCAAGGGGAGGGGCTTGCCAGGGTCACGCAGCTGTCAGTGGCAGGCCCTGACCTCCCAGGACTGCATGGGCCTCCTCCACCTCTGTGCTCACTGTCGCTTGTCCCTTCCCTTTTCCAGAGGGGTTGTTTGTAACCAGTGCATGATAAATGCAGACTCTGTGTGTATTGTGGTTTCTGGTGTTTGTTTTTTATCTTTTAAAAACCTTCCCTGGATTGTGGGAGGACCTTCTGGAGCCCAGCGGCCGCCGGGACTCTGGTGGATGTCGGAGCCGTGACGAGGAGGCTGATGGGGCTCCCGAAGTCTCAGTCCCAGCTCGTCTTGTTCCTCAGATTCTTGTTTGCATGGGGAGGAGGGAGGAGATGGGCCACGTTCCCTCTGCCTGGAACGCCCTTCCCCCCCTTCTTCACCTAGCGAACTCCTACTCGTCCTTCAAGACCCAGCTCGAGCGGCATCTCCTCCAGGAAGCCTTTCCTGATTTCCCAGGCTGTTGATTCCTTTTGCCTCTGTGCTCCCCTGTATCCTGTGCTTCCCTTTTTCTGTCTCAACAACCAACATTCGGTCTGTGGTTGTCACTTTTGGGTCTCTTGCCCCCAGCAGACTGTGAGCTCCTTGAGGGCAGGGACCACTGTCACGTGCCTGTCTGTCCGTAGTGCTGCCCTGAGTGGGTGTGGAGAATGGTTGGTGAGTGGCAGTGTGGCTGGAAGAGAGGAAAGGAGGAGATGGAAGCATGGACCGCTTGGCCACTGCACATCTATGAAAGGATGCTGGGAGAGAAGGGGGATGGGACATGGTAGCCGAAAGAAGAAATCAGGGTGAAGAGCATGGCCTTAGGGGCAGAAGACCTGGGTTGCAACCCGGTGTGGCCACCATCCTGCTGGGTTACCTCGGGCACGTCAGGGTCGCTGTCCCGCCTTAGTTTCTTCTTTGTCAGATGGGCTGATGCCGGTTCCCGTCGTGGGTGGTGGGGAAGGTTGGGTGCCGCGGCAGCAGCCAGGCTTGCTTTGGGCTCTGACGACCCTCTGACCAGCGTCTGAGGCCCACAGGAGGGCAGCCCCGTCCCTCCCGGGGCGGCGCTGGCGGCTAGTGCCCGCCAGGCCCCGGCAGGGCGGGTGTCCTCGTCATCTGAGGCGGGAGATGGGCGGGCGCTGCGACCCCGGGTCGGTGGGCCGCTCTGGTGACTCGCCCCTTGTTCCCAGGTGACCTCCTTCAGCACTCCCCCAACGCCTGAGCGCAACCACCGGCCCGCCTTCTTCTCCCCGTCCCTCAGGAGGAAGGTGCCCCGGAGCCGCATGGCGGAGATGAAGAAGTCTCACTCGGCCAACGACAGCGAGGAGCTCTTCCGGGAGGATGACGGGGGAGGTGACCCTGCCCCTCCCCGGGCTCCTTGCTCCCCTCCTCCGCAGTTAGAGAGCCGGCAGGTGCCGCGGGCCGGCCGTCCCGGGTGGGGGTGGAGCCGTGGACAGACAGACAGACAGAGGCCCACCGAGAGGAGCCCCCAGCCCGGCGCTCTCAGTGCTCAGAGTGTGAGGCCCAGCTGGCGGTCTGCACTAATTTCAGGGGTGCAGGGCCTTCCCGACGTCACTGGTCTGACCGTTTGGCCGAGCGGCTGGGGGAAACGCCCTGGTCCGCGTGCACATGCTGTCACCTCCCTCCCTGGCTTTTCTTTTTTTTTTTTTATAAATTTATTTATTTATTTATTTATTTATTTATGGCTGCATTGGGTCTTCGTTGCTTCGCACGAGCTTTCTTTAGTTGCGGCGAGCGGGGACTACTCTTCCTTGTGGTGCGCGGGCTTCTCATTGTCGTGGCTTCTCTTGCTGTGGAGCACGGGCTCTAGGCGTGCGGGCTTCAGTAGTTGTGTCATGTGGGCTCTGTAGTTGTGGCTCACAGGCTCTAGAGCGCAGGCTCAGTAGTTGTGGCGCACAGGCTTAGTTGCTCCGCGGCACGTGGGATCTTCCCAGACCAGGGCTCGAACCCGTGTCCCCTGCATTGGCAGGCGGATTCTCAACAACTGTGCCATCAGGGAAGCCCTTCCCTGGCTTTTCTTCTCTGGTCGCTCTGGAACCCCGGGGTGGGGGCGGTACCTCAGGGTCTCTCCTTGCTCCGTGCGGTCCCCTCAGGGCTCACCTGCCCTCCTCCCCGAGCCCGCGGGCCTGTCTGTCTGGCGGCCCACTGGGCGTCTCGGCCCGGATGTCGCAGAGGCCCTGGTTCTCACCCACTCAGTCTGCAGTGTCCCCCGGCCGGCCTGCACCTTCCCACTGCTCTCTCTGTGCACGTGGGCCCCGCCGTCAGCCGGCCGTGCGGCGGGGCGGCGGGTCCGTGTTCATCAGAAGAGCAGCGGGAAGCCGTCTGGAGGAGCTGGGCTGTGGCGTTGAACGGTCCTGACCGGCAGGACCCAGAGGCAGAGGGCCTGCTGGACGAGACCCTGGCCAGGGCCAGGAGACGCCGGCACGGGCCTCGACCTGCTCTTGAGTGAGCTTGGGCGAGTGCCTTCCTCGCCTCGGCTCACTTCCAGACCAGCAGGAAAGCACTCGTAGCCCCCAGCCTGCCTTCCTGGGCGACCCGTAGATTGGCTGACGGTGACAGGTCATCCCAGCCTCACCCCCATGGCCTCCCAGTGACAGACAGTAGCAGAGGGGAGCAGCGAAGTGACACAGTGTGGCGATGGGCCAGACCCCACACGGGAGACTCTCCAGGACAGAGAAGGGGGTGTCAGGGAGAGCTCGGAGGGGTGGGCCCTGAGGGGTAGGATCGGGCTGGATAGGCAGGCAGGGGCGCTGGGCGTCGCAGGCCGGGGCGATGGGGCGCCCAGCAGAGGGTCGAGCTGGGCCAGGGAGGAGCCACCTGGAATGGGAGGTGTTCTCCCCGCTGCCTGGGCCTGACCGGCCTTCTCCCCTCCAGCCGACCTGCACAACGCCACCAACCTGCGGTCTCGGTCCCTGTCCGGCACGGGGCGCTCCCTGGTCGGGTCCTGGCTGAAGCTGAACAGAACAGACGGGAATTTCCTTCTTTATGCACATTTAACCTACGTCACTTTGCCGCTGCACCGGATTTTAACAGGTAACTCTGACTTTGCCTGGGACCTCTGGGAAAACCATGGCCCCTGAAGGTGTCCCCTGGGGCCGTGCGCTGGCGCCCACCCCGTTAGTCGAGGGGGCGGCGGCGCTCTCGCTGGCGGGCCGCAGGGCGGAGCCGGGCAGTGGCTCCAGAGTCCCCGCGTGAGCCCCGTTCCCCGCGGCCTCGCCAGGCGGTGCAGCTGCTCCAAGCCCATCCGTTCCCCGTCTGCACGGAGGGTGGTCACAGCACCGCAGTTCCCCGAGGGTTGGAAGAGAAAACGCCCGCGAACGACGTGGTGTGACCGCCCGCGTCTTCCCCGCCGCCCTAGACATCCTGGAAGTACGGCAGAAGCCCATCCTGATGACCTAGCCGTGAGCGGAGCCCACGCGGAGCCTCCAGCCCTGCCCAGGCCTGGGGGCGCTGCCAAGTGCCTACCTGTCCACCGCCACTGGGGTCTTCCAGGACCACCCAGCGCCGCAGCCGGAGCCAGGCGGGACCACTCGACTCCCGGGGCCGGGGCCAGCTCCACCAACACCAGCCCAAACTGAAGTGCCTCGTTCTCCTCCCCGCTGGCTCTGCTCCTGCCCCTGCGCCCACCCACCCGGCACCCTCCGCCCATCTCTGGAGAACCCTCTGCACCCAGAGAGGACCAGAGATGCCAAGAGGCATAAGAGAGAGCAGAGGAGCAGCCAGCATCCAGAAGAGTCCAGCCCTACGGACCCGATGTACGCATCCCGACAGACAGCAGGCAGAGACCATTGGCTGGGGGCACGCGGTGTGTCAGACTGTCAGCACTTAAGGAACAGCGGTTTCAGGTTTTGTGACACTGTACCGATGACCTTCAGCGTCCAAGTTAGTCCCGATCGTCTGTCCTCCCTCGTTTACTCCTGGTTGTAGATGGGTTTCCGCGGGGAGCGGGGAACACGGCTGTCTGATGGTGTTGCCCTGGGCTGGGAATACCTCGCCCCGTGCCCGGCCCCAGACAGGCCCCCACCTGCCAGCATGGCCTTTGCTTCCAGCCAAAGAACATCATCACCAACACACACCCCTCCAGCGCGGGGACAGCCATCCTGTCCGCGCCTCAGCTGGCGTGGCCTGCACAGTTTGGATTCTGAGGGCAGGAGGGAGGGCTTGGTAGCCAGACAGGAGAAGGGTGGGGTCCCTGCCAAAGGGCAAGGAGGGGTCTGCGTTCTCCCGGGAAGGTTCCAGGCAGAACCTCCGTCCCCTGGGGCCGGGGGAGGGGACAGGGTGTTTCATCTTCCCTGGTTTCCTAGAGCTCATTTCCTTTGACTGGGCGTGCTGGTCCCATTTCTCAGACCAGTCACTGAGGCAAAGGGGAACTGGCTTCCACGTGGCTTGTCAGACCTCGTTCCAGCTTGAAGCGTTTCCACCTATGGTGACACATTGTGCTGTTCTCAAAACCGCGAGCCTCCTCAAGAACAGAAGTGTTTCCCCTGCCCACGGGAGTCAGCCGTCAGCTGGGTCCCTGCTGCTCTGTTTTGCTTGCGTCCTCAGGAGTGTTTGTTTGAAGGGTTCCTGGTGTACTAGGGTTAGAGATCCTCTGGGGGAGAAGAGGGAGAGGAGGAGGGGCTTGTTTTCCCGTCCGTTTCCATTCTGCGCGTTCTGAGGGTTTGCGCTGGGCTCCAGGAACCGGGGACTACTTTCGGGCTTCTCCAGATTTTGTATGCTGTTATTAAAAGCGAGCTACTGCATTTCATTCTGCCTCAGTTTGCCCACCTGTAGATGGGGCTGATACCACCTACCTCACCGCAGTCTCCAGGGTTCCGGTGCACGACCGGGTCAGGGCGGGATGGCCAGCTCTCCTGCATAGCTCCCCTCAGGTCAGGTGGCAGACCATCGGGACACTTACCCTACCCCACCCCCCGGTCACCCAGGCCAGGGAGGCGAGTGGTGGGGTCTGGGCGAACGTCCTTGCGTTCTCTGACAGCGCCTGGCTCGTGCTCGGCTGCATCTCAGCTCCCCGCACAACTTCACGTTCCAAAACTGTGTCTTAGGGCAGCACAGAGTCAGGTCACGCCCCAAAGTGTTGGAGCAGAGCCTCAGGGAGCCGTGAGCCTGGCCCGGTGTCCCCAGATGCCGGGTGAGGGTTCTCTGGGGAGCCCAACGCTGCCGCCACGTCTGTGTCCGAGGCGGCGGAATTATAGCTTTTCCTTCAGGCTCCTTTTCTTCCTGGTCTTCTGGGGTCTGAAGACGCTGGCTCAGTTCTTGGGAGAAATGCAGCCCTAACGTATCTGCCGTGGAAGGATGAGGTAGTTCTGCACACGCACAGTGCAGCTACCCTCCCCGTTCTCATCGGGGAGGAGCCCGAGAAGGGTCCTCCCACACCGGAGCCAGAAACCGGCTCCTCCTCAAATGTAAGTCTGCCTCGAAGGGTAACTGAGGGCCAGTTGCAAGGAACGCGTGAACGTGCTTTGCAGAGCTTAGACATGTGGGCCACGGTGGTATTAGAGATCACACCTCACTGGTAAAGCGCGTGAACGTAGGTAGCAAGCACCTAGCATGTGCAGGACTAGCATGTGCGGGCACCGTGCTAAACGTGTAGGTGCTGTCATCACCCGCTTCTTACAGATGAGGGCGCAGCCACACACAGAGAGGCTGGGACAACAGGAGCCCAACCCAGGCGTCTGGCCCCAGTCGACACTGAGCCTCGACACCGTGCTGCCCCAGGACTGATGCACGAACGTTCCGTGCAATCGACCTTTCTCAGTCTTAAATCCTCCAGAGGCTACTTCTGACACTGAATTTAAAACATGCTTAGAGGCACTTGGTAACTAGGCAGTAAGCTGTTACTCTGAGTTCTGCTTTTCTCAAAGTTACAAATGACATCAGTAGCAGAGTGACAAGTGATGGGGCCGGAACCGGGGCCCCGACATCCCGGGGCATCCTGGTGTTGACACATCGTACTTCCTGTAGGGCCATCTTTCGTTTTCTGGGAACATGCCTGTCTCTTGTATAACGAGGGGACAGCCAAAGCGCGTGAACATCTCTTAAACGGGAATTGGAATTAAAGTGCAGTTTTCCTTTGAAGAAACCTGTAACCTCTGAGCTTTTTAGGACATTAATAAGAAAGTTATCTTCGTTTTAGAGTCAGACCCGTGTCTTCTCTGTTTCCATCTCCTTCAGCACCTGAAGGTTCAGGCAGTGTTTAGTCTCCATTCCGATGTCTGATGGAAGGAAGTTTCAGTTGTCTGTGAAAACGGCTGAGGCTTGTTATTTCAAAAGGATATTATTTTTAAGTAACAGAGAAGTAGTCAAAGAGAAGAAAAGGCAAAATATTCTAAAGCCAGTCAACTTGGAGATAGCATGGGTTTTCTGGCGAGTCAGAGCCTTGCTAACGTTTGGGCTTTTCAAGGACTGTGAACAAATCATCGGAAATCAATTAGGTTTCTGTCAATGATAGTAACGACAGACAGGCATGTTCCTGATGTGATTTTTCTTTTTCAAAGAATCGAACCAGGATCTATTTTTGCTGTTTTAATCACAGATAAACTAGTCAGTAGAGATTTTTGAAGAATGATGTGAAAACTTTTTTATTTCTTAAAAGACATTCATCAGAGGCAGTCTCTATGCAGTTGGTACATTCTAACGACTGACTTCTGAAAAACATTCGACATTATCATAATGCGGGGGTTTTAAATTGCTGGCCAAAATTCTTCAAAGATTTACCTATAAAACTGTCAACTTTCTAATGCGCCTTGATGATAGGTTTCACTCTGATAATTCTGTTAGTTTTCCAACGTAGCTGGAATTTAGTTACAAAAACCAAGTGTCTTTTGCCAGAACATTGATTATTCCTGTTCAGGCTTTCTCTCTTCTGTGTATGAGACAGCAGAATTACTTCCCTTCCAAAAGATAACCGCCCTAATAGGACACAGACTCCGACAGGGATGTGATGCTGGCCGACGTCGGGCCCTGGAGCTGGAGTGGAAGTAGCCTCCGGAGGCGTCAGCAGCCCGTCTGGCAGCGCTGCTCTCCGGCCAGGCGGCCAGAGTCCCACCCCGTCCCTCCGGGAGTCGGGTGATGGGTGCACCGGGGCTTCTTCCCTTTGTTCCTGTTCACTGACGGACGCGATTCTCAGCGGAAAAGGACTCCTGCAGCCCTTCGTCTGAGCCCCGGGAACAGACAGCCCTGGAGGACTCCTCGGGACACCGCACAGAAGCCAAGTCACTTGAACACCGAGTGGCCCGGGGCTGGGTTCAGAGTCCGCAGCGGGTAGAGCTTCAGAAGCAGAGGCAGCCGGCCGCGTGGAGGCGTCGGTGTTTGCAGTTTTCTGCTCTTCCCAGGGCAGGCGGGCATCTTCGCGGCTGCGGTTCCAGCCCTGGGCTCAGTAGGTGAAAACCAGCAGCGACGCTCCAACTCTGCTGAGCGGCTGCCAGTGTCCAGTCTTTCGTCCCCCACTTGCTAGAAGGTTGGGCGATTTAGGTGTAAATAGCAATCTTTTATGGTCTCCAGACGAGTTCTGTGTGTGAGAATATGTAAACCTGCGAAGAAAACCTGTTGAGATTTTTCACTACTTTGAGGCTTAACTAAAATTTCTACAAAATATATTTTAGCAGAAACACCAGGACGGCATACACTGACTATATTAGGATCTAACTGGCAGTGCTGTTTCCGTAAGCGCTGTCAACAGCTTCTGGATTACCCATCTTCCACGTACAACAGAAATAATTTCTAAGCAGTTGTTGGTTGGCTGCTAGCTGTGCTTTATGATTTTGCATTTCTTTTGAAAGTTGATTTGCATGTTGGGTATTATTTATTTCTTCTCTGATGAATCTGTACCTATTTTTTTCTCCAGTGGGTGTTTCAGATTACAGGTATTACAGCAGTGTGCTAATTTACTGATTGAACCTTAATTTCCCCCCAGAGGTGTCTTAAACTTCTTTTGGAGCTTTCATACAAGTTACTTCATTGAATGACAGAAGCGACCCCATACCCTGGCTTTGGCAGGCCTGGGAGTCAGCAAGGGGCTCTGGAGGCCAGCAGCTGCAATTTGGTCAGATGCTGTTATTTGCAAAATGAAATCAGAGATGTGTTTCAGGGTCAGATCTCTCAGCCCCTATGAAGTCAGTTACACTATAAAATTCCCAAGCCTTTGCCAGAGAACCTCTGCAAAGGCCCTGAGAGAAGTGGGAAAGTGACTAGAATAAAAGGAGTCCCAAGTTCACGTTCTGGCAGGCTTCGCGTGAGCTACTGGTCTTCTGGAAGGTGGTTTTGGAGCGTGGCTGGCTGTTGCCTCCCAGCCCCGGTTCATTGGGTTGACACTGAGAATGCTCACAGCCCCTCAGGCTGACTCTGCCAGAGCCTCCTACTCCGGTTCCTGCAGGTGGAAGCACTGCCCAGGCAGCAGGCTTTTTCTTTCCGTGGTCAGGTGCACTCTTATGTCATAGGGCGATGGGCACAAGTAAGGCCTAAGACACTGTAGAAGGTTATAGAAAATGACAACAAAAAGGGGGGCGGTCTGCGAGGAACACTTCCACAAATCTAGAAATAGAGTAAAGGTCTCCACAGCACATGACATCTCTCAGGAACACCGGAGCCAGCATTCTCTGAACTGGCGTCACCAAGGGCAAGCCTGTACTTCGGAAGGCGTACAGACAGTACCTAGAAAGCAGGCAGTTTAGTGGGTAAAAAAGGTGACTTCCCTCTCATTCAGATCAACCCCCTTGTTGTTAATAATTAGGAGGTCCTTTTAAGACAGTCACCTGATTAGTAGACATGTGGGGAGAGAGTCTGTACCCTGGAAGCTACCTGCAGTAACTGCATTCCTGTTCACTGCCTACTCTTCAAGGCTATGCTGCTGTTTGCATTCTTTTATTCTGACCTAGTTGCACTTTTAGGAACTACTGTCATGCCCTGGCTTAGGAAAAAAATGTTGACTGGAAGGGAAAACCTTTGGGAATTTCATACCGGCAGAAGGGGTAAATGTAAAATAACTGAATCCAGACAATAACATGGTTCACTGTATATATACTTGTTGAATGTGTAAACACGCTGTACTTTGTGCTCGATTGTTAAAATGACAGAACAGCTGGAAAATTTACATGAGGAAGGAAAAGTATTTGTTCTGGGGATGATCAAACAAAAGATGTCTTTGCTTTTGCCCACAGCAACATTAAATTCCCTCCTGACTTGGCCTCCACGTAAGCCAACAGGCTTATTAACAAGATACTTCTTTCCTATTTGTGGGTTAAGGGTCTTTCATCGTGGAACCTGACTTTAATAAAACAATTAGACTGCTCAGTTTGAAATACCATGGTTTTTAGTAGACTTTAGTGATTATAATTTAAACAAACAATTTTGTTAAAAAGATTTTAGCCGATTTCAGAAACCAGTGAAGCTTAGTCCTTCAATGGGCACATACACACCTTCAGGTCACAGTGGAGGGAGCCCGCGTGGCTCTGTCCCCTCGACAAGCTGCATCTCCTTAGGGTTCTGTGAACTGTAAAGGAGAATCACCACCTACCTTCCCAGATGCAGTGAAGTTGGAGACACATACAAAGGCTGATGTAGTTCCTGGCAACTGTGATAATCATTGTTTCCTCCTGAAATATGTGCCCAAAGGGTGTTTCACAGGTTATCTTTAAACAAGTCATAAGGGAGCACAGATGTTGCCCAGTGGTTCTCAAATTTGACTTGTGTCATAAACACCTGTTAAAACCCAGACGGCTGGTGATGAAATTAGATAGTGGTGATGGTTGCGCAACTCTGAGAATATAGTAAAAACAGCTGAACTGTGCACGTTACAAGGGTGAAGTCTATAGTATGTGAATTATAGCTCAATAAAAACCAAAACACATGCCTGGGCCCCTGCCCGAGGATCTGGTTGGGTGGGTGTAGGGTGGGGCCCCAGAGCTGGCATCTCTAACAGGTCCCTGGGTGTCGCTGCTGCCGCTCCCACGGACCACACTGCAGAGCCACTGCTCCAGCCCGGCCATTCAGCTGAGCACTAAACGAGGGCTGGCGCAGTGGAGATGCACTCCTCTTTACACAGTACCTACCCGCTTAGTGTCTTCAGCAGTTTCCATCAGATGTTGTCAGTTCAAGAAAAATATTTTGATGGGTAACTCAGTCTTTATATTTTCTTTACCAGGAGACACCTCTTAAAAACCAGCTAAGTGCGGAATAACTCAGGAACGTTTTAAAGATACGAACCTTATTCTAAAACTTTCAAAATTATATTACAATGTAGTCTGTTAATGCCTTAATAGTGATTTTCTAAATCACCAAAAACTTAAAGTAACATAAACTTAAAATACATTTCTTCTTTCATTTTGATCCTTAGTTTTAAAATGTCCCCCTGGACACAGATCCCAACTCCACTTACTTGTAGAAGAAACCTCGCCTGCCTCAACTCCAGTTTCTTTGGAAAGCCCACCCAGGAGCCCCTGTCTGGAAGGTTTGCTGCAAGCACTAAACAAGAGAATATATAAAAAGCCCCTAGCGCAATGCTGTGCACATTATCCAACGAAAGATGTTATTCCCATTCTAATTTGTAAAAACGTGAATCCAACAGAAATTCCTGAACAGTCTGGAATTGGTCTCATCTGGCACAAGGGGTCTGATAATAAAAGGGTCCGGGTCTCTCCTCACCTCCCAGCGACCTTCCTGCTGCTGAGGAGGCTTCTGGGCACTGCTTCTGCATGGTGCTTCCCCCGCCGGCTGGCTTGCCTTGTACTAACGCCAGGCGCAGCACAGAGGAACACAAGTGTCAAACACTGTGATTCTGTTTACTTTCCATTTATTCACATTGCATGGATTGATACACTTCCTCAATGGGAATCATTCAAAAACTAATACAAACTGAGATTACACTGTCCGACGATTCAAGTATTTTAGTTTTAGAAAACGATTTCCGATTTAAAATAGAAAGCAAACAATTTATCCATTTGACTGCTGAGAAGTTTCCTGCCTCCGCCACAGCTGTGTCCGCATCAAACGGAGCGCCCTCAGCCTGGACCGTCGTTGCCACTGGCCACCGACACACAAGAGGCCTTGTGCTCAGAACACCGAGTGGGAAGAAAAGTTCTGACAGGTTCCTCACGGTCACCTACTGGACAAATCAGTTTCTACTCAAAAGTCCTCACTTCCAGAATGAGAACGAATCCTAGGGGTTTGGGAGTAAGCCATTTCGTCTGGAAATCTGCAAAGCCTTCAAATGCACTGCGCTGACATTTGGATTGTTCTGAAATATAAGAGTATCTGACAAATGCTCAAAACAAGCAACTTGTTTACCTTTAAAACGAAACCAAAAAAGCTGTCTCAGTAAAAACTCGTTCTGAGCTCTAACAGTAAGGTAGAATATTAGTTTTTTTTGCTCTACCCCAGAACAGGTAGATATTTTTTGGCATGCAGCACATCAAAAATACAATTTAGAATTGAAACTGTAAAACAATCCTTTTAAGGAAAATCAGTCCATAAACAGACCTGTCCTTCCATGGAAAACACAACCTAAACTTTAAAAACGACACGCATTTTTAGCCTGTAATTCTAACAATGAAGACAACATAACATTCAATTTTTTGCTTAATGGGAATGCTCAGAAGGAGGAGATGAATGAACAGCGGTTTAAAAACAAAAAGGCCACTGGGATACTCAGTGTTTGTCAAGAGATAACACAATCTGATTTAGAATTAAAGATATATACACCCTTTAGGCCACATTTATGACACACTCTTTATAGATTCTCAAACTAAAGACAACAATTTTAGTCCACGTTAAACATTTTAAAGCCTAATTTCTAGTAATTTGTTAAAAATAAATCTAAACCCACAGGGCAGAACTGAGGTGTTACACAGTGGGGATGAAAAGGCAAGCCCTCCAGGGGCCAAGGAGCCCCTCCCCCAGTAACAATACACGGACTTAAGAGTTTACAGTGAAATCCACATACGCTTATTAGGCTCTTTTACACTAATACATAATTAAAGTGGAGACTGGCAAGTTCCTAAAGTGTAAGAGTGATTTTAAGAAAATATCACATTTTGACTTACGGTGGATACATTTCCCCCCGTAATCTTCACTTTAACAGTACAGTCTTAGCAAGAACTTGCTGGGAATGTTAGGAAAAAGCAAGCCACACATATCCAGTAATTTAACAAGACAAACTATCTTTACCCAGGGGTGGGGGGTGGATGGGGGTGTGAAGAGTTAATCCAATCATGACTTTCATGCCGTTTTTGGTGAACATTCCACATCGCATGCAAAAGCAAGCAGGAGGATGCACGAAGAGTCCCCAAAGAGGTCTGAGCGCCTTACTTTCTGGCAGGACCCAGGAGCACGCGCGGCTAAGCTGTGACGTGCTGAGGTTTGTCCCCCTTATTTCCTCAGCCCGTTAGCAGCTGGATAACCCTAAGGTCAACAGGGCAGGGCCAGGGTTACCTTAACAGCATCCACCACCTGTTGACTAAACTCCTCATGAACACTCCCAGTTGTAAAAAGAGCAAGGTGACCGCCCCTCCCCCCAACCTCACGCCACACCCGGTCGACGCCACCCCAGCCCAACAGAGCGAGCGCCTCCCTCTGCGAGTGGCAGGACGGACGAAGTCGCACGCTGGGCCGAATCCTCCCAATGGAGCCAGAAAGATGCGAGCCGCAGCGCAAGCGTCCTGAGACTCTGGCGCAACTACCTGACCTCAGGTGCTTAAGAGTGACACATCGAAACATTGATTCCCCGCCTCCTTTACATCTAAAAGTTAAAGCTTTTTTTCTTTTTAAATAAAAGCAGCTGTACTATCTACACTGATTTTGACTTTTTTTAAAGTCAAGAGACAGCATGTACTGAAGATCAGAATATACGAGTGTGAGCCCTCAGGCACGGACCCTGAGCCTTTAAACAAGATCATCTGGTACCAGCATCAAGTGATTCATGAGGAATGAATGAAAGTGGACATTTAGAACATTAAACTTCACCTCTAGTTCATATGACCAGAGTCTTCAAAGAACGCTAGTGTTAGTTACCTGACAGCTATGGAGAAGTGACGTGGGTATTCGTGTGTATACCCATGGCTCCCTTCCAAATGGACATACTGAATATCTTACTTTTTAAAAAGTAAATGGAAATTTCAGTATCAAATGCAGAATACACTGCTGTCTAAAAGTTAAAGGCAACATTTACACACATAATTTTCTCTTCCATTTCCTTATTGCATGTTTCCTGGTTAGTTCACATGGCTCCTGTGTAATAAAACTCCTATGATCTAGTAAGTTTAGGTTTTAGATCCATAGGGTTCATCATGGTACAAATAACCAAGAGCATATTCTCTTCCTTTTGTTGTATGGTTTAACCCTTTCTTTTCTATAAGGGTCTACAAACTACAAATTTGTGCTTTTAAGTCTCATTCCTGGCAATCCCCCCCATCCCATTTGTCTCTAGGGGAATACAGAAGTAAGAGCACCTCATGAATAAACCTACAAAACCAAAGAACAAGCTACTCATTTCCTATTAAAATGAAACAGCAGTTCCAGAGTCACAGTAAAGCAGCCGATGGGGTTACAGGTCAGCGTCCACACAGAAAAAGCTGAAGGCAAACATCCAGCGCTCACATCTCAGCTGTAAAATAACACAATAAAGCAAAGCAGGAACACCTCCGCCACAGCACGGCAGCACGGTTCACAGGGACACACATCAGCCAAGCCCGCCAGAAAGAAGACCGCTACAGGCAAGCTCCCTTCTGGACACACCGCCGCGAAAGGCCGCGCCGGTGGTGGCAGCTGACCCCTAACCCCTGGGTCGGAAAAGCCTTTGGGAAATCTAATCGATACCCTGATTTCAGTCCATTAAGAAATCACCTGTGGTTAGTTTAAAAGTGAACATAAAAAATCTTCCAAAAATTTCCTTTCAAATGTATTTCACACATTAGACAGTTCTTAAGAAGGGAGGATAGTTTCTTGACACTTAACGTTAAAGGTTTTATTGGCCATATTAATCTTCCTCACAAAAGTTTTAAGTTATCTATAAGTCCTAGAATGTCAAAGCAGGAAGAGAAGAAAACTGACTAAGTTTCAGGGGCGGTGGGGGAGCAGCAATGGGCAACAACCGCTCCGCCGAAGTGCGCTCAGGCATCCTTTTTCTCCTGTAAAATCGTGTGCAGCTCATCCGCATCCTCGCTTGTTTTGACCCGAATCAACATGGTGACCGGGGTGGTGGCGTTCTTCTCATCAGTGGGTGGGTTTGGGACGCAGACAATAAGCACATTGTTTCTCCCGGTGCGAGTACACGGCATGTTGGGAGGAATGAGAACGTTGAGCAGTATGTTGCCTGCATTTAAACAGACGGAAAAAATGCATCAAAATATATAAACCATAGTTCCGTGAAACTACAGCTCTAACAGGCGAAACATTAAACGCCAGAGCCACCGGAATATCCTAAGGACGGCCACAGTTCCCTGCCAGACGCCAGCACGGTGTCCCCGAGAGAGGACCGTGGGCCTCTGGCAGGACGCGGACTGGGCCTCCCTGAGGAGGACCCGCCTTCTGCACACCTGCCCCAAGTCTCCCACAACCACGGCAGCAGCCCGAAACCAGCAGCGCTTTACAACACACCGTGCTTTCTTGCACTGCAGAAAAAACACGCCGGCACGACGTGGAGGCTTCACTATGTCATTCGAACAGAGAATGGTCAGCAGAGAAACGGCTCTGTCAGAGGCCAGCACCGCTCACAGGGTGGGAGTGATGTTGCTATGACAGTATCACAAATTAGTCAAGTCCACAGGAAAGCCTCACAGAAGTTTCTTTCCAGGACACAGTCTGGTGTAGTCTGCCACCACCGACCACTTCCCCTTAGACCCGCCCCGAGCCCAGCCACTACCTCTTCCTTTCAGAGGACTGTTTTAAGGGTGAAGCTGGAGGGTGGGGTAAAGGGTGGACAGCAACGAGTTAATGAATATTTGCTACATAAAAAGGATTCCTTTAAATGGTTAATTTCCCTTGGGTGTTTACTACACCATCCGATTTACCTGTAGCTTCTTAGTCACATACCTAGCACGAAGGAAAATGAAAACCATTTCGGTTACTTCTTGGCAATAGCTTTCAATACATCCAGGTTTTCTTACACACTACTACCCTGGTACTCGACTAAATCTATAATTAGTAAGTACAGGATGAATGTGGACTGAACAAACTCTATTTCGTTCCAAAGAACACATTAATATACTTGAAAATCTCAATGACTAAATCAGCAAAGCAAAGGGCTTTTACATACTATGTGATTATGATTATTTTGTACCACCTGAAAAAAAAGATACCCACCTAAATTGGTGTCTGCCCGCACTAAAAGCTGAGTCTTCTGATTAGCTGTAGGTTTTAAATGCAGAGTGCCTACACCCTTCTCTTTAAATTCATTGTCTTTCTTGTAAAATAGTTTACACCTACAGAGAAAAATAATAGGTACGATCAGACAATGACAAATCACGACAGTCACACAGTTTTCTAACAGCCCCTGTTCACACTTGTGTGGAAGTCTGTTATTAAATGACAGCAGAGGAAGCTTAGGAAGAGCCTTCTATTGACCCAGATCAGGTCTGGACACAGGCAGATAAGAGAATCTGGTGAGACAGGCTGGAGTCCCTCCATATTTTTTTCTATTATACAGTGGGCCCTACACAACTCTTTAACAACGCTTCTAAAACCATCTTTTCTCAAAAGTCAGTCAAAATCACAGCCTAGCATCCCACACCTCCCTGACGTGCTCCTTCAGCCCTGAGCTCAAAAAAACTGACCTGGTCCTTAAAGAAGAGGAACAAATACAGAACAAACACTCTGCCACACCCACCCCACCCCCCCCTTTTCCTATTTCTTATTTTTGAATTCTCTGCAGGACTCCTTCAATTTTTGATGTCCTAAGATGTTGAAATAAGTCTGGAAAACGTGCTTAAGCAAGGCCTAAAATAATGCTGTCAAATGTCTCCCCAGCCTCCTGTCACACATCTCCTTAGGTTATTAACAAATCAAAACTACTGCCTGTTCCTTTGATTTACTCTGATTAGAAAAAAATCTTGGGAATTCCCTGGCGGTCCAGTGGTTAGGACTTGGCGCTTTCACTGCTGTGGCCCAGGTTCAATCCCTGGTTGGGGAACTAAGAAACCACAAGCCGTGCGGTGTGGCCAAAAAAAAAGAAAAAAATCTTAAGTCAGGGTCATTCCTTTACATCATCTGTGTAATTAAATTTTAAAACAGGCAAAAGGAATTGCTGGTCTCTTTTAAAAGTTCTCAAAAATAAACAACATTTGGGAATCCCACAGGATTTGGTGATTCACACTATGAAAATTGCTGACTTAAATCTGAAATGTTTGTATTAGAAAAACACATCCAGGGAAGCTTCTAAAAGGGCACAAATGTTTTTCAGTAAATATCTTTGTTAAAAAGCACTAATTTCATTGAGAGATAATTCAAAATTTCTCTTCAGCCCTCTTCTGAAATCAGCAGCTCTCATTAGACAAACAAGCAAAACCCAAAAACCCCAAACCAGCTCTCATCGAGGGAAAGATAAAGTATTTACACATCCTTAACGGGAAGGAATGGCTGCTATGGAGAACTTTTTGGCTGTGAGAAAATCCACGAAGGTTAACGTGTCTCTAGGAAGGAATCCGAGATGCCACCTAATTTAAGGGCAGAAGTAAAACCAAACCTCAAATCAGTGACTAGGTGACTGTCTTTGTAGGGGAAGGAGGAGGGGAAGAGAAGAAAAGAGAAAAAGGGAGAGAATGATGAGAGGAGACTGGGGCAGGAAGATCAAAAAGAAAAGACTGTCTCTAAAGCACTTAAAAAGCAGAAAAGAGCTAAATTAACAGAAAAGAGTAGGATACGCCCAGCAGGAAATTTTTAGACTTAGATTATTTTTAAATAAACAGGCCAAGAATTCTTCCTTGTTCCAATTCAAAGAATGGACACAGCCGATGGGATGCCCAGTAAGTTCTGCAGGGACAATGTCACCTGAGCTCTCCAGCCAGAAGCCTCTTTCCACGTCTTTGAAAAGTGGAATTCGTGACTCTTACTTACTTTTTGGAGTAAAAAGCATCTTCTTCTTTTACTTCAGTAACTACTACTTTGGGTGGCTCATCATTCTCTTCTTCATCTCCACCTTTTATAAAAAACAACACTAATTCAGTAAGATTCAAATCAAGGGCTTGAAAATGTGACAAAAGTAGTTAGTTACCTACTCCCCCGCCCAACCTAAAAATTCCATGTAAGCTGATACAGAAACTGAAACACAATCTAATCGTGCTGGGGTGGGGATAAGGAGGCACTCACTGGATTTTTGCAGAAAGCCTTTGAATCAAAGTGTCTGTGCTTGTATTCAGTGAACAGGCAAACTCACACAGGAAAACAATCAGTCAACACTCACATATACTCAGATTACCCACTGGGAAATAAAAATCTCAGATGGGCTTCCAACACTTTCATCCCCGAATGCTCCTGTGACTGTAGCTGCATCCCACCAAGGAATAACCAATGAGAGCAATGACCAAAGACGATGGAGAAAATAACAACTTTACAGGACAAGTTGTCAGAGAAATTAGTCCAAAGCCAACTGTAAGCAACTTAAGCTCTGTCTGGGCCGCCACGCCCCTGGACATGCTGGTACCACGGGCACCCTCCCGGCTGAGTCCAACAGCACTTCCCTTCACTCCAGTGCCTCAACCTCAGGGGAGAGCTAAGTCACTGCTGGACACAAATTACAACCCCCTTAAGGAGAAAGCAACTGCATAAAACTCACTGACTAGCGACTAAGAAAAACAATTCTGGTGCTCAAACAATTCAGGTCACAAGCTCATTTCGATTTTAAGAAGGCACTCCTGAGTTAGGCCCTCCAGCGTGGGCCCCGGGCATCTGTTATTTTAACAAGCTCTCCAAGTCTTCCTGTGCATAAGACGTGATAAGGAATAAGGATAAGGAGTAAGTGCTTTATGGAGGGCATCCTGCTGAGATGGAGACTTAATTCAAACTCGACATCACTTCCACAAGCAGCAGAGTCCCTGTGACTATGACAGGCTCTCCCTCTGTCATATTTAGGGCAGAGAAGAAGGGGGGAACTCTTTATTCTATGCTTTGCCCTGGAGGGCCCTTGCCTGAGGATACAGGTGATGAGGGCAAGGCAACATAAGGAGAGTTATACATAATACATAATATTTAAAACATAGTATTTTGCCCACTGGCAAATCGCAGTTTTCCTTCTCAAGGATCAATATGCTGATGCCTGAGAGACGTACTTTTAACTGCTTGTAAGTAAGAGCCTACATACACACAGTTTGTTCACAACCACCATGTGGTGAAGAGGGATTATGACACAACCCCTCTTTTTAGGGAGCTAAGAACCACACAGGGAGTGGAGGGGCTGGGATTAAGGCCTGGTTTGGGGCACTAACACGACACACCACAGAAACTTCTAGAAAGGTGGCTGCAATCCAGACCCATCTTGGGAAAACACTGTCAATTTGTTCCCCCACAGCTATGAAGTCTACCTTTTTTAGAGTATGGTTTTGCCGTGTGAATTTATTTATAAGCAAATCTCTTAAAAACAAACAATTCAGTGAACGTCCATCATGAATTTTTCAATAAAATACAATTTTTTTTAATGGAAAGCCAAGTATTTGATAATTTTCAAAGTCACTGTGCCAGATGTTTTTATATTATTATTTTTATATTCTTAATCCTTAAAATAACCCTACCAAATCGGTCTTACTCCATTTCACGAATAAGGAGACAGACTCAAAGAAGTTAATCAACTCTGTCCAGGATCACACTCACGTTGAGGAAATGATGGAGTTGTGACGTGAATCCAGATCCACCTCGTTCACAAGGCTACGCCTTTCCCACCAAATACAGAACTCCCACAGATCTAGAAGACTTCCAGGGCTGACTGTGTGTTTACCTTTGCAGTCGTTACCGCCACCTTCTGCTCGGCTCGCCAACGTTTTAGCGGAAAATGGTGAAGAAACTGGTTTACTCTGGGCAATATCTTTGCCAAATAAACTGGAGTTTCCAGACGAAAATGAAAATCCAGTCAAGGGGCCAGAGTTTAAGGAGCCCAAAACAGAACTATCAATTTTCTTGCCGAAATTAAATGAGGCACTTGTTGCTCCTAGTGACGGGTCCTTGTTCTTTTCAGACACAGCCTCCACCTTCTCTTCAGATGTATCCTCAGTTTTGTTGCCATGAAACAAAAATGTTGACTCTTGCTGTAATTCTGTTGAACCAAACAGGGAAGGAAGCTGTGTTTCAACTGATATTTTGTTGGTTTCACCTTCAGAATTACTGCTGCCACTGTTCCCATGTTGCTGTTCGATGCTTGCTAAGTATTTCTCATAGTCTTTAAAGATAGGTGTCAGATCACAGAGCGGGTTTGTATTCACGTGCTTCACGATCCAATCCCGAACAGAGCAGTTTAAGGCCGCCAACTGCTTATGATAGGCATTCCTGTGGCGGGCGGCACTGGAGGTAAGGCCAGAGGAGGCAGGCTGCTGACTGTCGCCATTAGTTTTGGGATTTGAAATCTTTTTATCGACCAAGGAGGTAGGGCCGTTTACAGCAACAGACCCTACAGGAAATTACAGTTTTAAGAATTTATTCAGAAGTTGATTTAATTAAGTCATCTTGATTTTCATACCACTCTGTCTTCGTATTTTGTGCATTTACTGTATCCTATTTTTGTGACAGCTCAAGAAGTATGTGCACATATAGTATTTGGAAACTAGTTATTACAAAAATCAAATCAAACATTATATATATGAATATATCTATTTTTTACATGCTTGCATTAAACCGCTATAATTTTAAAATAATCTTTTCCTTCAAAAGGATGGCTTTTTTACCTAAAACTGTCAAAATACTATGTTAGTATAAAACTTACTCCCCAAGGTTGTAAGGAGGAACATATATTAATGCAGTTAAAATCTTAATAGAAAGTACTTATCTTAATCACACTAAACATTCTGCCAAATTTAAATGAAACAGTATATACTCTTAGAATAACTAGCTAAGTATAATCCAACGAGTCAGGATCATTTCTAAGAACCAAAGATTTTAACCCATGTTCCCATTCTCTGTTGTTAATCCCAAGACTTCTTGACCAATTCCCTCAAAACAGGATTAGGCAATCAACATGTCCTGGGCAAAATCAATCTAGACTGGGAACAGCAAGGTATGTGGCACACAGGAAATTCTTGGTACATGTATAATGAATGAGGGGGTGGGATGGGAGGCCTTTACAGAGGGTCTGCTAAGAGCTTCTTTTTCTCCTTTGACCCTTAGGTTGATTCTGAGGTCATTCTCATTTCGCAGGTGAAGATTTGGAGGCTCAAAGGTTAAGGAATTTCACCGAGGTCACACAGAGCTGGTAACTGGCAGAACTGAGAACAGAACCCAGGTCTATTTTGGCCTGTGGTCTACTCATTTACTCTGTAAAGAGCCAAAAGCTCCCTAATTTCCATCCCTTTCACCATTACCCTGTTTTTGCTCATATAGTCTCAGGACCCAGAAAAAGTACAAGAAAAACGTCTTTGAAAGTTATTTTTCAAAGATCATCTTTACACAGATGTGACTCGGGGTAGAAGAACCTACTCACCGAAGGTGGCCTTGGTCTCGGTTGCTGTCCTTGCACTGGAGAAGGGCGGGGCACTAGTTATGCTGTTTCCGTTTGACAGTCCTTCCAAAGGCTTCCCTCCAGCACCATTACCAAATCCAGAAAACCCTCCTCCTCCAGAAGGTACAACCAAGCCTTTAAAATCTTTAAAGGCCCCTCCACTATCAGACTGAAATATAAAGAAAGAGCACACATTAGATAACTCTACTTTTCTGTCTCCAAATAAGCAAGTGAATGACAGCATTATCTTGGCTAAATAGTACCTAGAATCCTTATGCAACCAGCATTAAAGGAAACTGCCAGCACAAGCAGAAACAGAACACGGATTTTACTCATGACAGCTTTGCAATCTGAAGCTGCCTTCCTAAAACAGGAAGGATAGATGTCATTTACAGTGAAATAATTTTTAAAAATATATTTAGGATATAAAAGGTTAAAAAGACTAATTCAAATAAATTCATGGACTCACCACCGAGGCACAGAACTGTAACTAAAAACACATTCTCAACACAACTAAACCCCAAATGAAAGATTTTTCATATACTACTCAAAGACCCTTTGCCTAAGGAAGCTGTAGAAACATCAAGTGAGGTTAACTAAAAGTACTTTACCCACTACTTACAATTTCCTAAGAACTTTTGTTGCTTTCAGCCTGCTTTCAGTATACAGAAACTTGCAAAGTTGACTGAGTCCCAATTCTAGATTTTCCGTTAGTTGAGAAATCCAGAGGCAACATTTCATTCCCAAGGTCTCCTCTGCTTTCTTTAGCAAGGTCTTTCTCGCAGACCCTTCCTGCTGTCGGTAGCTCGCTCCCATCTCTAACCCAAGACACCCTGGAAACGTCTGGCGTGCCTTATGCAATTCTAAGGCTGCTCTCTGCCCCTGGGCTGCTGTCTGCGCTGTTGCTGCCTCTTCACTGTCGCTTGTCCGCAGCTGGCCCGTCCCTCCTTGAGCCTGTCTCCCCTAGGCATCTCGTTCTTCATCATGAGCTCCCACTCTTAGGCCTCTTCTCATCGCCCCTGGCTTCAACCTCCTTGATGGGGAAATTTCTCAGAGCTGCACCACCTCTCACGCCACTTCCTGTTCTGAGTGGCCAATCAGTACACCTAGTGGTCTCCTAGAGAACTCCACTTGGATGTACCACAGGCCCTTGAAATACATCTTTTTTTTTTTTTTTAAGAGATGTGCATGGCAGCCCAGATGGCAGGAGAGTTTGGGGAAGAATGGATACATGGATATGGGGTGAGTCGCTTTGCAGTGCACCTGAAACTGTCACAATATTGTTAATTCGCTATACCCCAATATAAAATAAAAAATTTAAAAAAAAAAAGAGATGTACAATTTATTTATTTTTTTGGCCACACCTGGAGGCGTGTGGGATCTTAGTTCCCCGACCAGGGCTCGAACCTGCACCCCCTGCATTGAGAGGCGGAGTCTTAACCACCAGACTGTCAGGGAAGTCCCGAAATACATTTCTAAAACAAAATCGATCACCTCCTCCCTAATGAAGCTGTCCCTCCCCCCGGTATCTTCTTCATGAAAGAGCCACCAAATATAACTTGGCTCAACACCTACATCCAGCCAGTCACCAGTCTTAAGAATGAAATCAGGCCAGAAAAGAACTTGGAATAAAGAAAAATTGAACAGAGCCACCACAGAACATGCAGTTCTGTAGGTTTATTCCAAGGATGCCACCCAAGATGTTCAAACCAGCCTCTCCTGCTTGACAACAGATGCCCAGGTCACCAAGACAGCACTCCCGGGTCTGGAATTTACTTGAGGGATGAGGACTGCACTGGGGAAGAGTTATTAAACATGGAGTGATGGCTGCGTACTGACCACATGGTTTCAGCTCACCAGTTATGACTCATCTTTTAACCTTTGGAACACAGGGATGAAACATTTTAATATGCCATATTACACTAGAAGGAAAAACAAAATGGGAAACGCTTCTATTATTCTCAAAGGTATCAGCCTACCCACAGCTCGATCCTAGGGAGCAGATAACACTTTGAGAATATCTTACATTTTCCCTTCTTACTTCCAACACCCACTTCCCTTGCTTTCCTATTGCTATACTCTTTTCCCTCTTCATACTGTCACTCAACTCAAATTTGTCTACATCTATATCTTATTTCTGCAATTGGATGAATTCCCTTTAAGGTACAGATCTCTTATTTACTTATTTATTTACTTATTTATTTTTTCTTCTTTAATATAAATTTATTTATTTTATTTTATTTATTTTTGGCTGAGTTGGGTCTTTGTTGCTGCGCATGGGCTTCCTTTAGTTGTGGTGAGCTGGGGCTACTCTTCGTTGCAGTGTGCGGGCTTCTCATTTGTGGTGGCTTCTCTTGTTGTGGAGCACGGGCTCTAGGCGTGTGGGCTTCAGTAGTTGTGGCTCGCAGGCTCAGTGGTTGTGGCTTGCGGGCTCTAGAGCGCAGGCTCGGTAGTTGTGGTGCACGGGCTTAGCTGCTCTGTGGCATGTGGGATCTTCCCGGACCAGGGCTGGAACCCGTGTCTCCTGCACTGGCAGGTGGATTCTTAACCACTGAGCCACCAGGGAAGTCCCAGATCTCATATTTATTATCTTTTTCTATCTCCCATGTTCTACACCAAGGATTTTCACAAGTGTACTAGGCATTTTAAAAAGCATTTATTAATAACCCAATCAAAAAATGGGCGTAAGATCTAAACAGACATTTCCCCAAAGAAGACATACAGATGGCCAACAGGCACATAAAAAAATGTTCAACATTGCTAATTATTAGAGAAATGCAAATCAAAACTACCAATACAATGAGGTATCACCTCACGCCGGTCAGAACGGCGACCATCAAAAAGTCTACAAGTAATAAATGCTGGAGAGTGTGGAGAAAAAGGAACCCTCCTACACTGTTGGCGGGAATGTAAATTTGTGCAGCCACTATGGCAAACAGTACAGAGGTTGCTTAAAAAAACTAAAAACTACCATACAATCCCACTCCTCGGCACATATCCAGACAAAACTATTGATATAATTCGAAAAGATACTTGTACCCTAATGTTCACTGCAGCACTATTTACAAGAGTCAAGACAGGGAAGCAACCTTAATGTCCACTGACAGATAACTGGATAAAGATGTAGTATATATATATATATATATATATATACACACAATGGAATGTTACTCAGCCATAAAAAAGAATGAAATAATGCCATTTGCAGCAACATGGATGGACCTAGAGATTATCATAGTAAGTGAAGTGAGCCAGACAGAGAAAGACAAATATCATGATATCGCTTATATATGGAATCTAAAAAAATGATACAAATGAACTTCCTTACAAAACAGAAATATGACTCACAGACATAGAAAACAAACTTATGGTTACCAAAGGGGAAAGGTGGGGGGAGGGATAAATTACGAGTTTGGGATTAACATATATACAACACTACTATATATTAAATAGATAACCAACCAAGGAATTACTGTACAGCACAGGGAATTATACTCAATATCTTGTAATAATGAATTAACAATGAAAAACCATTATATGTATTTAAAAAAAAAGACATTCTTGATAGATCACATAAAAGACAATAATTTTTTAAAAAAAGCATTTATTGATCTGACTGCTCCCAGAGGTGGAAATATTCTATAGCTCAGAAATCAAGTTAGTGTTTAACACCAGAAGCTGTAAGAAAACACTCACTTCAAATCCAACATTTCTACGCTTTGCTCTCTTTATGGCTCTATTCTTCAAGACTTCCTCACTGGCCACGGAGAATGTTCCCACCTGCAGGAGTGTACAAATTAAACAGCAACAAGATAAGGCCAAAAAGGAGATAAAATGCTGAACAAAAAAGCTAGACCAGACAAACTGATCGATATCTTCTGGTTTTTAAGTAACACAAATTATGGAGAGGGCACATTAAGTTAAAGTTTACGTCTAGTATCTATCTTGTGAATTCCAATGCTAGTTAGGCGAATCAGAAACCTTCCAGAAACTACAAATCCAGACTTTATCACAATTCAGAGAGAAGAGCGCATACACAAAGTTCTAAGAAGACTGAGACCATCAAAACTTTGGCGCAAAGCTGTTCATGATCAATTCTTTGAATATTTCAAACATATTCAAAGATGTTACCCAGATGCCCAAATCTAATCTCTTACAACTATGGTTTTCAAAAATAAATGTTATGTTCATAATACACATTATTTTACAGAAGAGCTTTGCCCATTTGCCCATGATCCAGAAGACCACTGAGACTGGGGCTCTAAGTCACCTGCTGGAAACCTGCTGAAAATCTTTGGCTTTACTTCAACCCCTCTTTTCACCCTGGAGGAATGGCATAAAATATTTTCTGTAAAAAGTTCTCATCTATACTTATTTCAGATAATGCTAAACTTAAAGAGATCTCTACACCCATAGAAGGGACCATTTGGCTACACCTGACCCAAATTAAATGTAATGTCCTTCCACACTCATTTCATTAGAATCTGTCCAAATGGAAGTCCTTTCATTCCTGAAGTATTTTAATGTCAAAACAAATCATTATATGGTAGGCCCAGAATGTAACTGTGCCTAAAACCTGGAAAGAACTAAAGTTACCAAAGACTTGCTTAAAAAGTACCAAGTCAGTCAGAATTGTTAAAAGCTCTTTTAAAAGCCCATACTTGTGATTTTGGTTTCCCCAAACATACCAGCACACATATTTGTAAAGGAAAAAATATTAATATTAGAAAACAGATTGAGAAAGAAGGAAAACAGCAGTCTTAAGAATTATCTTGGAAACACTTTTGCAGACTCTTTATAATATACGTCTATTTTTTAACCTAGCACACTTCTACTAACTTGGTGCAGATTTCCTTAGTGAACTGGTCCGGGAGTATCAAACTGCTGATGAGGCACTTTAGAAATGCAGCTGTGTTCTAGTCTTTGTAAGATAAAAATTAAAAGATTTCCTCAGGGAAGACCATTTTTATTTGGTTAGGAAAGAAACTAGGCCATCTAAATTCTATTCCTATTAACGCAGTTGTTGGGGGGTGGGGAGTGTCTCCAGAATATGAAATAAAATGAGCCTCCAAGAAGCATTACAGTAAGGGAGGCGACCTCAGTCTTCTAAGATCTACAACTGTGCGCGTGGCAGACGAAGACAGTGGTGGTGAACCACTTTTCAAGTCTGAGTGCTGGCAGCGTGCTCAGTTCATGCCTAGATCATTCACTCACCCTTCAATCTGGACTAAAACCACAGGCTCAGAATGCGCCAATGAAACGCTACATGAAATTCAGGAGGAAGGTGCTTCTACAAAGGAGCAGAGTACTTAGGGAATAGTTGTTAATGGAAAAGCACACCCAAATGTCATCAATTTCTAGACTAAGTACAGATCATAAGAAACCACACTATTTCCAGTTCCGGATGTTCTTAAAAAGGCCTTTTAATTTTATCAGAATCTTCATGAGGAATCCCAAAATTAATTTAAATTTGGAAGTAGAAGGAAATCATTCTTAGGGAAATTATTTTTTACCTCTTCTGCTTCATCTTCTTGATCCCAATTCCTATCCGTCAATTCCTTCTCGGCAATTCTTTTGGCCATATTTTCGAACCTAAAAGCAAAAAGGTTAGAAGTAATAAGTTTACTTTTCTAGAATATGATTTAACTCTTACAAAGAATTTTAAAAATTCACTCTAGCATGAAATGAGATAAAAACATTCCTGATACCAGTGGGCACTGCTTTAATGAGAACTCTGTAACACTGTGAGGCTCCTAGTGTCACGAATCCAATAAAGATTACTGGAGGAGGCAGTGAGGTCCTCTAAGGCACAGTGAACAATATACTAAATCAACTGCATTTGAAAAAATTACAATGAAACACTGATTTTTAAAAATCAGAAATCTAAAGAACTGAATAATAATCAACAAATACTTAACTAACTTATTCCATGCAACTTATACTTACACACAGTCTTGCTACAGGCAAGACATTTTTAATATTTAAAATTCTCTTAAGGATGATACAGTAAAGTACAACCTTAGTTAAGAATTTGAATAAGGTATTGGAAATACCTTCCCAACATGAGTACAGATGGTCCCTGACTTACAATGGTTCGCCTTGCAAGTTTTCAAGTTTACAATGGTGTGAAAGCAATATGCATTGAGTAGAAACCTTCTTTCAGATTTTGATCTTTTCTCAGGCTAACAATAGGTGGTATGATATTCTCTTGTGATGCTGGCCAGCGGCAGCAAGCCACAGCTTCCAGTCAGCCAGCCACGCCATCACAATCGATGTACTTAACAACCATTCTGTACCCATACAGCCATTCTGTTTTTCATTTTCAGTATACTATTCAATAAATTACATGAGATATTCAACACTACTATAAAATAGTCTTTGTGTTAGATGATTTTGCCCAACTGTAGGCTAATGTTAAGTGTTCTAAGCACATTTAAGGTAGGCTGAGCTATGATGTTCGGTAGGGTAGGTATATAAAATGCATTTTCAACTTACAGTATTTTCATCTTATCATGGGTTTATTGTGACGTAACCCCAACATATGTTGAGGAAGATCTCTATTCATCTTTAGGCTACAGACAAGTTGATAGTAATCTATTTCCCAAGACTGAACATTTAATTACCCCAAATTGCATATTTCTAAGCTAGGACATCATTTAAAAGTTCAAAACATGATTAATATGGATGTGTTAACATTCCTAGAATTTTTAACTCTTCAAAAATAAGCCATCAGGGCTTCCCCGGTGGCACAGTGGTTAAGAATCCACCTGCCAATGCAGGAGACACAGGTTCGAGCCCTGGTCCGGGAAGATCCCACATGCCGTGGAGCAACCAAGCCTGTGCGCCACAACTACTGAATCTGCGCTCTAGAGCCCGCAAGCCACAATTCCGAGTCCACGTGCCACAACTACTGAAGTCCACGCACCTAGAGCCCGTGCTCCGCAACAAGAGGAGCCACCGCAATGAGAAGCTCGCGCACCGCAATGAAGAGTAGCCCCAGCTCGCCGCAACTAGAGAAAGCCTGCGCGCAGCAAAAAAGACCCAACGCAGCCAAAAATAAAAATAAAACAAATTTATAAAACAAAAAAAGCCATCAGCTCAACTCCTCAAAAACCATGGTGTTACGGGGAGGATTAAGAGTCAGGGATTGACGGTGTTATCTCTACGAGCACTTATTCAAGGTGGGTACTTGTATCCATCCCTTAAAATTTCCAATTTATTTTGTGATCCTAAGATCATAGATCCTTTGCTATTAAAAACAGAAACAATCAACGGAGAGCTCCACTGTGAGTGTTGTGCTGGATTCTTCCCTAACTTACCAGTTAAATGGACCAAAAACCTCCATTTCCTCTGCTACTTACCTTGCCCAGGAATTTATCGATTAGTTTGGAACACTAGCCAGGGTTCCTGAAAACCAGCCTAGCTTCCTTCCTATAGTCCTTCCCCAGTCTCATTTGCCCTCAACACCACAACCCACCAGAGTAAGTTTCTAGAACCTCCTGGTCATTAAGATACAAACTTACACATCACCCACTGCATGTTAGTATCTATAAAATAAAATTCCAATGCTGGCATTCCAAAGTCCTCCAAAATCTGACCCCCTGTAGGGTGATCACATAGGGCTTTTCAACTTTTAATACTCCTCTAATAATCTCTCAATTTTTCTTTTACAAGTGCTTTTTTCTGATTACAGAGTAAATGGTTTTAAAGTCCCAGATTCTAAAACATAAGTGAGAATTTACATAATTTTCATTCATTACCTACAAATCCTCTTTTTTAATGCCTCCCTCCCAAACACTTGGTCAAGTTTTGCTATTAATCTTTGTCGTCCAGAAAACAAACAAGGTACCCTTACACATAAATCCTTACTAAACTTGAACTGTTCAGAGGCCAGGTCTCTGCGTGGATTCTTTTGGGCCATTTTCCTACTCAGTAACTAGCACCTCCACCAGAGGGCAGAAGAGGGGAGAATCTGAAACAATCATTTTTTGCTATCAACTATTAACATAATAACTTAACAGGTATTAAGATTAACTGGCAAAAAGGGGTGGAGCTGAAAGTGCAAAACCTGTGATAAGCGTAAAATTGTAACACTAACACTAACTCATACCCACAACTGAAGAGACAACTGGCATACTGAAACAACCTAACTTAATGTAGCTGCTTCCTGTTCCACCATATTTATCCCATCAGTGACTAACCAGAGGGCGGGTATCTTTGTTTCACTCACTCATGTACCTCAAATCCACTCCCCCCCGCTCCCCCAATGGCTGATGGTCCGGCTGTTGCAGAATCAGAGATCTGGGGCATGAAGTATTTGAGAAAATACTACAAAATGCTAGAATCCAGTTTTGCCATTTTGTTGCTGGAGACCTTGGGCAAATTATTTAATTTTTGTGCCTCAGTTTCTTCATTTGTAGAACACGGAGATGTTGTGAAATTTAAATGAGATACACAAAAAGCTTAGTTTAGAACAATGCCTGGAACACAGGAAGGACTCAATAAATATTACTAAAGGGACAAGTTTCGTTAGAAGCAAAGGCTACAAAATACTACTTCTCCTCCCTAACTTAAAAGCTGTAGTGTGGGAAAAAAAGAGAATTAACTCGAATTATGAGTCTGGCTTTAAAAAATACGTTACCAAATCCATATTTTATTTCAAAGCATGATACTTCAGACAATAATTTTCTTTTTATGCCAGAAGAGAAAAAGGAAAAAAAATCCCTGTAAAGTACTTAGCACAAAGCCTGGCACCTAGAGTCTTCTGTGCTATTACTAAGAACTTAAAAACATGTGGGCTTGTAGTTTAAAAGGCACCAAATTATAAAATGATTACTAGGTATGAAGCACACCTTGTGATAGCAACTCGAAACTTTTGGTAATTGGAGAAAACTTTATTTGTGCCCGACATAGGGAGGTATGCGATCTCTACCACCTGGTGCTGCCCTACCTTCAGTCCACATCAGTTTTAAGACGGAAACAGATTTGAACATACTCGATGGCGTGATGCCCGGAGGAAAAAGGGAACATGGGGCCGGAACCCGGAGACTGAAACGCTAGGGAAAAACGAAATCTCTAACACTGCTTCTTAATCGGACAGCCTAACGAGTGATCAGTGGCCTGAGACTGCACTAAGAAAATGAAACCAGACCAAGGAGGTGGTGGAAAGAACGAAAAGAAAGAGACGAGTACCGAGAGGAACCGCTAGGAAATAAACCGAGGGGGCCTCGCCAGGACGGTCCCTGCCCGCTCCAGCTCCGGCCTCCGCCAGGGCCGCAGGAGCCCCGCGCCCGGGCGGGCCTTACCCAAGTCGGACACCGCAGCCCTGACAGGCCGGCCCCGAGCCCGGCTTCACAAACACGCCCGACTGCGTCGCTGCTGACACCGCGCCCCACCCCGGCTCGCCCATTACCCGCTCTCCAGCCGGGGCCCCGCACCCAGCTCCTTCCTCCCAGGGTCCCCATTCCAGGCCCGAGTCCCGCACCCGGAGCCCGGCTTCCTCCTCCCAGACCCGGGCCCCGCACCCCGGCTTCCGCGCTCGGCCCCCGCCCCTACCGCGCCGCCCGCCCGCCTCTCACCTCGCCGGCGGCAGCCGCGGCCCTCGCTGGGTTGTGGGTGCGGCGAAGCCCGGGTGCGTAGCGGCGGGCAGGTGCGAGGTCGCGGCCGCGGCGCTCGGGTCTGAAGCGGCGCCCGGTCGCTTCCGGTGCGCTGAGAGACTCGAAGGATTCGGTGGTCGGCAAGCCCTGAGTCTCAAACACCATGTCCCTCGGGGACCTCGTCTCTCTGCGTTGGGCAGTGAGGGGGAGAATCGTCCGTTCAGGAGGAGACCTTTGGGAGAACGGCGACCCACACGCGCCACGCCGCCATTTTGTAACTCGAATCTACTCCTCACGACCAATTCGAAAAAAAGGGAGGAAAGAAACGCCCGCGTCCAGCTACTACGCAAGTGCGCCGGAGCCTTGGTTTGCAGCTCCTCCTACGGCGGCAGCGGGGCGTCACGCGGCGCATGCGCCCAACTGCTTTGAAAGCGGCCGCCGGAGCGCTCCCGGCTCACGCATGTGCGCGCGCATGCGCGCACTCCACGCGCCGGCCTCTAGGGCAATCGGCGCCGGCAGCCCGGGGTTAGCGCGAGTTGGTCACGTGTCGGCGGCCGTAAGCGTTTGAGGCGGCCGTAAGCGTTTGAGACGTCCGCGCGCCGGTCGCTGCTGGTGGTGGGCGCGGCTGGGAGTCGCGAGGCGCCCGGGAGAGCGGGGTCAGTCAGGCAGCGTGGCCGGGGCTCGTGGTGGCCGTGTATGGTGCTGGAGGGCTGAGGAGAGATAGGCCGTGACTCCCAGAGACGTGAGTGAATTCGGGTAGCGTCACGTCGGGACCTCGGCGCCGGGGGCCCGCGACGCGCCGGCTGCGGATGCTCGGAAGGCCTGGGATTGCGGAGCCGGGAGGGACGGCCGCGGGCGTGGATGAGAAAACCGGACCCGTCCGCCGTTCCACGGCCACCTTGTATTTGCTTTCCGCGGTGGGTGTCCTAGAGGCCAAGTAACTTGCCATTTGCACACCTAGTCGGGATCAACGAAGAAGAAGTCTGCAAACACATTTTTAAGCTGTGGGACTAATACATGTGTCCAGTGTCAGGATTTGTGTTCGTGTGCTTTTGAGTACTACAGTATAGCGTCTCAAATACCACGTACAGTAATAGATTAAGCTGTACAAAGCGGTTCAACTTTAACTCTCCTTGCCTAACGGTTAATAGGACACTGGGAATTTGACCCATTATTAACTCATCAGGAAAGTTGCTTCAGAAAAGGAACATTCTGGGACTTACCTGGTGGCGCAGTGGTTAAGAATCCGCCTGCCAGTGCAGGGGACACGGGGTCGAGCCCTGGTCGGGGAAGATCCCACATGCCGCGGAGCAACTAAGTCTGTGCGCCACAACTACTGAGCCTGCGCTCTAGAGCCCGCGAGCCGCAACTACTGAGACCACGCGCCACAACTACCGAAACCCACGCACCTAGAGCCCGTGCTCCACTCGCCGCAACTAGAGAAAGCCTGCGCGCAGCAACAAAGGCCCAACACAGACAAAAATAAAAATAAATAAATGAATAAATAAATAAAAGGAACATTCTTAGAGCAGTGGTTATTAACCTCTTTTTGGGGGAAGGGTTTATGGATTACTTGAAAATGCAAAGAAAGTTTGTGCATACATTCATGTAGGAAACCAGTTTGCATATAATTTCAGGGTGTTTGTGAGTCCTCCCTAAAAGCCTATCCATGGACTGACTAGTGTGTTAAAGACTGCTTGTCTAGGTACTAGATTACACGTCATAAGGGTTTAAAGAACAAAGGTGACCCCTATTTATTCCTTGCCATTATGTTTACTTCCCCTAGGATGAGACATTCAAAACAGTTGTTGCCAGATGTTTGTTTTTTTTCTGAAGATGTACGTGATTAATAGCCAGGGAACTGTACTGTTGTGTATCTTTCACACTGTCCTTGTAAACTGGATGGCATGCAAACTGTACGTATGACTAGTCAGAGAATGTTGACTGACAGTGTATTACAGAAGGAGAGATCTCCAGAGGCATGCTCTTAAGTGTTTTTTTGTTTTTTGGGTTTTTTTACGACAAAAAGAGACAATACCAACCCTTCAGGATGATACATGACTTGGCAAAGCTATGCAATTGGTTAGTGGCAGAGCTGGGGCCAGAGCCCAGGTCTTACTTCCAGCCCAGCGTTCATTTCAACAATCATGGAATGCCTACTGCTGGACACTCCACAGATGTTACAAGTGGCCACTCATCTCTTCCAGCTGTCCCAGGTCAGCTTTCCCACACGTCACACTGGCTGTTCTAAGTCCTTACCACTTAAACCTCACTAGCCACATTTCTCCATATTCCACCTCCCAACCCCCAGCCTCACCTCCTGCCTAACCATCCTTAGTACATACTATGCATTCAACTAGTTACCAAATGAATGAACCCTTTTTATTTTTCTTCATTGAGAGAAACATTATCCCAGACATTTCTGGGTTCCCTTCTGACTAGTAGTTTGTGAATCTTCATGTTTGGTTCTGTCTGTGTGAAGATCATTCATTCCAAACTTTCTAGTGCCTTAGAAACTGAATGGTAATTTTTGTTTTTCACAGGCAAGTATGATTACTAGACAACTTGCTATATAATATCTGGTCCTTACTACATAAAGGACCCAGCTTAGGTGGTGCTAGGCTTTCTTATAGTCAACATTGAAATGTGGCTAGTTAAAATCACAACTTTTATTCTTGCAGTAATCCATTATTTATCTTGTAAGGCTGAGCCGGTACATTTATTTCTTAATTACATATTGTAGTATGAGGTAATTGATGCCTTTCTAATGCAAATAAAGATTTATGCATATAATAGCACAATAGCACTTTAGCTGATTTGCACAAAACCGTGGTGGATTTTAGTGCTTTACTAAAATGACAGCTTTAAACAGACTATAACTCAGGAGAATGAAGGCAGTCTGTATGCAACACCTACCTCCACTAAATTTGGCTTCCATTTGTCACTCATTTTATGAAATAGTCCTCCAAAAGCATTAGCTAGTTTTTTCTGAAATCTACCTTTCAAAAATCTCTTTGAATTTGCTTAGCCTCTGAGGATTTTTATGGTTGCCAGGTTAGGTCACTTTCATCTTTATGTTAAGTAAATAAGTAACCAGACACATCAGTTTACCTTCTTAACCTAATTCAGAATGAGTTCATGGCAATGTAATCTTGCATTCCTTTCTGCTGCTTGAGTTCCATGGCAGGAACCACCATTGTGTCAGCTTTGCCACTGTGATCAAGTCATAAATGTCTCAGATAATTCAAGCCTCGTTTACCCTAATGAAGAAAATTGGAAGATGATATTTGTTGAATTCCAGCTGTGTCCTGGCCTTTGTTTTAGATGGAGAACCTTGAGATTGGAATCATTCTCTGTTTGGACTTAACAGAAAACATCCAACAACAGGAAGCCTACAGGACCACACTGTGCTCCTAATATTAAGGAATTGAGAAAGGAAGTGTTTTTCTATCATCAGCCCAGCAGTGGGGCTGCTGTCATGGAGTGGTCCTGCTGAAGGTCCTGCTGAAGATCCTGCTGAATAGAAATTGGTACCTCTTTTGTGTTTGAAGTGACCTCTTTGAATCCAGAAATGCAATTGCACTTTTCTCTTTATTTTGGGTCATTTGTTGACCAATATCTGTGCCCTGTCCTAGAGTAGGTTTTACCTAAAGAATAGGAAAAAAAGGTTAGGACAGATGGGCAGATAGCATGCACTGCCTTAAAGAATGTCGTATACTGCTTTTCTCATCCTGTTATTGAGTTCTTCATGAGTTTGGTGTTGAATACTGATAAAATGACCTCCACAGTCAAGAGAAGGTAAGTACTAAAGGCAACGGAACGAAGAATTTGGGGTTAGCGTTACCAGATCACAGAGCATGGAATTCTTAAATAGTTGTGCCACAGGAATTCACAGAGTTCTTGGAAGATTCGCATTTCCACAGACCTGGTCTGAGAGCCAGAAGTCTGGTGGGTGATGTGTGTATAACAGGCACCAAGACTCTTGTTTTCTTCCCAGACTCTTACTCGAATTTGAACCTAGTGGAAAGTCCGCCTCCTTTAGTTCTTGGGCAGGCAAAGATTATCCAACCGAGTGAGGGAAGGGAGATGAATAAAATAGGAAATATAGTGATTAAGAACAAGCTTTGGAGTTAATTGTCCTGAGTTTGATTCTTTTTTTTAATCAATTAATTTATTTACTTATTTATTTACTTTTGGCTGTGTTGGGTCTTCGTTGCTGTGCGCGGGCTTTCTCTAACTGCGGAGAGTGGGGGCTACTCTTCATTGTGGTGCATGGGCTTCTCATTGTCGTGGCTTCTCTTGTTGCGGAGCATGGGCTCTAGGTGCGCAGGCTTCAGTAGCGTGGCACGTGGGCTCTAGAGCGCAGGCTCAGTAGTCGTGGCGCATGGGCTTAGTTGCTCCGCGGCATGTGGGATCTTCCCAGGCCAGGGCTCGAACCCGTGTCCCCTGCATTGGCAGGCGGATTCTTAACCACTGCGCCACCAGGAAAGCCCTGAGTTTGATTCTTAAACATGGCCCATACCAGTTGGGTGGCCTCAGACAAGCTATTGAACTCTGAGCTCAGTTTCCTCATCTGTAAGCTGAAGGTAATAGTGCCTTCATGGAGTTGTGAGTGTTAAAGGAGAACATTGATGTGAGGCACACAGCAAGGGCTCGGTATAAATGGATCATTATTATTAAGACAGTAGCCCCTGTTTTTAAGTTTCTTGGAGGTTTTCCCTCCTCAGACACTGAAAGGATTTAAATTATTTTTTTCGAATAGGATTCTTGTTCTAAAAGATTTTGTTTACTATCAAAGATTGTATTTGTGAAATGATAGTTCAGTTTCCCTTTACTAATCAGAAATGCAACCGACATGCAGAGGTTTTTGCCTCCTTACCAGAACTAATATAATCTCACCAGGTTCTTGTTATTCCAGCTAAAAGCAAAGAACTGTGATGTCATAGCTGGAGCAGTTTTATGATGAGTTAGACTTATGATTTCCGGTAGGCTCTTTGAAACGTTACTTATGGGTCAGAGAATCCCTGTTCCTTTTCATAGGTTCCAGACTACATTTTTCTCAATGTCAACACAGTTAGCTTCAAAATTAAAAATTAATGTTAACCTGGGATTCAGCTGGATTCTCCTGAGACTTTGCGTGATGCCTGACTTATTTTGTTCTGGAGGTTGCGGTCCATTGACTTGTATTTTCATATTTCAGGCTTCAGTGCAAAAGGAAAACTAATGGCTAAATTTTCTAGAGCTGTTATTTTTATCTTGAGGCTTTACAGTCAGTAAAAAAGCAGTAACAATATGTAGTATGTTAAAGAAAAAACTTGTTCCAATACTATGGATTCTATAAAGTAGAATATTGCATCTTTTTGGGGGGGAGCAAAATTAGCTAAGAATTAAATAATAAAACCATCGAGGGACATCGTGGGCCAGTGGTGACAGAGGCAAATATTGTTCCAAGTTGCAAGGAGCGAGAAATCACCACAAGCAGAAGTGATCAAGAAAATATCCACAACATTGGGGCTAAATGCCCTCCAAGGATGAGTGGATTTTGTGTAGGTGGAGAGGAAGTGCGGGGTGGTGATGGAACAGTGTTAGCAGAGCACATAGAGCTGTAAAGTAGGTTACGGGTCTCGGAGAAGAAGGTATGGAAACTACACAAGAGCAGGTTTCCTGTGTCTTTGAAGAGATCCGGCTTGTTCTGTTCCCCTCTGTATCTAAAGCATTTGGAACACGACCCTCTTCTCCTTCTTGGTTGCTTGTACCTATGAGGGGTTAACAGTTTTCAAGGACTACTGTCTGGGAGCACTTTTCTAGGTGATAGAGTACCGTGACTGGACTGCCTTTAAGGACTCGTAGGTATAATGTAACGGGAACACGGGATTTGTACGATGTGTCCTAAGCGAGCCCACCGTCTTCCTGCACCTGGCTCTGTCCTTGCTGCTCCGTGCTTGCTGCTTCACGCTCTCATCCCTCGCCTGCTTCCTCTCGTGTCCAGCCCTCTCTTATTCTCAGCCTTCTCTCTGCCTGTCCACCCCTTCCCCGCCTCCCTTACATACCTTGCCAAGTACTTTTTGTCCCGGTTTGTGACTTTAGTGGACCCTTTTGGCAAGGAAGAGGAGGAGAATAGATGTGGGTATGCATTTAGCGATATCCAAGTGCCCAGGCATGACATGACTGCCATATGGTCTTAGGTTGCATTAACTGGATATAATATTGAAAACAAGGGAGGTAGTCTCTTCCTACTCTGAGCAATTGAGGCCACAGTTGGAGTAGGTACAAGCGGGGGCAGCACAGAGGGTAGAAGTTAATGTGGGGCTGCTTGCATTTTACTTCCTAGCTTTGTGACCTTCAGCGAGATACTTAACTTCTGTTGTGTTGGGGGGCTGTGGCTGGTAGATTAAGAATGTGCAGGGACTTCCCTGGCGGACCAGTGGTTAAGACTCTGTGCTTCCACTGCAGGGGACACAGGTTCAATCCCTGGTCGAGGAACTAAGATCCCGCGTGCCGCGCGGCCAAAATAAATAAATAAATAAAGCCCCCTTAAAAAAAATTTTTTTTTTTAATTAAAAAAAGAAAAGAGCTCTTAGATAGCCTCAACCACCAGAGGGCAGACAACAGAAGCAAGAAAAACTACAATCCTGCAGCCTGTAGAACAAAAACCACAGTTACAGAAAGACAGAGAAGATGAAAAGGCAGAGGGCTATGTACCAGATGAAGGAACAAGAAAAAACCCCAGAAAAACAACTAAATGAAGTGGAGATAGGCAACCTTCCAGAAAAAGAATTCAGAATAATGATAGTGAAGATGATCCAGGACCTCGGAATAAGAATGGAGGCAAAGATTGAGAAGATGCAAGAAATGATTAACAAAGACCTAGAAGAATTAAAGAACAAACAAACAGAGATGACCAATACAATAACTGAAATGAAAACTACACTAGAAGGAATCAATAGCAGAATAACTGAGGCAGAAGAACGGATAAGTGACCTGGAAGACAGAATGGTGGAATTCACTGCTGCGGAACAGACTAAAGAAAAAAGAATGAAAAGAAATGAAGACAGCCTAAGAGACCTCTGGGACAACATTAAACGCAGCAACATTCGCATTATAGGGGTCCCAGAAGGAGAAGAGAGAGAGAAAGGACCAGAGAAAATATTTGAAGAGATTATAGTCGAAAACTTCCCTAACATGGGAAAGGAAATAGCCACCCAAGTCCAGGAAGCGCAGAGAGTCCCATACAGAATAAACCCAAGGAGAAACATGCCGAGACACATAGTAATCAAAGTGGCAAAAATTAAAGACAAAGAAAAATTACTGAAAGCAGCAAGGGAAAAACGACAAATAACATACAAGGGAACTCCCATAAGGTTAACAGCTGATTTCTCAGCAGAAACTCTGCAAGCCAGAAGGGAGTGGCATGATATACTTAAAGTGATGAAAGGGAAGAACCTACAACCAAGATTACTCTACCCGGCAAGGATCTCATTTAGATTTGATGGAGAAATCAAAAGCTTTACAGACAAGCAAAAGCTAAGAGAATTCAGCACCACCAAACCAGCTCTACAACAAATGCTAAAGGAACTTCTCTAAGTGGGAAACACAAGAGAAGAAAAGGACCTACAAAAACAAACCCAAAACAATTAAGAAAATGGTCATAGGAACATACATATCGATAATTACCTTAAACGTGAATGGATTAAATGCCCCAACCAAAAGACATAGACTGGCTGAATGGATACAAAAACAAGACCCATATATATGCTGTCTACAAGAGACCCACTTCAGACCTAGGGACACATACAGACTGAAAGTGAGGGGATGGAAAAAGATATTCCATGCAAATGGAAATCAAAAGAAAGCTGGAGTAGCTATACTCATATCAGATAAAATAGACTTTAAAATAAAGAATGTTACAAGAGACAAGGAAGGACACTACATAATGATCCAGGGATCAATCCAAGAAGAAGATATAACAATTATAAATATATATGCACCCAACATAGGAGCACCTCAATACATAAGGCAACTGCTAACAGCTATAAAAGAGGAAATCGACAGTAACACAATCATAGTGGGGGACTTTAACACCTCACTTACACCAATGGACAGATCATCCAAAATGAAAATAAATAAGGAAACAGAAGCTTTAAATGACACAATAGACCAGATAGATTTCATTGATATATATAGGACATTCCATCCAAAAACGGCAGATTACACGTTCTTCTCAAGTGCGCACGGAACATTCTCCAGGATAGATCACATCTTGGGTCACAAATCAAGCCTCAGTAAATTTAAGAAAATTGAAATCATATCAAGCATCTTTTCTGACCACAGCGCTATGAGATTAGAAATGAATTACAGGGAAAAAAACGTAAAAAAGACAAACACATGGAGGCTAAACAATACGTTACTAAATAACCAAGAGATCACTGAAGAAATCAAACAGGAAATAAAAAAATACCTAGAGACAAATGACAATGAAAACACGACGACCCAAAACCTATGGGATGCAGCAAAAGCGGTTCTAAGAGGGAAGTTTATAGCTATACAAGCCTACCTAAAGAAACAAGAAAAATCTCAAGTAAACAATCTAACCTTACACCTAAAGAAACTAGAGAAAGAAGAACAAACAAAACCCAAAGTTAGCAGAAGGAAAGAAATCATAAAGATCAGGGCAGAAATAAATGAAATAGAAACAAAGAAAACAATAGCAAAGATCAATAAAACTAAAAGTTGGTTCTTTGAGAAGATAAACAAAATTGATAAGCCATTAGCCAGACTCATCAAGAAAAAGAGGGAGAGGACTCAAATCAATAAAATCAGAAATGAAAAAGGAGAAGTTACAACAGACACTGCAGAAATACAAAGCATCCTAAGAGACTACTACAAGCAACTTTATGCCAATAAAATGGACAACCTGGAAGAAATGGACAAATTTTTAGAAAGGTATAACCTTCCAAGACTGAACCAGGAAGAAACAGAAAATATGAACAGACCAATCACAAGTAATGAAATTGAAACTGTGATTAAAAATCTTCCAACAAACAAAAGTCCAGGACCAGATGGCTTCACAGGTGAATTCTATCAAACATTTAGAGAAGAGCTAACACCTATCCTTCTCAAACTCTTCCAGAAAATTGCAGAGGAAGGAACACTCCCAAACTCATTCTATGAGGCCACCATCACCCTGATACCAAAACCAGACAAAGACACTACAAAAAAAGAAAATTACAGACCAATATCACTGATGAATATAGATGCAAAAATCCTCAACAAAATACTAGCAAACAGAATCCAACAACACATTAAAAGGATCATACACCACGATCAAGTGGGATTTATCCCAGGGATGCAAGGATTCTTCAATATACGCAAATCAATCAATGTGATACACCATATTAACAAATTGAAGAATAAAAACCATATGATCATCTCAATAGATGCAGAAAAAGCTTTTGACAAAATTCAACACCCATTTCTGATAAAAACTCTCCAGAAAGTGGGCATAGAGGGAACCTACCTCAACATAATAAAGGCCATATATGACAAACCCACAGCAAACATCATTCTCAATGGTGAAAAACTGAAAGCATTTCCTCTAAGATCAGGAACGAGACAAGGATGTCCACTCTCACCACTATTATTCAACATAGTTCTGGAAGTCCTAGCCATGGCAATCAGAGAAGAAAAAGAAATAAAAGGAATACAAATTGGAAAAGAAGAAGTAAAACTGTCACTGTTTGCGGATGACATGATACTATACATAGAGAATCCTAAAACTGCCACCAGAAAACTGCTAGAGCTAATTAATGAATATGGTAAAGTTGCAGGTTACAAAATGAATGCACAGAAATCTCTTGCATTCCTATACACTAATGATGAAAAATCTGAAAGAGAAATTATGGAAACACTCCCATTTACCATTGCAACAAAAAGAATAAAATACATAGGAATAAACCTACCTAGGGAGACAAAAGACCTGTATGTAGAAAACTATAAGACACTGATGAAAGAAATTAAAGATGATACCAACAGATGGAGAGATATACCATGTTCTTGGAATGGAAGAATCAACATTGTGAAAATGAGTATACTACCCAAAGCAATCTACAGATTCAATGCAATCCCTATCAAATTACCAATGGCATTTTTTACGGAGCTAGAACAAATCATCTTAAAATTTGTATGGAGACACAAAAGACCCCGAATAGCCAAAGCAGTCTTGAGGCAAAAAAATGGAGCTGGAGGAATCAGACTCCCTGACTTCAGACTATACTACAAAGCTACAGTAATCAAGACAATATGGTACTGGCACAAAAACAGAAACATAGATCAATGGAACAAGATAGAAAGCCCAGAGATTAACCCACGCACCTATGGTCAACTAATCTATGACAAAGGAGGCAAAGATATACAATGGAGAAAAGACAGTCTCTTCAATAAGTGGTGCTGGGAAAACTGGACAGCTACATGTAAAAGAATGAAATTAGAATACTCCCTAACACCATACACAAAAATAAACTCAAAATGGATTAGAGACCTAAATATAAGACTGGACACTATAAAACTCTTAGAGGAAAACATAGGAAGAACACTCTTTGACATAAATCACAGCAAGATCTTTTTTGATCCACCTCCTAGAGTAATGGAAATCAAAACAAAAATAAACAAGTGGGACCTAATGAAACTTCAAAGCTTTTGCACAGCAAAGGAAACCATAAACAAGACGAAAAGACAACCCTCAGAATGGGAGAAAATATTTGCAAATGAATCAACGGACAAAGGATTAATCTCCAAAATATATAAACAGCTCATTCAGCTCAATATCAAAGAAACAAACACCCCAATCCAAAAATGGGCAGAAGACCTAAATAGACATTTCTCCAAAGAAGACATACAGACGGCCACGAAGCACATGAAAAGATGCTCAACATCACTAATTATTAGAGAAATGCAAATCAAAACTACAATGAGGTATCACCTCACTCCTGTTAGAATGGGCATCATCAGAAAATCTACAAACAACAAATGCTGGAGAGGGTGTGGAGAAAAGGGAACCCTCTTGCACTGTTGGTGGGAATGTAAATTGATACAGCCACTATGGAGAACAATATGGAGGTTCCTTAAAAAACTAAAAATAGAATTACCATATGACCCAGCAATCCCACTACTGGGCATATACCCAGAGAAAACCGTAATTCAAAAAGACACATGCACCCGAATGTTCATTGCAGCACTATTTACAATAGCCAGGTCATGGAAGCAACCTAAATGCCCATCAACAGACGAATGGATAAAGAAGTTGTGGTACATATATACAATGGAATATTACTCAGCCATAAAAAGGAACGAAATTGAGTCATTTGTTGAGACGTGGATGGATCTAGAGACTGTCATACAGAGTGAAGTAAGTCAGAAAGAGAAAAACAAATATCGTATATTAATGCATGTATGTGGAACCTAGAAAAATGGTACAGATGAGCCAGTTTGCAGGGCAGAAGTTGAGACACAGATGTAGAGAATGGACATATGGACACCAAGGGGGGAAAACTGCGGTGAGGTGGGGATGGTGGTGTGCTGAATTGGGCGATTGGGATTGACATGTATACACTGATGTGTATAAAACTGATGCCTAATAAGAACCTGCAGTATAAAAAAACAAACAAAACAACTAAAAAAAAAAAAGAAAAGAGAAAAGAATGTGAAATGGTGCCCTGCTGAATGAGGAGACACAAGCCACCCATATGGGGGTCAGCAGGGCGCTCCCTCAGCATCCCAGCTCCCTCTTTGGGAAGGTGAAAAGTGGGGGGTTGGGCTTCCCTGGTGGTGCAGTGGTTAAGACTCTGCCTGCCAATGCAGGGGACACAGGTTCGATCCCTGGTCCGGGAAGATCCCACATGCCACGGAGCAACTCAGCCCATGTGCCACAGCTACTGAAGCCCACGTGTCTAGAGCCCATGGTCCACAACAAGAGAAGCCACCACTATGAGAAGCCCACGCACCGCAGCAAAGAGTAGCCCCCGCTCGCCACAGCTAGAGAAAGCCCAAACACAGCAGCAAAGACCCAAAAATAAATTTTAAAAAAAAGCGGGGGGGGGGTCGTTTTGACTGAAGGTGCGGTTTCAATACACTCCCGCAAGGGAAGCAAAGTCATAAGATTTATTACTTACAGGTCCCAGAAATGAGGGTGGGGGAGCATAATGAGTTGGGGGAGGGCAGCCTCTGTCCCAGGTCACAGCGAGCAGGACACAGAGAACAGGATTTATAAGGTCCCTTATAACTTCGCAGGCTCAACTCTAAGTGGTTATTTTAAAAGGTGCCGCCGGGGAAAGCAAATCGGGAACTCCGGGCGGGAATCCTAAGCTAAGGTCCCTAATTAAGGACCCTGAGATGAGATACTCCTGGATTTTCCGGGTGGGCCTTAAATGCCATGATAGGCTTTTTTATCGGAGGGAGGAAGAGAAGAGGGGCGTGTGAAGATGGAGGAAGAGAATGGAGTGATGTAGCCGCAAGCTAAGGACCACCTGGAGTCACCACATGCTGGAGAGGCAAGGCAGGATTCTCCCCTAGAGTCTTTGGAGAGAGTGTGGCCTTTGCTAGAGTTTGGATCTCTGGCCTCCAGAACTGCAAGAGAATAAATTTCTCTTGTTTTAAGCCACGCTTTTTGTGGTACTTTGTTACATCAGCCTTAGGAAACTAATAACAGCCACTGGATAAAGTCTCCTTGATTAGGGAAAACTATTTGGCCTAATTGATGATAAAAATAAATTTAAGAAAATAATTCATCAAAAGAAGGTTTTGTTAGTGACGAAAACCAGATAAGCTGGGTTTGGAGAAGAAACTTTTGCCATGTGAATTCATCTCTGTCCAGGTGAAGAAGTGAGGAACCTGGAGGACAATCATTCTGGTTCCCACAGGAATGACCTGTTTAGTGGGGCAGGGATGCTTCACCATGAGGCCGCTTCCTGGTCCAAGTGAAATTCCGCAAGGCTGTCCTTTCTTTGCTGCCCTTCAGCGTTTACCAACGAATGCCCTATGGACTTCCACTGCTGAGAAATGCTCTAAAGTATGAGAATTCTATGGTCCAGTAAGTTTGGGATATGTTATCGCCACAATCTTGGAGCTTCACCAGCACATTATCAAATATGATTCCTTAATAAAAGGATCTGAGAAGTTGTGATATAAAGTTATTTAAAAGCATTTAACTCAGATTTTCACACATTTCCTTGAACACAGAGCCCTTATACAACAAGATAATCCACATCAGAAACATTACTAATTACATTTCCCAGGTACCTCGATACTGGGAAAGAGAGGGCCCTAGCTAAAAAATTCAAGCCAAATTAATAAGAAATTCAGAACAATTATAAAATAATAAATTGGTATTCTTTTACTACTTCACCCTTATTATAGTCTCCTAGGCTTGCAATAACAAATTCCCACTAGGGCTCTAGGGGGGAATCCATTTCTTGCCTCTTACAGTTTCTGGTGGTTGTCCCAACATTCCTGAGCTTGTGGCTGCATCACTCCAATCTCTGCCTCTGTCTTCACATCACCTCCTCTGTGGGTCTGTGCTAACTTCCTTTTCTTCTCTCTTGTAAGGACACTTGCAGTGGCTTTTAGGACCCACCCAGATAGTCCACCTGGATTATCTTCATCTCCAAATCCTTTATTTAGTCGCATCTGCAAAGACCTCTTTTCTAGATAATGTCACGTTTAAAAATTCCTGGGGATAAGACTTTGTATCTCTGGGTGACCATTATTCACCTGGGCCTAGGAGACAGAATATATCCCCCCATTGTGTTTTTGTTTGTTTTTCATTTATGCTTATATTTCCAAATGGATAGAACATGCCATGGATCAACATTTAAAGATATAAAAAGATACAGAGAACGATGTTCTATTTCTTGATCTGGAAGGGGGTTATGTAGATATATTAACTTTCTGATAATTCATCGAGTTGTACCCTTATGATCTGTAAACTTTTCTCTGTATATTAAACTTTAATTTAAAAAATTTAATTACTGAAAACCATAAAACATCTTTCAATCCCTGTATTTCCTCTTATTTCCTCCCCTGAATGCTTCTCGCCTCTTCCCTGCTTTTCCAAATTCTCCTTTATTCTTTCAAACCTCATCTCACCTTCTCTAGTAAGTCGTCCCTGAGGGCTCCAGCTTTTGCAGGGCCCGTCCTCAGAATCCCACAGCACTATCAATATCATGCTTCCTTGGCATCTCCATCTGCATCGTCTTGGCATTTAACGTGGGAGTTTGTGTGTGCGTATGAACATGAATGTGTGATCTTCCTGTGTACAAGTAAGATCCTGGAATGTTGGTTTCCAGCTCTGTGGCCCTCTGCTCTCTAGGGATCTTAGAGGTGTGGGAATGGGTTTAGTACAGTTTCACACAGTCAGGGGCATAGCTAGAGATGTGAAAATAAATGAGACACCGTCCCTATTTACAGGGGATTCAGAAGCTGGAGGGAGATACTGGCACATAACCACAGGAATTTCAGTACAGTATGAGAGTGCTATGATAGAGACACACACAGCGTGTCTGTGTACATAGGAAGATACACTTCAGCAAGTGTTATGCTTCAAAAAGTTTAACAGTAGTCACATATCTGCCCCACAATGAGTCTTCACAGTTTAATTAAGATGTCAAATTTTTCTCTTGGTTGAGATTTTATCAACTTAAGATGGTAATTCTAGATGTTGCCTGCTAATCAGAGTTGACTGACGTATTGTCTTTGATTTTTAAAAATGAGGAATTTATAAGTTGATACATGTAGTTTGGCAAATGAACTCTTTCAAAACCTGGGAGTCCATTGGGGGGAGGAAATGAACCAGTGGCGTAAAAGGAATCACTTTCCTAGTGGCCAATGTCTTAAACTTCCTTGTATTGTACATATGATAGTTGTGTATTATGGGCCTAGTGGTGCCCCCCCCCGCCCATTCAGATGTTAAAGTCCTGGCCCCCATGACTCAGAATGTGGCCATATTTGGAGACAGGGTCTTTAGGGAATTAATTAAGTTAAAATGAGGTCATTAAGTTGGGCCCTAATCCAATATGAATGACATCTTTATAAGAGGAAATTTGGACACAGATGCATGTACAGAGGGAAGACCATGTGAGGATGGCCATCTATAAGCCAAGGAGAGAGGCCTCAGAAGAAACCAACCCTACCAACACCTTGATTTTGGATTTCTCGCCTCCAGAACTATAAGAAATTTCTGTTCCTTAAGCTAACCAGACTGTAGTGTTTTGTTACGGTAGCCCTAGTAAATGAATATATTGTTTCATAAATATTTTCTTATATTGAAATTTACAGTCTTTGGTTTTGGCACTCAGGGACCTTCACATCTTGCCCCAGTCTATCTTTTCAGCCTCTTCCAGCGTTCCCTGTCATGCCCTCTATACCCCCTAGCCTCTCAGTGTTCACCAAATACATCTGCCTTTTAAAGTCTCTCGGACCTTGCTGGGGGTTCTCTCTGCCTGGATTGCTGTTTCTTCTCCTGGTCGGGCCTCTTTGAAAACCTGGCTCAAATGTGTGCTCTGTGGAGCCTTTCAGATCTCTCAGGCCGAGGTGGAAGCACTCATCATGTTGTATTTTCATGAGATGTCTCTTCTTGGTAGACAGTGTGCTCCTAAAGCACAGGGCTTTGTCTGATTCATCATCATCTCTCTAGAGCCAAATGTGGTGTATTAGTCGGCTCAGGCTGCCGTAACAAAATGAGCTGGGTGGCTTAAATTACAGACATGTATTTTCTCACAATTCTGGAGGTTGGAAATCCCAGATCAAGCTCTAGCAGGGTTCCAGTTGAGAAGTCTCTTGAGGCTTGTAGATGGCCGCCTTCTCACTAAGCCCTCACATGGCATTTCCTTGGTGTATGGTGTGCTGCAGAGGGGAAGAGAGCAAGAGAAAGAAGGAAAGAGGTCTCTCTCTGGTGTCTCTTTTAAAAAAAAATTATTTATTTTTGGCTGTGTTGGGTCTTCATTGCTGCACGTGGGCTTTCTCTAGTTGCGGCGAGCAGGGGCTACTCTGCGTTGTGTGCAGGCTTCTCACTGCAGTGGCTTCTCGTTGCAGAGCATGGGCTCTAGGCACGCAGGCTTCAGTAGTCGCAGCACGTGGGCTCAGTAGTTGTGGCTCACAGGCTCTAGAGCACAGGCTCAGTAGTTGTGGTGCACGGGCTTAGTTGCTCTGCGGCATGTGGGATCTTCCCAGACCAGGGCTCAAACCCGTGTCCCCTGCATTGGCAGGCAAATTCTTAACCACTGCGCCACCAGGGAAGTCCAATTCCAAGACTTTTAAATGCTTTAATCCAAATACATACCCACTCCTGTCTTATATATCATTATTGTCCATCATTTTACTTACAGCTCATTTTTATATTCTTCAAATTATTTACTCTTGCTGTTGTTTTTAAACAGTCGGTGCTGATTTAGAGTTGCCACGTAGTTAGTTACCAATTACTTTGTTTACCATTTTTTCTTACATCTTTTTCAAATCTTTTCTTTCTGAAATAAATCCCATAGTATTTCTTTCAGTGCAAATCTTTATAGTGGTATTCTTTTAGGCTCTTCAGAAAAAAATAAATAACAAACCTCTTCTCTTCCTCATTGTTGTATCGACATTTAGCTGGGAAGGTAATTATAGGTGGACATTTATTTCTTTCAGCAGAAAAATTTACGTATGTTTCTTTATAGAGAGATTATGCGGTGCCACAGCCAGTTAGCGGAGGAACGGAGGCTTGAATCCATGCCCACGTGACACTAGAGCTGAAGTTCTCAGCCGAATCCTTTGTATTTGGATTCATCAAATAATATAACGTGAACAGTAACAGGTCCACAGTGTATCTACGTCATGACAACACATAGGCAAATTTTAAAATACAATATTCAATCCAGTGCAGCAAGCATCTTTTGCTACTTCCCAAATGCTAAGCAACATGGGGCATACAGAAAGATATTGTGCTTTGGCGGAGAGCAGCACAGTCTCCTTGGGGAGGTGGGAAGAACTGGCAGCATTTGTTCCAAAACACTTCAGCATCCCAGCCAGGGTTCTAGGTCTTGTGATGCTGGGAAGTAGCAAACACGTAAGCTATGAATGTGCTTGTATACTGATTACCCTCAGTAATACATATGCAGACATTGTATCCTGGCTGAGGAGCCCCCTGAAGGCAAGCCTGGACAGGGGCATGCACATACCTAATTGATTTGGGAAAGTGAGTGATTCCAGAGACTGGGGGAGTATAACAGGGAAAGAGGAAAACCAGTACAAGAGTGCATTCTCAAGCTGGTGCTGGGGCTCTCTCTTAACCAGGGTTCTCCAGAGAAGTAGAACCAAGAGATTTACTATAAGGAATTGGCTTGTGCGATTATGGAGGCTGGGAAGTCCAAAATCTGCAGTGTTGGCCAGCAGGCTCGAGACCCCGGAGAGCTGATGGTACAGACGAAGTCTGAAGGCGTCCTGCTGGAGAACTCCTTCTGCTTCAGGGAGTTCAGTCTCTGTTCCCTTCAAGGCTTCAACTGATTGGATGAGGCCCACCCATACTATGGAGGGCACTCTGCTTTACCCAAAGTCCACCATTTTAATGTTGATCTCATCCAAAAACACCCTCCAAATTGACATGTAAAATTAACCATCACAGGCTTGGTCCTCCGGTACCACCTAGCAGTGTGTAGAATGTGCCTCAGACAGTGCTACCTGGGACAGAGAGGGAGCAGTTGTCTGCTGGTGCTGAGCCCCGTGGCCAAGGCTTTCTTGCCTGTGGATGCATGAATTTTGGGCAGATTCCTGCAGGTGTCCTGCACTGTAGTGTCAGGGCAACCCTGGGGCAGAATGCCAGAGATGCCTGGGTCAGAAGTGTGGCCAGGAGCATCAGAATACACCTTCATCAGGGTACACCTGCATCAGGGTACACATGCATCAGGGTACAACCGCATCAGGGTACATCTGCATCAGGGTACACATGCATCAGGGTACAACTGCATCAGGGTACACGTGCATCAGGGTACACACACATCAGGGTACACCTGCATCAGGGTACAGCTGCATCGGGGTACACATGCATCAGGGTACAACCGCATCAGGGTACACCTGCATCAGGGTACACCTGCATCAGGGTATACTTGCATTGGGGTACAACTGCATCAGGGTACACCTGCATCAGGGTACACACACATCAGGGTACACACACATCAGGGTACACCTGCATCGGGGTACACCTGCATCAGGGTACAACTGCATCAGGGTACACATGCATCAGGGTACCACTGCATCAGGGTACACACACATCAGGGTACACCTGCATCAGGGTACAACCGTATCAGGGTACACCTGCATCAGGGTACAACCGTATCAGGGTACACCTGCATCAGGGTACAACCGTATCAGGGTACACCTGCATCAGGGTACAACCGTATCAGGGTACACCTGCATCAGGGTACAACCGCATCGGTACACCTGCATCGGGGTACAACCGCATCAGGGTACACATGCAGGATACACCAGCACTGGCTGGAATAAAAGGTAGGATGGGAGAATATAAGGCCAGGGCATAGGAGAGCCATAATTCCTTCTTAGTACCTTAGTTTTCTTCAGTGAACACCCTTCTTCTCCATTTTCTACTGGAGACTTTTAGAGTTACTGTTATTCCCACTCATGGTAGGAAAATCATTTAGTTTTTGTTACTCTCCAGAAATCACCAATGTCTTCGCTATGTCCTAATGATCCTCTGTGTCCTTTGCTGTCACTGTCCGTCTTTCTGTCCTGCAGTCCTCATGGCCACGCGGTACTGAGAATACTGTTTCAGTCTCCCAGCTGCCATGAGGCCTCTGAGGCCGCGGATCCCCCCTCTCCTCCTGTTTCTCAGTTCTGTGGTTCTTAGTAATTGCTGAGTAAATGTGGCTAAAACACACGGAACAGGCTTTGCTTTTCGACTCTACCATATGGGTCCATTCTCATCGTGCTTTTAAAACTCTATGGTTAGACCTTACCCCAGTCCCTTAACCCTTTGGCCCCATCTTCTCATGCGTAACATGAGGTACATGTTACCTACTCAACGGTTCATTGCTCGATTACACGAAGTGGTGGGTATGAAAGCACTAACAGCTGTGCAGCCGAGCACCGCTGCGGGCTGTGATTGTTACCACGGCAGAGTTTGCTAGCTGGCCACCACAATCTGCTCCCCCGTCTTCCGCAGGAATGGACCGCCGTGGGGCTCAGCGAGAGATGGTGCTGCCCGTCTCCTTTGCTGCTGGTGTGGCCTTGTGCCCAAGTGCAGGGATGCACGCGGAGACGATGGTGCAACTTCTAGGTCATCTCCCACATAGACAACGAGCCCCAGCCCGGAATGGAGCTCTTTTCCCTCCTCGCCAGCTGGAACGTGAACGTGCTCACCACCCAGCTTTGACCTCGGGAGGAAGACGGTGCCCGCGGCCAGCGCAGCAACAAGCTGGAAAGGGCCTAGCTCACCATCTGGACCTTGGGACTGTTACGCGGTAAGGCAATCAGCTTTTCTTTAAGACACTGTTCTTTATGTTAGGGTCTCTCTGTTTCTGCAGCCTGGACTCTGTCCTGTATTATGAGTACGGTGTCAGCGTGAGTCTCATATAACGAAGTCCTCTTCCTTTGACACTAAACTCATGTTGGGCCAGAATCATTTGGCCTTAATTTTCTCTTGGTGAGGATGTTACGTTGGAAGGGGCAGGAGACATTGAGGACTGTTCTATACCAGATACGTGAAGGATGGACAGGCCTTGCCTTTCCTGCATTCCTGTAGAATAACTCTCGACGAAAGCGTTAAACTCATATTAAACCATCTTCTTTGTGAAGCCTTGGGCAGAGAAGGTGGAGCTGATATAACGACACCCTTGCTTTTCTTTTCATGGCCTTGACCAGGACTTTCTGTGACACACATTTATTAACCAGAGTCTGCCTGGAAATTGGGGCTGAGGAAATTTTCCTAGAGTGGGAAAAGCCCAATGCACTTGAAAACATCAGGCAGAGCTAAGCCCAAATTCCAACTTTATCACTTAACAGTGAAGTCACTTGATCTCCCCGAGTCCCTTTTTATTATTTTATCCAGCTCTTAAATGGGACACCACTGTCTGCTTCCAGGAGTTGCTGGGGAGATCACATATCATTGAGACAAAGGGCTCCAGCATATTTCTGGGCATTTTGTACACCGTTCACAAATACTCATTTCTTCCCTCTTCTTTCCTCAGAAATATTTGGGAGAATCCGTTATTAAAAAGTTTTGCTTGAAAAAAAAAAAAAAGTTTTGCTTGAGTTACTTTATATCCCACTCTCTCAGAAGGTATCTGAGACTCCCTCTATAAGGAATGTGATTTATAAAGAAAGTTTAAAAAGTGCTTTCACACTCCTTTTAGGAGTGATTATTCAGGATTATTTTCTTCTTCCGATTCTGAGAGATGTGTGTGTGTGACGGGGTAGATTTATTTCACTACGAAAGAGAAGGTGCGAAAAGACAGCAGTCCTTGGTTTATGACAGCATTGCTGACCTTGATGGGAGGGAGGAGAAGATGGGAGGTGCTGGGTGATTCTGACCCTCAAGATTGAGGAAATGAAAGCTAGTTTGGGAAAGCTGTGGTCAATTTTGAGTGAGACCCGAGAAGCTCCTAAGGCCGGGGAGGTCTGCCATGATGAGGGTATTACGATCACAGTTTAAAGTCTTGGTGTCTAAAGCCATAAGGCAGGTGATTTCTAAGGCCCTGCAGGTTCCTGGGGATTCCAGGTGTGGGGTAGATACTTAGTGTTCCCTCTCTTCTCCTTCCCCTCCTTCCTGCCTCCCTTTTCTCCTGTGCCCGCTTCCCTGCAATCTCATGCACGCACGGACACTCATTTGTATTCAAAGCAAGGCTTAATCCATTCATTAAATATATACTGAGTAATAAATGTGTCAGATTCTAACCAACTGAGAAACAGATTCACAACGAGCCACTGAAAACCAAGGTACGTATCAGCTTTATTAATGGGCCACGCAAGTGCCCAATAGCCTGGGAGGAGCAGAGTTCCAGGTGCCGCTGAACTGGAGCTGGTGGACCCACCTCCCACTGTAACCCTAACTCACCCCCATCACAGGCAGAGGGGCAGCACCCAGAACAGCCTGGTCTGATTTGTTTGGCGCAGCGAGAGCGGCGGTCTGAGGGAGAAGGAATTAACGTCATCTGGTAAATGAGGCCCAGTGTCCTCTGTCCTCTCGTTGCCGGTCCTGCCAATGAGAGAAGGGAGCAGTGAGTGACGGGCAGCATTCAGTACCCCCTCCTGGGGGAAGAGCAGAAGTCTACCCCTCTGGACCAGTGAGGGGAGGTCCGAGTGGGCGGGTGGGGGACATAAAGGCTCCTAGCAGGGAGCTTTGGGTCATGTCTCCTCAAAGTTCATGTTGAAGTCCTAACCCCCAGGAACTCCGAATGGGATCTTATTTGGGAATAGGGTTGCCGCAGATGTAATTAGTTAAGATGCAGTCACGCTGGAGTAGGGTGAGCCCCTAATTCAACACGACTGGCGTCCATATAAAGAGAGGAAATTTGGACACAGGTACCCAGCGAGTAGGAAGGCCATGTGAAGATGGAGCAGAGATCAGGGTGATAAGTCTTCAAGCCAATGAACACCCCAGGTGGCCAGCAAACCCCCAGAAGCCAGGGGAGAGGCCTGGAACTGTCTCCCTCGGAGCCTGCAGAAGGAACCTGCCCTGTGCACACCTTGATCTCGGATTCTGGCCTCCAGACTGTGAGAGAATAAGTGTCCATTGTGCAAACCCCCCAGCCTGTGGAGCTTTGTCCCTGCACCCCCAGGACACTATACAGAGGCCTTGAAAGGAGGAGCCCTAGAGGAGGACCCAGAACAGACAAGCGAGGGGGACCCCACTGGCCGGGTCCCCACAGGTGCTCCCCCTTCTCCTCCCAGCGCCGCCTCGTCCCGCCACCCCCCAGAGCTCTGGGGAAGACCCTAGACTCCCGGGGAAAGTGCAGCGATTTCTGCTTGTTCAGCCACCTTGTCCTCTGCCCCAGGTCCCCGTTCATGGGACTCCAGTCACAGTCTCGCTAATTACCGGCCCTGTGAGCCAGAGCCAAAAGCAAAGCGAGCCAGCAGCCTGCTTGCAAACCACCTTGGGTACCTGTGTGTGTGGCGGGCGGACCTGACCTGCACTCCTCCCTCACCTGATTCTACCTGCAAGAAATGCGCACGCGCCCTGCCGCAGGTGGACAGCACCAGCGAGCGTGATCCCTGACTGATGGAGCTCCCAGCGCCCTTGGGTTTTAAATGCGGTTGGTTTTTGCCCGGTTCACGGCCTCAGTGGCTCTCTCATCTCTTTAGAAGTCACTGTCGGGTCTTCCCTGGTGGTCCAGCGGGTAAGACTTCACCTTCCAACGCGGGGAGTGCAGGTGTGATCCCTGGTTGGGGAGCTAAGATCCCACATGGCTCAGGGCCAAAAAACCAAAACATAAAACAGAAGCAATATTGTAACAAATTCAGTAAAGACTTTGAAAATGATCCACATCAAAAAAATCTTAAAAAAAAAAGTCACTGGCCTATTCATTTGAGTGATGAGGCCCTTAAGTTTAAGCACACTCACCTTGTATCGATATAATAGTTCTCTCTGCTACAGTAATAACCAAGCCGTCTTCTCCAAAATGTGCAAATTTAGGAGAACTGGGCTGGGGGAGGCCAGGGCCCCAGCGGCAGCTTCCCGGTCACCGTGAATGTCTCTCCTGAAGTCGCCTCCCTGCCTCCCCCCACTATCCCCGCTGTACCCCTAGCACACACTGGGGAGTAGGGCTCCCTCCTCTTCTGCTTTGCACGGTGCCTGGATGTGGCAGGCTGACAGCAGCAAAGGCCTGAGGACCTCTGTGCGTGCAGACAGCTCTCACTCATTCAGCTTCTGCTGCAGTGGCCAAACATGACTTAGGCGTCCTGTACCCCTTGCCCCAGCCAAGCCTCTTGCATGCGTTACTTGAACCCAGGGAATCCATTCCCTCAGCATCTGGCCGAGTGCCTGGCACCTAATGATCAATGAGCACTGGATTTATTTGAACCAGCTTTGTGTCCTGGGTCAACTCATTTTATGTCCCTGGGCTTCCTTCCACCACCTTTTTTGCCAAGAGAGGGACCTTGAACTGGATGCTCTCCGCAAGGTGCCTTCAGCTCCAAAGTTGTCATCTTCAACATGTGAAAGTCACTTCCTAATAGCTTCTAGTCACCAACTACTCCTTCCACCACCACCACCCCCTCCCCACCCCAAAGACAACTATCAGCACGGTCCAGGTTTGGGATATGCATCGTCTTACAAGAAACAAAACAGTTCTCCCGTTTTCATTTCTTTCGCATCTAAGACTATAATCGTTGTTAGCATTTGATTATTTGTTGATGTGCAGGAGGTCCCCAAGACTACTTTCAGGTTCAAAATTCTCTAGAAGGATTTGCCGACTCAGAAAAGCTCTTCTACGCATGGTCACAGTTTATTACCACAAAAGGACACAGAGTAGAATCAGCAGAGGTAAGAGGCGCAGAGGGCGGAGTCCAAGGGAGACCTGGACTGGGGCCCCCAGCTCTCCTGTCACAGTGGAGCCGTGTGGTCAGTGCTTCATTCTCCCAGCAAGGACGACCGAGGGAAGAGGGTGAGTCTGAAGATGAGAATTGGCAACATGCGAGGATTGACAGAATTATAGGCGCCGCATGACAGGAAAGTCAAGGATGACCCCCACTTTCCTGCTTATGAGAGAGGGAATGTGAGAGAGGGTCTGGGTCTGGGGAGGAGTGGAGACAGTGAGTCCGGTTTTGAATATATCGGTCTGAGGTGCTTGTGATACGTCCACGTGGGCCTGAAGTTCAAACAAGAGGTTTGAACTGGGAATCATAAGTGTTGAAGGAGGTATCGAAGCCTTGTGAGTAGATGAAATTGACTAGGGGTGGCATTTAGAGTGGGAAGGCATGTTCTTTTTTTTTTCCGATAGCTAATTGTTTACTTTTATTATTTATTTTAAAAAATTTTAATTGGTGTATAGTTGACTTACAATGTTGTGTTAGTTTCAGGTGTGCAGCAAAGTGAATCAGTTATACATATGCATATATCCAGTCTTTTTTAGATTCTTTTCCCATATAGGTCATTACAGAGTACTGAGTAGAGTTCCCTGTGCTGTACAGTAGGTTCTTATTAGTTATCTATTTTATATATACTCGTGGGTATATGTTAATCCCAGTCGTCTAATTTATCACGTCCCCCCATGTTTCCCCTTTGATAACCATAAGTTTGATTGCAAGATCTGTGAGTTGGTTTCTGTTTTGTAAATAAGTTCATTTGTATCATTTTTATTAGATTCCACATATAACTGATATCATATGATACTTGTCTTTGTCTGATTTACTTCACTTAGTATGATAATCTCTAGGTCCATCCATGTTGCTGCAAATGGCATTATTTAGTTCTTTTTCTTCTTTTTTTTTTTTAAGATTTAATTTTATTTATTTTTGTCTGCGTTGGGTCTTTGTTGCTGTGCGTGGGCTTTCTCTAGTTGGGACGAGCAGGGGCTTCTCTTGTTGCGGAGCACGGGCTCTAGGCATGCGGGCTCCAGTAGTTGTGGCTCGTGGGCTCCAGAGCACAGGCTCAGCAGTTGTGGTGCATGGGCCTAGTTGCTCCGCAGCATGTGGGCTCTTCCCAGACCAGGGCTCGAACCCGTGTCCCCTGAATTGGCAGGTGGATTCTTATCCACTGTGCCACCAGGGAAGTCCCTATTTCATTCTTTTTTATGGCTGAGTAGTATTCCATTGTATATAGGAAGGCATGTTCTTGAGGAGTTCCATTGTATTAAAAATCGCTAGTTGGGGCTTCCCTGGTGGCGCAGTGGTTAAGAATCTGCCTGCCAAAGAATATACAAATCAATTTTCACTGCAAAGTAAAGGAGCTGTTACAGTGGAGGATTACTGGACTGAATGTCAATATTATGACATAGTATGAGTGTGTTTCATGTTTGGTAATTGCAATCATTGTTGCTTTTGTTGTGGTCATCCATGTACAATGCTTGGTGTCAGTCTATTTATCTCTCTTTTTTTTTTTTTTTTTGATTCATTAAAATTAAAAACTTTTGTGCATCAAAAGACATTATTAACAGAGTGGAAAAGCAACCCACAGAATGGAAGGAAATATGTGTAAATCATATATCTGATAAGGAGTTAATATCTAGAACACATAGAACTCCTACAACTCAACCAAGACAACCCAAACAGTATGATTAAAAAATGAGCAAAGGATTTGAACAGACATATCCAAAGAAGATATACAAATGGCCATGAAATATATACAAATGTCATGAAAAAATGCTCAACGTCACTAATCATTAGAAAAATGCAAATCCAAACCACAATGAGATTAAAACCACTTCACACTCATTATGATGACTGTTATCAATAAAACAGAAAATAACAAATGTTGACAGTACGGCGGTTACTCAAAAAATCAAACATAGAACGACCATATGATCCAGCAATCCCACTTCTGGGTGTACATCCAAAAGAACTGAAAGCAAGGACTTGAACAGATATCTGTATACCCATGTTCATAACAGCACTATTCACAAGAGCCAAAAGGAGGAAACAACCCAAATGTCCACCAACAGACAGAAAAAACGGAAAACAAAATGTGGTCTATGCATGGTATGTATGAGCGCGTGTGTGTATAATGGAGTATTATTCAGCCTTAAAAAAAGTACTAACACATGTTACAATATGGATGAACCTTGAAAAGACTATGTTAAGTGAAAGAAGACAGTTACAAAGGGACAAATAATATAATTCCATTTATTTGAGATACCTATAGTAGTCAAATTCATAGAGATGGAAAGTAGAATGGTGACTGTCAGGGCTGGAAGGGGGAATGGGGAGTTATTGTTTAATTGGGGGCGGAGTTTCAGTCTGGGGGATGAAAACAGTTCTGGAGATGGATGGTAGCAACAGTGGCGCAACAGTGTGAAGATACTTAATGCTAGTGAACTGTACACTTAAAAATGGCTTAAAAGGTCTATTTTATGCATATTTTACCTTAATTAAGAAAAGATCTGAGGTGTCACTTTACGGTTTCTCCTTTCCGTGTTTCTTTTTGCAAAATAAGCAGATGCACACCCAGCCAGTCCCTCCACTCCTGCCCTCCCTCCACGTCTCACGTCCACTTAAGACAGAGCTCCCCCTCGTCACCACTCTTCCTGTAGACTTTAGGCTCCTCTAGAAACGTATCCAATGTTATACAAAGACTATGGCGACCTGGGAGTTACTTCACTGTTGGGAGGAAAATTCCCAATTTCCAAGTGTTATTTCCAAATGTTCTATAAGAGTTGAAAACATAAAATAACATCCTACAATAGGACAGCAAGGTGGCCACTGAAATGAATATGACCCAGAGGTTGTGCCTAAAAGCATTCTCAGCCTGTAACCCCTCACTCCCTTCCTACACCCTTCTTACCATTCATTTGTGGGCTGCTCCCTATTTTAGATGGAACTCTTATGTCCTCACTCAATTCCTCATCATCCCACAAATCCTACTCATTCCCCTTCCCAATGCCCATTGTCTTCCAGGAGCCAAAATGTTGTGTGCATCCCTGCTCCAGACCCCTAAGGAATGACTGGACTTTCCCTTCTGCATCAGTTTTCTCCCAGGATGCTCCTCCCAGGAATTCCTGGGAATTCCCCCAACAAATCCAAGACCAAGGCCCTTGATTCTTCATGCACCTCCTTTCTTGGGTGCAACCACTACCCTCTTAGCTTTCCCACCCCCACCCCCGGGTGCTGCCAAATTATCCTCCGAAAACGTGGCTGCAGCTCGCCATGCCTTGCCCTGCTTATCTCATCACATCCTGCATTTGCCTGGGAGCTAAGATCCTCAGACTCTTGACTCCACACGATTTCCCCTTCTCTGAGGACGGTGCTCTGGCTACTCTTGGTTCCTACTGCCTCTTCCCACATCTGCCCTCCTCTCTCAGCCCTTTCCGGTCTGCAAACACATTCCACAGACACATTCCACCGCATCCCACGTGGCGGTTACCAGAGGTAAAGGAGAAGATCTTGCGAGGGTTGGTCGCTAACAGGCATTATCACAGATCTGCTTGCTCCAGGAAGTCTTTGGCAAATCACAGCTGATGCACATAAGACTCAGTTCAGACTGGACTGTGAATTCGTCCATAAGTATGTCCTCAAATGTCATCTCCCCACTCCCTCTTCCTCCCCTACTGTGATTTCGTTCCCCACGTGGGAAACTGCTTTTGCATGCCCCCAATGTGCCGGGCACGGGGCAGGTTTCCTTCGCCTTTCTTGTGCTGGGATTCTTTTGAATCTGCACTTTAAACCTTCTTCCCGTGACATTTGTTTCCTTTCACCACTTGAAGATCTCCCATTACGTCAGACAGCCTAATCTGAGGAAAACAGTCGTCACTATCACCACTTCATGTGCTTTTTTAATGGCACTGAAGCCACGGTGTGCCCTCTCCCATACACACGCGAACACATACGTGAGTGTGCACACACGTGTTCACATAATCTCGTTTAGCCCCTCACATGCGAATTCTTTTTTTTTTTTTTTTTGGTTGGCATTATTCTTTTTTTTTTTTTCTTTTTTCCACACACACACACACACACACACTGTATTTTATTTTTACAAGAGATAAATAGACTGACACCAAGCATTGTACATGGATGACCACAACAAAAGCAACAATGATTGCAATTACCAAACATGAAACACACTCATACTATGTCATAATATTGACATTCAGTCCAGTAATCCTCCACTGTAACAGCTCCTTTACTTTGCAGTGAAAATTGATTTGTATATTCTTTGCCTCTGAGTCCTTGTGGGATTTTTTTTTTTAATTCAGACAGAAAGTCACAAAAATTATACTCATCCTCATCAGTTCACTCAGTCCCATGTAATTAATTTTTTTTTTCATCTTGATCTTTTGTTAGCACTTTTATGAGTTCATCAGTTTTTCATTAGAGTTCTGAAAATGCTTATTCATTCAGTTCAGCAGTACAGTCAGTTACCAGAAACCTGTACTTGTCAGAGTCCTTTCCATGAATTTCTTGAAGATGAAACCCTTTTATAGGAACATATTTGCAAAATCATCAGAGTACACCCAGAACTGTCTGTAAATGACAAAAGACTTAAAAATGACCACGGTTAAAGATTTGATGAAAGTTCATAATAATGCAGTTGACAAGAAAATTAGTTATTTCTGAGATATACATTTTAAAGTAATAACTAGGATTATTACTTATAACATTATACCAGAACATATAAGATTTTTAGAAGTTTCCTGTAATGTCTGAAACATTTATATTAACATATTTCCATACATATTTCCATACAAATACAAATATAAGATTTTTAGAAATTTCATGTAATGTCTGAAACATTTATATTAACATATTTCCATACATATTTCCATACAAATACAAATATAAGATTTTTAGAAATTTCATGTAATGTCTGAAACATTTATATTAACATATTTCCATACAAATAACCCAATGAAAGTTTAGTATTAGCTGTTTTGTTTGTTTTTTTATACTGCAGGTTCTTATTAGGCATCAGTTTTATACACATCAGTGTATACATGTCAATCCCAATCGCCCAATTCAGCACACCACCATCCCCACCTCACCGCAGTTTTCCCCCCTTGGTGTCCATATGTCCATTCTCTACATCTGTGTCTCAACTTCTGCCCTGCAAACTGGCTCATCTGTACCATTTTTCTAGGTTCCACATACATGCATTAATATACGATATTTGTTTTTCTCTTTCTGACTTACTTCACTCTGTATGACAGTCTCTAGATCCATCCACGTCTCAACAAATGACTCAATTTCGTTCCTTTTTATGGCTGAGTAATATTCCATTGTATATATGTACCACAACTTCTTTATCCATTCGTCTGTTGATGGGCATTTAGGTTGCTTCCATGACCTGGCTATTGTAAATAGTGCTGCAATGAACATTCGGGTGCATGTGTCCTTTTGAATTACGGTTTTCTCTGGGTATATGCCCAGTAGTGGGATTGCTGGGTCATATGGTAATTCTATTTTTAGTTTTTTAAGGAACCTCCATATTGTTCTCCATAGTGGCTGTATCAATTTACATTCCCACCAACAGTGCAAGAGGGTTCCCTTTTCTCCACACCCTCTCCAGCATTTGTTGTTTGTAGATTTTCTGATGATGCCCATTCTAACAGGAGTGAGGTGATACCTCATTGTAGTTTTGATTTGCATTTCTCTAATAATTAGTGATGTTGAGCATCTTTTCATGTGCTTCGTGGCCGTCTGTATGTCTTCTTTGGAGAAATGTCTATTTAGGTCTTCTGCCCATTTTTGGATTGGGGTGTTTGTTTCTTTGATATTGAGCTGAATGAGCTGTTTATATATTTTGGAGATTAATCCTTTGTCCGTTGATTCATTTGCAAATATTTTCTCCCATTCTGAGGGTTGTCTTTTCGTCTTGTTTATGGTTTCCTTTGCTGTGCAAAAGCTTTGAAGTTTCATTAGGTCCCATTTGTTTATTTTTGTTTTTATTTCCATTACTCTAGGAGGTGGATCAAAAAAGATCTTGCTGTGATTTATGTCAAAGAGTGTTCTTCCTATGTTTTCCTCTAAGAGTTTTATAGTGTCCAGTCTTATATTTAGGTCTCTAATCCATTTTGAGTTTATTTTTGTGTATGGTGTTAGGGAGTATTCTAATTTCATTCTTTTACATGTAGCTGTCCAGTTTTCCCAGCACCACTTATTGAAGAGACTGTCTTTTCTCCATTGTATATCTTTGCCTCCTTTGTCATAGATTAGTTGACCATAGGTGCGTGGGTTAATCTCTGGGCTTTCTATCTTATTGCATTGATCTACGTTTCTGTTTTTGTGCCAGTACCATATTGTCTTGATTACTGTAGCTTTGTAGTATAGTCTGAAGTCAGGGAGTCTGATTCCTCCAGCTCCATTTTTTTGCCTCAAGACTGCTTTGGCTATTCGGGGTCTTTTGTGTCTCCATACAAATTTTAAGATGATTTGTTCTAGCTCCGTAAAAAATGCCATTGGTAATTTGATAGGGATTGCATTGAATCTGTAGATTGCTTTGGGTAGTATACTCATTTTCACCATGTTGATTCTTCCAATCCAAGAACATGGTATATCTCTCCATCTGTTGGTATCATCTTTAATTTCTTTCATCAGTGTCTTATAGTTTTCTGCATACAGGTCTTTTGTCTCCCTAGGTAGGTTTATTCCTAGGTATTTTATTCTTTTTGTTGCAATGGTAAATGGGAGTGTTTCCATAATTTCTCTTTCAGATTTTTCATCATTAGTGTATAGGAATGCAAGAGATTTCTGTGCATTCATTTTGTAACCTGCAACTTTACCATATTCATTAATTAGCTCTAGCAGTTTTCTGGTGGCAGTTTTAGGATTCTCTGTGTATAGTATCATGTCATCCGCAAACAGTGACAGTTTTACTTCTTCTTTTCCAATTTGTATTGCTTTAATTTCTTTTTCTTCTCTGATTGCCGTGGCTAGGACTTCCAGAACTATGTTGAATAATAGTGGTGAGAGTGGACATCCTTGTCTCGTTCCTGATCTTAGAGGAAATGCTTTCAGTTTTTCACCATTGAGAATGATGTTTGCTGTGGGTTTGTCATATATGGCCTTTATTATGTTGAGGTAGGTTCCCTCTATGCCCACTTTCTGGAGAGTTTTTATCAGAAATGGGTGTTGAATTTTGTCAAAAGCTTTTTCTGCATCTATTGAGATGATCATATGGTTTTTATTCTTCAATTTGTTAATATGGTGTATCACATTGATTGATTTGCGTATATTGAAGAATCCTTGCATCCCTGGGATAAATCCCACTTGATCGTGGTGTATGATCCTTTTAATGTGTTGTTGGATTCTGTTTGCTAGTATTTTGTTGAGGATTTTTGCATCTATATTCATCAGTGATATTGGTCTGTAATTTTCTTTTTTTGTAGTGTCTTTGTCTGGTTTTGGTATCAGGGTGATGGTGGCCTCATAGAATGAGTTTGGGAGAGTTCCTTCCTCTGCAATTTTTTGGAAGAGTTTGAGAAGGATGGGTGTTAGCTCTTCTCTAAATGTTTGATAGAATTCACCTGTGAAGCCATCTGGTCCTGGACTTTTGTTTGTTGGAAGATTTTTAATCACAGTTTCAATTTCATTACTTGTGATTGGTCTGTTCATATTTTCTGTTTCTTTCTGATTCAGTCTTGGAAGGTTATACCTTTCTAAGAATTTGTCCATTTCTTCCAGGTTGTCCATTTTATTGGCATAAAGTTGCTTGTAGTAGTCTCTTAGGATGTTTTGTATTTCTGCGGTGTCTGTTGTAACTTCTCCTTTTTCATTTCTGATTTTATTGATTTGAGTCCTCTCCCTCTTTTTCTTGATGAGTCTGGCTAATGGCTTATCAATTTTGTTTATCTTCTCAAAGAACCAACTTTTAGTTTTATTGATCTTTGCTATTGTTTTCTTTGTTTCTATTTCATTTATTTCTGCTCTGATCTTTATGATTTCTTTCCTTCTGCTAACTTTGGGTTTTGTTTGTTCTTCTTTCTCTAGTTTCTTTAGGTGTAAGGTTAGATTGTTTACTTGAGATTTTTCTTGTTTCTTTAGGTAGGCTTGTATAGCTATAAACTTCCCTCTTAGAACCGCTTTTGCTGCATCCCATAGGTTTTGGGTCGTCGTGTTTTCATTGTCATTTGTCTCTAGGTATTTTTTTATTTCCTGTTTGATTTCTTCAGTGATCTCTTGGTTATTTAGTAATGTATTGTTTAGCCTCCATGTGTTTGTCTTTTTTACGTTTTTTTCCCTGTAATTCATTTCTAATCTCATAGCGTTGTGGTCAGAAAAGATGCTTGATATGATTTCAATTTTCTTAAATTTACTGAGGCTTGATTTGTGACCCAAGATGTGATCTATCCTGGAGAATGTTCCATGTGCACTTGAGAAGAACGTGTAATCTGCCGTTTTTGGATGGAATGTCCTATATATATCAATGAAATCTATCTGGTCTATTGTGTCATTTAAAGCTTCTGTTTCCTTATTTATTTTCATTTTGGATGATCTGTCCATTGGTGTAAGTGAGGTGTTAAAGTCCCCCACTATGATTGTGTTACTGTCGATTTCCTCTTTTATAGCTGTTAGCAGTTGCCTTATGTATTGAGGTGCTCCTATGTTGGGTGCATATATATTTATAATTGTTATATCTTCTTCTTGGATTGATCCCTGGATCATTATGTAGTGTCCTTCCTTGTCTCTTGTAACATTCTTTATTTTAAAGTCTATTTTATCTGATATGAGTATAGCTACTCCAGCTTTCTTTTGATTTCCATTTGCATGGAATATCTTTTTCCATCCCCTCACTTTCAGTCTGTATGTGTCCCTAGGTCTGAAGTGGGTCTCTTGTAGACAGCATATATATGGGTCTTGTTTTTGTATCCATTCAGCCAGTCTATGTCTTTTGGTTGGGGCATTTAATCCATTCACGTTTAAGGTAATTATCGATATGTATGTTCCTATGACCATTTTCTTAATTGTTTTGGGTTTGTTTTTGTAGGTCCTTTTCTTCTCTTGTGTTTCCCACTTAGAGAAGTTCCTTTAGCATTTGTTGTAGCGCTGGTTTGGTGGTGCTGAATTCTCTTAGCTTTTGCTTGTCTGTAAAGCTTTTGATTTCTCCATCAAATCTAAATGAGATCCTTGCTGGGTAGAGTAATCTTGGTTGTAGGTTCTTCCCTTTCATCACTTTAAGTATATCATGCCACTCCCTTCTGGCTTGCAGAGTTTCTGCTGAGAAATCAGCTGTTAACCTTATGGGAGTTCCCTTGTATGTTATTTGTCGTTTTTCCCTTGCTGCTTTCAGTAATTTTTCTTTGTCTTTAATTTTTGCCACTTTGATTACTATGTGTCTCGGCATGTTTCTCCTTGGGTTTATTCTGTATGGGACTCTCTGCGCTTCCTGGACTTGGGTGGCTATTTCCTTTCCCATGTTAGGGAAGTTTTCGACTATAATCTCTTCAAATATTTTCTCTGGTCCTTTCTCTCTCTCTTCTCCTTCTGGGACCCCTATAATGCGAATGTTGTTGCGTTTAATGTTGTCCCAGAGGTCTCTTAGGCTGTCTTCATTTCTTTTCATTCTTTTTTCTTTAGTCTGTTCCGCAGCAGTGAATTCCACCATTCTGTCTTCCAGGTCACTTATCCGTTCTTCTGCCTCAGTTATTCTGCTATTGATTCCTTCTAGTGTAGTTTTCATTTCAGTTATTGTATTGGTCATCTCTGTTTGTTTGTTCTTTAATTCTTCTAGGTCTTTGTTAATCATTTCTTGCATCTTCTCAATCTTTGCCTCCATTCTTATTCCGAGGTCCTGGATCATCTTCATTATCATTATTCTGAATTCTTTTTCTGGAAGGTTGCCTATCTCCACTTCATTTAGTTGTTTTTCTGGGGTTTTATCTTGTTCCTTCATCTGGTACACAGCCCTCTGCCTTTTCATCTTCTCTGTCTTTCTGTAACTGTGGTTTTTGGTCCACAGGCTGCAGGATTGTAGTTTTTCTTGCTTCTGTTGTCTGCCCTCTGGTGGTTGAGGCTATCTAAGAGGCTTGATGGGAGGCTCTGGTGGTGGGTAGAGCTGACTGTTGCTGTGGCGGTCAGAGCTCAGTAAAACCTTAATCCACTGGACTGTTGATGGGTGGGGCTGGGTTCCCTCCCTGTTGCGTTGTTTTGCCTGAGGCAACCTGACACTGGAGACTACCCGTGCTCTTTGGTGGGGTTAATGGCAGACTCTGGGAGGGCTCACGCCAAGGAGAACTTCCCAGGACCTCTGCTGCCAGTGTCCTTATCCCCACGGTGAAACAGAGCCACCACTTGCCTCTGCAGGACACCCCCCAACACCAGCAGGTACGTCTGGTTCAGTCTCCCCCAGGGTCACTGCTCCTTCCCCTGGGTCCCGATGCACACATTACTTTGTGTGTGCCCTCCAAGAGTGGGGTCTCTGTTTCCCCCAGTCCTGTCACAGTCCTGCAATCAATTCCCACTAGACTTCAAAGTCTCATTCTCTAGGAATTCCTCCTCCCGTTGCCGGACCCCCAGGTTGGGAAGCCTGACGTGGGGCTCAAAACCTTCACTCCAGTGGGTGGACTTCTGTGGTATAAGTGTTCTCCAGTCTGTGAGTCACCCACCCAGCAGTTATGGGATTTGATTTTACTCTGATTGCGCCCCTCCTACCGTCTCACTGTGGCTTCTCCTCTGTCCTTGGACGTGGGGTATCCTCCTTGGTGAAGTCCAGGGTCTTCCTGTCAATGATTGTCCAGCAGCCAGTTGTGATTCTGGTGCTCTCGCAAGAGGGAGTGAGAGCACGTCCTTCTACTCCGCCATCTTGGTTAATCCTCCTATTTATCTCTTGTAAAAATAAAATACAGTGTGTGTGTGTGGGGAAAAAAAAAAAAAAAAGAATCTGCCTGCCAATGCAGGGGACATGGGTTCGAGCCCTGGTCTGGGAAGATTCCACATGCCTCGGAGCAACTAAGCCCGTGAGCCACAACTACTGAGCCTGCACGTCTGGAGCCTGTGCTCCGCAACGGGAGAGGCCGCGACAGAGAGAGGCCCGCACACTGTGATGAAGAGTGGCCCCCGCTCGCCTCAACTGGAGAAAGCCCTCACACAGAAACGAAGACCCAACACAGCCAAAAATAAATATAAATAAATTAATTAATTAAAGAAACGTTTAAAAAAAAAAATCACTAGTTGGATGGTGAGCCAGCCTGGGAGGCTGAGGACGGTCAACTCGAAATATAGGAAGAAAACTAGGGGAAGGTGTCTAATGTTTCAAGAAAGAGGGAATGGTTAGGGGTCTTGAATGTGCTGAAAGGTTAAGTAAGATGAAGATTGTACAATATCTAGTGGATCTAGCAAAATCATTGGTCATTGGTGACCTTGCAGGAAGCCATGTTGGAGAAGGGAAGTTTGAGTAGAAGCCCTTTGCAATGGTTTGAGAAATGAGGAGCAGAGACGCTGTATATTACTTTACAGAGGTTTGGCTGAGAACTGAAGCTCAGAGATCAGGAAATAGCCAGAGAGGGCAGTGGGGTGGAGGGGTGATTTTTTTAAATGTCTTTAAAAGTAGAAGAGCCCCGAGCATGTTAAAACGCAGAGCGGAATGATCTAAGAAGAGGCTGAAAATAAAGAAGAGAGACGGATAATAGAATGCAGTTCTGGAGAAGGTGAGAGGGGCTGGGACCCAGGGCACACGGGGGTGCTTAACCCAGGAGAGCAGGAGGGAAGGAGAGGATGTTCGCGGGCACAGGTGAGTCCGGGTGGTGACAGTCCCGTCCTTAATGCCATGGGAGGTGCCACTTTTCTGTTCAGTTCAACTCCACAAATACTTGTTCCCAGACACTAGGCTATGAGCTGGTGAGGTAAGTGAGAGCGAATCTAAGGCTCTCGTGGAGTCAGAGAGAAGTGGGGGAGACAGGTAACCACGATCAGAGCTAATGTTCATGCAGCGCGGACTCCGGGCCACGCAGTCATAGCACTGAGTTCTCACAGCAGCCCAGGAAGTGAGCAGCCATGTGACTCTGATCTAACAGCTGAAGGAACAGAGGTGCAGAGAAGTTAAAGTACTCGTTCTAGGTTAAAAGAAATTGTGGGACTGAAATGAAAACCCAGAAAAGTCACTCTGGAGGCTGTGCTTTTCATGACAACATCACGTGCTGGCTCTTGTTCATAAATCACGTCTCAGGAAAGCAACTCGCCAAAATGCCAGGCGCCCGGCTATCACCAGTTTTCCAGGGCAATCCTGGTTATGTCATTCTCATCTTTTCAACGAAGGCAATTTATTAACTTTCCTTCTGGCATCTCTTCAGCTGGCATGTTCCTGTCAACCTTTATAATCCAGCCTGTTAACCCTCTGCTTCTTCTGTAAAGCTGGTCTCTCTATGTTTTAATCCTTCTTGGTTTTTAAATTATAGTTCCTTTCTGCATCCCAAACTGGGGCACAAAGGACTTGTTTTAATTTAGGAATCTGTGTGGGAAGTCTTACAAAAGGCTCACAGAGATGATGATATGAGACTCTAATCTCCAGCCTGAACCTCTCCCCTGAACTCCAGCTCCATATATCCAGTTGCTTACACAGCATCTCTATCTGGATGTCAAATTTCAAAGCCTGAACCCCCAAAGCCTGATCTCCACCTTTGACTCTACCACCTTGTCTGCTGACCCCTGCAGTCTCCCCATCTCAGTTAATGGTATCTCCATAACCCCAGGTACTTGGGAAAAAACCTCTCCTTCTTGATTTATTTTTTATTTTTTAAAAATGTTATTGAAGTTTAGTTGATTTACAGTGTTGTGTTAATTTCTGCTGTACAGTAAAGTGACTCAGTTATACATATATATATTCTTTTCCATTATGGTTTTTCAAAGGCTATTGAATGTAGTTCCCTGTACTTGTTGTTTATCCATTCAGTATATAATAGTTTGCATCTGCTAATCCCAAACTCCCAATCCTTCCCTCCCCCACCCTCTCCCCCTTGGCAACCACAAGTCTCTTCTCTATGTCTGTGAGTCTGTTTCTGTTTCTTAGATAGGTTCATTTGTGTTGTATTTTAGATTCTATATATAAATGATATCATGTGGTATTTGTCTTTCTCTTTCTGACTTACTTTGCTTGGTATGATAATCTCTAGGTCCGTCCATGTTGCTGCCAATGGCATTATTTCATTCTCTTTTATGGCTGAGTAATAGTCCATTGTATATATATACTACATCATTTTTATCCATTCATCTGTCAGTGGACATTTACGTTGTTTCCAAGTCTTGGCTATTGTAAATAATGCTGCTATGAACATTGGGGTGCATGTACCTTTTCGAATTATATTTTTGTCTGGGTGTGTGCCCAGGAGTGGGACTGCTGGATCATGTGGCAACTCTATTTATAGAAAACCTGTCCTTCTCTCAGGCCCCACATATAATCAGCAGATGCATCCCATTGGCTCTCCAAATTATGCACATCCACCATCTGACCATGTGATGCTTAATGTGTCAACTGGCTAATGGTACCCAGGTATCTGGTCAAACACTAGTCTAGATGTTGCTGTGAAGGCCTTTTTTTTAAAATTAATTAATTAATTAATTTATGGCTGTGTTGGGTCTTCGTTTCTGTGCGAGGGCTTTCTCTAATTGTGGCAAGCAGGGCCCACTCTTCATCGCGGTGCGCGGGCCTCTCACTATCGCGGCCTCTCTTGTTGCGGAGCACAGGCTTCAGATGCGCAGGCTCAGTAATTGTGGCTCATGGGCCCAGCCGCTCCGTGGCATGTGGGATCTTCCCAGACCAGGGCTCGAACCCATGTCCCCTGCATTGGCAGGCAGATTCTCAATCACTGCACCACCAGGGAAGCCCTGAAGGCCTTTTTTTAGATGAGATTCACATTTAAATAAATTGATTTTGAATAAAGCAGATTACCCTTCTTAACGTGGGTGGGCCTCATCCAATCAGTTGAAGGCCTTAAGAGAAAAGATTGACCTCCCCCAAGGAAGAGGGAATTCTGCCTGCAGGTGGCCTTTGGACTTGAGTTGCAATACCAGCTCTTCCCTGGGCCTCCAGCCTGCAGGCCTACCCTGCAGATTTTGAACTTGCCAGGCTCCATAACTGTGTGAGCCGTTTCCTTAGAGTAAACCCCTCTCTGGAGAAAGAAGAAATGCCCATGACAGTCACAGTACTCATTTCTGTAACTCTTCACCTGGCTGTCATTGGTATTTTAAAGTACCTTCTTCTACTACCCATTCTGTATTTCCTTTGCCCTCAGCAAGCACTTAGCTTGTTGCGGTTCTTTGCCTGGTGGGGGGACCCAAACTGTCATTCCTGAAGGGTCTGGGCCATTAGTAGTCCTGCTTGAATTGGATCGTTGTAGTTTTCCATCAGCTTTTATCACAGGGCGTGATAATACTAAGAGATGCCCTAAGTGACCTCCCGTATTCCAGACATACCCAATTTCCCCTTGGTGATCAGGGTCAGTCACCCCAGCCAGCACAGCAAACTCCCTTATTTGCCTGTTGATTCAGAGACTGGGTAGCAGTCTTAACTTCCATTCAGTGGAATCATTTTTGCATCTACTGGTGGAAGCATGTCCTCCCTTTGGAACTAAGACCTCAAAGCTAGATGAACATAGGTCACGGGTATAGGAAGCAAAAATCTCTGCTAGTAAGACCCTAGGGGTAATAGTAAGTGATGCCATTTCCACCCCTTGACTCCTGGACTCGTGAACCCTGGCTACTAGACAACCAGAGAACTATACACGTCTCCTTGGTTGTTTGTCTGGAGAGCTCGAACACAGGCCATTCCTCACCACCTCCTTGGTTACCTTGGCTCAAGCCACCAACATTTCTACCCGGATTATTGCAAAAACCTCCTAAGTCATGAATAAATTGATGAGGGAATATGTAGGCTGGACCTTGAAGGAGGCACAAGGACCTGGTAGGTGGGGAAGGGGCAGCAGAATGGCATTAGACAGAGGAAATTGCAAAAACAAAGGCATGGATAGTTCTGAAAGGGCAAGCTATGTCCATTTCTAAACATCAGTGAACTGGACCAGGAGGGGGAGGAAGAGCAGATTGGGACACATAGTGAAGTTCTTACGTAGAAAAATTCAGCTTGATTACTAATTGAGAAAGCTTTGCCTGGAAGATTATTCAGAATCGACTGTTGTTTTATTTAGATAAAAGTATTTTGTGAAACTCAGTGTTATCTTATTTTCACTTTCCCCATCAACTTCTTCCCTTGTGTTAATTTGCATGGAATTAGCCAAGTGGAGTTTTGGAAATTTTTCTTTTGTACAATACATGTATTTAAGATGTAAACCAGTTTGCTAGTTGATACTACAACATTAGATTATAAAATTTTTAAAAATAAACTTTAAATTTTGCAATAATTTTAGATTTATAGAAAAGTTACAAAGGTAATAGAGTTCACTCATCCCCTTTCCCCAGTTTCCCTAATCTTACATCTTATATAACCATGACACACTTGTTACCACTAAGAGATTAACATTGGTACGTTACTGTTAACTATACTCTAGACTTTATTCCTATTACACCCATTTTCCCACTAGCATCCTTTTTCTGCTCCGGGATCCGATGAAGGATCCCATGTTGCATTGACTTGTCATGGGCTCTTGCTCTCCTCTGGTCTGTGATAGTTCTTGTTTGTCATTACTTAGTCAGTTAGGAGTACTGGTCATGTATTTTGTAGATACCCCTCAATTCAAATCTCTCTGATGTTTTCCTCATGTTTAGACTGGTGTTTGGGATTTTGGGGGTGAATACAAAACAGAGATGAAAAGCCCTCCTTTTCCCATGATATCAGGGGTACATGATTTCAACATGACAATACTGTGATGTTAACTTTGATCACTTGGTTAAGGTGGTGTCTGCCAGACATTTCCACTGTGAAGTTACTGTTTTCCTCTTCCAATGTGCTCTGTTCTTTGGGACAGAGTCATTAAGTTCATCCTCAAAGGAGTGGGGTTAGGAAATGAAGTGCCACCTCTTTATGGGGGGAGTATCTACATATATTATTTGGAATTCTTCTGAAAGGAAGATTTGTTTCTTCTTCCCCCTTTTTGTATTCAATCATTTATTTATATCAGTGTGCACTCATGTCTATTTATTTTATACTTTTGTTGTAATCCAACACCACATTCTTTCTTTTGTTCAACATGCCGCATTTTTTTTCTAACACTTCCTTTCTTTCTGGCACTACAAGATGCTCCAGGGTTATCTCCTATTTTCTCTGCCCAAACCCTAGAGTCAACCATGTCTCCAAGGAGCTATTATAACATTTTATAAACACCTTAATATAGTTTTTTTTACCTTAATAGTTTTGAACAAATAGAACATTAACTTGAACTGTATTGAATGTGTAAGTATGAAGGAGTGGAGAGTAATATATAGATTTTGTTGATGGGTTTTTATCCTTATGAAAAAGAGAATTATCTATTTATATTAACATGTATTGTTATTGCCTTATTTTAAATATAATATTTAAACAGCGGAAGCTGTTTCCTGCTTGTGTATGTGAAAGCATATTCCGGAGTATACTGTTCTGTATATGTCCCTTAGCTCAGGTTTGTTAATTTTGATTTTCAACTATAGAATCTCTTTACTGGATTTTTCCTTTGCTTATTCAATCATGGAAAAAGATATGTTAGAATCTCCCAAATGTTATGGTTGACTTGTGAATTTCTCCTTGTAATTATTTTAGTTTTTGCTTTGTATGTTTAGAAGCTATATTATTAGATGTACACAAATTTAGAATTGTTCTGTCTTTAACTTCCCAAATTAGCTATCTTTATCTGTAGCAATTTTCTTTCTTTTTCATAGTAGTTAAACATACATAACATAAAATTTACCATTTTTATCATTTTTGAGTATACAAGTCAGTGACATAAGTACATTGTTCTGCAACCATCACCACCATTTATCTCCAGAACTTTTTCATCTTGCGAAACTGAAACTCTGTCACCATTAAACAATAATTCCCCTTTTCTCCCTCCCTCTAGCCCCTGGGAACCACCATTCTACTTTCTGTCTCTGTGAATTTGACTGCTCTAGGTACCTCATGTAGTGGGATCATACAGTATTTGTCCTTTTGTGTCTGGCTTATTTCACCTAGCATAATATCTTCCAGGTTCATCCATCTTGTAGCATGTGTCAGAATTTCCTTCCTTTCTAAGGTGGAATAATATTCTATTATATGTATAGAGCACATTTTGTTTACCCATTAATTTACTAATGGACACTTTGGTTGCTTCTATGTTTTGAGTATTGTCAGTAATGCTGCTATGAACATGGGTGTACAAATATCTGTTCAAATCCCTGCTTTCAGGTTTTGTTTTTTTTTTTTTGTATAGACTCAGAAGTGGAACTGCTGGATCATATGGTAATTCCAATTAATTTTTTGAGTAACTGCCATACTGTTTCCACAATGCCAGCACCATTTTATATTATTACAAACAATTTACTAAGGTTTCAATTTATCCACACCCTCACCAACACTTCTATTTTCTGGATTTTTTTTTTTTTTGATAGTAGGCATTCTCATGAGTGTAAAGTGACATCTCGTGGGTTTTATAGTAATTTTTAAAATGAAAGTTCTATTTTTCTGACTAACACACAGAGTTTTCTTTTGGTAAATATTTGTGTGGTACATATTTTTGTATTCTTTACTTTCAACTTTTCTGTGACCTAATGTTTTATGTGAGTTTCTTGGAAACAGCAAATTATTAATTTTTCTTTTCATATCTAATCTGACAATCCTCGTCTTTTAACTAGAATGTTTAGTCCACTTATATTTATTGTTGTAATTGGTATAGAGTTAATTATGGCAAGTTATTTTATGTTTTCTATTTGTCCTCCTTTTTAAATTAAAAAATTCTCTTTTCTTAAATCCTTGGGAATTAGTTTATTTTTTCATTCCATTATTTTCCTTCTGCTGTTGTAAAGGAGTAAACTTTGTTTTTATTCTTTTAATACTTAGCCTTGAAATACTTTAACAGGCACACTTAACTTTCTGAAGTCTAAATTTAATAACTCTAGCTTCCTTCCAAATAATATAAGGACCTTATAACATTTTAACTCCAGGCACCTCCCTTTTAGCTTATGTGTTTTCGTTGTTGTTGAGTGTTTTAGCTTTACCCCTCTCTCTCTGACATTAGTCTTTATTGTAAGGTTGTATGGTTTATTCATTACTCCTTCTGTTTCCCTCTATGTGTACGGAGATTCACTAGCATGACACTTCCAGCCTTTCTCTGCCTCACTTAAACTAATGGGTGAATTTGGATGGGAAACTAGGCATGTGTAGCCTTGTCTTTTCTTGAGAGGGAGTTGTTTTCAGGAAGAACACATATGATTCTTTTCCTCCAAGCTGTAAGTCTTACAGAGGCAGGTTCCCATGTACTGGGCAGAAGGGAGGGTGAGGGTGCAGCTGTGGAGACCTGGAACTGCCTGTGACTGGCTGGGTAAGTTGGCCTAATTCTAGGATTCAACATTATGAGATATATTTGCCTGCAGATATAAGCTACATTTCCCAACGTTAGTTTTGTCAATAATAAAAGCAAAATTTTGTCCTTCTCTCTGCCTTCTTGTATGTTCTTGTTTTACAATCCATTCATAATCCATATATGGAAAAGAAATGCTTTTTATTGGGATCTCTAAAACCTTAACAAATTTCTGTTATTGTTATTTTTGTTATTATTTTATACAGTAATTTGTTAAGGTTTCCTCAATATTTGCCATATTCTTTGCTCACCTTTACTCCTTGTGTCTCAGACTTTCCTTCTGGGATAACTGTCCTTCTTCTTAAAGTTATCTTTATTTTTATTTAATTAATTAATTTATTTATTTATTTTGGCTGCACACGGGTTTTCTCTAGTTGTGGTGAGTGGGGGCTCCTCTTTGTTGTGTTGTGTGGCTTCCCATTGCAGTGGCTTCTCTTGTTGCGTAGCACGGGCTCTAGGTGCGTGGGCTTCAGTAGTTGCAGCACGTGGGCTCAGTAGTTGTGGCTCACGGGCTCTAGAGCGCAGGCTCAGTAGTTGTGGCGCACGGGCTTAGTTGCTCCGCGGCATGTGGGATCCTCCTGGACCAGGGATCGATCCCGTGTCCCCTGCATTGGCAGGCGGATTCTTAACCACTGCACCACCAGGGAAGTCCCTTGAAGTTATCTTTTATTTGTTCCTTTTGACAGGATATATTTCTGGTAAACTTTCTCAATTTTGTTTGAATTAATTTTGTCCTTGTTCTTGAGAGATGGTTTCATACTATGTACAATCCTGTTATTTATTTTTTCAGAAGATAGCATTCCACTGGCTTCTGTCTTTTATCAATATTATTGCTGTTCAGAAGTCAGCTGTCAATCTAATTATAGTCCCTTTACAAGTGATCTCTTTTTTCACACTTGGTGAAAAGACCTCTCTGTCTTTTGTGTTCTGCAGTTTCACAGTGATATTTCAAAGTATGGATTAAAAAAAAAAACCCAGATTAGAATTCACTGAGAATCCCAAATCTGAGAATTCATTTCTTTAATTAAATTAGGAAAATTATCAACTACTTTCTCTTCCCTATTCTTCTGTCATCTTCTGGAACCTCTTCCTTGTTTCTCAGCTTCTTATATTTTCCATCTTTATTTCTGTCTGTATTGTATTCTGTGTAATTTCTTTAGATGTATCATCCAGTTCACTAATTATTTCTCCACCTATGTCTAACCAGCTGTTTAACATATTGGTAGAGTTTTTAATTTCAAGTTTTATGCTTTTTATTTCTGTAAGTTTTAATTGATTCTTTTTCAAATCTGCATGGTCTTTTTCTGTATAGTTTCTCATTTTTATTCATATTTTCAATTTTCTCTTTAACTATTTTGGATATACTTTTTTTCTGTTTTGTATCTGATAATTTTCAAAATCTGGAGCTTTTGCTAGTCTACTTTATGTTGTATCTGCTCACTCTCACTCATGGAGACTTATTTCTTTGTGTGTGTGTGTGTGTGTGTGTGTGTGTGTGTGTGTGTGTGTGTGTGTGTGTGCGTGTCTTGATCAAAAGTTCAAGATCCTTGAAACCTTGTCACTGGGAATTCTTTGAGGACTTGCTTGAGGGTGAAGATTTTAGTTTGATTCTGTCAGGCTCCTGAGTACACCACCAACCTGGGAGCACTTTGGATGAAATTCTCAGTTTGACGTTTTTCTGGCCATGCAGGTAATGTTAACTGAAGCCACAAACCTGTGTGAGGACTGGTTTACTGCTAAGATTTTTCAGGGCAGCCGTTCCCCCTCCACCCAGAGTTGAAGCTGAGACAGACTCATTTCCTCACTGACCCCTTTTCAGGGCAGATTCTTTCTAGCTTACCCTTTCAGTGGTTTCTGATGGAAATGCCCACCTTGTGTGCACCTGAGACTAGTCTTCTAAAACTGAAGCTCTTCTTTCCCACAATTAACACAGGATGCCTCAGGGCTGGTTCTCCTCCCAGCACCCCTGCTCCTGCTTTGTTTTTAGCATCTGAGAATTTCCTTTTCTTTTTCATAAGCCCAGTCATGCATTTAAGAGGACACTTTTTACATTTAATCTAGAACTTTGGGATTTTTTTTTTAAAGATTTATTGATTGATTGATTGCTATGTTGGGTCTTCGTTTCTGTGCTAGGGCTTTCTCTAGTTGCGGCAAGTGGGGACCACTCTTCATCGCGGTGCGCGGGCCTCTCACTATCGTGGCCTCTCTTGTTACGGAGCCCGGGCTCCAGACGCGCAGGCTCAGTAGTTGTGGCTCACGGGCCTAGTTGCTCTGCGGCATGTGAGATCTTCCCAGACCAGGGCTTGAACCCGTGTCCCCTGCATTAGCAGGCAGATTCTCAACCACTGTGCCACCAGGGAAGCCCAGAACTTTGGGATTTTTGATGGGAGGGTGTCAGGACAACTTTTTGCTGGACTAGAAACCTCTTGCAGGGCTCCTGCATCCTCTTTGCTGCAAGAGGGCACACTTCTCTTTTCTCATACTTGAGTCTTCTTTTATAACCATACCCCTCACTCCAACAAACAGCTATTCCCTTTCATACAACTTCACATCAAGGAAGCAGAGGGGAAAAAAAAAGAAATGATGTTCTGTCCTCCCCTTTGCCAACTTAGAATATAAACACTCCAAGAGCAGGCACTTCTTTAGGAATGCTTTGTATAGTAAGTAACTGCTCTTAATCATGGACTTTCACTTGTTTTCACAGATCTGTATGTTGAATTGGATGTTTACTACCTTTAGATGTACCTTAGATGGATTGTGGAGTTGAGCTGGCTATTTAAAGGCATTCCTGATTGACTCTTTGTATATTAAAAGACATGCTTTGGTTGAATATCATAAGAAATTTTGCTTAAAGTGGGATACTTTTGGCATTGTGCAGCCGTATGTGGATTTAACTAGCACAAGGTAACTTGGGGAAGCCCCTGGCGTTATTTTATTGGCCGAAACAATGCCTCTCTCATAATTTATATATTTAACAGTCACCTGACGTCCATCACCCAAACAAAGGGATAGGTAAAGCCATGTTTCTTGGCCTCTGAGAAGTTGCCTTTGCCTACTGCCTTTCAGCCAGAATGGGCTGGGGACCACGTCAGGCTCACGAGCCAGACGGGAAGGTACTTTTGCTGAAGTCCGGTCCAGCAGAAGGATGACAGAGTGGTTGATGTGCTTCATTATCCTAAGAGAACAGCTCTCATCACTCCTGTTATTTCCAGGAACAGCCACCTTCCCTTGTTTCTTTCAGCGGTAAGGGAGTGCTCCCAGAGTGGAAGGCAACCCAGCAGCTTTGTCTTTTTTTTTTTTTTTAAGATTTTTTTTGATGTGGCCCATTTTTTAAAGTCTTTATTGAATTTGTTACAATATTGCTCTGATTTTATGTTCCTGGCTTTCTGGCCATGAGGCATGTGGGATCCTAGCTCCCCCACCAGGGATCGAACCCACACCCCCTTCATTGGAAGGCGAAGTCTTAACCACTGGACCACCAGGGAAGTCCCAACCCAGCAGCTTTGGACATTTATCTGCATCATCCTTCTGGAAAGCACCACCAGTATTTAGTTTGTTCCTCTCGTCCAAAGCAGGAATGCTCATTTCAAGAGAGCAAAGGAGTGTTTCCTCCCATGCCTTCCTTCCCTGTGCTGTGCATAGTACATCCCGAAGACGATGGGGGAACCCAAGGGGTCCCGTGAGCAATAGGCCCCAGAATTATTTAGGGAATTAGGATTGGAAATGAGGTAAACGTTTCCAAAGCTTTGCAAATCATTCTCGCACACCTACAGAGGACAGCTGCAGAGCTTCAAAATGAGAAAGTATAAAATAGTAAAGAACGAGATCAAACCAGATGGGAATAATCACAGCAGTGAATGATCACTTTTCATTTTTGGAATCCTTTAAAGCTGTGCATTGCCTTTGTCAGTACCAAAGATTCTAAGGAAAAGGTGCCCATTCATCAACTGTGCTAAGATTTTTAAAAAATGGATCCTATGCTTTGAGTTTAAAAAAACGTTGAGCAGACGTATGATCTTTATGTTATTTCTGAAAACGTAAGGCCGTTTAGACCTCCTTGCAAGCATCACTATTCTCACAATAACCCATTCATCAGCGGAGCCAGCAGTCAGACAGTGTTTAGGCTGTTTGTTGCCTTCCACTAATCCAAGCGATGGTCTTTCATAAAGCTGCTCCTCTGTGTGCCTCTCATCCCTAGCTGTCATTTCTTCCACTCCCCCTGAGCGTCTGCATGTCGAAAGCACCCTGGAGCTGCCTTTTCACTGTGCAAGCGCTTGCTGTCTTAATTAACGTGTCCACGTCTGTCAGGAGGCGCAGTGTCCTGTGGCATGTGGCAACATTGATATGGATCGCAGTCTAATTTCGAGCAGCTAAATGTCAGGAGAGCAGAGGCCACCCCGTTTTTGGACCTTGACTTTGAAGGCCGGTCTTGTTGCTAGGCTCCTCATCCCCTCTACCTGCTCCCACGGAGTCGAAGAGAAATTCCCCACAGCTGGAAGAAGACTTAGCACACCATGGCAGCTTCCCTTCACTTCCTTGGACAATGGGAGAAAGTAGGTATTGTTGGCAGCTCCCGAGGCAGCCATTCTTCCTGGGTAGAAATAAGAGGAGGTATCATTTCAACAGGATCTTGAAATATGGGTAAACATCATCAAATATGGAAAGGGGTGCTTTCAGGGGGTTCCACTTCTGGCTATGAAGGGTACTTATAACAGACCAACCTTCCTACCACGAGCAATCATAAGAGCTGGATAAAATACCAGACACCTGTTTGAAGGCATTGGTGAGTAACCAAGGCAACCAGGATATGGTCTCTGCTTCTCCCTTCAGGGCATTGATGATTCGTGGCATGGAGCCCAGAGGCAGAAGTGCCGCCCAGAGCTTCTGGCAGTCTCAAGGTGCTGGGGACACACTGAAGTCCACTGCCACCAAAGCAGTGAGGATGTGATAAAAGATCGTGAATGGAGACATGTTTTACAATCCCAGTTTGTCACTTAATTAACAATAAATGAGAAATAAAACTGTTCAGTAAGGTACTTGCTCAGCAGCCCATGCCTTCCCCTCCCTGGACAGACAAATCTTCATCAGAGAGTTCTTGATGAGTGTGGAATCAGATTCTGGTAGGGGTAGAGTTGCATGTTTCCGGTCCAATGCGGTCAGCCTGACACAAGGGCTGTCTGCTCCACGATGGGTGGCTCGAGCCCTGGAACAGGCACCGCGTCCCTGGACGGGCACCGCGTCCCTGGACGGGCACCGCTGATTTGACTCTCTGGTCTCCCCTTTTCTCTCTTTTCTATGATCACCATTCTTTTAGTTTGCACAGAATTCCTTCAAACAGGGTAAAATATGATTAATTTGGTTTCTGCTCACTAACGTACACTCACATTCGAGTCCTGTCTGCCTGAGACTCCGGGGTGTGCTGAAGCCAGCTCGTACTGGCTTGCCAGAACTGACTGTGCGTGTCTCTTCCCATCTCTGCAGCCAATTATTTTGAGTTAGTAGCTTGAATTGGCCGTGGTGGAGCATTGACACCATGGAAGCTGTAAATATTACACATCAGGACTTCTTCCCAGAGAGCCCCTTGTTAAACATTTACCAGCACACCACTGCCCAGACTTCTTCATTGGAGTTTGGGTGATAGTCCAAAATCTTGGGTCTCACATTTCTAGAAATTTCCCTGATTACTCCTGCAAATCGTTCAGTTATCATTGTCCAAGGGTTCAAGAGTACATCTTGGAGAGCAGCCTCATTTCTCTTATCTCTGGATTCCCGGGGGAACATTCTACTTTTGCCCCATGAACCAGCAAAGGCCAGGCTGTGAACAGCCTTGAAGAGCAGTATAAGACGAGTGACAAAGGAAGATGAGCTCGGAAGCTGCTCTACCGTCTGGGGAACGGTGACAGAGGCCTGCATGGGACGCACACGCATCTATCGCCTGGATGGCCATTTCATTTGAGAGCAGCCCCATTCTACCACTTGAGGAAACATTCTCCCAGAATTACTGAGAATCTCAAGGATTCTCAGGATGCCACTATACACCAATCCATTGACACTTCTCTCTCCACACCTGTCTTCCAAATTAGTCAGTGTTTTCAGGGCCCTTGAATCCCAGGAGATAGATATTTTTCAGAAACAGACCCTTGGGTTTGTTATGCAAAAACTAAGTCAAATCAACCATCCAGAGGACGGAAAATCTTTGGTCATGGAGTGACAACTGTCGATGAGAAGAATTCATGGTTTTTACTGTGTTTATTTCTACATGAGCATCTCAGATGACTATTCTTACTAATCTACATCAAAAGTCTATTTCTTGTAACCTGAGATTTTTCCCTGTTAAGCCCTGTAATGACGGTGTCCTGAGCAAGAAAGTTTTTTGTTTTGTCTTGTTTTGTTTTGTTTTGCCTCAGAGTGTAGCCTAAAGTACAGTTCTGATTGCCTTGTAAATAGGATGTTCCTTGAGTAATTATCTCAGTGACCACGGGTGGTTGTAGTTGATTCAGAAAAGTCTCCTTTTGGAGACAGAGTCTGTCCACGCTTCCCATTAAGTCATGAAGACCAAACCCAAGAGTGAGGTTGAATACTTATTCAATATTCACACAGGGTGATTTGATGGCAGCAAAGAGGACTGAGAAAAATAAACAGCCGTCAGCACAGAAGAACCTCATTAAATCAGCTGATGAGAGCTTGTAGCTTCTCATATTTACAGTAACATGACGGTGTATAAATCAGCATCCTCCTCGAAGGCCAGACCCTCCAAAGAAATGGGCTTTTAAAAAAGGAAGATGCAGAGCTAAAATATTCATATACTTTCTTTTCAAATAATACCTACCTGTGCAGTCCTCTGAGCTTTTCCAAAGATTCTTCACCTGCGTTTTTTGTTTTGTTTTGTTTGTTTGTTTGTTTTTGGCTGCACCACACGGCATGTGGGATCTTAATTCCCTGACCAGGGATCAAACCCCCACCCCCTGCAGTGGAAGCCTGGAGTCATAACCACTGGACTGCCAAGGAAGTGCTAGCTACGTTATTTTATTGAAATTCTTATAACAACACTATGAGGGGATGAGATGGGCAAACTATGTTGTATTTCTGTCTTCTCTCACCTGCAGGAGATGCTGAGGTTCCAAGAATGATGATGCTGGATCCAGGTGGCCCAGCAGTAGAACCACAGTAATTCAGGTTCAAGATTCTCGGCTTGGCATTTATCGTGCTGACTGCGAGGCTCATGGCAATTTATTTTTGTGAGTGAAACGTACTTAGCTATAGGTGGATGTTTACTTTTGATAAAGATGGTGATAGAAGTAGCAAAAAGAGGGGCGTGGTGTGGTTGGGATTGGGGGACTGACATTGAGGCTGGTGTGGTGGCTTGTCCCAGCAATGGCTCCGACGGACCCCACGCCTGGAATTCACCCCCTGCCTGGGCCCCTCCCACTCTGGCCCTGTGACTCACTTTAACCGATACATCGGGGCCCAAGGATGCTGCACCAATTCTGGGTCTAAGCCTTAAAGATGTTTTTGCACTTTTGGGAGCCCTGAGCTGCCATGTAAAGAGCCCAGTTACCCGGAGAGACCACGTGAAGAAGCCACATTGAGAGGGAGAGACCCTGAGGCTACAAGGGGAGAGAGGGAGAGAGAGACAGACAGACGGACTGACAGGAGAAGGAGGGAGCCCCAGATGAGCCCACCCAGCATTCCAGTTGTCCCAGCCAAGGCACTGGACACATGGGCAAAGCCATAGCAGAGGTTTCAGCCCCTGCTGCCATCTGACAGCAGCTGCATCCATCAGAGACCCCAAGGGAGACTGGCAGAAAAACTGTTCAGCTGAGCTCTAGTTAATCCCAGATCATGAGAAACAAAGAAATAGTTATTGTTTTAAGCCAATAAGTTTTGGGGTGGTTATGCAGCAAGAGATACACGAAACAGCTAGAGAAGATTTCATGTATTCATTCATTCACTCATTGGTCGTTTACTAATAATCTACTATGCTCCCATCACTTTCCCTTCTTGTTGCTTCCATCTAGCAGCATTCCAATCATTTCCCTTCGTGCAGCTTTAGCACCCGGCTGTCTGTCTTCCTCTGCGCCAGCTGGAATTTTGATAGGGATTCCATTGGCTCTGTAGATGGGGACTATTGCCATTCTAACAGTATCAAGTCTTCCAATCCGTGAGTACGGCTGTTTTTCCATTTATTTAGCTCTTCTCTAATTTCTTCCAACAATGTTACATAGTTTTAAGTGTTCAAGGCTTACACATCTTTTGTTAAATTTGTTCCTAAGGATTTTATTCTTATTGATGCTGTTGTAATTGCAATTGTCTTTGTCTCATTTTCAGATTTTTCATTGGTAGTGTATAGATATACAGTAGACTTTTGTACATTCATCTTGTATCCTGTAGCTTTGCTGAACTTGTTTATTAGTTCTAATAGTTTTTGTGGATTCCTTAGGATTTTCTACATATAAGATCGTGTTTGTGAATATAAACAGTTCTACCCTTTCATTTAATTTCTTTTTTTTTAAAAAAAAGATTTATTGGGCTTCCCTGGCAGTGCAGTGGTTAAGAATCCTCCTACCAATGCAGGGGACACAGGTTCGAGCCCTGGTCCGGGAAGATCCCACATGCCGCGGAGCAACTAAGCCTGTGCACCACAACTACTGAGCCTGCGCTCTAGAGCCCACAAGCCACAACTACTGAGCTCATGTGCCACAACTGCTGAAGCTCACACTCCTAGAGCCCGTGCTCTGCAATAAGAGAAGCCACCACAATGAGAAGCCCTCGCACCGCAATGAAGTGTAGCCCCCGCTCACCACAACCAGAAAAAAGCCCACATGCTGCAATGAAGACCCAACGCAGCCAAAAATAAATCAAATCAATAATTATTTATTTATTTAATAAATAAATAATAATTTTTAATTATTATTAATAATTATTATTTGATTTAATAAATTAAATAATTATTTATTTCTGGCTGTGTCGGGTCTTCGTTGCAGCATGCGGGATCTTCGTTGAAGCGTGAGGGATCTTGAGTTGCAGCGCGCGGGCCCTTTGTTGTGGTGCGCCGGCTTCTCTCTAGTTGTGGTGCTCAGGCTCCAGGATGCGTGGGCTCTGTAGTTGTGGCGCGCGGGTTTCAGAGCGCGTGGGCTCTGTAGTTGGTGGCACACGGGCTCTCTAGTTGAGGCGATTGAGCTCAGTAGTTGCGGTGCACGGGCTTAGTTGCCCCCCTGCATGTGGGGTCTTAGTTCCCTGACCGGGGATTGAACCCGCATCTCCTGCATTGTAAGGCAGATTCTTTACCACTGGACCACCAGGGAAGTCCCGTACCCTTTCATTTCTAATCTGAATGGCTTTTATTTCTTTTTATTGCCTAATTTCCCTGCCTGGAACCTCTAGTAAAAATATTAAAAGGAAGTAGCAAGGGAAAACATCCCAGTTTTGTTCCTGACCCTGGGGGAATCCTAGGGGGATTCAGCCTTTCATCATTAAGTGTGATGTAACTGTGGGTTTTTCATTGATACTCTTTATCAAGTTGAGGAAGTTCCTTTCTATTCTCAGTTTGCCAAACATTTTTATAAAAAAGTGAATTTTGTCAAATGCCTTTTCTGTGTTTATTGAGATGATCGTGTGTTTTTTGTCCTTTATTCTGTTGATATGATATATTAATTGATTTTGAGATGTTAAAACAAACTTGCATTCCTGGGATAAGAATCCATTTGATTCTGGGATAAATCCCATTTTGGTCATGGTGCATAATCCATTTTATATGTTTCTGGATTCAATTTGCCAGTGTTTTGTTGAGGACTGTTACATAATATTCAAAAGAGACTTGGGTCTATAGTTTTCTATTCTCGGGATGTCTTTGACTGGTTTTGATATCATGGTGATACTGGCCTCCTGGAATGAGGTGGGTACTTCTTTTTCATTTATTCACCACAACTCTCAAATGGGAACTCAAAACTGCCAGACAATCCTGCTACACTTCCCTAGTAAATTTACTTTCATACTATTATATAGCTTTTCATCTGTCCTTATATCTAACACTACTTAGTTGATGACTGCCTCATATTTTATGGAGAACAGAGATGTAATTAAATGAGAACTACCCTATTTCCCACACCCAGAGTTACCAAGTCTCTCAGCATCCTTTGCCATGGTTGACTGTTCTCTCCTTGAAATACTTCCTTCTGGAGGCCACTATGATACTGCACTTGTCTGGATCCCTTCCTGCCTCAGAGACTGCCGCTTCTCCACCAGATCTCTAAATGTTGGAGTTCCCTAGAGCTCTGTCCTCTGCTCTTTCCTCTTTTTTTACCTACACTCTCCAGGTGATCTCATGTATCCCTTTAACTTTGACTCAAAAATGTATATGTCCTGCCCTGACCTTTCTCAGGAATTCTAGACTCATATCCAACTACCTTCTCATTATTGCCATTTGGATGTCTAAAGGCTTCTCAAAGTTAATGCTGCCAAAACCCAACTGTTTCTCCCCTGCACCAGCCCCATCCTGCAGCTGCTTCTCTCCTAGCCTCCCCTGTCCCTGTAGACAACCCTGCCACTAGCTAGGGCATCTTTGATTCGTCCCTTTCTCTCAGATCCCTTTTTTTTTTTTTTAATAATGATCAGACATTGAGGATTCTTTTATTAATTAATTAATTTATTTATTTTTGGCTGTGTTGGGTCTTCGTTTCTGTGCGAGGGCTTTCTCTAGTTGCGGCGAGCGGGGGCTACTCTTCACTGCGGTGCGTGGGCCTCTCACTATCGCGGCCTCTCTTGTTGCGGAGCACAGGCTCCAGACGCGCAGGCTCAGTAGTTGTGGTGCACGGGCCTAGTTGCTCCGCGGCATGTGGGATCCTCTCAGACCAGGGCTTGAACCCATGTCCCCTGCATTGGCAGGCAGATTCTCAACCACTGCGCCACTAGGGAAGCCCCTCAGATCCCATTTTTAAACAGAAAAATTCTGGTTGACTCCACCACCGAAACATAACCTGCCGTATTCAACTACTTTTATCCATTTCCTCTGCTTAAAGATTCCCTGATTTGCTTCCTCTCACACCTATTATCTCTGAATGCAACTCTTGCTCTTTTTGGTGCACTGATGAACTTTCCTTCCTTCCTTCCTTCCTTCCTCCCACCCTCCCTCCCTCTCTCCCTCTCTTCCTTCCTTCCTCTCTTTCTTTCTGAAACAAAAGTCAACTTGGGGTCTTGCCTTAAAGAAAAAAATATATGAATACAAGTACTACTATCTTTTTATCAGGAAATAGAATGTCTGGACAGGGATGCCATATACAGATTGTGCACCGCAAAAGTCCAAGGGTGCAAAATGGCATGGTGGTATTCAGCAGCCCTGTACTTATGTATTTTTTTAATGAATATATCTTTTTTATTATTTATTATTTATTTTATTATTTATTTATTTATGGCTGCATTGGGTCTTCGTTGCTGCACGCAGGCTCTCTCTAGTTGCGGACAGCGGGGGCTACTCTTCGTTGCAGTGCGCAGGCTTCTCATTGAGGTGGCTTCTCTTTGTTGCGGAGCACGGGTTCTAGGCGTGTGGGCTTCAGTAGTTGTGGCACACGGGCTCAGTAGTTGTGACTCGCGGGCTCTAGAGCGCAGGCTCAGTAGTTGTGGTGCACGGGCTTAGTTGCTCCGTGACATGTGGGATCTTCCTGGACCAGGGATCGAACCTGTGTCCCCTGCACTGGCAGGCGGATTCTTAACCACTGCGCCACCAGGGAAGTCCTGTATATATATATATTTTTTTAAAGTAGAGGGGTTCATGGTTTTTTTTTTTTTTTTTAAGTTTATTTATTTATTTAGGCTGTGTTGGGTCTTCGTTTCTGTGCAAGGGCTTCCTCTAATTGCGGCAAGCGGGGGCCACTCTTCATCGCGGTGCGCGGGCCTCTCACTATCGCGGCCTCTCTTGTTGCGGAGCACAGGCTCCAGATGCGCAGGCTCAGTAGTTGTGGCTCACGGGCCTAGTTGCTCCGCGGCATGTGGGATCTTCCCAGACCAGGGCTCGAACCCGTGTGCCCTGCATTAGCAGGCAGATTCTCAACCACTGCACCACCAGGGAAGCCCCCCTGTATATTTTTAATTGATAACTTTTATTGTGGCAAAATATAACAAAAATTGATCATTTTAACCATTTTTAAGTGTACAATGCAGTGTCATTAAGTATATTCGCAGTATCGTACAACCTTACCACTATCCATTTCCAGAACTTTAAAATCTGCCCAAACAGAAACTCTCTCCCCGTTAAACACTCACTCCCCATTCCCCCTCCCCAAGCCCCTGGCAACCTCTATTAAACTTTCTGTCTCTATGAATTCTCCGATTATAGGACCTATAGAAATGGAATCATACAATGTTTGTCCTTTTGTGTCTGCTTTATTTTTATGCATTCTTTTGTATTTTTCCATCCTTGAAGCGTTTCGTTTGAAAGTTAAAATTTCAAAGCATTATTTAGCTAGCACACAGGTTAACATTCTACCTTTGAACAAATTTAGTTCAAGATATTTTTGAAACTAGTTTATCTTTTCTTTATAGTTTATCTTTTTAATTTATCTTGTCTTTTTTTGCAGATTACTTAGCTGTAAATTGTAGTTTGACTCATAGGGTCTCTTAATATTACTTTTTTTTGAAAAGAAGACATTTTACCATGATAAAGATTCTTTGTTTGGTCAAACTTTAGTCAGGCTCCTAAACCTCCTCCTAGGCCAATCTGGGGGTCCCTGTTAAATCTAGCTTTGGCAAGCACCCTGCTAAGTCGATTTAACCAGAACCCCCATCCTTGATGCTTGATCACCCTCGATAATCTGATCTGGTTCCTCACCACACCCCACTCCCCGGCCCCGCACCAGGTGATGCCTTAACAGCCTGGCCTGTCTTCAGCAAGAATCCTGTTAGGTTGGCTTCGCCAGAATCCCCCTTTCCCCTGATGTTTCCTCTTAGTCAGTTTCCATCCACTGACTCCTACTTCTCCTTGGCTCTAAATCCCCACCTGCCCACCCTGTATTCAGAGCAGAGCCCAATCTCTTTCCCCCGACTGCAGAATCCCATTGCAGTGGTCCCTGTACATATCATGATGGTCCTGAATAAAGTCTGCCTTACCGTCTTTAACAAGTGTCACTGAATAAGTTTTTAAAAATCATTACAAATTAAATGCATGGCAAAGTCTTTAATATAAAAAGAAATGTATGTGGGGACTTCCCTGGTGGCGCAGTAGTTAAGAATCCGCCTGCCAATGCAGGGGACACGGGTTTGAGCCCTGGCCCGGAAAGATCCCACATGCCGCGGAGCACCTAAGCCCTTGCGCCACAACTACTGAGCCTGCGCTCTAGAGCCTGTGAGCCACAACTACTGAGCCTGTGTGCCACAACTACTGAAGCCCGCGCGCCTAGAGCCTGTGCTCTGCAACAAGACAAGAAACCACAATGAGAAGCCCGCGCACTGCAACGAAGAGTAGACCCCGCTCGCCGCAACTAGAGAAAGCCTGTGCGCAGCAACGAAGACCCAATGCAGCCAAAAATTTAAAAAATAAAAAAATTCATTTAAAAAAAAAAGAAATGTATGTGAGTTTCATCAACCATTTTTCTTTTCTTTGTGACCATAGCAGGGGTTTAGATTTTATTTCAAAAATGTTTTTTCCCATTCACACCAAGACCAGATTCCACCCCCCCACCCCGCCTTTTTTCTTTTTCCACTGATTTCCAATCTAAGCCAATCAGAGTTCATACTTTCTGCCAGAAAAATCCAATCAACTCTCCCTGCTTTGCAGCCAGACCCAGTCAGCTCTGCATTGGTGCCCAGGTTAGCCGCAGGCCTCAGGAGAGAGAGGGTGGGAACAGAAGGTCCCTCATCATGGGCTTCACGCATTGCTCTCGAAGGGCACTGCCAAGTCTGTCCTGAACATCCTTCCCCTGCCCCACACTGCTGCCCCCCCACCCTTTCTCCCAAGACTGAAGGTAGCCAGTCTCCTGACTTTGCCATCTTTTGGAGAAAGGAAAGAACAGTCTCACATACCTCTTGTTCAGGATTATAGGTTTAAAATCAGCTTGGATTGGCTGCTTCTGGACTTTTCTCCTCTTTACCTGCCTGCTAGTCTTTGTGCTAGGAGCTATCAGGACAGAATCTGCCTCAGTCCTGATGATGGTGATGGTGATGATCACGGTGATGGTGGTGATGGTGGTGATCGTGGTGGTGATGAGATGATGATGATGGTGATGATGATGGTGATGGTGATGATGATGATGATGATGGTGATGATGATGATGGTATGATGATGGTGGTGATGGTGGTGATGATGGTGATGATGATGGCGATGATGGTGATGGTGATGATGGTGATGGTGATGGTGATGATGATGGTGATGATGGTGATGATGCTGATGGTGATGATGCTGATGCTGATGGTGATGATGGTGATGATGGTGATGGTGATGATGGTGATGATGATGGTGATGATGATGATGGGGATGATGGTGGTGATGATGGTGATGATGATGGTGATGATGATGGTGATGATGATGGTGATGATGATGATGATGGTGATGATGGTGATGATGATGGTGATGAGGATGATGGTGATGAGGATGGTTGTGATGGTGATGATGATGGTGATGATGCTGATGGTGATGGTGATGATGATGATAGTAACAAGCTAACATATATGTGCAGCCCTCTCCACCTCTACATGTTGGCTCATGTAATCCTCATAACAACCTGAAAGGGTAAGGAAACTGAGGCATGAGAGATTGAGCTGATTGCCCTGGTCACAGTTGAGTATCTGAGGCCATGTCTGAGCTGCAGCTGGCTTCCGGAGCCTGCAGTCTGAGCCACAGGAAACTCTCTGGGACCTGCTCCCAGTCTAGCACTGAATCTTTGTTTAGTGGATGCCTGAGCCAAGGTCCTTAAATATCACTCTCCCTTGTTGGAGAAGAACCACTGAGGCCATTTAAGCATTGGCACATTTGCAACCACTTCAAGTAATTTTATTTGTCATGGAACATCAACTTTTACATGATGTGTCCACAGTATCTACTCACCATGATCCTTAAATCAATAAATACAATGTGTTTTAATTGATAAATAGAATGTATTCAAATATAAACACAATGTATTCAGATACATAGTAAACAAACACAGTGTATTTAAATCAATGAATGAAATGATTAAGGGACCCTAAATGGACACTTACCTGGTTCCAGAGGGTTTTCTAGTTTCAATGCTTTCCAGCTAGAAATTCTAAGAGAGAGGTATTCTACACAATGTCGTTGTATTTCAGTTACTTTCATATTTTCTCGGTGTTTCCAAGAACTTTCTCTGAACTTCTCAGGCCCCTTATCATTCCCCATAGAATTGTAGTTATTTAATTAATTAATTAATTAATTTATTTATTTATGGCTGTGTTGTGTCTTTGTTGCTGTGCGTTGGGCTTTCTCTAGTTGTGGCGAGCAGGGGCTACTCTTCGTTGCAGTGCGTGGACTTCTCATTGCGGTGGCTTCTCTTGTTGCAGAGCACGGGCTCTAGGCACATGGGGTCAGTAGTTGTGGCACATGGGCTCTAGAGCGCAGGCTCAGTAGCTGAGGCACACGGGCTTAGTTGCGTCGTGGCATGTGGGATCTTCCTGGACCAGGGCTCGAACCTGTGTCCCCTGCATAGGCAGGCGGATTCTTAACCACTGCGCCACCAGGGAAGTCTGAGAATTGTAGTTATTTATGTGCCAATTTCATCTCTAAGTGTCTCGAGGTCAGGCTTGATCTTTGAGTCATCTGTCTGTCCATCCTCCTTTCCACCCACTAGACCCACCCTTCCCCAGATGGTGTCTAGCACCATCCCTTGCCCATTGTTAGGACTCAGTACATATTTGATGTTTGAAAGAATGAACAGTCCACTAAGACATTGCCTGATGGAAAAGATCCAAGTACACACACCCAAGCTTGTCTCCATGGCCCAAATCAGGATCACTCAGGATTTCTCTGTTGATCTTTCACTGTATCCAAGAGGGCTAGACCATGAAGGCAAAGCAGTTACTTTCATTAGAGTCCAAATGAGACTAGTGAAGTTTTATGGATATTTGAAAAAAGACATTTAGTTCAAACAAGAAGCGTCCAGCTCCCATTTCCATCACCACAATCACTCTCCGTGAGTCAGTGTTGGGTTTCAGCCTCCATGACCCTGAGATTGTTTCAGTGGTCCCTCCATCCCTGTGCACTGGTCAGTTGCTGTTCCACAGCCTCAGTTCTGAATCACCTGAAGCTCATGATATACAAGTTCCCATTCGATGGGCTAAGTGTCTTTTCTGCAGGAAGGTAATACATCCCTCAATTACAGTTGTCATGATTTCTTAAGTAACGCTATTGATACCAGGACTCAATTCTGGATACGTAGGGAATGGCTGTGGTCTCTACCCTCGAATTTATATTTTCATTGGGAATATTTAAAAGTGACAGTAGAAGTTAAACGACAGTCTGAGTTTAGCAATGATAGAAGGCAAGAGCAAAAGCTGTATCCCGGAATGGGACAAGATGAACTCATCAATGGCAGGTCTCAGAATTCAGAGAACAGGAAAGTGACTCTGGGCTGAGCTTGTGTGGGAAGGCTTCACCCGGAAGAGGATGCTCTTGTACTGCCCTGTCACCAGTGGTAGCAGCACACCAGGCTCTCAGTGCGGCAACCTGGCCACTGGTCAGCAGGCTGACCTCCCTTAAGCTCAATAGCCAGACTGATACAATTGTGGTGGGAATCGATGTATAGAATGATTTATACTTTCCATTCCCCAAACCAATTTTTTTCCTACTTCTTATCATTACTTGCTGAATCTATGCACTAATTAGTAGCTGTCACTTCATTTTCAGCAGCTTAACCTGCTGCTGAAAATTATGACAGAGTTAAAAATGAATGATTACCAAGATACACTAATTACATCTCAAGGGAAATGCCCAAGATATTTAGACTATATCTTTTCTCCTCCTTTGTTGCCTTTCCCTAGTGAGTAAGTTTGCTCTAATCACTTTTGAAGGAAGCAAGTTACATCACAACTCTAGCACCTTGGGGTTTGTATGTGTAAGAGCTAAGTGGAGGATTAGATTCTGTTAGAGTGGCTGGCAGTCTTTGAAATGAGGTGTATCAAGGCCTGGCCCATTTTCTTCCCCACATGCTAGCTGCACATTGGCATGAGGGATAAAATAGGGCAGACTATTTTAGGGTAGGCTTGGTATGCACTTTCCAGCTCCTGATTCAGGGCATGGACTTTTTCAACCCAAAAGGAAGGGATTAAGGTGGTAGAAACAGCTCATGTACCAGCAGAAACTTGGAGCGCCATCTTTGGTACATGGTCACCCAGCTTCTGTACCAAGACCCCACCGCATCAGTATCTTTGGACTTCCCATCATACAAGTGGCCACATTTAACATCTGAGTTGATAGTTAAGGATTAAAGAACCTGGGTGGAACCTAAGTGGATCGGATTTCTCATATTTTTGTTCTGATTTTCACTAAATAGAATTAGGCTGAGTTTGTTGCTGCTGGCTTCCTGCCTTTCCCTCAGTCTTCGTCTCTACACACTGAGGGCCCCTGAGACTCAAGTCCTGAGGCCTTTTTCCCCTGGCTCTTAGACTGTACTGGGCCTGGGCATTGGACAAGCCAAGCGGGAAGTGCAGGAGAGTTAATGCCCCAGAAGCAGCCCTCAGCTGAGGTTGGATGGGGCGGAGGCGAAGCCTAGCTTCCGTGCTGCCCAGCAGAGTAACTCCGAGATGCTGTCTCAGGAGCCTACGTAAAACGATATATATTTTTTTTCAGGAATTTGATAAAATGATAAGATTTCATCAACAGTCACCCAGTGTTCAGCAACTATTCATTAATGGTCTGCTCTGTGCCTGGCACTGCTCTGGGTGCTGTGAGTGTGGTGGGAACTGAGACATAGAGGGTTCCTGCCTTCATGGAGTTTACATTCTAGGCAGGGCAGAGCCACAGTCAACAAGTAAATAAATAAACAAGTAAATAAATAAATGAACACGCTGAAATAAATGCTATAAAGGTTTTAAGACATGATCAGCTCTTGGTTATTTCATTCACTGGACAAATATTTATTGAGCTCTGTATGACTGTATGCCAGGTACTGCATTGGGCCTTGGTGACATGGTGGAGACAGGACAGAACAGGTCCCTGAACTCATGGATATGTTGTCTCTGGTTGGGAAAGATGCAGCAAATACATGAATAGATGTAACAACTGCAGATGACCAGCTGCTATGAAGGAAGGAAATGGGGTGATATCTTGGAACAACAGCAGAGGTGGCTTGTGAGGGGGTGGAGGGGTGGGGTGGGCAACTTAGAGTGCTTCTCACAGCAAGTGCAAAGGCCCTGAGGTGGGAAAGGGCTTGGCGTGTTTGGTGAGAAGAAAGGAGGCTGTGTGGCTGCCACCTGCTGAGCCAGGGAGGGGGGAAAGGAGCAGTTGGAAGCTGGGGAGGAGACAGGTCGCTCGACCCCTGGTGGGCCATGGGGAGGGGCTTGAATTTTATCCTAGTAATTATCTGGAGAGCTCCTGGAGAACTGAAGGGAGGAAAATGACACAGTATGACTTATGTTTCTAAAAGCTTGCTCGCTGCTATGTGGGAAATGGAGGGTTATGAGGTGAGACGGGAAGCCGCCATGAGGTCAGGAGGTTATGACAGTGACCCAGGCAAGACCTTCACCGAGCGTATTGTTTTTGAGGTTCATCCATGTTGTAGCAAATGTCAGTACTTCATTCCTTTGTACTGAGGAATGTTTGGGTACACTTACTGCATCTGGACTTTTGGGTTGTTTCCGCTTTGGGGCGATCATGAATATTATGCTGTTATGAACATTCATGTACAGGGTTCTGTGTGGACACGTTTCCGGTTCTCTTGGGAGGATAATACTTTCGAACTACTAAGTGATTTCTTTTTTCTTCTCCTGTTAATTCCCTTTGTTTGCCCTCCCTCCTACTCAAGCAGCTAGACAATTTGGTAAAACAATCACAGAAACGCTGCCTTATTTTTCTCACCGCATCCACGGGTGGCTCGTGATTTCAGTTGGCATCCGTGATGTTTCCTTGACCATGTGATGCAGGTGGTGCCTGCCAGGCTTCTCTTTTATAATAAGAGTTATTCCTTTCCCTGGTTTTCTGCCATTTTTGTGGGGAGGTTCTTTGAAACTCTGCAAGGATCTCCATTCATCATTAACTCTTGATGTATTCATTTCACTTATTTATATCTGTATGGATTTACGCTTTCCTATTATAGTCAATGGATTTTAATTATTGGTACCATTATTTATTTTTATGCTCATATCATGCTAGATTTGGCCAATGGCAGCCTTTTCAGAAGTAGATTCCATATTTGTTGATGTGTCTCTGTCATCCTGTAAGCACTTCCTCGCTCTCTGGCCTCTCTCCCCATGTGGTGTCTCATTCCAGCCCCATCTTCAAAGAGGACCAACCCCAATGCCAAGACTTATCAAACCTCTGTTTTTGTTACGCACTGGTGTCTCATTGACTAAAGCAAGTCACATGGCCTGGCAGGTGTAAGCATGGGCGGGGCCACACAGGGGCACAGAGCCCAGGAGGAGGGATTCATTGGGGGCCGTCAGTCCTGCAGGCCAATTACAGATGCTAACTGACATCCAGCCACAGTGTTGGGGAGAAAATAAGGAGACATGGGAGCTGTTAGGGAATGAATGCCCCAACCAAAAGGGCAGCCCCTTTGCAGCTCCAGGTAAATGTTGCCATGTAGGACATAAGCCCAGGGTTGCCAGGTCTTGTGATTTTTTTCAGACACAGAAAATCTAGAGTTATAGATAAAATCCAGATTCTAAAGTGTTGACTCAAATTTTTAATCCCATGTGGGCCAACAAAACCCATCTGTGGGCGGCCTTTGGCACCTGGGACACCTGTCGGCCACCCCGGCGGGTGCACCTTGTGTTTCTAAGCAGTGTCACCTCACCACAGCCCTGTAAGGCAGTGCCATCAGGAATCTTCCCATGGCAAGGGGGTAGAAATTCCACCCAGACTTGCTCAGGCCGGGAGGAAAGTTATTGGTTCAGTAAAAAGAACTGGCAAGGCTGGCTTTGGTCATGCTGACCTCGGGGCTCAAGTGACGTCCCCAAGACTCGGTCTCTGTCCCTCAGCTCTGTTTTCTCATTCGTTGGCTTCATTCTGAAGCAGGCTTTCTCTATACAGCCGCACCATCGGCAGCTCCAGGCCTACGTGATCCTCAGCACCTGAGTCCCCCAAAGAGAGAAATTCTCTTTCTCCCAGCGGCCAGCTCTGCCCAGCTGACAGGCCCTCCTGCCCCACCAGGGACCACATCTGTCTCCGGCCGGGCTGCCTCATGAGCCCCTGTGACTTGGAGAAGCAGGGACATCCAAGTGGAATTGCATGGAGTGGGTGACGGGGCCGGGCGGGGTGGGGGACAGTAACATAGGCGGGGGGAGGAATCTGAGAGGGAAGAAAGAACAGGTGTCAGTCGCAGGAGGGAACTCATTATTATTTCTTGCTTGTTCATTGAAGAAAATTTTAGAAAATGCAGAGAATTAGGAAACGACTCACTCTGAGAGGTCACCCTGGCTGACAGGTGGGCGTATTTCTTTCTTTATACCCGGGTGAGCTTCATCCCTGCTGTATGTGTAACTTTGTACCTGCTTTTTGCTCTCAGAATTGTAAGTTCCTCAAGTCTCTGTCTCGAGGCTCTTGAGTGGAGCCCGGCCTGGGGCTCCTTGAAGTGTCCCGTCTCGGGACAGGGTGACCAGCCCCTGGGGCCAGGTTGAGCTCTCCACGGAGGACCTAGGAGACTCTTCGGTGGGGAATGGAGAGACTGGGGCAAGGAGCCAGACAGGTCCTGAAACGCTTTCAGACAACCCAACCGTCGCGACCGCAATGCTCTTATTCAAGACCACAACCCTGTGTCCGTGACAGCAGCAGTGGAGCCCGGATGCTTTCTCGTCTGCGGTCTGACGATTGCTCTGGACTCACGGGCACAGTCTGTCCATGTGGGAAGGAGGGAGAAGCAAGGGGGCACATGCCTCCTTGGGCAGCTCCTCTGCTTTTTCATTTTTTAAATATTTGTATTTATTCATTTACTGATTTGGCTGCGCTGGGTCTTAGTTGTGGCATGGGGGATCTTCTTCGCGGCATGCGGGATCTAGTTCCCTGACCAGGGATTGAACCCGGGCCCCCTGCATTGGGAGCATGGAGTGTTAACCACTGAACCACCGGGGAGGTCCCGCCTCTGCTTTTTTCTTTCACTGGCTGGTGGCAGATGAAAAGAGCATCAAGCCTGTTTGCTGGCTGGGTGTGTGATCGCTGGGGCCCCCGCCTCACCATGGAAGGCTTTGGGAAGACAGTCTCTGAGTGTTCAGTGGTCTCCCAGACCGACGGTGAGTCCTGAGCGATGGTCCTGGCACTTGCTTAGCCTGTCTACGAAACACACACTATGTACTCCACGGCACTGAGTGGGTCCCAGGGGGCTAATTGCTTCATTGTGTAAATCCACGCTTAGAGAAGTTTAGTACACACGGACTATGCACTCAGCCAGCTGAAATGATTCTCTGTTGCTGTTACAGTCAATGGTGGAAATCACACACACCACTTTGTAAAGTGAACGATTTTTTTCACCTGATAGATCATAATAGCTCTCCAGAGTGGTTAAGGCCTGAACAGTCAGTCCATTGAGAGCCTGTGGAAGTGGGGGCAGGGGGCAGGGGTAGAAGAGCAAGGCTGGGGGTGAGAAGGGGTGTCCCATCATGTCACTCCTTCTAGAAAGCCAGCACGAGAAAAACTGGCAGGTGCTTCTACTGGAACGCCAATCCTTAACTCCGTCTGTACTTCATGGGCTCGTAAACATCCCTGAATCCTCTTCTGTATTTCCATGCACAACTTTTTGTTTGGCTGGCACCCAATTCCCACTCTTTCTCAGTAAACCCTCTGTAATGTGTGTAAAGAACAGAGGAAGGGCCATGTAAGTGTTAATGGTGTAGGCATGCAGCCAGGTCCCTCTGCCTTGAGGTCTAAGTCAAGACCCACCTCTGTGAAAGATCCCAGCCCGCTGACGCTCCCCTTGCCTCCGAATCCGAGCATGGTGACAGTGACGACGAAGATATGATGAGGACAGCTGACACCCACTCTGTGAGGCCCTAGGGCCACCGTGTTCTAAATCCTTTATCTGTGTTAGTCGACGTAATACAACAGTGCACCAAGCCACTTGATGTCTTTCCTGTTATTTGGATCAGGAAACTGAGGCAGGACAGGCTAAGTGGCCTGCCCCAGCCGCACGGCTGGTCGGACGCAGAGTGAAGATCTGGACCCAGGCCACAGGCCTTAGGAGTCCAGCCTAGAACCCAATAGACAGGCTGCCTCTCTGAGGTCACAGCCACTGGTTTGGCTCTTGTATCCCTGCTGGAATTATTAGCTGACTGGCTCCGCTAACGTGCCTTCTTCACTTCTCAAAGCCAAGCCACCTTAGTCTTTGTATTCCCGAAGTGTACACAGTAAGTGCTCACTTAGCATCGATCAGCTGGCAAAGACCCCGACAGGCAGATGGTGAAATGCTTTCATTTCACAGTAACAGGCCCTTGTCTGGCTCTCACATTCTAAGGGGGAACATTGTGGCCCCCTCTCAGGTCCCAGGGGTGTCAGAAATCCAGAGATGCCTGGTTGGGGGGACAGAGAGGAGGCACACCCCCAGGGGAGGAGGGACAAGAAGGGTCGTCCCTGGGAGGAGAGCTTTGGGGGTGGGGCAAAGGCGAGACCAGGTCTCCCAGGGCCCAGTGTGGGAGCTGCAGGGTTGGCAGGACCTCTGCGGAGTCCGGTCCCGGTCCGCTGACTGGGGCTGTCAGCCTGACTTGTCCTCAGGTGACAGCAGCCTGGAGGCCAAGAGAGACCCCGGGAACAGGAGGGCAGGGAGGCTGGCCCGAGGAGCCAGCCAGGCCACCCGCCTGGTGTTTGGAAGGAATATGTCGCACCTAATGGGAAACCGGAGTGCTCTGGAGCTCCTGTCTTTGGGCAGGACACAGGCAGCCGTTCTGGTTGCCACGGGGACTTCAGGAGGGGGAGGTGGGACCCTGGTCTGCGCCCTCTGATTGGCTGTGGGAAGCAGCTAAGCCACAGGCCCCGCATGAAGTAGGCGCTTGAGGCTTGTTGAATGAACGAACGCGGGAATGAATAGACCTTCAGAGCAGTTATGGAGGGACAGAGCCCAAGTCACGTGCTTCTGCAGGAAGCAATTCCACGCTGTCATCCTAAGTGTGAGGACAGACAGTTTCCTAGGAAGGAAAGTAGGCCTAGGCATTGGCTCACATGATGGCCAATTGCCTACAGCAGACCAGAGGGTCTGCAAGGGTCTTTCTCAAAGGGTGACCTATGGGCTGACCGCATCTGAGTGTTGGGGGGGGCCAGGAATCTGCATTAGCAAACTCCGTAGGTGATCCTCATGCGGAAGATGGGGCCCGTGACTACTAAGAAGAGAGAAAACGAAAACGGAGAATAAAATGTTCCCGTGAACTCAGAGCAAAACAACAGCTTCGGTCTAAGAGGGTTCTGAATAATTGTCTAGGTAATGCTACCCCCTCTTTTTTATTATGATAAAATATACATAGCATCAAATTTACCATTTTGACCATTTCTGAGTGCACACTGCAGTGGCATTAAGTACATTCACATTGTTGTGCAACCATCACATCCTATCCGTTTCTGGAACTTTTTCCTGTTTCCAAAATGCCCCCTAAGGGGGCCGTATACAGGAAGAAACACAAAACAAATGTGCACCTTAATAAACGATTAAAAACAAATAACACCCAGATAGAACTTTGCAACTATTCCAGAAGCCCCGCCATGGGCCTGTCACAATCCCCATCCCCACCCTTCTCCCGCGAGGGTTGGGGTTCAGTTAGCCTGACTTTTACAGTAATCACTTCCTCATGTTTCTTGATAGCACGCAAGTTTGTATCCCTGGACCCTACAGTTAACTTTTGCATAGTTAAAATTTTTAATATGTGTTTCAGTTCTTTTCATCTATGTTTCATCTCCATGCTTTTTAAAAGTATTTTTTCCCTTAACAGCGTATCTGCTGAGGATGGGGGCTGTTTGACCTGTAGTATTTCCTGCTGTCTGGATCTTTCTAATTGCATCTTCATGGTGCAGTTTAGCTTGTTCCTCTGTCTGCTGTGTTTCCTGCACACTGGCACTGGAAGCCTGTGTTGCCTTCCTTTGGCAGGACTCTTTTTTTTTTTTTTTTTTTTTTTACTTTTTTTGGCTGTGCCACGTGGCACGTGGGGGCTTAGTTCCCGGATCAGGGATCGAACCCATACCCCCTGCAATGGAAGCGCAGAGTCTTAACCCCTGGACCGCCAGGGAAGTCCCTGGCAGGACTCTTAATGCTGGTGCCTTTTTTTTTTTTTAATCAGAGGGGATCATAATGTCTGGTTGCCTCCCTTTTGGTGATGTCGGCAGTTGTTAATGCTGAGGGCCACCAGTACACGGGGTGTTGCAAAGCGGTGATATCGTCTACCTGCTCTCACTTATTGGCTGGAACATTTCTATGAAGAGATGCTTCCTCACCTCCTAGTTGCCCACCTGGTGATACTGCTCACATGGGAGGTCCTCGCTCTGCAGTGGTTTTCCTTAACCTCTTCTAGATTGCACGTGCATCTCTTTTTCCCCACAAGAATCCAGGTGCTCAAGGACATGGGGATGACAAAATTAGAACTTCCTACTCCAGTGCTCATTTGCCAAGGTCTAACTTGTCAAGGTCAGTGGCTTCCATGTTGCTGGATCCAATGGTCAGTTCTCAGTCCTCATCACCTTGACCCGTCAGCGGCATTTGACTCAGCTGACCGCGCTCAAAGCTAGCGCTCTCTCCTCCTGAAAGGGCTTTCTTCTCGCTGTCTAGGACACGCCGTTCTCCTTCTCAGGCCCCTCTGTGCAGTGCCCCCATCTGTCCCACTTCTGCACGCAGGGGCTCTTTCCTCTCCATCTGCATCCACTCCCTGTGTGATCACATCATGGCTTCCAGCCCCCAGACGCCCCGCTCGTGAATCCCCCGCCTCTCCCCTTGGACATCGTACAGCCGTCTCAGGCTGAGTATGCCCCAAAGTGTCGTTCGGATGCTTCTCTCCCCAAACCCGCACCTCTTCCCCGTCTCACTAAGTGGACAGCCCCGCCCTCCAGGCACTCGGGACAGAAGCCAAACCCTTTGGAGTCACCCTTCACTCCTCTCCTCCTCTTACCCGTGTCCACGCCACCGGGAGATCCCGTGGCTCCTGACGTGGACCCACACTCAGACCACCCTTCGTGGCTCTCTCTACCAGGCCTCCCTGGTCAAGCTTCCATTGCCTCTGGCCTGGATTTCTACAGCGGCCTCACCCCGGCCTTCCTCTCCACCTGTGTCACCCGCTAGTCTCTCCTCCCACAGGAGCCCGCATGATCCTGTTCACACCCTGCTCTGCCCAAACTCCCGCACCCCGTGGCTCCCATGCTCATTTGTGGGGAAAACCACAGGCCTCACGAGGGCCAGCAAGGCCCTGCAGGATCTGGCCCTGGCCACCTCTCTGCCCCTCTGCCCACTCCTCCCCCATCCCCACTCCAGCACCCAGAGCAGGGTCCCCTCCAGGGCCCGTGCACTTGAGTCCATTTGCCTAGATGCAGCCCACTGTCTTCAAGATCCTTTGTCAAATGTCATCATGTCAGAAAACCCTTCCCTTCCTTCTCCTTCAACCATCAGCCCCGGCCTGGCCCCTACCTCGGCCCCGCTCTTTTCTCCAGCAGAATCATCATCTGTCACTTGAGGCATTTACTTGCTTCTTTGGTTGTTGTCATTAGACTGTAGGCTCCAGCATGGTGGGGAGTTTTGTCCCCTTGGTTTCGATACCAGGTCTCCAGTGCCTGGAATGATTCTTGGCATGTGGTGGTGTCAGTATTTGCTGGTGGTTGAGTGAATGAGTGAGTGAGGAGTGAATGCCTTCCCTGTTCTGGGGTGCACTGCTCAATTCAGTCTCACCCAGCACTTGGGGCCTGACACCTAACTCTCTCCCTTTCTCTCTCTCTCTGTCCTTTATTGTGCTAAAATATACATAACATAAAATTTCCCATTTTAACCTTTTTCTGAGTGCACAGTTCAGGGGTATTAAGTACATTCTCATGGTTGTGCAACCTTGACCACCATCCATCTGCAGAACTTATTCATCTTCCCAAACTGAAACTCGATATTCATTAAACAATAACTGCCCATGATTTCCCCCTCCCTCAGCCCCTGGTAACCACCATTCTATTGTTTACTTTCCGTCCCCATGAATATGACTGCTCTAGGTGCCTCGTACAGTGGGATCATACAGTATTTGTCCTTTCATGTCTGGCTTATTTCACTGAGCATAATGTCTTTGAGGTTCAGCCATGATGTAGCCTACCGCAGAATTTCCTTCCTTTTTAAGGCTGAATAATATTCCATCCTATGTACAGACCACATTTTGTTGACCCACTCATCTGTCGATGGTCACCTGGGTTGTTTCCACCTTTGGGCTATTGTGACTAGAGGTGAACATGGGGTTCCAATACCTGCACGCTGCCCTGCTTTCAGGTCTTTTGTGTACATACCCAGAAACGAGATTGCTGGGTCATATGGTAATTCTATGTTTAATTTTTTGAAGAACTACCATACCTAATTGTCTTTATCCCTTCTCAGTAAAGTGCTTTGTTTTAATGTAAATTCCTACCTTTCCTCAACTCTCACCTCCCTGGTGACAATTCTATGGCCACCTCCACTGCGGAGACTCTCATCTGAGGACTTCTATGTCCAAAGCTCCAGTTGTGTTGAACCGAGTCAGTTTCGTCCTTCCCGGCTTCCAAAAGCTCTGACGCACACCTCTCCGTGTCACTAGATGGCGCTGGAGAGTAGTTTGGGTTTTTTCCTTGGAGAGAGAGACCTCTTTTGTCTCCTCCTGGGGGGTAGAGATTCCTTGTGCCAGGGTGGGGGGATTGCTCTGCAGTGTCCCCTGCCTGGGGTCACATTGACTAGAAAGTTGGCAACGTTTTTGAGCGTCTAATGTCTTTAGTTGGAGAAGTCCACATTATCCTCCCTAAAAGGGGTAAAGTTGTTGGGAAAACACCAGCACGTTGGAAAGAACATCGGATGTGGTGTCAGAAAAACCTACATTTAAATCCTAGGTCTGTCGAATTTGTGTGTGACCTGGAAACATCATCTGGGCTCTCCAAGCCTTAGTTTCCCTACCTGTAAAGTCAAAGGGTTGGATTAGTCAGTGGTTCTTGATTCTGGCCATGCCTGAGGGTCCCCTGGGAAGAGAGGACATCCACGCTGGTTGAATCAGAATCTCTAGGAGAAATGTGTTTTGAAGCTCCCGGTGGTTCTGATGCAGTGGGTGGAGAACCCCTGGGTTATGTTATGTGGTCCCTGAAATCCTTTTTAGCTGTAAGAGGCTCTGTCCCTTACCAGCTGGCTGACCTGGAGCAAGGAACCCTCTTGAGCCCCAGCTTTTTCATCGTATAAAATGGGAATAATAATGGTACCTATTCTCTCCTGGGGTGTGATCATTAGAGGAGACAGTATGAGTAGAACCCCAGGGCACACTGCTCAGACTTAGCTGCTCGTACCTCTAGACGAGCTTTGCTCAAAGCGCAGGCGGCAGGGGTACACAAAGGGGGTTTCTCACAAGACACCTGCTGCCCAGGGATCCACATCCCGAGCTCCTGAATTCGTGGGACTAACTTGAATTCGTGGGACTGAGCAGGTCCAGCTCTGAGTCCTTTGAAACGTCCCCCGGTACTGTACTCGCTAGATGCTCAACAAATGTTTGATTAAATACCTCATTTAATTAAGGAAAGCTTCTGGAAGAAAGTGACACCAGACCTGAGTCTCGAAGGCCAACCAGGAATTAGCAAGAGAAAGAAGGGTGAGGGGGTTTCTCCCCAGGCATCGGGAATGTGTGGTGTGGGGGGGGGGTGGAGCTGCAGGGGCTGGCCCAGGACCACTAGACTTGACCACCCGTCCCCTGACGGAGCCCTCCTCCTCCTGGCGGGCCCTGCAGGACGGAGAGTGAGGCGGGCGCGTGCCCTGGTGGGGAAGCTGGGGAAGGTAAGAGCGAAGGCCACACCCTGAGGTCCCTCAGGCAGAAGTCTGAGCTCTGTCCCACGGGTTCTGAAAAACCCTGAAAGGGTTTAACGCAGGGGAGTGTTCTGGAGCTCCTGCTTCCAGTGGATGCTTGACGGAGCATGAGGGGGAAGCAGGAAGAAGGAGAGGTGATGCTGTGGTCCAGGCAGGGAACTCTGAGGGATGGAGAGTCGGGAGTCAGTTCAGCAGCCGTGAGGGGGGGTGAGGGGGAGGGGAGGAGGAGGAGGAGGGGGAGGAGCAGGATGGGGTTGGGTGCTGCTGGGGCCTCGCCGGGAACTGCTGCAGGGTTTGCCGCAGGGGAGGAACACGACCTGACTTAGGTGACTTAGGTCTCAAAGGACCACTGTGGCCCGTGTGGAGGGACGAGGGGTGAGGGTGGAAGCAGGGTGTTCATCCAGAGGAGACTAAGACAGCCCGGCAGTCTGTGCGTCTGCTGGTGGCAGCGGAGGAGGGGAGAACAGGTCCGTCTGGCCGTGTCTCAAAGGCAGAGCCACCGGGGTTGCTGATGGATTGGATGTGCGAATGAGAGAGGGATTGTGAGGATGCCATGCTTTGTAGCCTGAGCGACTGCAAGGACCTGGGAGACTGGGGAGGGTTCAGTTAGGGAGTCTGGGGTGTGGGAGGTGCTCACGGGGCTGTCATGGGGACCTGTCCCATGGCCAGAGAAGTCAGGCCTGGAGGGAAATCAGAGTCACACAATATGCACAGCGAGGCGAAAGTCAAGGGGCATCAATGCACCCACTGGCTTTGGAACCGGCGACCTCAGCCCCTGCACCCTCAGTGGGTGGTCTGGGTGGGAGCTGAAGGACAGTGGGTGAGCAAGAGAGCAGCTTGGGTGTGGGTAGAGGGGGTAAAGGTCAACAGCCTGGATTTGTCCCCTCGGGCCGCCATAACCAGATACCACAGCCTGGGGGGCTTAAATAACAGACGTTTATTTCTCACAGTTCTGGAAGCTGCAAGCGTGAGATCAGGGTACGAGCAAGGTTGGGTTCTCTTCCTGGCTTACAGACGGCTGCCTTCTTGCTGTGTCCTTTCATGACAGCTGTCTGCAATCCAGGAAGGGATTCTGTCCTCCCTTCCTTCCTTCCTTCCTTCCTTCCTTTCCCTCCTTTCCTCCCTCCCTTCTCTCTCTCCAAACTCATTGAATTATATACATTAAATATATGTGCAGTTAATATGTGCAGTTTGGGGTATATCAATTATATCTGAAAAGCTGTTAAACAACTGTATTGACATTTTTGTTTGCTTTTCTTCTTCTCCTTTTGCACTGTGGCTTTATAAATTTTTAAAATAATTACCTTATTGAAGTATAATTTATGTACAATAAGCTGAACCCACTTACATAAGATTTGATGAGTTTTGACAGATGTTTTCGCTTGTGAAACTGCCATGTGAAACTGCAGTGTATGAGTGATTCAGTTCTGCTACATTCTTTCCAACTCTTGGTATTGGGTTTTACAATTAAATAAAAATTTTAGCCATTCTCGTGTGTGTGTAGAGGTATCTCGCTGTGATCTTAATTTGCGTTTCCCTGATGTCTAGTGCTATTGAACATCTTCTCACGTGTTCATTCATATATGTTCTCTTATGAAGTTGTGAGCCCTTTCCTGATCCCTTTAGCTGGGTACGTCTCTTTTTTTCCTTAAATTCCCTTGACGGGGTATGAGCGAAAGGGTCTCCCCTGTTTAATTGTTATTACATGCGAGCCTTATCCATCACCAGATTAGAAATTTCTCAGAGGCAGGAACCAGTTCTTTCTCACCTGTGTGTGCCCTGCTCTGCCCTGCACAGCGGGCCTGTAGGGATTCTATGAAATTGTTTTCAGCCCGTGCTAAGACTTCTCCACCTCCCAGAGAAGGACATGACGCTGCTCCGGAAGGGTGGGAAGGGCTGACTCCTCACTCTTCGAAATGAATAGACACATTACCCTGGCGGTCCAGTGGTTAAGACTCCGTGCTTCCACTGCAGGGGGCATGGGTTTGATCCCTGGTGGAGGAACTTAGATCCCGCATGTCGCGTGGCACGGCCAAAACATTAAAAAAAAAAAGAAGATCACTCTCTCTCCACTGAGGTGGGCATGAAAATTAATGAAAGTCATTCTGAACTCCCTACTTTTCTGGAAAGATCTGGGAAGAGAAGAATAATGTATCTGGAAGACGAGTTACATGTAAAGATCTGAAAGGAGATGAAGGAATGGATAAAGAAGATGTGGTACATATATACAATGGACTATTAGCCATGAAAAAGAATGAAATAATGCCATTTGCAGCGACATGGATGGACCTAGAGATTGTCATACTCAGTGAAGTAAGTCAGACAGAGAAAGACAAATATCATATGATATCGCTTATATGTGGAATCTAAAAAAATGGTACAAACGAAACTAGTTACAAAACAGAAGTACACAGAGTCACAGATGTAGAAAAACTTATGGTTACTAAGGAGGAAGGGTGGAGGGATAAACTGGGAGATTGGGATTGACATATACACACTACTATATATAAAATACATAACTAATAAGGACCTACTGTATAGCACAGGGAACACTACTCAATACTCTGTAATGCCCTATATGGGAAAAGAATCTAAAAAAGAGTGGAGGTATGTACATATATAACTGAATCACTTTGCTGTACAGCAGAAACTAACACAACACTGTAAATCAACTGTACTCCAAAAAAAAAAAAAAAAAAGATCTGAAAGGAAATACCTATGGGCTATTTGTTCTTCTTAGTGTCACAAAATCTAAGCATTGATCATGCTAACATGTGAGGGTCCTGTGATGAAGACACTATAGGACCCTCCATACAACTTGATTTTTATGATAAATTTTTCAAAACATTTTTAATGAAGGTGATCTACTTACAATAAAACCACTGTTATCCAACATCATGAGAAAATGCTGCTTTTGCTACAAATGAATTTTCCAGAAAACTGAAGACTACTCCTTTGTGGGCTAAAATCCTTTTTCCAGTTTAACTTTTTGTTTTTATTCAAAAATTTTTTTTCTTTTTTATACAATTTTTAAAGGTTATTTCCATTTACAGTTATTACAAAATATTGGCTATGTTCCCTGTGTTATACAATACGTCCTTGAGCCTCTCTTACACCCAGTAGTTTGTACCTCCCACTCCCCGATCCCTATATTGTCCCCCACCCCACGCTGGTAACCACTAGTTTGTTCTCTGTATCTGTGAGTCTGCTTCTTTTTTTGTTATATTCACTAGTTTGTTGTATTTTTTAGATTCCATATATAAGTGATATCATACAGTATTTGTCTTTCTCTGTCTGACTTATTTCACTAAGCACAATTCCCTCTAGGTCCATCCACATTGTTGCAAATGGCAGAATTTCATTCTTTTTTATGGCTGAGTAGTATTCCATTGCATATATGTACTACATCTTCTTTATCCATTCATCTGTTGATGGACACTTAGGTTGCTTCAATATCTTGGCAATTGTAAATAATGCTATGAACACTGGGGTGCATGTATCTCTTCAAATTAGTGTTTTTGTTTCTTTCAGATATATATCCAGGAGTGGAATTGCTGGGTCATATGGGAGTTCTATTTTTAGTGTTTTAGAAACCTCCATACTGTTTTCCACAGTAGCTGCACCAATTTACATTCCCAGCAACAGCGTACGAGGGTTCCCTTTTCTCCACACCCTCTCCAGCATTTGCTATTTGTGTTCTTTTTGATGATAGGCATTCTGACAGGTGTGAGGTGATATCTCATTGTGGGTTTGATTTGCATTTCCCTGACGATTAGTGATGTTGAGCATCTGTTCATGGGCCTGTTGGCCATCTGCATTTCCTCTTTTGAAAAATATCTATTCAGATCTTCTGCCCATTTTTTAATTGGGTTGTTTGTTTTTTTTCTGATGTTGAGTTATATGAGTTGTTTATATATGTTGGATATTCACCCCTTATCTTCGTATTACTTGCAAATATTTCCTCCCATTCAGTAGGTTGTCTTTTCATTTTGTTGATGTTTCCTTTGCTGTGCGAAAGATTTTAAGTTTAATTAGGTCCCCCAGTTTAATGCTTTAGATAGAAACTGTTCTAAACTAGAAGATACACTTTTTTTTCATCCTTTAAAAAATGTGGTAAAATACACATAGCATCAAATTTACCATTTTAACCATTTTTAAGTGTATGATTCAGTCCCTTCACATTGTTGTGCAACCATCACCACCATCCATCTCCAGAACTTTTTCATCTTCTTAAACTGAAATTCTGTCCCCATTAAGCACTGACTCCTCACCCCCTGTCCCCCTGGCCCTTGGCAACCATCATTCTATTTTCTGTCTCTATGAATGTGACCACTCTAGGAATCTCATGTAAGTGGAGTCATACAATGTTTGTCTTTAGTGGCTGCTTATTTCACCAAGCATAATATCCTCAAGTTTCATCCATGTTGTAGTATGAGTCAAAAAGTTCCCTTCCTTTTAGAAGCCAAATAATATTCCATTGTATGTATAGACCACATTTTGTTTATCCATTCATGTGTTGATGGACACTTGGGTTGTTTCCACCTTTTGGCGATTGTAAATAATGCTGCTATGAACATGGGCATACAAATAACTGAGTCCCTGCTTTCAATTCTTTTGGGTGTATGCCCATAAGTGGCATTACTGGATGGTGTGGTAATTCTGTGTTTAATTTTTTGAGGAACCACCATACTGTTTTCCATAGTGGTTCCACCATTTGACATTCCCATACTCTCTTCCCTTCTTAAACAGAGGGTCCTGGGTAGGATTCCACTTCTGGTCAGCACCCTGGAGTCCTGGTCATGCATCTGCCTTGGGGCCAGGCTGGTTGGATTCTCTGCACGAGGGTCCTGGGCTGCTGTGCAGTAAGATTTTTTTTAAACAGTAGAGCACCTATTTCTTTCATTGTCATTTACAAGTCAAAGAATTTTAACGTTAGAAGGAATCTTAGAAATAAATCTTGTCTAATAACTCCCCCTTCTATTGATTAGGGAACTGAGGTGAGAGCAGCTAAGTGGGCTGCCAGGACACTTGGCGAGTTGCTATGGGATGGGCGTCTTCACCATTCTCCCCGCCCTCTTGGGTCGCTGTCACGAGCTGGGTTTGAGCAGCTTCTCTCCTTACGATATGCTGTGTGAGCTGGTCCCTGCTGCTCCCCCAGCCCCACCCCCCAGCTTCTCCTCCTTCCCTGGGCCCTTGGGTGCTAACCTCTACAGACTTCATCAAACCAGCTCTCTTTCCACTGGGTTTCCACTTTGGTTGGGCCAATGGGAGGTACTGGGAGGAGAGAGAGGTCTGGGTATTTATTCCCCAGCTCCTTCCCTGTTAGCGTTGCCAGATAAAATACAGGATGCCCGGTTAGTTTTGAATTTTAGATAAACAAAAACATTTTTAGTATCAGTATATCCCATGCAATCTTTGGGATGTACTTATACAAAAAGTTATTCATTAATCTGAAATTCAAATTTATCTGGGCATCCTGTATCTTCATTTGCTAAATCTGGCCACCCTATGAGCCCCTTTGGGTTTGCAGAGGGCGAGCCTGGTGGCTTTCCTCTGCCAGAGACCCCAGCTCCTGGGGCACCCCCTTCTCCCTGCCACAGATCCTGGGGTTCCAGTTCCTGCTCCCTTCACTCCTGTTGGGGGTGGCAATGACATCCCACTCTGGCTGGTCCCAGGTACTTTCCTGGCCCTTGCTGGGTTTTCTTAGCCCTGCCCACACCTTCACATAAAATCTCTTCGTTAAATTCTCCTCCATCAGCCAGTGAGGGTTGAGCTCTGACCAACGTTAATAGGTGAGGAGAGCTGTGTAAGCAGCGGCCGTGAGGGGTCATTCAGGGTGCCCCCCACGGCGGAGGTGCAGGTGCCTTCGTTACAGCCACTGCGGGGCCGGGAAGCTTTCCTCTACAGTCATGTCTTTAGCCTCAGTTTCTTCATCCCTAAAATGGTGCACATGTGTGTGCAGTGGTGGGGAGGTGGGCGTGAGATCCTCCCTGCCTCTGCAGTGGGGTTGTTGTGAGGACCAAATGTGTTAATTCATGCGAAAATGCTTTGTAAGATTAGTAAAATGTCAAGAATAGTTATTACGGAGCAGGAAGATATTTCTGTCCATCGTAAGCCCCTCTTCCTAACCTCGGGGACAAAGCCGAATGCCCCCCTCCTCGCGCCTCACTTCCAGAAGACAGTGGTCATCCATAGGTTGAGGCGGACCTGGTCCCCGGAAGGAGAGGGATTGGCAGAGTCTGTTCTGGGGTGGGGGCCTCTGAGATGCCCTTCTCTTGCCTCCCCCTTCTCCCCCTCCAGGAACCTCTCCTTCTCTCCCAACACCTGTTATCAAAACCTGGCCACGAAACACCGTCTTCTTTGCTCCAGCCTCTCCTGGGCCAATGTGCCAGAGCCTGAGGGGGGAATGAAAAGCTTTGGCATCTGATGCAAATGGCAGAGCCCCGGCCACCCCATGGGCTGTCTCAGGAGGCGCTCAGCAAGGCCTGGGTGACCGTTTAGTGATGAACGATTCATCGCACATGGGGAGGGTGGGCTCTGTGACCCCCTGAGTCCCATCCAACCTGTGGCTCCCGGCACTGTTTGGGGCAGAAACCCTTCTGCTTCTCATAACCTGAGTGCTTGCCCCTGCCGCCCCGTCCCCGCCCCCCACCCCAGGCTTCTGCACAGCTGCACCCCAGCACTCCTGTACTTGCACGTGCTTGCAGTTGGGTAATTTGGGAAGCACCACCCTCACACCTGTGCTCCTGCTGTCGGCCGCTGTTCTCCCGTAAGATGAGGCGTGAGTCTCACTCCAAAGTCCAAGTGCGGAGGAGAAAGGGGACGAGCTTCCAGGCCTGGAGCGCGGCTCGGGTGTTTGCACATCACTCCTGCCCTTCCACCAAGCTCAGGCCCTGAAGCCCCCCTCTAGGGAGCTGTGCCAGGGTGGCTGCGCGCCCGAGGATGAGAGCCCCGTGGAGGGAGGAGAGTGCGGCTCCCCTTCCCTGGGGGAGCCCTGAGGGCTGCCCGCACTCCGGGAGACTCGCCCGCCGGCCTCCTGCCCGATGAGGCACCTTAGGAGAGCCTCTCGGGCCGACCCCTAGGCCAGACCCCCGGTCACGGAAGGGAGACAGAGCTGGTTTGGTCAGTGTCACTGTGCCACGCGGGGCTGTGCACATGGCCCCATACGCTCGTTGGCGGGGCTCGTGAGCATCTGCTCTGCCACCCCAGTTCTGGTTTGGGGGACACACACTGAACCAGACCTGCCCCTGCCCTGGAGGCGTGGCCAAGCCGGGGAGACGGACTTACAAACAGACAATTACGATGGGGCCAGAGACAAGCACAGGGGCCGTAGATTAGGAAGCTCGACGGAAGAGAGGTGCCTGAGCTGAGTCTGGAGGTGCATGTAGGAGCTGGCGGGGGGAGAAAGTTCCTGCTCACTCAGCCTTTTCCAATGATCTGTCTTGCTCTGTGTCTTAAAACCCATGAAAATGATGAAATGCCTGCATCCCACCTCTTCTAACTCTGCCCATAGCCTCCACGATACGGAGGACAAGTTAGCTGGTCACTGGCACCTGAGATCCTGCACAGATGTTCAGCGGTGTCCCTCAGGGTGAATGATGACATTTAGCCATATTCAGGGCATGAGGATGGGGGGCCTGTTGCGTCTTGTCCACAAGCAAGGAGAGATAACTACTGCCAGTAGCATTCAGATATCTCCCCTCTGCTGTGGCACTGCTGTCTGAGAATGCTGAGAGAGCACAGCTATGGAAAGAGCTGGATTGGCCTGGAGAACAGTGACCCAGACAGCAGAGTCCTAAGCATGTAAACGGGCCCTGCGGGTTATGGGAGAATGAGGCCCCTTGGCATCGAGCAGGGCCGCGGCCCTCACCAGGCAGGGCCGTGGAGGGGCTTGAGTGCTCACTGGAAGATTCTGTTCTTAAAGACCGTGCTTTGCCTAAAGGCATGAACGAGGACTTAGAATTTTCCGAGCTGGATAATCTTGGTTCTAAAACAAGAAGTGAACGTTCTAGTATTAGAACATATGCATCGAGTGTGTGTGTGTGTGTGTGTGTGTTTGTGTGTGTGTATAAAGGCACTAAAGAGCTTGGGGCAGAGTAGATGGACATTTTCTTTGGATGAAATAATGAAGGCTCATTGATGATTCTTCAGGGAGACTATTATTCATGGGTCGTTGTGAATAAATGTTCACAGGTTTCCTTTCAGAGTTTGGATTCAGTCATTCTGAGAAAATCCTTTTGTCATCTCACAAAGCCTAGGATTAAAGACTCCATCCACATATTATTTTCTACATATGGCTGGACAGGATTATCGTGCCGAAAGGGGGTAGGCCAAGTAAACAACACTTTCTCTAGAATGCTGCTTTGATGGGGGATATATGTGTCCAGGCTGCTGGTGTTGGTCCATGGGGCCTTGGACTGCTGGTTTTGCTCTGATCTCTGGTACTTAGGAGAGAAAACAGATGGGTTTTCAAATCCATCTCCTGCTCCCATTCTCACTACTAAACTTCAAATAATCTTAATCCCTATAATTGGATTAAGGCAACCTGGGATTTCTAGAGGCCCTTGGTGCCTACCAGAAGCAAAAGTAAATCCTCTGTGGAGGAATATATCATTTTAGCCCTCAAATTATTTCTATAATTTTTTCATATAGAATGATTGAGTCTGACACTCAATCAAAAATAACAGAGCATCAAGGAAATAAGACCATATGAGCAAAACCCAGGAGAAACAATAAACAGTAAAAGCAGATTCACAAAGGTTCCGGCTAATGGAAAGAACAGACATAAACTTTAAAAATAACCATGTTTTTAATATGTTTGAAGACTTAAGAAAAATGAGTGTTATGGCAGATCACTAGAAACTATAAAAAAGAACCAAACTGAAATTCTGTTCCTGACAATAGACCAAATTCTATATTGTTTATACAATAACCAAAATTAAAAATAAAAGGGTTTAACAGCAGAATGGACATTGCTAAAGAGAGAGTTGGTGAATTGAAAAATGTCACAAGAAAATATCCAGAATAAAGGATGGAGAGTGGGATATACATAACAAAAAGATATTCTACAGCAGGAAGAAAACCATATCCAGGCGTATCATAAGAAAAATTCAGAATACCAAGGATTTCTCAAAGAGAAGTAACAACAACTGACTTCTCAACAGAAACAATGAAAACCAGAAGACAATAGGATTTATTTCTAAGGTGCTAAAAGAAAATAAATGCTAGTCTAAAATTTAATATCATTGAAAATATCCTTCAAGAATGATGGTGAAATAAAGACATTTTCAGACATACAAAAACTGAGATTATCTGTCAGCAGTGAATATTAATGAAAATACTAAAAGTATTATTCAAGCAGAGAGAAGGTCAGAGATGTAGAAAGGAATGAAAACAGAAAATTTGTAGATAAATCTAATGCAATAAAAATATCATAGTATTTGGGATTGGGAGAATGGAATTGAAGTGTTCTGACACCCTTGTATTGCCTGGGAAGTGGCAAACATACCAGTTTATGCTAGGCTTCAATACATCAAGAATGTATGAAGTAATCTCTAGAGTAATCACTAAAAGAATAGGAAAAATGGTATCAGTAACAAGCTAATTGGGGAAGTTGGGATAATAAAATATTCAATTAATAGAAAAGAAGGCAAGAAAGGAGAGAAAAAGGATATAAAAGGATGGTAAAATTAGAGAAAATGGTAAGATGGTAGATTTAAATCTAAATATATCAGTAAATATGCTAAATGTAAATGGACTAGATGTTCCAATTAAAAGCAAAAACTGTCAACCTGAATAAGAAAATAAAACCCAACTATATGTTGCTTTCAAGAGTCATATGTAAAAGAGCAGAATATGCAAAGTTTGAAAGTAAAAGGATGGAAAAAGGTGTACCAGTAAACTCTAACCCAAAGAAAACTGGTATAAGTATATTAATATCAGACAAAAAAAGACATTAAGGGCTTCCCTGGTGGCGCAGTGGTTGAGAATCTGCCTGCCAATGCAGGGGACACGGGTTCGAGCCCTGGTCTGGGAAGATCCCACATGCCGCGGAGTGACTGGGCCTGTGAGCCACAATTGCTGAGCCTGCGCGTCTGGAGCCTGTGCTCCACAACAAGAGAGGCCGCGATAGTGAGAGGCCCGCGCACCGCGATGAGGAGTGGCCCCCACTTGCCGCAACTAGAGAAAGCCCTCGCACAGAAACGAAGACCCAACACAGCCATAAATAAATTTATTAAAAAAAAAAAAAAAAGACATTAAGGCAAGCTGCATTACCATAAACAAAGAGGGACACTTCATAATGATAAAAAGATTTAACTTACCAAGAAGATACAACAAATCTACATTTGTATGCATCTAATAAAATGGTCTCAAAATATATAAAGCAAAAATCAACAGAAATACAAAGAGAAATAAACAAATTCATAATCAAAGCAAAAATATTTTAACACATTTCTCTAAGTAACTGACAGAACAAACAGACCCAAAAATCAGTAAGTGTACAGTAAATTGAACAACATGATTGTGTTAGGGTTCTACAGAGAAACAGAACCAATAGGATCTCTCTCTCTCTCTGAGAAAGATTTATTTTAATGAATTGGCTAATGTGGTTATGGAGGCTGACAAGTCCAAATTTTGAAGGATAGGTTTTCAGGATGGAGACTCAGGGAGGGGCCGGTGTTGCAGTTTAAGTTTGAAATCCATCTGCTGGCAGAATTCCCTCTTGTTCAGGGAGGTCAGTCTTTTGTTCTATTCAAGCCTTCAACTGATTGGATGAGGCCCACTACACTATGGAGAGCAGTCTGCTTTACTCAAAGTCCACTGATTTAAATGTTAATCTCACCCCAAAACACCCTCACATATAGGATAATATTTGACCAAATATCTAGGCACTGTGGCTCATCCAAGTTGACACATTAACATTACAGTGATTAAAAAACTTGATTTAATTGATATATATCAAATTCTGTACCAAATAATTACAGAATACACATTTTTTTCAAGCACACATAGGAACACTTCTAAAAGTAGACAACGTGCTGGTCCATAAAATAAGTCTCAACAAATGTCTAAGGATTGAATTCATACAGAATGTGTTCTTTGATAATGACACAATTCAGAAGGAAGTCAATAACATAAAGATAACTAAAATATCTCTACTTATTTTGAAATTAAGATCTACATTTCTAAATGACCCATGAGCCAAAGAAGAAAGAGTGATGGAAATGTGAATTTGAATGGAGTGATATTGAAATGATATTTTGACCTGAATATTTTGAATTGAATTATACTGAAGACAATATTATCAAATTTGTGGGATGCAGCTAAAGCTATGCTCCGAGGGAAATTTATAACCTCAAATGCATATCTTAGAAAAGAAGAAAGGCTGAAAAGCAATGAGATAAGCTATGTTATCAAGAAATTAGAGAAAAAAAAAAAGAACAAATTAATCTGCCCTCCCCCCATTGAAGGAAGGGAAAAATAAAGATGAGAGTAGAAAGTAACAAAATAGAAAATAGACACATATTAGTGATGGCCAACGAAGCCAAAGGTGCACCTTGGAAAAGACCAATGATGTTGATGAACCCCTGGTGATACTGAAAAGGGAAAAAGTAGAAAGGGCACAAATCCCTAATGTCAGGGATGAAAACAGGATCATAGAGGATATTATGAACAAAATGCCAATAAATTAGGAAAAAATAGAAAAATTCCTAGAAATATACAACTTATCAAAATTGACAGGAGAAGAAATAGAAAACATGAATAATCCTTTAAACAATTTGTAATTAAAGTCCTCTCGATAAAGAAACTATTATGCCCAGAGAGCCTTCGTAACCAAAAGAAGAAATAAAGCCGGTATTTCACCAATGTCTTTCTGAGTGCGTCACACCCTGTTTGAACCATTCATTAGTGATTAGAATCAAATACATGTTCCTTAGCTTGGTGTACAAAGCTTCCGATTTGACTCCTGTTTACTTCTTATCTCATCCCCATCCCTCCTGTATAAGCCATTTCCCCCCTTCCCCCAGCCTAGCAAAACAATTTGCACCTCCCTGAACTCACCATGCTGTTTCTTGCCTCTGGGACTTTATAGTCACTATTTAACACATTTATGAGACCTAATCTGTGCTAGGCACTGTGCTAGGCTTTCAGGATCCCAGGAGGCCCTCCTGGAAGAAGCTGTGGCTCTCATTGCCTGGGGCACTTTACCCCCTTCTTTACCCAGCTCCTGCCTCCTCTTCCCTCTGCTCAAGTTCCATTGTTGTCCTCAGACTCTGTGTGGTGGCCAAGCGTTGCAGGTCTGCCTCTCCAGCTCTGTGTTACCCACATGTCAGCAATGTCTGAGTACCTTCAATGCCTGATACACAGTAGGCGTTTACTTGTTGACTGAATGAGAAGGAAGCAAGCATACAGTATTAGTGCTTGCAGGGATCCAATGGGTCCTCTAGACCAGCTCTCCTGCTGTCTGGGAAAGGAAACAGTTCCAGAGTTAGGGACTGGTCCAAGGTCACCAGTGAGTTAGAGGCAAAGGCAGAGGCAGGACAGAACCAGTGCTGCCCTGTCTACACAGCATTGTCTCTAGATCTGTTTGTTGGTGTGGTTTTCCTTGCCACGAGCTTGCTTTTTGCTGACTCAGACTTTGTGCCTGGCCCAGACTCTACCTCTCGGCCTCTACACCCAGTGAACAAGTCCCATCAGAAAGTGTAAAGTGATGTCCTCAGGAGCAAATCCCCAGAGACACTTCCCTGCCCGAGCTCTGGGAGTCCACCGCCTGCGTGTGAGGGTACTGGTGTGCATGTGTGTGTGTGTGTGTGTGTTTGTGTGTGTGTGTGTTCAAGGAAACCAGATCACTCAACAGTCCCGCAAAATCATTGGCAGCAAGTAAGATCCAGTTTTAGGACAAATTAAGATGAAATAATCCATCTGCAATGGCTAGCAGAATCAAGAGGTGTTTTTGTTTGGATTAAGGTGATTTTAATTAGCAGCCATAGATTTCACTGGAACTGGACTTTAGTTTTATTGATTAGGACCCAAGTTTTGCAGGGCAGTGCATTTTGATGCAAACTAAAAAAAAAAAAAAAAAAATCGGTGCATAAATATTACTGAAAGTGAATTTCACATATTTCTTCAATGGAAGGGTGTGTGTGTGTGTGCATATGCTTGACCACTGGAACCAAAGAGGTTACTATATGCATAGAAAGAATCAGTAGGAAAATCACTTACTTACTTGGGCACTCTTTCCACTTTTGTTGTTGTTTTTCTTTTGTTTCCACTTTTGTTGTGAGTGATAAGCTTTTGTTAACTTGCTTGCGAAGTCAAACCTACGAAAACCCAATGGGGCAGAAGTCCCTAAGAGAGCTGCCCATTCCGGAAATGCAAACACTTCTCAGGGAGAGGAGAGTGCAAACAAATTATTCAAGTTGACAGATGAAATATAAACAAAATTCTGACCATCAGACTTGCTAATTGGTCCTCTCTGCTTGCCTTTAGCCTTAATGTGTTGAGGGGGGAGGGCAGGAGAGGTTTTGTCCTCTGTAAGTAAATTTTGGCCGAAACAGGTCAGAAAGATTTGTGCAGCTGGACTGAACCCTCCATACCTGCGCGGTCCTGCGGAAATGTAACATGAGCCCTGTGGGACATCTAAAACTCTGAGAGCCACATCAAGAAAGGAACAATCAGGTTAAAATAATGTTAACCTTTATCTTATTTTTTTTTTTTTTTGGCTGCCCCACGCGGCATGCGGGATCTTAGCTCCCCAACCAGGGATCACATCCTTGCCCTCTGCAGTGGAAGCGCGGAGTCTTAACCATTGGACCACCGGGGAAGTCCCAATCTTTATCTTATTTAACCCAGTACATCCAAAATATCATCCATTCAATGTGTAATCCACATAGAAATTATAAATGAGGTATTTTACATGCTTTTTGTCATACTTGCTGAGTCCTGCAATGCAGCAGTGACAGGTGACAAAGACACCTTGGAACTAGCTGTTCCTAGGTGGGAAGAGGGAATACAGAAGTGCAGGTCCACTCACTGACATGGAAGTCCATCCCCAGCTCAGACTCTGCACACACCTGTCCCCAGGGAGCCAGCATAACAAGCCTCGTGGGTGGCTCGGAGGTGCGGCTGGGCGATCGGGCAGTGCTGCAGGCTCCGCTCGGACCTGGGGACCTATGTCCCTGAATTCCTGTCTTGTTCACTTAACCAGTATTTGTTGACCACCGTCAATGCAAAACACTTCGCGAGCCGCATTCAGTGTATCAGTGTTCCTCTGTACTGTCTCCTTTCCTTATTAGATGCTCAGAGCCTCCAGCTTGTCTCTTCCCCTCTCCTGTCCGTGCTAAGAGAGTCCCAGTATGTGGCTTTTTTTTTGGTATTTTTTTCATTGAAGTATAGTTGATTTACAATGTTGTGTTAATTTCTGCTGTACAGCAAAGTGATTCAGTTACACATATCTATACATTCTTTTTAAAATATTCTTTTCCATTATGGTTTATCACAGGATATTTGAATATAGCTCCCTGTGCTATACACTAGGACCTTGTTGTCCATCCATTCTATATATAATAGTTTGCATCTGCTAATCCCAAACTCCCACTCCAGCCCTCCCCCAACCCCCGCCCCCTTGGCAACCACAAGTCTGTTCTCTATGCCTGTGAGTCTGTTTCTATTTCGTAGATAGGTTCATTTGTGTTGTATTTTAGATTCCACATGGAAGTGACATCATATGGTATTTGTCTTTCTCTTTCTGACTTACTTCACTTAGTATGATAATCTCTAGTTGCAGCCATGTTGCTGCAAATGGCATTATTTCATTCTTTTTCATGGCTGAGTAGTACCCCATTGTATATATGTATCACATCTTCTTTATCCATTCATCTGTTGATGCACATTTAAGTTGTTTGCATGTCTTGGCTGTTGTGAATAGTGCTCCTATGAACATAGGGGCGCATGTATCTTTTTGAATTATAGTTTTGTCTGGATATATGCCCAGGAGTGGGATTTCTGGATCATATGGTAATTCTATTTTTAGTTTTCTGAGGAACCTCCTTACTGTTTTCTATAGTGGCTGCACCAACTTACATTCCCACCAACAGTGTAGGAGGGTTCCCTTTTCTCCAGCATTTTTTACTTGTAGCCTTTTTAATGATGGCTGTTCTGATCGGCGTGAGGTGGTACCTCATCTGTACGCAGCTTTGAAACAAACTCTCCTGACTGCTGGAGAGAGATCTCAGCCAGATGAGGAGAAAGGGGGCCCTCTTTTACAGCTGCAGCAAAGCAGATATTATTCTGCATCATAAACCGTCTGTGCAAATATTTCCAAGAGAGGAATCTTCAGAGGTTGTCTCTGTATCCTGGGAAAGTTACCTTCGGCCTCTAAAAAGTTCAAGTCCAGTTGGTTATCTTACTCAAGAAGTTGCGACCTTGGGTAACACTGCACACATTCAAACCTTTGTTTCCTGAATCGTGTGAGGATTTGGCTGGTTTGTCGGCCCCTCCTTCAGTCCATCTGCTTGAGTGGACTTCCTCAATTTTGAATCCTCTTTAAGGCAGAAGGGCATTTCCCTCTTCTCCTCCACGGAAGGGGCTTGAAGAAAGAAAGAGAAACAGAGACAAGGTTCTGGAGCAGAGCTCTCAACCTGGGGCCATTCTGCCCCCCAGGGCACATGTACAGTGTCTGGACACATCTTTGGTTGTCACAACTGGGCAGAGGGTGCTACGGGCACATAGTGGGTGGACACCAGGGATACTGCTCCACGACCTACAGGGCACTGGACGGTCCCCCACAGAGAACAGTCGATGTCAACAGTGCCGGAGGGGAGAAGCCTGCGCTGGGGGCCGAAAGTCTGGGTTGGATCGCGGCTCCGCCTCTCGCTAGATTTGGAACGGTGGGCAATTCACCTACCCTCTCTGTGCCTTATCATCTTCATTTGTAAAGTGGGGATAATGATAGTATCCTCCTCACTGAGTTCATCTGAGGATTTTTTTTATTGAAGTAGAGTTGATTTACAATGTTGTGTTAATTTCTGCTGTACAGCAAAGTGATACATATCTATACATTCTTTTTTAATACAGTCTTTTTCATTATGGTTTATCATAGGATATTGAATATAGTTCTGTGTGCTATACAGTAGGACCTTGTTGTTTATCCATTCTATGTGTAATAGTTTGCATCTCCTAATCCCAAACTCCCAATTCTTCCCTCCGCCACCCACCTCCCCCTTGGCAACCACAAGTCTGTTCTCTATGTCTGTGAGTCTGTTTCTGTTTCGTAGATAAGTTCAATTTATGTCATATTTTAGATTCCACATGTAAGTGATAGCATATGGCATTTGTCTTTCTCTGTCTGACTTACTTCACTTAGTATGATAATCTCTAGATCCATCCATGTTGCTGCAAATGGCATTATTTGGTTCTTTTTTTAATAGCTGAGTAGTATTCCATCTGAGGATTAAAGTGAGTAAATATATATAAAGTGCTAGAGCATGCCTGGTGCCTAATAAGTGCTTTTAAATACCAATTAATATGTCTCAGCCAAATTAACAGCATCTCCTTAGAGACAGACTCTGCTCTAGGTGGAGAGGGGGCCACACAACATCAAACCGAACCGACTCCCAGGGCCTGAGGGCCGCGGCGGGGGCCACTTGAGACAGCTGGTATCGGCCCCTCATCCTCATCCTCCTCCCTGGAGGGGGCTCTTTCCGGAGCTCTTGTCTTCCCAAACTACTCCACAGCCACCCAGGCGCCCTGGCCTGAAGGTTCCCAACATCCCTCCCTTACCTGCTCCCTGGCCAGTCTGTCCCCAGCTCTGTGACAACGTGGTGTCCTTCACCTCTCCCCATCCTTCCCTCTTACTTTTAGAGTCTTAGTGTAAGGACCCCACCGTCTGTAAGGACCCCAGCATCTGTAAGGACCCCAACATCTGTAAGGATCCCAACATCTGTAAGGCCCCCATCAGCTGTAAGGTCCCCATCATGTGTAAGGACCTCATCAAGTCTTCCCTAGACTAGTTCAACAGCCTCCTGGCTTGTCTGACCACCCAACCCTCTGCCAATCCATGTTCTGGAAGGAATTTTCTTAACTGCGAATTCTCTTTATCTACAGGAAAAACAACTCCACACTCATCTGCAAGGCACAGGCAACCCTCCAGTGTGGCCCCTCTGCCTTTCCTGCCCTGGCCATGGCCAGACCTGGCTGCTCTCAGGGAGGGAGGACCAAGGCACGAGGGTGTTCTCAGGGGAGCTGAGTGCCTCAGTCAGCTCTGGCTAACAAACGACCCCAAAACTCAGGGGCCCAAAACAGCCATTCCTTTTTCCTACAGCTCAGCTGGGTGGTTCTTCCATTCTTGGAATCTTCTCATGCGTCGGCGGCGTGCAGCCCCAGGGTGAGCAGGCAGCTTTGCTGACTGTGTCTGTCTCTCTCCCACCTCTCAGGCCTAGACTGGTCTACTGGGCCAACGGGTTCCACGTGCCCTCCCGTCCCCAGCGGGCTGGCCCAGGCTTCCTCCCGGAAGTGTCAAGGTTCTACCACTTTCTCCCTGTCTGATTCTTTGCAAAGCTACCATTAAGAATTATAGAGGCAAATACCGTGGGGCCCGTGAGTCAACTCTTAGAACAAAAGATGATCATCCTTTCTGGGAAGACGTGTTTGCAGCCACTGCTTGCTCCTGACTGAGTCACTGGTGCCTTTATCGGGAGGCGGGAGAGCATGGCTTACAGTGCCCGGGAGCTGGGCGTGCGCTTCTGCGTCTTAACCTTCACCATTCACAGCCCTGGGCTCACCCCACCCCTTTGATGTGCTGGTGGGCTGGGAAGGGAGGTCGGAGCCAACGTGACTCAGAATTTTTAAATTCTCTATGTGGCAATTACAGGGAATAAAGAGCAAGGCATAATTTCAAAACTTTTTTAAAGCGTTGCTCTGGGTATCTCTATTTTCTTAGCTCATTTTAAGAGCTGTAACTAGGTGCCAGGCAGGGCTGGGCTCTTTATAAACATGATTTTATTCACTCCTATACAATTTCATGAGATGGACATTATTATTCATTCTGGGGCTCAGAGAGGTTATGAGACTTGCCCAAAATCACACAGCAAGAACGAGGTGAGCTGGGATTGGAACTCATGTCCAACCCCAAAGCCAGGTCCTTTGACCTCCATACAATTCCCCCACTGAATGCACTTTTGTCTCACACCGCGAGCTGGAAAGTATCCGTCTATTTGCTCAGAATAGAGCAAGTCAGTGAGTCGGTTAATAGGACTGGGCGCCGACCACGGGACCGGCCCGGTTCCAGGCACTGGACAGAAGGCTCTCGGGACAGGACGTGCCCGCCAGAAGCCGACGTTCAGCTTGGGGAAAGGAAATAAATACTTGGACAAACAAGATAAATGCAGACACAGATCTATGCCGTAAAGAAAAGGAAAGTAAGTCTTGGGACAGAGCACTCCTGGGGTGGGTCAGTGGCCTGGGGAGGCCTCTCGGAGGATCGATGTGTGAGCGGAGGGCTGAGTAATGACCTTGAGGCAGCCAGTCAACTGGAGCAGGGATCCCCAACCCCCAGGCCATTGACCAGTACCGGTCTGCAGGGCCACACAGCAGGAGGTGAGCGATGGGCGAGCGAGCAAAGCTTCATCTGCCGCTCCCCATGGCTCCCCATGGCTCCCCATGGCTCCCCATCGCTCCCCGTCATTCCCCATCGCTCCCCATGGCTCCCCATTGCTCCCCTTCGCTCCCCATCTCTCCCCATGGCTCCCCATGGCTCCCCGTCATTCCCCATCGCTCCCCATGGCTCCCCATGGCTCCCTGTTGCTCCCCATCGCTCCCCATGGCTCCCCATCGCTCATGTTACCCCCTGAACCATCCCCCCCATCCCGCCCCATGGAAAAATTGTCTGCCAAAACCAGTCCCTGGTGCCAAAATGGTTGGGGACCGTTGAGCTGGAGGACAGTGCTCCCAGCAGAAGATCGTGCGCAAAGCAGGCCCAGGCCCCTCTCCGTTTCCCTCCTACCTCCCAGCTGTTCCTCTTGGTCTTGTTTGCCAGCTCTCAGGCCTGCTCTGTCCCTGCTTTTCCCATCATTGTAAATGACACCACCGTCCATCCAGAAGCACAAGCCAACACCTGTGGACCACCCTTGATTCCTCTTTTCCCCTCATCCCTGAAATAGAATCCACTGTGTCCTGTAGGTTCTGCCTCCACCTGATTCCTGACTCTGTCCTCTTCTCGCCAGCTCCCTGCCAGGTTCTTTGTCCAAACTACCACCATCCCTTGCCTGGGCCCCCAAGCCTGGGTCCCAAGGCCCACAAGCCTGGGTTGTGCCCTCCAAGGTCCTCTTCGAAGCATTAAGGTGATCGTATTACCCCTGCTTGACACCGTCCTGTTCCTCCCTGCAACTTAGAAGAAAGTCCAAACTCCTACCCGTGCCCACGAAGCCTCAGTCCCTGCTCCTGGTGGGCTCTCGGAGCTCACCCCACGTCACCATTATCCTCGACACCATGCTTCCGCGTCTCTGTCCTCTGTCTGTCCCTCAAACAGGCCACGCTGTCCCCTCCTCCCTGTCCTTTGCACTTGCTGAGCCCTCCCCCCAGCATGCCGTTCCTCCAGGTCCTCCCTCTGGGCCTCAGCTCTTGTCTTGAATGCTGCTCCCCAGAGGGGCTTCCTTGGCTCCCAAGCTAAACTCTCCCCCTCAGCAGGTGCATTCCCTCTCTCTCTCTCTAACTCTCACCTGTTTGATTCTCTTCCTGTCACCAGCTGATGTCTGTTGGTTTGTTGTCAGGGCCCCCAGCTGCCCATTAAACTCTAAGCCCCACAAGGGCAGGACCCCAGAAGGCACTGTTCCCTGACACATCCCTGGCATTTACGGGCACTAACAATTATTTGTTAAAAGAAAAAGTGATCAACCTCAGTTTTCTCACCTGTAGAATTAGGAGTGTGTCTTATAAAATGCCGTCCAAACATGAGTTGATATGATTAAATACCCTGCCATATGTGAGATCATTCAATACTAAAAGAGAGGTACAGGTGGTCGTGTGGTCCAGTGGTTAAGATTCTGAGCCCAGCGAGGATGTGGAGAAAAGGAAACCCTTGTGTGCTGTTGGTGAGAATATAAATTGGTGCAGCCACGGTGGAAAACAGCTTGAGAGTCCTCAAAAAATTAAAAACAGAACTACCATACAACCCAGCAATTCCACTTCTGGGTATTTTTCCAAAGAAAACAAAAACACTAATTCAAAAAGATGTATGCACCCCCATGTTCATTATAGTATTATATACAACAGCCAAGATATGGAAGCAACCTAAGTGTCTATCGATAGATGAATAGATAAAGAAAATGTGGATTTAACCAAGATGGCGGAGTAGAAGGACGTGCTCTCACTCCCTCTTGCGAGAGCACCAGAATCACAACTGGCTGCTGGACAATCATTGACAGGAAGACCCTGGACTTCACCAAGGAGGATACCCCACGTCCAAGGACAGAGGAGAAGCCACAGTGAGACGGTAGGAGGGGCGCAATCAGAGTAAAATCAAATCCCATAACTGCTGGGTGGGTGACTCACAGACTGGAGAACACTTATACCACAGAAGTCCACCCACTGGAGTGAAGGTTTTGAGCCCCACGTCAGGCTTCCCAACCTGGGGGTCCGGCAACGGGAGGAGGAATTCCTAGAGAATCAGACTTTGAAGTCTAGTGGGAATTGATTGCAGGACTGTGACAGGACTGGGGGAAACAGAGACCCCACTCTTGGAGGGCACACACAAAGTAATGTGTGCATCGGGACCCAGGGGAAGGAGCAGTGACCCTGGGGGAGACTGAACCAGACGTACCTGCTGGTGTTGGGGGGTGTCCTGCAGAGGCAAGTGGTGGCTCTGTTTCACCGTGGGGATAAGGACACTGGCAGCAGAGGTCCTGGGAAGTTCTCCTTGGCGTGAGCCCTCCCAGAGTCTGCCATTAACCCCACCAAAGAGCACGGGTAGGCTCCAGTGTCAGGTTGCCTCAGGCAAAACAACACAACAGGGAGGGAACCCAGCCCCACCCATCAACAGTCCAGTGGATTAAGGTTTTACTGAGCTCTGACCGCCACAGCAACAGTCAGCTCTACCCACCACCAGAGCCTCCCATCAAGCCTCTTAGATAGCCTCAACCACCAGAGGGCAGACAACAGAAGCAAGAAAAACTACAATCCTGCAGCCTGTGGACCAAAAACCACAGTTACAGAAAGACAGAGAAGATGAAAAGGCAGAGGGCTGTGTACCAGATGAAGGAACAAGAAAAAACCCCAGAAAAACAACTAAATGAAGTGGAGATAGGCAACCTTCCAGAAAAAGAATTCAGAATAATGATAATGAAGATGATCCAGGACCTCGGAATAAGAATGGAGGCAAAGATTGAGAAGATGCAAGAAATGATTAACAAAGACCTAGAAGAATTAAAGAACAAACAAACAGAGATGACCAATACAATAACTGAAATGAAAACTACACTAGAAGGAATCAATAGCAGAATAACTGAGGCAGAAGAACGGATAAGTGACCTGGAAGACAGAATGGTGGAATTCACTGCTGTGGAAGAGACTAAAGAAAAAAGAATGAAAAGAAATGAAGACAGCCTAAGAGACCTCTGGGACAACATTAAACGCAACAACATTCGCATTATAGGGGTCCCAGAAGGAGAAGAGAGAGAGAAAGGACCAGAGAAAATATTTGAAGAGATTATAGTCGAAAACTTCCCTAACATGGGAAAGGAAATAGCCACCCAAGTCCAGGAAGCACAGAGAGTCCCATACAGAATAAACCCAAGGAGAAACACGCCGAGACACATAGTAATCAAAGTGGCAAAAATTAAAGACAAAGAAAAATTACTGAAAGCAGCAAGGGAAAAACGACAAATAACATACAAGGGAACTCCCATAAGGTTAACAGCTGATTTCTCAGCAGAAACTCTGCAAGCCAGAAGGGAGTGGCATGATATACTTAAAGTGATGAAAGGGAAGAACCTACAACCAAGATTACTCTACCCAGCAAGGATCTCATTTAGATTTGATGGAGAAATCAAAACCTTTACAGACAAGCAAAAGCTAAGAGAATTCAGCACCACCAAACCAGCGCTACAACAAATGCTAAAGGAACTTCTCTAAGTGGGAAACACAAGAGAAGAAAAGGACCTACAAAAACAAACCCAAAACAATTAAGAAAATGGTCATAGGAACATACATATCGATAATTACCTTAAACGTGAATGGATTAAATGCCCCAACCAAAAGACATAGACTGGCTGAATGGATACAAAAACAAGACCCATATATATGCTGTCTACAAGAGACCCACTTCAGACCTAGGGACACATACAGACTGAAAGTGAGGGGATGGAAAAAGATATTCCATGCAAATGGAAATCAAAAGAAAGCTGGAGTAGCTATACTCATATCAGATAAAATAGACTTTAAAATAAAGAATGTTACAAGAGACAAGGAAGGACACTACATAATGATCCAGGGATCAATCCAAGAAGAAGATATAACAATTATAAATATATATGCACCCAACATAGGAGCACCTCAATACATAAGGCAACTGCTAACAGCTATAAAAGAGGAAATCGACAGTAACACAATCATAGTGGGGGACTTTAACACCTCACTTACACCAATGGACAGATCATCCAAAATGAAAATAAATAAGGAAACAGAAGCTTTAAATGACACAATAGACCAGATAGATTTAATTGATATATATAGGACATTCCATCCAAAAACGGCAGATTACACGTTCTTCTCAAGTGCGCATGGAACATTCTCCAGGATAGATCACATCTTGGGTCACAAATCAAGCCTCAGTAAATTTAAGAAAATTGAAATCATATCAAGCATCTTTTCTGACCACAACGCTATGAGATTAGAAATGAATTACAGGGAAAAAAACGTAAAAAAGACAAACACATGGAGGCTAAACAATACATTACTAAATAACCAAGAGATCACTGAAGAAATCAAACAGGAAATAAAAAAATACCTAGAGACAAATGACAATGAAAACACGACGACCCAAAACCTATGGGATGCAGCAAAAGCGGTTCTAAGAGGGAAGTTTATAGCTATACAAGCCTACCTAAAGAAACAAGAAAAATCTCAAGTAAACAATCTAACCTTACACCTAAAGAAACTAGAGAAAGAAGAACAAACAAAACCCAAAGTTAGCAGAAGGAAAGAAATCATAAAGATCAGAGCAGAAATAAATGAAATAGAAACAAAGAAAACAATAGCAAAGATCAATAAAACTAAAAGTTGGTTCTTTGAGAAGATAAACAAAATTGATAAGCCATTAGCCAGACTCATCAAGAAAAAGAGGGAGAGGACTCAAATCAATAAAATCAGAAATGAAAAAGGAGAAGTTACAACAGACACCGCAGAAATACAAAACATCCTAAGAGACTACTACAAGCAACTTTATGCCAATAAAATGGACAACCTGGAAGAAATGGACAAATTCTTAGAAAGGTATAACCTTCCAAGACTGAATCAGAAAGAAACAGAAAATATGAACAGACCAATCACAAGTAATGAAATTGAAACTGTGATTAAAAATCTTCCAACAAACAAAAGTCCAGGACCAGATGGCTTCACAGGTGAATTCTATCAAACATTTAGAGAAGAGCTAACACCCATCCTTCTCAAACTCTTCCAAAAAATTGCAGAGGAAGGAACTCTCCCAAACTCATTCTATGAGGCCACCATCACCCTGATACCAAAACCAGACAAAGACACTACAAAAAAAGAAAATTACAGACCAATATCACTGATGAATATAGATGCAAAAATCCTCAACAAAATACTAGCAAACAGAATCCAACAACACATTAAAAGGATCATACACCACGATCAAGTGGGATTTATCCCAGGGATGCAAGGATTCTTCAATATACGCAAATCAATCAATGTGATACACCATATTAACAAATTGAAGAATAAAAACCATATGATCATCTCAATAGATGCAGAAAAAGCTTTTGACAAAATTCAACACCCATTTCTGATAAAAACTCTCCAGAAAGTGGGCATAGAGGGAACCTACCTCAACATAATAAAGGCCATATATGACAAACCCACAGCAAACATCATTCTCAATGGTGAAAAACTGAAAGCATTTCCTCTAAGATCAGGAACGAGACAAGGATGTCCACTCTCACCACTATTATTCAACATAGTTCTGGAAGTCCTAGCCACGGCAATCAGAGAAGAAAAAGAAATAAAAGGAATACAAATTGGAAAAGAAGAAGTAAAACTGTCACTGTTTGCGGATGACATGATACTATACATAGAGAATCCTAAAACTGCCACCAGAAAACTGCTAGAGCTAATTAATGAATATGGTAAAGTTGCAGGTTACAAAATGAATGCACAGAAATCTCTTGCATTCCTATACACTAATGATGAAAAATCTGAAAGAGAAATTATGGAAACACTCCCATTTACCATTGCAACAAAAAGAATAAAATACCTAGGAATAAACCTACCTAGGGAGACAAAAGACCTGTATGCAGAAAACTATAAGACACTGATGAAAGAAATTAAAGATGATACCAACAGATGGAGAGATATACCATGTTCTTGGATTGGAAGAATCAACATGGTGAAAATGAGTATACTACCCAAAGCAATCTACAGATTCAATGCAATCCCTATCAAATTACCAATGGCATTTTTTACGGAGCTAGAACAAATCATCTTAAAATTTGTATGGAGACACAAAAGACCCCGAATAGCCAAAGCAGTCTTGAGGCAAAAAAATGGAGCTGGAGGAATCAGACTCCCTGACTTCAGACTATACTACAAAGCTACAGTAATCAAGACAATATGGTACTGGCACAAAAACAGAAACGTAGATCAATGGAATAAGATAGAAAGCCCAGAGATTAACCCACGCACCTATGGTCAACTAATCTATGACAAAGGAGGCAAAGATATACAATGGAGAAAAGACAGTCTCTTCAATAAGTGGTGCTGGGAAAACTGGACAGCTACATGTAAAAGAATGAAATTAGAATACTCCCTAACACCATACACAAAAATAAACTCAAAATGGATTAGAGACCTAAATATAAGACTGGACACTATAAAACTCTTAGAGGAAAACATAGGAAGAACACTCCTTGACATAAATCACAGCAAGATCTTTTTTGATCCACCTCCTAGAGTAATGGAAATAAAAACAAAAATAAACAAATGGGACCTAATGAAACTTCAAAGCTTTTGCACAGCAAAGGAAACCATAAACAAGACGAAAAGACAACCCTCAGAATGGGAGAAAATATTTGCAAATGAATCAACGGACAAAGGATTAATCTCCAAAATATATAAACAGCTCATTCAGCTCAATATCAAAGAAACAAACACCCCAATCCAAAAATGGGCAGAAGACCTAAATAGACATTTCTCCAAAGAAGACATACAGACGGCCACGAAGCACATGAAAAGATGCTCAACATCACTAATTATTAGAGAAATGCAAATCAAAACTACAATGAGGTATCACCTCACTCCTGTTAGAATGGGCATCATCAGAAAATCTACAAACAACAAATGCTGGAGAGGGTGTGGAGAAAAGGGAACCCTCTTGCACTGTTGGTGGGAATGTAAATTGATACAGCCACTATGGAGAACAATATGGAGGTTCCTTAAAAAACTAAAAATAGAATTACCATATGACCCAGCAATCCCACTACTGGGCATATACCCAGAGAAAACCGTAATTCAAAAAGACACATGCACCCGAATGTTCATTGCAGCACTATTTACAATAGCCAGGTCATGGAAGCAACCTAAATGCCCATCAACAGACGAATGGATAAAGAAGTTGTGGTACATATATACAATGGAATATTACTCGGCCATAAAAAGGAACGAAATTGAGTCATTTGTTGAGACGTGGATGGATCTAGAGACTGTCATACAGAGTGAAGTAAGTCAGAAAGAGAATAACAAATATCGTATATTAATGCATGTATGTGGAACCTAGAAAAATGGTACAGATGAGCCAGTTTGCAGGGCAGAAGTTGAGACACAGATGTAGAGAATGGACATATGGACACCAAGGGGGGAAAACTGCGGTGAGGTGGGGATGGTGGTGTGCTGAATTGGGCGATTGGGATTGACATGTATACACTGATGTGTATAAAACTGATGCCTAATAAGAACCTGCAGTATAAAAAAACAAACAAAACAACTAATACTAAACTTTCATTGGGTTATTTGTATGGAAATATGTTAATATAAATGTTTCAGACATTACATGAAATTTCTAAAAATCTTATATTTGTATTTGTATGGAAATATGTATGGAAATATGTTAATATAAATGTTTCAGACATTACAGGAAACTTCTAAAAATCTTATATGTTCTGGTATAATGTTATAAGTAATAATCCTAGTTATTACTTTAAAATGTATATCTCAGAAATAACTAATTTTCTTGTCAACTGCATTATTATGAACTTTCATCAAATCTTTAACCGTGGTCATTTTTAAGTCTTTTGTCATTTACAGACAGTTCTGGGTGTACTCTGATGATTTTGCAAATATGTTCCTATAAAAGGGTTTCATCTTCAAGAAATTCATGGAAAAGACTCTGACAAGTACAGGTTTCTGGTAACTGACTGTACTGCTGAACTGAATGAATAAGCATTTTCAGAACTCTAATGAAAAACTGATGAACTCATAAAAGTGCTAACAAAAGATCAAGATGAAAAAAAAAATTAATTACATGGGACTGAGTGAACTGATGAGGATGAGTATAATTTTTGTGACTTTCTGTCTGAATTAAAAAAAAAAAAATCCCACAAGGACTCAGAGGCAAAGAATATACAAATCAATTTTCACTGCAAAGTAAAGGAGCTGTTACAGTGGAGGATTACTGGACTGAATGTCAATATTATGACATAGTATGAAAAAAAAAAAAAAAAAAAAAAAAGAAAATGTGATATTTGTATGTATATTCCTCAGCCACAAAAAAGAATGAAATCTTGCCATTTGTGACAACATGGATGGCCCTAGAGGGTACTATGCTAAGTGAAATAAGACGGAGAAAGAGAAATACTATATGATTTCACTTATATGTGGAATCTACAAAGAAAACAAATGAACAAACATAACACAACAGAAACAGACTCATAGATACAGAGAACAAACTGGTGGTTGCCAGAGGGGAGGGGGGAAGGGGATGAAAAGAAAAAAAAGGTAACTACAAGAGGTAATGAATGCTAATTAGCTTAATTCTCGTGATCATTTCACAATGTGTATTTATCTGAAACCATCAGGGTGTACACATTAAATATATACTTTTTTTTTGCAATTCCTCCTCAATAAAGCTGAAAAAAGATTAAAAAAAGAAAAGATTCTGAGCCCAAGAGTCGCACAGACCTGGCTGAATCTTGGCTCCCCCTCTCACAAGCGGTGTGACCTTGGACCAGCCATTTAACCATCATCCCAAGCCTCAGTTTCCTCAGCTAAAAAGTAAGGACAACAGTTAACCACCTCGCAAGGTTGTTATGGGGATCACATGTGAGATGTGTGTAAAGCACTGTGCGTGGTCCTTAACACATAGTAAGTTCTTTTTTATTTTATTTTTTTTAATTTGGCTGCATCACGTGGCTTGCAGGATCTTAGTTCCCCGACCAGGGATTGAACCCGGGCCCTCGGCAGTAAAAGCGCAGAGTCCTAACCACTGGACCCCAGGGAATTCCCCATAGTAAGTTCTTATATAAGACAGCTGTTGTTCTTTCATTATTATTGTTATGAGGAGGAGGAGGAGGAGGAGGATCAGGGTCTGGAAAGGGAGCAGAGCTAAGGAGGTCTTCATGGAGGAGGTGGCATGTGACCTTGACCTTAGATGATCTGATGGATCGGGAGATATTATCAGAGAGATGAGCAGTCATGCTGCTATCAGTTGTCACTCCCCCGCCACCTGATGGCCAGATGCAGGGAGGTATCATCACCATCCTAACAGATGAATAAACAGTAACTTGTCCAGTGGTAGGATGGGGACCAGTCCAGTGCTCATGCCCCTTCCATGTATGAAATGTTCCATTTGGCGGTTTGCCTCCTCTGCACAGTGGAAGCTCTCGGAAGACAAGGATGGGCTTGAGCTTTATTGCCCGGCCAGCAAGGACATGCGCTCAACAGCCACCTACTGGGCTGACCTGGGCATGATTCCCTCAGCGCCTTCTTAGCTTTGGGCCCCTGCACTGGTCACAGATTTCTCTGAGGCTGGTTCTTCACTTGTAAAATGGTCACGGTGATGTCTCCCTCCGAGAGCGGCTGTCAGAACAAGGTCAGGTGAGGATTTCGAAGATCATAGTACAGCGCCTGGTTTGTGTGTGTGTATGTGTGTATGAGAGAGACAGGCAGACAGAGACAGAGAGAGATGGGGGCGGAGATTGATTCTTTCCAGGTGGAAATGGGGGAGGGGTGAAGCTGGGGGCAGCACCAGCAAAGGTGGGCAGGTGTGAAAGGACAGCAGGTGTGCAGGGGGACCCAGTGCGGCTGGGACAGGATATGAGATGGGGGGTGCGTGGAGGGTGAGGTTGGACAGACGGGCAAAGGCTGGGCTGTGGAGGGCTGGGTGCAGAGTTTGGACGTGACCATCGAACTTTTTTTTTTTTTTAATTAATTAATTTATTTATTTATTTATTTTTGGCTGCGTTGGGTCTTCATTTCTGTGCGAGGGCTTTCTCTAGTTGTGGCAAGCGGGGGCTACTCTTCATCGCGGTGCGCAGGCCTCTCACTGTCACGGCCTCTCTTGTTGCAGAGCACAGGCTCCAGACGCGCAGGCTCAGTAGCCGTGGCTCACGGGCCTAGTTGCTCCGCGGCATGTGGGATCCTCCCAGACCAGGGTTCGAACCCGTGTCCCCTGCATTGGCAGGCAGACTCTCAACCAATGCGCCACCAGGGAAGCCCCATCGAACTTTTTAAAAATCGAGGTGTAACATACATGCTGGAAAGTACATAAAGTGCACCAATCTTCAATCTACAGGTTGATGAATTTTTACCTACGTATACACCCTTCTAATCACCCTCATCCCTGGCCCCCAGAGAGATGGCCTGTCCCCTTCCCGGTCACCACCCTCTCCACCAAAGGGAGTCGCTGTTCTGACCAGCAGCTGTTGGTTCGTCTGACCCATTTTGTACTTTCTATCAGTGGAATCATGCAGTCTGGTCTGTACTCTTTCACGCTGGCTTCTTTCACTCAACGCGACGTCTGTGATATTCATGCGGTCTCTCGCACGTAGCAGCAGGTCATCCTTTTGTACTCCTGTGTAGTGTCCCATTGTACATGCGTGCTACACTGTATCCATTAACCGGTTGATGGGCACGTAGGTTGTTTCTCTTCTTGGCTCCTGTGGGTAAAGTGCTAGGAACATACCTGCACGTGTGTTTTGGGGATGTAAGCGCTCACTTCTCTCAGGTGCAAACCTGAGTGGAGCCGAGGGTCCTGGGTGGGCCTGTGTTTGGCTTCAGAAGACACTTCCCAGTGGTCCTCCTAAGTGGTGAAACCACTTCACGCTGGCCCCAGCCGTGCGTGACTTACAAGGGTGACGGCTGGGGTCCTGAGCTGACTTGGGGACCTACATGCTGTGGACCATTTAGAAGTGGAGCGAGGCAGCGGTGGCCTGCGTGGGGAACAGGCTTCAGGGTGGCTCCGCTCGCTTTGCTGACAGCCTCGGGGGGGCTATGTGTGCAGGACACCTGAGACCTGTGGGTGCTTCTCATGCCCTGCTGCCCTGACCTGACAGATGCCCAGTGTCGCCTGGGGAGATTCTGCCCCCACAGGTCTGGGGGAGCCCTGGGGTAACAGTTTGATGCACAATCGCAGGGCTCAGACTCCTGTTGGAAAGCTCGCCACCCACCCACCCCCATCCCCAGAGGAGAACCAGGACGTGTGGATTGGGTCAGAGCCCCCAGGGCTCCCCAGATCCAGGTGTGATGGGCATGGCATGTGTGATGCCCCTCTGCAGGCCGGACTCTGGCCAGGGCCTCGACCACCCCTCCCTCCGCCTTCCCCTTTGGTCTCCATGCCGCCCAGCTTCCGTCTGCACCACCCGTCTCCCAGTCCCAGCCCCCCCACCAGCCCACCTGGTCCCTTTCGGATTCCTGCTCCTATTCTCACAATAGGCAGCTGAGGCTTGGAGGCGTGGCTTCAACTGCCCACGTTCAGGGCTGGCCTGTGGCAGAGCCGGGACTGGAGCCTCTGAGCCACAGCCCGATCCCCTCCCGCTGCACCACCCTCAGGGCTTGTCCCTCCAGCTCCTTCCCTGGGGGACACGCTGAGCGTCTTTGCTCCCTCAGGGAAGGTCAGGGGTGGGGCTTCTGCAGCTCAGATTCAGGGGTGTTGACTTGGGGGGAGGGGAGGGGAGAGGGCCCCCTCCCAGCTTCACAGGCTGGGAAGGCTTCACAGGCTTCTCTGCAGAGATTTTCCTCAGCAGAAAATCACCTCGCAATGATTAACACCCACTCACGTGAGAGAAGACAAATTAAACGCCACCCTTAGGCTCTAGTGTAGCTGGAGCCAAGTGACTGGTAGTGTGACAAGTGGGGCTGGAGCTGACCTTTTTCGAGATGGCTGAGGGGCAGACGGTAGGACAGGAGGCTCCCTGGGGGCGTCTCCCAGCATCTGGTCCAGCAGGGATCATGTTACAGGGGGGACAGGAGGTCCAGGGTGAGGCAGGTTGCTGTCAAGGGCCCTCTGTGCACTTGAACAACCGGCACCATCCCCAGGACTTGGAGTCCAACACCCTCTATCTGTCCATCCCAGGTGACCGGACCCCAAGCCTGGGTGACTTTCTGTGATGTCACAGAAATGAAAAGTGAAAGGATGACACTCTTTGATGACCTGCTGAAGCCTGTTTCCAACTGCAAGCTCTTATTCATCATTAGTGTCCCTGTGGCCCATCCTCCCATCCGACAAGTGTCCCCATGGACCACCTCCCATCCCACAAGTGTCCCCGTGGTCCATCCTCCTGTCCCACGCAGTATCTCTGTGGTTCATTCTCCCCTCCTACAGTGTTCCCATGGTCCCTCCTCCTATTCTATCAGTGTGCCCGTGGTCCATCCTCCTGTCCCACAAGTGTCCCCATGGTCCATCTCCCTCTCCCACCCACTGACACGTGGTCCATCCTTCTGTGTCACACAATGGTTTGGGGTCCTATCCTCCAGTTCCACATCACGTGGTGTGCAGAGATAAAACACCACAAGCAAGCAGTCAATTATGGAGATCTGTGTTGGGGACCTGAGCGCCGTTCAGGGGGATTGCTGCACTGGGCACAAGGCTTTGCTGGCAGAATTGTTATTCCAGCTGTGAGCTTGGGGGCTGGGTCCCCAGATCAGAGACCAGTGACTCCTCTGGCTCATTTTCTTGCATGTTGGGGTCCCTGGGGAGAATTCCACATCAGCTACTTGATCTACATGGAGAAACAGCCTGCAAAGCTCACACGAAACATTCTCTTTTCCTGGGTGTCCTTTACTTAATGGTCCAGCTCAACCATCGAGCAAGGATGTGTGGGTTCTAGACCGAGGCAGACCTGCTTGGACTCTGGACGCCCCCCTCCCAGCTGGACCCCTTGGCAAGTTACTCAGTCTCTCCAGCCCCCTTCTCTCCCCGAGTTGTCCCCTCGTAGGGCTGCCGTGAGCACGGAATGACGGGTCCGCATCGGGTTTTCCATTCCTGTTCATTTCTCCATAAATCTTAGCTCAGTTCTGGGTGCATTCTGTGCTTTCTTTTTTTGTGCCTTTGCTAACCCTCTTCCCTAAGGCTGGATTTGCTGCACTCCATCCTCTCCATCCAATCCTTCCAAAGCCTCTGCCTCCTGACCCTTCCGGGGTAAAGGGGGAGGTCCTCCCTGGGCTCCCTCCCTTCTGGAAGCCCCTCCCTGTGTCACATCAAATCTGTGACAATGTGGCCACGTCCCAGAGTGGATGTCCATTTTTTCCCCATTCATTCATTCATTTGTTCATTCATTCATTTGCTCACTCATGCATTCATTCCCTCCCACCCCCACAGGGTAGCGCCATCCCCACCAACAGGCAATCATGCTCACGTGTTTTAAGTCTTTGTGTTCTTGGGAAATGAGTATTGCCACTTGTGAGCTCGTATTTTTAGCTTACATCCATGATGTTTATATATCTCATTCTCTTTCTCACTTTCTCACCAGCCCTGATGTTTCTTTACATCCACCCGTGTACCTATGAATACATCTCATCGGGCTTCTTTCCAGATGCCAAATCATACCCAGGGTGTGTGTCCACCAGTATCCTCTCCCAGCCTGGGGTGGTCTGGACCTGTGGGAGAATTCCGGGGGCAGGTGTCCTCCGAGGGGACTTGCTGTGTCTCACACTTCTTTAACCTGAGACACGGAGGTAGAAACCTTCCTGGGGGCTGTGCAGCCTACCTGCCCCAGCGAGCTTTTGACCTTCTGTCTTCATTCTGTCCAACCCACGATATTTTCTGATTTCTGCCAGTGAACCTTCTTTGTTATTTTGCAATTTTTTTTTTTGATTGTCAAGGCTTTTGAGCATCTTTTCCTCTCCTAGTTGACGTCTTGGCTTTCCTCCTCTATAAATTCATGCTGTTTTCTGTAGAGTTGCTGTCTTTTCTTTTTGAGCTATACATACATTTTATTTCAATTAAATTATTATTTTGAGCTTGTCATTTTCTTTTTATGTTCTGGCATCTGTACATTGTCTTCAGTCTCAAAGACATCCATAGGCCATTAAAGCTCATAGGTCTTTTGGCACAGTGCTAATATTGCTACTAAAATATATTTAATAGTCAACAGTTATTGAGCATTTATTAGTCAGATGTTGTTCTACGTACTTGTATAGGAATTCAGTCTTCATGGCTCAATGAGGTAGGTATTATTACTATTACTGCTGTTATTATTCCCCCTGCACCACTTTCCAGATGTGACACAAGGCACAGAGTGGCCAGTTCCTTGCCAAGGCCACTCGGGTGAGCAGAATAATGCCCTCCCCCAAGGATAACCACACCCTAATCCCTGAACCTGTGAAAATGTTGCCTTATGTGGCAAAAGGGACTTTGCAGTTGTGATTAAATTAAGTGTCTTGAGATGGAGATTATCCTGAATTATCCAGGTGGACCCAATGTAATCACAAATGTCCTTATAAGGGGAGGAGGGAAGCAGGAGGGTCAGAGACAGAGAAGGAGATGTGCTGAGAGAGAGAGAAGGGGGAGAGACGGGAAGATTGGAAGATGGAAGATCCTATGATTCTGGCTTTAAGAACAGGAAGGGGCCATGAGCCAAGGAATGCAGGTCGCTTCTTCCAGATGCTGGAAAAAGCAAGGAAAAAGATTCTCCCGTAGAACCTCCTGAAGGAGTACAGCCCCGCTGACACCTTGATTTTAGGACTTGTGACCTTCAGAACTATAAAATAAGAAGTTTGTGTTGTTTAAAGCCCCCAAGTCTGTGGAAATTTGTTACAGCAGCTACAGGAAACTCATACAGCCACACGCCCAGTATGTGGCAGAGTGCACGCAGCCCAGGGAGCTGGCCCGACCTCAGTGCTGTCCACCATGGTGTCAGTGGGGCAAATGCCCTGACTGGACAGCAGGGCTCACAGGCCTTGCTCGGCCGCTCGGCTCTGGTCCTGGCTGGCATATCTGGGCGCTTCATCCCCATTCCCCCAGCTTCTCACCAAGGACTCCAACGATGCTTGTTAACTGAGAGAAGGTGCAAGTTGCTTGGCTAAGGCAGGTGCTCTCAGCCCTGGCTGGGCGTGTGACTCTGAGAAGATGCCTCAGGGGTCTGGGGACAGGGCCCAGGGTGTTGAGAACCGCTCACTGGGGAGTTCCCACCTATTCAAGACCTTCAAAATTGTTACCATTGAGATCACAGCCATGATCGTCTCGGTGGAAAAATAAGGTATATTTCATCAAAAATCATTCTGAAGCTACCCTTTAGCTCTATTCCACACATTGAGTGTTTTGCAGGGGCATGTGCATGGGGACATTGAGGGTGCATTCATTCATTCATTCATTCACTCACTCATCCTGTGCCTACTGTGTACGTGGCATCCAGACATCTGGCTGTGGCTGGCTGGAGCATACAGTCTAGAAGGGAGACACACAGTTGGAGTTGAGCAAACCAACGCCAATTACAAACTGACAAGGAGACGGAGGAAGCACGTGGAGTCCTAGGCAGACGGGAGAGTCTGTTGGAGTGACTGGCATTCAAGTTGTCCAGTGCCTGTGATTGCGCCAGGCACATAGTAGGGCCTCAAGGACCACTTGTAAAACAAAACAGGCAGAGGGCAGTAGGCTGGCAGGCAGGGATGTGCCCACTGTAGACTAGACCACGGTGGCTCAGCCCTGGGTCCCTAAGCTGGGGGAACGGGGCTTGAGTCTTTTGAATCTCATCTTGACCACTTACTAACTTGCCACTTTGCTACGTGTGTTTATCTCTCAGCCTCAGTTTCCTCATCCACAAAATGGGGATGATCACAGCCCCCCCCCCCAGGATTGTAAGGATTCTTTGGGAAAAAAACAACAAAACACAGAAAGCCTTTTGTAGAGTGGAGGGAGAGATGAGGCCAGAGGCAAGCTGGGTGGAAGGAAGCATGTTTACAGGGGCCTGGGCGGGGGGGCCCGGTGGTGGGCATCGGGGTGTCCTCGGGAGTTTGTGGAAGGTCCAAGCTCTGAAGCGTGACCTCATCTGCACAGGCCTCTTCTAAGGCCCTCCTGGGCCTTCAGCAAGATCCTTCTGGCTGCAGTGAGCAGGGCCAGATTGGACAAGGGGGTAGGACAGGAAGCAGGATGGCAGCATGTGCTGGGGGAGGGGTGGCCGCGGGGATGGAGGGAAGCAGGCGGATCCCAGAGTCATTTAGGACTCAGTGGAGCTGTGGGGGGGGGGGGAGGGGGTAGAGGGAGGGGATTTGTCATGATGACTCTGGTGTGAGTAATTGGGTGGGTGGAACTCCATTTACTGAAGTGGGAAGAGCAGGAGGGAAGCAGAATTGATGAGAGAAAAACATCAAGTTTGGTTGTGGGCAGTTTTGGAGAAAAGGCACAAAGAATAGAGGAAAAGACGCGGAGGGGGAAGCTCTGGAGCTTCCAGCGTTCATGGCTTAAGGGGTGTGTCCTCAGCCCCTACAAATGTGGGGGGCAGGGTGGGAGGGGAGGACGGGGTCCCACCGCTTATTCCAGAAGGCCTGTAACATCAAGAACACCTAATTAAGACTCTGTCGATGGGACCCGAGAAAAGAGCAGCGTTATCAGCCACAGAGAACAGTCGGGAAGGATTAGGGACAGCCATGTGTTTGGGACGGTCTCGGGCTTTGTTAAGAATGCCACTCCTGGCTCTGCAGAAGGTTCTAGAAGACCCGTCCAGGTGGAAACTGGACTGAACTCCTGCGTAGAGCCTCCCTTCCCCGAGGGCTGCACAGTTTCTCCTGGAATCCAGGCAGCCTGCACGCTTCACCCCTCGTCCCCATGGAACCCGGCAGCCCCCTGGCCCAGGGCCGGGTTTTCTTCTCGGGCTCCTCTTCAAGGACGCTGACGAGCCCTACACCGGGAGGTGCGGCGAAGAGGAACCTTGTGCAGCTGCCGCTGCCACCTGGCCCTGCAAATCCCGCCAAAGGGTGCCTTCCCCGGGGGCTAGGAGGAGCGTGGCTGCAGCCTCAGAGGCTGGACGGCAAGGTCCGTCCTTCCCTCACCAGCTGGCCAGGGTGTCCTCAGGAGGTTCGTGCTTCTTACTCCTCCCCTCCCCTCCCCCCTCCTCCGTCCCCTCCCCTCCCCCCTCCTCCGTCCCCTCCCCCTCCTTCCCCCTCCCCTCCCCTCCCCTCCCACCTCCTCCGTCCCTTCCCCTCTCCTTCCCCCTCCCCTCCCCTCCCCTCCCCCCTCCTCCGTCCCCTCCCCTCTCCTTCCCCCTCCCCTCCCCTCCCCCCTCCTCCATCCCCTCCCCTCTCCTTCCCCCTCCCCTCCCCTCCCCCCTCCTCCATCCCCTCCCCTCCCCTTCCCCCCTCCTCCCTCCCCTCTCCTCCCCCCTTCCTTTCCATCTCCTCCTCTCCCCTCTCCTCCTCTCCTCCCCTCCCCTCCTGCCCCCTTCCTCTCCATCTCCTCCCCTCCCTTTCCCTTCTCTCTCTACATCACCACCTGGCTCACCACTCACTTGTTCACACGCTTCCTCAGTGAATACCTCGTGAGTGCTAACGTGGCAGGCGCTCTGCCAGGTGCAGGGACCCACTGGCAGCAACAACAGGATGGTCCTTGTCCCCAAGGAGCCGACAGTCTAGGGGAGAGAGAGACAGACAAGTAAAGCAATGTGGAAGACAGAAGGCACTTGGGAGGAAGGGTCAACAAGGAGAGCATCAACAAGGAGCCCAACCTGACCCGAACAGGAGAAAATGAAATACCGCTGGAGCTGCTGTGGTCAGGGGGTAAAGAGGAGTCGGACCAGGTGTGAAGGCGGGAGATGGGAAGGAGGGACGTGCAAAGGCCCTGTGGGGGAGATAGCCAGCAGCCAGGGGCATGGGAGGCTAGTGTGCTGAGCTCAGAGGTGAGACAGGTGGGGTACATCAGGCAGGCAGTGATGTGACGTCTTCCTGAACCAAGGGACGGGCGTGCACGGAGAGGTATAAGGGAGGCCTGAGGAAAAGGGTAAACTAAATAGACCAAGCCACAGCCACAAAGCAGCTCAATCCCTATCTAACTACCGGCCGAGATCGAAAGCATATTCTTTCCGGGGGAACACAGAGTCCTTGAAGTTTTTACACGATGTCTGGCATTCAATTAAAAAAAAAATCACCAGGTCTATAAAGAAACAGGAACAGAAGGAAAAACATTGACTCATAGAAACAGACCCACAGCTGATCCGGAAACTGGAGTCATCAGATGTGAAAATCAAAATAAATGTGATTAATATGTTCAGGAATATTGGTAACGGTGGAGAATTTTACCAGAGAACAGGAATTTATAAAACAAACCAAATGAAAATTCTAGAGTTGGAAAACTCCGTAACTAACATCCAGAACTCAATAGATGGTTTAGTAGCATATCGTTCACAGCTGAAGAGAGGATTCATGAGCTGGAAGGCACATTTACATAAAGTATCCAGAGTGACACACGGAGAAAAGAGAATGGAAGTCCTAGAAAAGAGCTTCTGAGACGTCTAGGATGTGCTGGAAAGTTCCGACGTGTGCAATCGGAGTCCCATCAGTAGCCAGACACACGGACGTCACGTGCCACCTAATGGGTTGCTTTGAATAGGACGCTGGCACCCTCATCTGGGACCCCCAGCCTCCAGATCTGGAGAAAATAAGTGTCTGTTGTTTTAGGCACCCCGGCTTTGGTGTTTAGTTAGAGCAGCCTGCGCGGACTAAGACACTCCTATAGGAAGGAACACATCGGTTCCCTTTTCCCCTGGGGCATTGCCGTCTGGATGAGATGCCGCCGGGTTCCAGCCACGCTGGCCTCGGGGATTCTCCACCATCCCCAGCGCCCTCTCCGCCACCGCCGGCCCTGCCCTCACTGGTCCCTGCAACTGGATGGCTCTTCCCCAGCAGCCCTTGAGGATCCTTCCTTCTCTTTAGGTCTCTGCTCAGGCGTCCCCAGGACTGAGACCGCCCTGACCACTCCAAAGCCCCCTGCCCTCCCCGTCACGGTTAACATGCCTCCTGCCGCGTAATTCTTCAGAGCACGCTGCATGCCTGACAGCCTGCGTTTGCTCTCTTGTTTGTGAGACAGCTCTCTCACGGGAACGAGATTTCTAGGACTGAGCAATTTGTTGTGTTCACTGCTCAATCCCCAGTAGGGCCTTAATATGTATTTATCAGTTGAACTAACAAACGAACGAACAAACGAATGAATGAACGGCACATTGGATGGCAGAGCAAAGACTGGGAAGGAGCCTGGGCCCTCGATGCACCACCGAGCGGCCACCTGGGACCCTGGGCAAGCGGGCTCATCCCCTTTGGGGGCCCTTTGGGGGTGGGAGGCTTTGTTACTACCCCCCAGGTCCCCAGCGCACCCCACACTCATGCTTGCCCTGCTGACCGGCTGCCTGGAGTGCGGGTCCCCCAGCTCTCCTTCTGACCATTGTGCACAACGTGGCCCCACCCCCTGACCACGACATCTGGGGTAGCACCCCTCCCCACTGACCTGCCTTATTCCCTTCACGACACGCGCGCTGTTGTGCTGTTACCTGAAATCGTCTCGCTCCGCTGCCTCCACCGCCCGGTGCTGCCCCGTGTTCTCTAGGCTACGACGGGGCAGAGACCAGCTCAGCCCTGCTTCTCCCCACTTCCTCAGGGACCAGAAGGGCTCCTGGCACATGGTGCTTGCTCAATAAATACTGGTGGACGCACGGATCTCTATTTCACAGAAAAGCAGACAAACCTGGAGCAGTTAGGTGACGAATCAAAAGTCACACTGTTTATATCAGATGTGGTACCCAATTCCAGGGCTCCCTTCGAGGGACCAAACTGTCTCTCTAGAAAGACAAAAAAGAAAAAAGAGCAGGGAGAGAGAAGATGAGGGAGTGTGAAGGCCCTGAAATCAAAATAATATTTGTAGAGAGGTTTGGTTTGCTGGGGGTTGAGAAATGAATTATAAAACTCTGTCCATTATGTACATTTCTTTGATCGTGATGTACGCCGAGGATTCTGGAAACGTGGACTGTGGAGACCGAACGGTACCTCAGGATGCACCTACTACACTCGCCCACTCGGTGCTTTCACGTCTTCCAGAGCAGGAGTGCAGGGTAGCACATTAGGTATCTGTTGCCTGGAAAATCTGCCGTCCGTGAGAAGATCAAGGCTGTTAAATTATCTCCAAAATAAAAATAAATGCTTAAGAGTAGGAGCCGGGAGGGGCCCTCTTGTGAGTTCTATGTGTGAGTCTCCAGGTTTGGGTCTGAGCGTCTATTTTGAATGTTTAGGAACCTGTCTTTGCTATTTCCAGTTCTAGAGAATGTTCCAGGTAGCGAGGGAGCTGATGATGGGTCTCCAGAGGCCAGGGGTCACTATGGGGTTGGCTTCGCCCTGAGCCTGCGTTGGGAGGTGCTGCGCCGGCCCCTGTGCTCCTGGGGCCCTGGAGGAGGAGCCCATGCTTGTCCTCAGCCGGTAGGGGAGCCGGGAATAACCAGCCCCAGGCAGTGGGAAGGCTTTCTGCTGGCTGCTAAGCTGCCCACGGTGACTAAGAATGATGCGTGAAAATAGCAGCTGAAAATGTCACCACCCACCTCCCAAACTTTCCAAGAAAAAAAAGGAAACATTGGCCCAGGGAACAGCAGTCTGTGAGCAAAATGAAGAAGCAACAGTTTATTTGTGGCCAGAGACAAGGCTTCCCTGAAATGAACAACGCTCGTGACTATCTTTGTCCCTTACCCACAAACCAGCCGGTGCCTTGAGGGACGCCTGCGGCTGCAGCACAGTCAGTTCCACGCGGCAAGGCCCCTCCCTCCCACGCCGGCAGTGGCACAAGTTAGTGGTGACGTGGCAGGTCAACTGTGTCATACAGAATATGCCGCGTACCGTCCGTCAGCCTCGAGTACTCGTTTATAAAGAGATCATTCCTGCCCAGGCTGCCTTCCAGGGTGGATGCGAAGCTTTGTGAGAGTAACGTGCTGTCCATCAGTAAACCCCCTTATCACGACTGTCGTGTCCTTCTTGACTGAGGTCTTATCTGATGGGTGGGAAGTAGAGGCCACCACATCACCCGAGGGGCTGTCCTTTGCCCCCTCCACCCCAACAGGAACCTACAGTGCTCCCTGACCTTGGGTCTGAGAACAGCACCAAGTGCTATCCTCATGGAGACGGAAGGGGCTCCTGTCAACCGCGGTCGGGGGGCCCCAAGGGGCAGGGCATGCGGGAGTACAAAGCATCCCAAGCAGCACGGGCCTTCCTCATAAAGGGCCGAATAAAGTATTGAAAAGGGTAACCAAATGACTTTGAGAGCCCAGTGACCTGAGTTGGAAGGAGAGTCAAAGGGTATCCCATCCACCCTGGGTAGAGCGGGATTGTTACCCGGACGCAGAGATGCCGCTCTGAGTCCCCCTGGACTCGCCCCGCTGTGCCCCACTCCCTGACCTCCCTCCTAGAGAAAATCCAGAAGATGTGGGCTGTAAGATCACTTTTTTCACTTTTAGTAAGCAGGATCATTTTTTTAAAAATTTAATTAATTAATTAATTAATTTATTTATGGCTGTGTTGGGTCTTCGTTTCTGTGCGAGGGCTTTCTCTACTTGCGGCGAGCAGGGGCCACTCTTCATCGCGTTGCACGGGCCTCTCACTATCACGGCCTCTCTTGTTGCGAACCACAGGCTCCAGACGCGCAGGCTCAGCAATTGTGGCTCACGGGCCTAGTCGCTCCGCGGCATGTGGGATCTTCCCAGACCAGGGCTCGAACCTGTGTCCCCTGCACTGGCAGGCAGATTCTCAACCACTGCGCCACCAGGGAAGCCCAACAGGGTCATTTTAAGACTCTGATCATTACTAACAAGCCTTTAAAACCAGCCCTACTATTAACTAGAACAATCCAACAAGAGAAAACAATAAAATCTCAAGCAGACAGAGAGGAGAGGAGAGGGATGGGGCAGGGAAGGTGGTGGAAATGGCGGAGCACAGAATTCAGGTAACAACATGGATGGCATCTCTAGTTAGAATGAGGATTTTAATGCTGATGGTTGCTAGTATTTATTCAGCTCTCACCGTGTGCCCGGCAGACTCTGATGCTTTCCTGGGTTCATGAGTTTAGTCTGATTAACGACCACCCTGTGGGCTCCACATCTGCTCTTATCCCCAGCCCTCTGATGAGGTGACTGACGCTCAGAGACATGAAATGAATTACCCAGCATCATTCTGCCCGTAAGTGGCCGAGTCGATTAGATCATCTGTGTGTGTGTGTGTGTGTGTGTGTGTGTGTGAGCATGTGCGTGAGACAAAGAAAGAGAGCCTGTCATTGTCTCTTGATTTCCAGAACCTTTCCCTTGGAAACTGTGGTATCCACAATGCAGTTGATGGGAATATGAATGTATTTCTTGTGTATTTATTTATTCGGGCAATAATAGACTTGGTATCTTCTTAGGCTGTTTTTGACTATCATATTGCTGCACTCTGCTTCATAGTCGTTAGATTTGTTAAAAAAAAAAATCCAGCCGTAAAGAGTTAAGAGATGGGGGGACTTCCCTGGCAGTCCAGTGGTTAAGACTTCGCTTTCCAGTGCAGGGGGCGCGGGTTAGATTCCTGGTTTGGGAGCTAAGATGCCTAGGGGCCAAAAAACCAAAACATAAAACAGAAGCAATATTGTAACAAATTCAATAAAGACTTTCAAAATGGGCCACATCAAAAAAATCTTTTTTTTTTTTTTTTGGCTGTGTTGGGCCTTCATTGCTGCGTGTGGGCTTTCTCTAGTTGCAGCTAGCAGGGGCTGCCCTTCGTTGCAGAGCACGGGCTCTAGGTGTGCAAGCTTCAGTAGTTGTGGCACATGGGCTCAGTAGTTGTGGCCCACGGGCTTAGTTGCTCCGCGGCATGTGGGATCTTCCCGGACCAGGGCTCGAACCTGTGTCCCCTGCATTGGCAGGCAGATTCTTATCCAGTGCTCCACCAGGGAAGTCCCACACATCAAAAAATTCTTAAAAAAAAAAAAAAAGTCAGAGATGGCACAAGAGCAAGGCAGTGCCTTTGGAAACCATCCCGCCCAGACCTCCCTTATTTGAAACTTAGGGACGCTGGGGAGGCCAGGAGGAGGGAAGTGAGGTGGTGAGGGCAGCCTGAGGCCGAGCCAGCGCCGATTCAAAGCCCCCTGGCTGCCCCTCTGTGACCTCCCTCCTGTGGCCCCTCCTGGGACCCCTCTCCCCCCCCACCCAGCCAACCCTGCTCCTCCTGTGTGGTACCCGCTGTCTGGCCCATGGCTGACAATGCCTGAATCTATCCTAAATCTATCCCTGCCGCTGAGACCTCTTCATTTATTCATGCAAGAGACCCTCCTGAGGTTGTTCCCTGGGTCGGGATCCAGTCCCACACGAACAAGGGACTCCCCACCCAAAGGGGGCCTGAGAGGCCCTCACAGTGCAGCCCTGATGCCATCCCCCACTGCCCGGATCATCCTCGGTGGAAACCCCAGTGTCAGACGCCACACTCCTTCCCCTCTCCCCTGCCCTCCCACCAATATCCTCCAGTCCCTGCAATCTGCTTCTGTCTGGTCCTGAGTCCATCCACTTCTCTCCAAGGCGGGAAAACTCTTGGCATGTTCTTCAAGGCTCATCTTCATGTCCCCACCTTCACGAAGCGCACCCTTCCCACCAGGTGAGGATCCCCGGCCCCTCCTCTGGCCGGCGGAGCCCCTTATTTCTGTCTCTGTCCCACATCCCAGTCAGGGTCTGTCTTCTTGGTGCAGCACCTGACACCCTATAAACACTGAGCAAACATTTGTTCCATGAACAGATGCGTGGATGAGTAGAATCTATGACTTCTAATGCTCTGTAAAAGCCCTTCCACGCCATTGGCTCTCCCCACATTATCATATTCTTGGTCGAGGTAATTGGGGAAGATGGTATTGTTCCCATTGTACAGGTGAGGTAAGTGGGTCCACTACACCTGGGAGCCATGTGTGTGCCTTTCTGATCCTGCTCTGGCTGATGGTCAGACTAGAATGACACCTGCTTGATCCTTGGTGGAGAGTGGACACCCTGATTGGGATGGTAGTGTCCAGCGGGTTTTTTGGTGAGGGTAAGTTCCGTCTGGACACATAGATTTTGAAGGTCTTGTAATGCTCCAATCTGAGATTTTCTGTTGACAATTGGTACAGCATTAAGGTGCTTTCAAATCGTACATTTGCAAGTATCTGTTCATATTAGACTGGCAGAACCATGAGATTATAGAACTTTATTCTCAATAGATCATAACGTTTTAACATAGTTAAGAAAAGATCTAAATATACTCACAAGAACATGGAAAGGGTACGTACTGTATTATTCCACTTATGTGAAGTTCCCAGACCAGGCAAAACTAATTTATGGGGGCAGAAATCAGAACAGTGGTTGCCTCTGCAGGGGTCGGGGTGGAGGGGATTGAAGAGGCACAAGGGAGCTTTCTGGGGTGGTGGGAATATTCTAGATCTTTACTGAGGTGTGGATTCTATGAGTGTGTACATCTGTCGAAACTCATAGGACTATACTCTTAAGATCTGTGCATGTCCCTGTATGTTGACATTTGTATTTGAAAGATAAAGAAGAAAAGCTCTAGGGATCCCCCTCCCCTCTATGTGAACGTGTCCCATGTCGGGGAACCCACTGCCTATGTCACAAGACACCACCTGGTGACAGCAGGGACCCTCTGACATGGGCCCCAGGGGGCCTGGCCAGCTCCTCCTCTGCAGCCAACACCCATCCAGCCCCCACTCAGGTCCTTCAGGGGCAGGAGAGCCAGGGCTACCAGATGGCTGAGGGACCAGCTTTATGACAGCCAGGTGACCGGGGTTTGGGCTGAGGGGGTGAGTGGTCCATGTAGGACTCGTGCTGTCAGCAGCTTGCACTATTTGTAGGATGCTGTGTCTTCTGTGTAGTGATTCATCCTTTCTACTTAAGTACATCAGTGTCTTTAGAACACAAAGCATGGCATGAAAACAAGTTCTGCAAATGGGGAGGGAAGGTGTTTACATCCCAGACCAGAAACCAGCAACCACACACACACACACACACACACACACACACCTCTATTCTTGCTCAAGGGACAATGCAGAGCCTGCAACATATTCGGTTATCTCTTCATGGATCACCTCTTTTTCTTTGGAGGGTAGGTGTGACTTGGGGAACAGCCAAAAGTATGTAGATGAAAAAGAAACTCACGGTGTAGAACCCTGCATAGTGTGACCGCAGAGGGACCCACCCGAGGTGACCCCCGCTGGGTCTGCCCTGGCTGATCCCCTCTCCCCGGGTGTAGGTGTGCCCTGGGCCTCGCTTCTCCCCAGAATATGGAGACAGTGTCCGTCCTGGGATCGGGATAGTCATTTGTCAAAGGTTTCAGGATGTCACGCCCTTGGTTATACCCCCTTGCCTAAGACTCCCTCTGGGCAGAGGAAGTGGGAGACCCTCCCTCACTGGCTTTGGGGAAATAGGTTGCCGAGCTGAGAGGGTCTGCAGGGGGATGCGGGGTAAGAGCTGCAGGGGCCTCTGGGAGCCGAGAGCACCCCCCGCTGACACCCAGCAAGAAGACGGGACCCCAGTCCCGCAACCACAGAGCACTGAACGGGCCTGAGGCAAGACCCCAGCCTGGCAGGCACCTTGGTGGCACCTGTGAGACGCGACCAGAGGGCCCACTGAGCCGGGTTCCCACCCGCAGAAGCTGTGAGATAACCAACGTGCGCATCTTTGCCAAGTTCGTGGGATTCAGCACAGAGGAACGGAAAGTGAATACAGCAAGTTACCACCCTACACCAGGGGGCTTGGTGTTCGTGTTCGCCTCTAAATCCTGGGAGGATACAGAAGCTAGTAACCAGGAAAAGCTGGTTACCTATTGTGTGTGTGGCGGGAAGGTGGCAGGGGTGCTGGTGGAGAGTCTGTACTCTACACCTCTGTTTACTTGGCTGATTTTGCAAAAAGTAAATGTGGAAACCTATTCAGAACGCGAGTAAACTGATGGTGATTGTGGCCATAGTGATCGAGCCGCTGTCTGAGGTACCACATGTGGAATAACTCATTTAACCCCTTCACACCCCTGTGAGGTGGAGGCTGTTATCACCTGCACTGGGGAAACTGAGGCCGCGTAGCTTCCTATCGCCCTTGGGCTAACAGAACCCTCCCCCTGACCCCCCATCCTCCGGAGCTGGGCTCTGGGCCTGTGTCCTGCGATGCTCGGCCATGTCTCAAGCCCAGGTCTTGCCGAGGAGGAGGCCTGAGAGCCCGCCATTGATGCAGGCAGGGCAGGGCGGCTCCCAGAGGCTGGGGAGGTGGGTGGAGGTCACCTGCGAGGCCTTGGATGCCAGGGTGACTATCACAGCTTTGCAGACTCCAAACTTCATAGCCTGCAGTTAACGTTCAACAATCAGACCCGGGATTAGGCTCCTTTACATTCTGGATGTTTCCATGCCACGAGCTTTGTAATTCAGGTCTCTATGCGTTAGCATCTGCCACCGTCCCCTTCACTCATTCCTGAATCTGCTTTGTTAAAAATTCCAATGGAAAAATCTCCTTCGATTAAAAAATTTTTTTTTTCTTTAAAAAGGAGTTTGTATTTCTAACCTTGTCATTTGACATGTATGAGTTAGATTTCATCAGCAGATTCTTTGAGTTTCTGTATTTCATTATACTTTACTATTTTTGGTGGTCCATATGCAAGGATTGTTTCACAGGTACCGTGTCTGATCTCAGTGTGTTTTTCTTTGGTTAATAAAAACCACAGTTTGTAAATCAGGCATAAAAAGATGGCATTTCCCTCAGCTCCCAGGATGATGCAACGGTAAATGCAGCAGCTTATGTCTTCCTTAATCTTTTTCCTTTTATTTCTTTGTCTGAATTTCCCTAGGGAAAGCCCTCCAAATAATTTCTTTAGGAGGCAAGGAGACCTGTGTTTCTGCTAGTTTTATTTTCATGTCCACACGCACCTGCGGAATATCTCCACTGTGTCAACCGGCTGTGAAGCGTCATTCTTAAGTAGCCACCCCACCCATGGGGGTTTAATTATATTCCTCTTCTCTCTCTCTTCCCCTCCCTCCCGGTGGGTCGTCTTGAATCATGATGGAAAGGGCAGCGGAGCAGAGGGGTATAGAGTTAAAGACACTGAAGTTTGACTCCTGGGTTTGCTGCTATCCTGTTCGCTTTGTGTCCTTGGGTAATTGCTAAACCTCTCTGGTGCTTGAGTTCCTATCGTCAGTGGGATCATCTCTTCATCTATATAGTGTTGCTGGGACAAAGGACCTCTTTACACAAGATGGTTGCTATCACGATTGTCGTGAATAATCCTTAATCAGTGCTTGGCACACAGAAACTAGCTGTTAGGCAAGCCTCCTGCAGTGGACCGATTGCCAGTGTGTCTGATGGGTCATCGTGAGATGGTCTACATAGTGAACAGGTGGTTATGGCCAGGCGCACACCAGCCTTGAGGTTGACTCCTAGTGGACCTGGACAGCCTGGAATCCTTCTTTCTTTACTGAGGCACAAAGGTGCTTCTACCAAGGGCTAGGATCCGCTGCAGCAAAACCCAGGTGTTCACATTGTTACAAGCTTCAGGTGACTGCCAAGGTGAAGGTCCAAGGGGTTGCAAAGAAAATATTGTTGGTCCTTACACATCTTGGTTATGTATTTAAGATGCAGTGGCAATTTCAGCGCTAGATGAGGAAGTTTTACTTGCCTGACATCTAAGTGCACACACAAATACTGCCGCGTGCTTGCTTGTGAAAATCCACGTGTGCCTTTGTGCAAAGGTACTGGGAACCGGTCAATCAATGTACCAATCCAGACTCTCGGCTGGGTGATGGCTTCGTCCGTTTGAACATCTGTAGGTTGGGTGGCCCACTCGGTTCACAGACGGCTCTGGCACACTAGGGTGGTCCCTGGGCCCTGTGAGTGTGTCCTGTGATCTGCCTCCCTGGCCAGAGCAGATTGTTCCATGGAGTGACCGTCCATTCACCCCAGTTACCTCCCTTCCCTCCGGGTCTACGAGGATTAACGATGTACAGTGACTGATCACCACCGTCCCTTCACTCCCCAGTCCTGGGTGATACAAGAAGATGGGCACCTACCACTGAGCAAGTGACATGTGACCTGAGCCTTAGAGGTCAGGAGGAGGAGAAAGGAAGAGGGGTGAGTATCGCAGGATGTTGGGGAGAAGATGCAGAGATTCAGGGCCCTGCACGGGTGGGCTCGACACAGGGCGGCGTCTAACCTCGCCACGAGGAGGCCAGCAGCATCTCAGGCTGTGGTCGACCCAGGCCCTTTGCAACCCGAGCAACTGAGCAGCTCCCATGGGTCACAGGAATGTCTGAATCCCAGAGCCCCACGCACCCAGCTGCCGCTCAGTGCAGCCAGGATGGAATCAGCTTGCTTTTTCCTGGAATCTTACGCTGAACAAGCATTCCCCGTCCTTTGCTCTCCCTTCTCCTCTCTCTCGGGAACTGGCAAAGCAGAGGCCCCTGGGGTATTTTGATTTTCCTGGAAGCTGAGAGAACTAACGTGTGCTATGTGCTTTAGTGTGTGATCTTCATAAAACCCGTAACTGTGTTAATTTAAAACCAATTTCATTTCCTTTTAAATGTGGCAAAGTCACCGGTCTTAATTCAAGTACTCCAGCACCTGAGGTTTGATGTGTTAGGCGGGTCGCAGGGACAGAAAGGAAAGAAAAAATGCCACTTGGATGTACTGAGACAGACCCCCAGGGAGACCCCTGGCGGGGAGAAGCTCTGGGGGATTTGAGGTTTCGTTTCAGGTTAAGGAAATGTTTCTGATGTTTCCCTTTGAGCAAAGACCCCCACTGGACCAGAGCAGCGGGGGGGTCCAAGCAAAGAGACTTGGAGTTCAGTTCCCTGGGATTTGCTCTGAAGCCCCCCAACGCCCTCAAGCCAGGAAAAGCTCTCAGGGGCTCTCCTAATAACACATGGGGGTCCCCAGGATGGAGTCTGGGTCACAGCCAGGTGTGTACAGTGATCTGGACTTGTAGAATCTTTGAATCTTAGACTCAGAAGGCTGGGACAGTCCTGTCTCTTGCCTGCTTGGAAACCAGCCCCGGGAATTCCCTGGTGGTCCAGTGGTTGGGACTCCAAGATTTCACTGCCGAGGGCCCGGGTTCGATCCCTGGTCAGGGAACAAAGATCCTGCAAGCCATGTGCTGCGAGGCCGATAAGATAAGATAAGATAAATAAGATAAGAAAACCAGCCCCTTAGCAGGGCCTCTTGTGCCTGCAGGACCTGGAACCAGACTTGCCCTGCACCCCAATCCTCTGATTCTCCAAGTGCTTCTCTCCCTGAACGGGCCAAGCATCTGTCACCCACAATGACCGTCCGTAGCTTTAGGACCAGGGCCCAGGCTCTCCTTTCTCCCAGCCCCACCCTGCCAACTCCACACTCCCGCCACCCCCAATGTCTTTCCCTGCTGAACCCCCATTGTCAATTTCACTTTGGAGCCTTTTCTGTTCTTTTGCTCAGAACTTCTCCCCCAGTCTTCTTATATTTCAAATCTCAATTTAAATGCCACTCCTTTGGGGAAACCCTCTCTGATCCCTGGAATCTATCGAGGGCTGGGGCCGAGGGCCGCAGACACAGTGCCTGGGCTCCAGGGGTCTGCAGCCTGGTGTGGCTGACAGAGCTGCAACGGGGCAATGACAGGGCAGCAGGAGAGGCCCCGGCAGGGAGGCACAGGTGTGTCGAGCCCTGAAAAGGACGGGCCTCCCCTCCCTGGGAAGCCATGAAGTTGGTCCAAGGAGACGGATAAGGGACTTGGTGCCAGAAGAATGGCCCTGAAAGTGGAGGACCCAGAAATCGGTGAAAGGGACAGAAGCCCCTCCAAACCACTGGCCCCATCAGCTTGTGCTTGGGGCCGCCCGATTGCCATTCCAGCAGCTCACTTTGCAGGCCAAGCTCAGGGTGCCTGTCACCTCGGGTGCCAGTCGGTGGGAGACACAGGGCTTGCAAACCGTGTACCTCACGGAGCCTCGTCCTGTGTCTGAAACACGCCGATGTCCCAAGAAGAGGAGATGCTGAGCACGGGTGACTTGGGAGGGCGACACCGGCACTGCAGGAGCACCCACCCCTGGAGGAGAGCAGTGTCTTCTCCTGACGTCTTTCCCCACCGCAGTCCCTCCCTCCCCTTAACCTGCAGGAACCCTCTAAGCTATTTCCCCCTTTGCAATCGACCCCACCCCTGCACACCCAGGAGCTAGTTCTTTCTAGGTGAACAGAGAAAGATGGCATCTAATTAAGATTAGACGTGCTGTTGTGGCTCTTTGAAACTTATTTCCCTCTGCAAGTTAATAATCCCTACCGATCACCCCTTTCAGGGCAAATAATTCACCCTGGGAGACAGTGGCAGTGTACATTGTACCTGATTCACCTTAAATGGCTTTGAACTTTTAAAGTGCCCCCCCCTTTAATGGCGGTGTTGAAATAGCTCAGGATTCTTATAATGACTGTAATTACCGCTGCTGTTTAGTTAGTACCAATGATATACTAGACACTTCACTTCCATTCTCTCAGCTTCCCAGAACACCTCTGCAAGCCAGGAATTATTATTCCGAGAGAGAGAGAGAGAGAGAGAGAGAGAGAGAGAGAGAGAGAGAGAGAGAGAGAGAGAGAGAGAGAGAGAGAGAGAGAGAGAGAGAGGGATTGAGAGAGATTAGGGGACTTCCCTGGTGGCACAGTGGTTAAGAATCTGCCTGCCATTGCGGGGGACACGGGTTCAGTCCCTGGTCCGGGAAGATCGCACATGCCTTGGAGCAACTAAGCCCGGGTGCCACAACTACTGAGCCTGCGCTCTAGAGTCCGCGAGCCACAACTACTGAGCCCACGTGTCACAACTACTGAAGCCCGCACGCCTAGAGCCCATGCTCCGCAACAAAGAGAAGCCACCGCAATAAGAAGCCCGCGCACTGCGACGAAGAGTAGCCCCCGCTCGCTGCACCTAGAGAAAAGCCCGCGCACAGCAACAAAGACCCAACGCAGCCAAAAATAAACAAATAAATAAATAAATAATTTTAGAAAAAGAAAAGTTAGAGATTAGGGATGGATATCTCAGAGATATCACACGGCTTAAGGTCACACAGCTGGACAGATTTGAACTAAACCTGCCGGCCACGCTTCCTCCATCCCACAGTGAGTCTCTGATTCAAGCATCTCAGAGCTAGGAAGGACCTCAATCTCATCCCCACCCCGCCGGTTTTACAGGTGAAGATGCCCACCATCTGGGGGAGATGAGGACAACTGCGGAGTTCAGAGTCCTTGGGGAGGGGGCCCCAGGGGGCCGTGCTGGATGAATGAGGATTGGGGGGTGTCTGTGCTCGCTGGGTGGGGGCTGGGAGGAGGTGGGGTGATAGCCAGCTGGACCTAGGCCAGCAGAGACCTACATGCTGGGACTGGCAAAGAACAGGAATGTGCCTGGAAGGGGACAGACTGCTGCCAGGCGGGTCTGCAGAAGGACCAGGTGGGCCAGGGCCACCAGTATCACCCCCGAAGCTCCTGCCACCACACTGCGCCCCTTCCGGCCACCTGCTGTCTCACTCGCCTTGATGTCACAGGTGTTTACAGCGCTTCCAACGGGCAGAATCCATTGTAGATTCCTGTGCTGTTGGGTTACCCAGATCTCTGTGCTCTGCAACGAAACCACCACTTAGCCAGAAATCAAATAGAAGCAGCAGCAGCCAAGCGGGCAGGGAGGAGGGAGAGGGAGAGAAGACAGTGCAAAGGCCCAGGGGTGACATGAGCGTGAGCTTGGGGAACATGAGGGACTGCTGGTGTTCTGTGTAGCTGGAGTGACCGGTGAGGCCGGGAGGGGAGGGCGCCAGCCCTCAGAAGCTCTCCATCCTGGGGCTGATGACTTTGAGCCAGGGAGGGACATGTTCCCATTTGGTGAATGAGCTGAAAGGAGGCGGGGCGGGGCAGCAGGGCCACAGGAGGTCTCCAGATGAGAGAAGCATCCGGGTAGTCTTGGACACGGGAAGAGCCACTTTGCTGTGGGACCTGGGGCCTCACTGTCCGTGGGAGCAAGAGCCGGCTTGGGGATGGTCCAGGCTACTGGGCAGCATGGGTGGGGGGACATTCACCCAGGTCCCAGATGCAGGGGGAGGAGGGGGCTTGGGGAGAGGGGGTGTTTTGTTTTAGACACATTCTGTTTGCTTCTCCGGGGGAACGTCCTCACAGACATACCTGGAAAGTGCACGTGAGGGGGGCCACCTGCACGGAGGCGGAGCTCTGGTAGCAAATGGTCATTTCCCTTCCCCCAGTTCAGGCAAAATCCTAACAGCCAAGTATGATAGCACTGAAAGCAATATTAACAATATTAACTTTAATATATACATCAACATGTAAATATTTATACTTATTTATAAATTTTTGTTTATAAGTACTTATATTTAATATATTGTCTATTATATATTAATACATATTATAAATCTATAAATATTAAATAATCTTTAAAAATTTTAAATTTAGAACAAGATTTAAAGAAATTCCTGGACACAATTTAGCTCCCTTGCCCGGAGTCTTGAGTTGGCACTACTCTGCTTAATCCTACACTGTTTGTTTAATCCTAGGCTCGAGGCAAACCATTTCCAATTCACTTTAGTTTTTTTATTTTTTATTTTAAAAAATATGTATTTATTTATTGGCTGTATTGGGTATTAGTTGCGGCACACGGGCTCTTCGTTGCAGTGCGTGGGCTTCTCTCTAGTTGTGGCGTGTGAGCTCCAGAGCACGTGGGCTCAGTAGCTGCGGCGTGGGCTTAGTTGCCCCGTGACATGTGCAATCTTAGTTCCCTGACCAGGGATCAAACTGGCGTCCCCTGCCTTGCAAGACGGATTCTTAACCGCTGGACCACCAGGGACGTCCCCTGATTCCCTTTAAACTGCTCGTCTTGTCCTCGCTCCGTCTCAGGGGCCCCTCCCGCTTTGACTCCAGAGCCCCTGGGACCGGCTTCCTCCAGCTGATGGAGGTTTGCTCTGCCATCCCTCTGGCCCAGCAGTTCGTCTACTTGTCTCCTGATGCGAAGCAAAATGAAATACTTTGGAAAGCAGGGCCTCCTGGTGATCTCCCGAGCACTCTTCACATCGGCTTTGGACAGATATTCCAGAGTGTCCTGGGGTAAGTCCCCCTGACCTAATCCCCCACCCACCCTTATGCTGCACACCATACAGGCCTGGCTTTACTTATTTCCTCTCTGGCTTTGCCACCTGTGGTGGGTAGAATGGTGGCCCCCAAAAGATATGCCCACATCTTAACCCCTGCATCCTATGGAGGTGACTGAAAGTTCTGGGACCAATTCTGACGTAGAGCGGGGTCCCCACCCCTCCAAGCAGTGCCCCAACACCAGCGGGGCATCCTAAAATTCAACTCAATTCCGACACTATCTACCCGGAGATGGCAACAGATCCCACAGGTTAAGGCTCCGTTCCGTAAGACCACCCCACTTCAGTGCCAATCTCAAGTCCAAGTTCTTACCTGTGCTTACAAATCAGAGGTTCCCATGACCCCTGCCTTGGGTTCAATTAATTTGCTAGAGTGGCTCACAGTACTCAGGAAACCTGCTTCCTCACTAGATGACCAGTGTGTCACAAAGGACATTAACAGATACCAGTCAACAGCCAGATGAAGGGATACACAGAGCGAGGTCCTGAACAAAGGGCTTCAGTCCTTGTGGAGTTTGGGGCCCTGCATCATGGAAGCCTTCTGGTTCCCCAACCTGGATGTTCTCTGAAGCCTGTCCTTCTGGATTTTTATGGAAGCTTTATTGCTTTGGCATGGTTGATTAAATCATGGCATTGGGCATTGATTCAACCCTCCAGCCCCTCTGCCTGGTCCAGAAGTCATGGATGTGGGGCTTGAAGTTCCAACCCTCTGACCACACAGTTGGACCTCCTGGTAACCAGCCTCAGCCCTAGGTTTCCAAAAGGTGCCTCGTTAACATAACAAATTATGCCCTAAGTGATTTTGACGAAGGGGTACGTACAATCAAGCGCACATCCTGGAAGAAGGTTACCGCTATTCTCGAGGAGCAGATACCTCAGTTAATGGTTTTAGTGCTTTTCTAAGTATGGGAAGATGCAAGAATCCAGGTTCATAAAAATTTTCTCCTGAAAATATCTAACTGTCTGAGGGCCACTTCTGTCAGTTTTCCCAGAGCACAAAGTGCCTCAACCTGATCTTTGCCCTGAATTCCTTTCAGGGTGTATTGTGGCCACTACAGTGGATAATGACTTGATTCTTGTAGAACTGGAGGGTGGGCAACATTCTTTAGTTTATAATCCCTTCCCTTTCGATCTTAATTTCAACCAAAGTTTGGGAGACATTTCTCCACCAGTTTGTCCCACTGGTCTAGGAATGCTCATTCCCAGGTCAGGTGAGGATTTCATTGATAGGCCACTCAGTGTGCTATTGGTAGACTGTTAACAGCAGCCAAAAGCCTCTGAACCACCTGTCTTACTGGTCTGTTATGGTCAAGGAAATGGTTCCCTCTTGTTGCTTCTTCCCATAGCTAGAGTTACACTATGACAGTCATTGATCCTATAGGACTATATATTTGGTCAATCATTGCAAGTCACCTAATCATCGTTAATTTTATCTGAGACTCATCGTTAATTTTATCTGAGGCTCAGTCACACATTTGGTAATGCAAGAAACAACAATCATGCATTTGGTAATGCAAAATAGGCAGAATACAAGTTATATAGCTAGTGACGTTAATTAGGTCATAAGGAAGTATTTAAGCTAAGAACTTCAATGAAGTGCAGCCCAGTATCTCCCCAGGTCATCTGACCAGTCTGTTCTGCACCAGTCGTTATCTTTAAGGGAAATGTTATATTGACACTGTACGTAAAGCTCACCAAAGATATCTGCACGTACAAGGTAAGTGGTGGGTCATCATGACCCCATCATAATTGAGAAAGGAATATTATCTCCTAAGGAGTTACATGGCTGGGGCCAGAAGGAGAAAAATGGATTTTTATGGTTGAGCAGGTATTTCTGCCATTGGGGAGGTCTGGTTAATGTAGATGCACAATGCACACTAGAGGGGAGGGAGGAGGCCCAAACAGGCAGAGTAAGATTTTATGTTTAAATATTTCTGGTGTTGCCTTAAAATATGAATTTTTATTTCATCACCTAACACATCGCCTGTCACAGTTAACCTTCAAAAGAGTTAGCTTTTGGGGTGAATAGTGGGATACGTACATTCTTATTCTTTTGGTATATCTTTAGCCAAACAGACCTTAGACATTTTTTATTAGAATTTGAGGAACACCCTCTTGGGAGCTGGCCTTTCAACAGGACAGGTGCCCAGATTGCTTCTGGGTCTAGCTGGGATAAACGCCTGCAGGAATCTGCACGTCAAGAAATAAAAGTTTATGTAAAGGAAAGAACAGACCTGTGGAAAGAGCACAGATTTATTATAATCTCTAACTGAATAAAGAAATAGAATGTAACGCATATGAGTTGTTTTTTAGTGGATAAATAGTGAACAGGGTATAACTAAGATCTATATTGATGAATTTTTTAAAAATCCACAGGTAAGTTATTTCACCAAAAACTTTTTTTTAAGAAAAAAGCTTTCTGTTATAAATAGAATGGTGTAAAGTCAGGAAACAAGGGAAAGAATAATCAAGCAATTCTCTGGAGAAGTCTCCAAGAAGTATGACTGTAGGAGGGCCCTTCCTAGTGATTAACATTTAATACAGTCTCTGGAAAAACCTGAGTTCCTGTCGCTCTCTCTTCTGGGAATGACCTGACAAGCCGAGAGGGAGAAACTCAGTCAGCCTCCTAAGGATGCTGGGGGGTGGGGAGCTGGCAGTGGAACTCCAGGTCCGCAAGCATCACTTCGTGGCTTGAGGGGAAATAATGCCGTCATGCTGATAAAATGATGACTCTGAGCTATCAGTTATGATTCAACAAAGATCGTCCGGAACAATGGCATGTGGAGTGATGGAATTCTAGAATTGGAAGAACCATGCTGACGGTTGGATCTGATCTCTGTTTAACAGAGAGGAAGCTGTGTCCTAGAGAGGTGAACTGACTGGCCCAAGGTCATCGTGTACCAAAGAATTTGGCCTTGGCCAAAGACGGGTCTGGCTTTTGTCCCTGGCAAAAATTTAGATTTCTTCTAAACCCTAGGAATTTCCCGAGTGATAGGAGTGTCTTTATTATTCCTGGAGTTTCCCTCAGACCACACCTGGCAGCTTATGCTGATAAAAGAGGCTCACGATGGGCTGCAGAATGGAGCCCCAGTAAAAACCCTGGACACCGAAGCTTGGTTGTGCTTCCCAGGTTGACCGTGCTACGTGCGCATTGTCACACATGGATGCTAGGACAGTAATGCATCCTGAGGCCAATGGAAGCTTTGAGTTTGGAACTTCGCTGGACTCCACCCCACACATCTCTTCCTTTGGCTGCTTTCAGTCTGTATCCTTCCCCTGATAAACCATAACCATGAGTATAACAGCTAACAGCGAGCTCTATGAGTCTTCCAGTGAATTATCGAAACTGGTGGTGATTTGGGGAACCCCTGAACTTGCAGTTGGTGTCAGAGGGGAGGGTGGTCTTGTGTAGACGATTCCCTCATACTCTGTAGTTGACCTTGACTCCTTGAGGTTGGGATCAGCTGTCTTGGGCAGACAGGGCCAACTCCAGGAATTCATGTAGTGAGTTTTGACTGAGCCAGGGCTGGCATGCAAAGCAGAAGGACCCTTTAGATGATGACAAGGCCAGTGGTGGGACGGAGTGGGCAGAGGTGGAGAGCCTTGTGTGAGCAATTGAGTGGAGTTAGAGGACAAGAAAACAGGATCCCCTCCCAGAAAACTGTTTCCACGTTTGCAGTGCAGAGGGAAGCCAGGCCAGCTCCTCGTGAGTAAGGCTCTCCAGGGTGGTCAGAATTCCAGGGAAAGGCAACCTTGGGGTTGAAGGGTCTCCACGGTTTGCAAAGGCAGAGGCTGGTGATCGAGAGGCGAGGGGCTGCCCAAGTGACCCTAAAACCAGGAAGGACACACGCAGTCCACGTCCAGTCTTGACCCCAGATCTGTGTTTGTCTCCTGTGGCTGCTGTTACAAATTATCCAAAACAGTGGCTTAATTAATACAACATTGTAAATCAACTATACTTCAGTTAAAAAATGGACAAATATAAATAGCTAAAAACATAATCAAGTCATAGGAGTAGAATCATTAGTTAATTAAAAAACAAAAACAAAAAAACCGCAGTGGCTTAAAACAGCACGAATATATTCTCTTACAGGTCTGGAGGTCACAGGTCTGAAATCAGTTTCATGGGGTAGAGCCAACGCGTTGACAAGGCTCCACTCGAACCCCTCTCTCATCTCAGTGCCAATGACATTCATCATTGTCACAATCTAGCGCTGAGAGCCTACAGGCAGCTCCAGTGCCTACAGGCAGCTCCCGAGCCGCGGCAGGACTCCCCTCTGTGGGGTCCTGGGAGAAGACTCGCTAAAACTTCTTCCTCTCCTGGTCAATGGCTAGCCTCCTGGGTGTGTACCCTGGGCAGTTACACAGGGTCTGGCGCTCCGAAGGAGTCCATGCTGGATTGAATGCTCTGCTGTCACTGCCTTGAAATTCCTAATCATTTTTGAACAAGGGGCTTGCGTTTTCATTTTGTACCGAGCCCTGTAAATTATGCAGCTAGCTCTGGCCCAGCCCTAACCCCTTACCTCCAGCAAAGACACCTAGAAATGAACGTCATAGTTTTTTGGACACTTGACATAATTTTGGTTAATATTTCATTGCATTTTTCTGGCCTAAGCATTCATAAGTGTTATTACTGTCCCTGGGAATAAAGTTTCTGGCAACAAAGAATGTCCTTGTAAGGCGTTCTTTTCATTAAGAGAGGCAATCTTGTCAATGAAGATTCAAACACAGGCACCATTTGAATTAGGGAATGATTATTCCCATTAAGAAGATGTTCTCATTTTTAGAAAATGATTCCCTATGGAATTCCTTTAAATAGCCCGCTTTCCTAATGCATTTTTAATGTGTTTCAATATATTAAAAATTATTTACACGCAGTCCTCCCAGGTGTGTTCATTTAACCAGCGCGCTGACTCCCACTCGGTGTCGGCCCTGCAGTGTTCTGGAAGGACTGTGGCCGGCGGGGCGGGAAAGAAGGTGGTCCCTCCCAGAGGAGCTCCGCCTGGTTGGGAGTGGCCCCCCCTGCAGTGAGCAAGGGGACAGGGGGGCGTGTAAGCCCAGGGAAGGGTGCAGCTACCCAGGGAGCCCGGGACGTTTTCCCAAAGCAGGGGAGATGCAGATGGGACCCGATGGGTTGCCCTGGAGCTTGCCAAGCGGAAGTGGCAGAAATGCGAATTCCAGGGACAGAGGAGCTTGTCCCAGGGGCTGAGGTTGGAAAGTGGGTGGGGACTCTGGGAAGACCCCAGGCATGGTGTGTGGGGAGGGGGGGGTTGGCTTGGTTGGCTGCAGATCAAGGGTCCTCGTGCTAGTCTGAGGAGCCAGGCATAGGGCAGTGGGGAAGGAGGAGTGTCACCCCCAGAGCCGTGTTCTAGGAAGATAACTGCCCATGGGAAGGCAGATCAGAGCCTCAGGATCCTGGAACTGCGGGCAGCTGAGAGGCGCGGTAACAGTCATCGAAGAACAGTGGGGCTGGGGCAGGCGGAGGCCCTGGGGGCTGGCATGTAGGAGGCTTGCAAACCAGACCTGCGGATGGCTGACCCTCAGAGGGTCCTGAGGGTAGAACGCGTTGAGGGGAGAAAAGACTTTACCTGCTGCACGCTCCACCACATCTCAGGATCGGGGCAGGAGGGACAGGTGTCAAGGGAAAAGGGGTGCAACGGGCCTGGTCCAAGTCAGGTCTCAGGGGGAGAAATTGTGTCCCCGGCGTCACAGAGAACCTGGTTTGCGGGCCCCAAGCCAGAAGGCGCTATTCGATGGGTCAGGACGGCACTTGTTTTATTTCCCGCAGGTGCTACTCTCTCCTCCAGCCAGAGTTCCGCGTGACCAGAGCCTCTTGCAGACCAGACGGGGTGGGACCCCCGGACGCCATGGGACAAGCAGGGCCATCTCTTCACTTGGGTGGGGAGAACCACATCTGGCTACGGCCAGTCCATCGTCAGAGATGCAGAAGTGCTGGAGCTTCACTACCCTCCTTGGTCCTGGGGTACAGGCTGATAGGTGGCATCTCTCCCCTTTTCTTTTTCATTCAGAAAGAGCTATTGTGGGGCTTCCCTGGTGGCGCAGTGGTTGAGAATCTGCCTGCCAATGCAGGGGACACGGGTTCGAGCCCTGGTCTGGGAAGATCCCATATGCCGCGGAGCAACTGGACCCGTGAGCCACAACTACTGAGCCTGCGCGTCTGGAGCCTGTGCTCCGCAACAAGAGAGGCCGCGATAGTGAGAGGCCCGCGCACCATGATGAAGAGTGGTCCCCACTTGCCGCAACTGGAGAAAGCCCTCGCACAGAAACGAAGACCCAACACAGCCAAAAATAAATAAATAATTAATTAAATAATTAAAAAAAAAATCTAGAAAACATTATAAAAAAAAAAAAAAGAAAGAAAGAGCTACTGTGTGTCCGTGCTGGGCCAGCTCAGGGTGTCCCTTGGCTGCTCTCAAGCTCTGTTTCCCTGTCCTTGGCCAGGCAGTGAGGGAAATACAGGCTGGCCTGTGGGGCTGGGGGGGGCAGCCCGTGGTTTTGGGGGAGCAGGCTGGTCTGAGAAAATGAGGCAGGGGTGGCTATGGCCAAGGGGAGGGGTGATGCAGCTCTCCTGGTGGTGGCCAGGCCCCTTCCTTTTACAGACGAGGAGCCTGGCTTGGGAAGAACAGCAGAGCATTTCTAAAGTCTCCCAGCAAGGAGGGTGTAGGAACCAGAGGGGAGCCCCCGAGCTCGGGGATCAGCCCCCGCTCTCCCCAGCCGTGTCCTGCAGTGGGAGCTGCCGTGGCCTTGTGCTGGCGGAAGTTGGAGGTGCTGCCCCCTGCACCTCTTACCTGCAAGGACCTTGGCAGATGCTTTTATCTCTTGAGCCTCTGTGTTCTCACCTGGACCGCAAGGCTCGGAGGCCCCTCCGGTTCCGAAACCTCCCGGGGTCACATGGGGATCAGACCAAATGAGGTGCCTGGGCGGTCCTCCGTGCGAGTTCCAGACCAAAGCCACCCAGGCCTCCTCCCAGGGGCCAGCTAGTGTCCTGGGCCACCCAGACAGAATGCAGGGACAGGCTGCTTCCTCTGTTAGAGACAGCCAAACAAGAGAGGACAGAAAGGGCCGGATGCAAACATTTGTTCCCAAGGGAAATGGGTGTTGCTGGCAAACTGGAGTGTTCTCTTCTGCTTTCAAAGCGCACCAGGTCAAGCAGACCCAGGATGAGCCGCCAGGCGAGTTATTGGTGTGACACGCATCTGTGGCCACCGAGGAAAACAGCATCTAAATATCACCCAAGATCAAGGCCATTCACTAGAGGGCCTGGAACAGGGGTCGGTGTGCACCTGCTGAGGAATGTTCTTCGTGCTGGGACAGGGTGTGGTGCCAATGATCTGGTTTCCTTTGTGGAAATTTGCAGAATGTGGACAGAACTGACTTTCCTTCCGTGGGCTGAACAGAAAGATCTCCTGACAAAGACGTTCCTGTTCCAGTGTCTGCGCCTTCCTAGGCAGGTGGGAGACTTGAGCCCCCAGGTGAGACCCCACCGGGGGTGGGTAAGATAAGTCCTTACAGACGCTGTGAACACAAGTGCCCTGGGCTGGCCTGGCTCCGGCCCCCTGCTCTTCTTCACCCCTTAGCGGGCGTCAGGAAGTGAATTCAGTGTCTACTCCAGACCTTCGACTGCCATGGGGTTCAGCAGCCCCTCCCTCCCCCAAAGGGACACAGAGCTAACATTTTGATGAGTCCCTCTTATGCAGCAGGCCCCCTGCCCACTGATTTCATCTTGCAGAGTGGACACTGGGGCTGGAAGTTTAGGCAGCTTGCCCAGGCCCCCCCACTTCATCGGGGAAGGCTGGTGTGGTAGTCCAAGGGGTGTGGGCTCAGGGGAGGCCAGACCCCGGCCCAGGTCCACTGTCAGCTCACTTCGAGGACATGCCAGCATCCCAGGGTCTCGGTGCCCTTGGAGGGTAGGACAGAAGGAACTCATTCCAGACTCCCCACCTCACGGAGTATTGAGAGTTTCTAGCGAAAATAAGGTCACGGCCGCCTCAGGACTTCTTGGTTCCCAAAGCAGTTTTCATTTCAACCCTCACTGTAGTCTGTGGGCGGGAGGGGGCAGGAATTATCCTCCCCTTCAGAGGTGCCCCCAAGCGCCCCCCAAGTCCAGAGACCAGTCCAGCTCACCTGATCCCAAGTGTGGGCCCACGTGTGGGTCCACAGGACCCACCGGGCACGTCACTGCCCCAGGTCCTTGTCCTCCACACAGCTCAGCCTCTGAAGGCGGTGATGTCCCTGCAGCCCCAAGCTGCAGTCCTGACTCCACCTCTCGTAGCTCTGTGACCTTGGACAATGACCTCTTTGAGCCTCAGTTTCATCACCTATAAAGTGAGGTTAAGAACTCTGAACTGGGGACTTCCCTGGTGGGTCCAGTGGGTAAGACTCCGCACTCCCAGTGCAGGGGGTCCGGGTTCGATCCCTGGTCGGGGAAATAGATCCCACGTGCATTCCGCAACTAAACGTGCGGCAGTGAAGATCCCGTGGCCTGCTACTAAGACCCGGGACAGCCTAAATAAATATTTTTTAAAAAACAATGAATATTCTCTTTCTGACTTACTTCACTCTGTATGACAGTCTCTAGGTCCATCCACATCTCTGCAAATGACCCAGTTTCGTTCCTTTTTATGGCTGAGTAATATTCCACTGTATATATGTACCACATCTTTTTCATCCATGCGTCTGTCGATGGGCATAAGTCAGAAAGAGAAAAACAAATATCGTATATTAATGCATATATGTGGAATTTAGAAAAATGGTACAGATGAACCGGTTTGCAAGGCAGAAATAGAGACACAGATGTAGAGAACAAAAGTATGGACACCAAGGGGGGAAAGTGGCGGCGGTGGGGGTGGTGGTGGGATGAATTGGGAGATTGGGATTGACATGTATACACTGATGTGTATAAAATAGATAACTAATAAGAACCTGCTGTATAAAAAATAACAGAAAAGAAAATTCAAAAAAAACAAACAATGAATATTAAAAAAAAAAAAGAACTCTGAGCTGGCAGGGTGGTTGTAGGGAGGGGTGATGAATACAGAGATACCAGCCCAGCTCCTGGCAGACAGTTGGTGCTCAGTTAACAGCTGCTATGGTTGATGTCTGCAAAGATGACACTTGCCATGAACACGGAGGCTTTCTGACAGCGTCTCAGGGCTGCTCAGAGGATGCTGCTGCCTTTGTGCGCCCGCCCTCCCTCCCTTCTCCCTCCCCCCTTTCTCCCTCCCCCTTCTCCCTCTCTCCCTTCTCCCTCCCCCCTTCTCCCTCCCCCTTTCTCCCTCCCTCCCTTTCTCCCTCCCCCTTTCTCCCTCCCTCCCTTTCTCCCTCCCCCTTTCTCCCTCCCCCTTTCTCCCTCCCCCCTTTCTCCCTCCCCCTTCTCCCTCCCCCTTTCTCCCTCCCCCTTTCTCCCTCCCCCCTTTCTCCCTCCCCCTTCTCCCTCCCCCTTCTCCCTCCCCCCTTTCTCCCTCCCCCTTCTCCCTCCCACTTTCTCCCTTCCCCTTCTCTCTCCCCCCTTTCTCCCTCCCCCCTTCTCCCTCCCCCTTTCTCCCTCCCCCTTCTCCCTCCCCCTTTCTCCCTCCCCGCTTTCTCCCTCCCCCTTCTCTCTCCCCCCTTTCTCCCTCCCCCTTTCTCCCTCCCCCTTTCTCCCTCCCCCTTCTCCCTCCCCCTTTCTCCCTCCCCCTTCTCCCTCCCTTCCTTCTCCCTTCCCCTTTCTCCCTCCCCCCTTCCTCCCTCCCCCTTCTCCCTCCCCCTTTCTCCCTCCCTCCTTCTCCCTCCCCCCTTTCTCCCTCCCCTTCTCCCTCCCCCCTTTCTCCCTCCCCCTTTCTCCCTCCCCCCCCCACCTCTCTCCACCTGCCCTGCTTCCTCCCTTTCCTCCTTTCACACATGTATTTGGAGTTGTAAGTTGCCAACTTGTAAAAAGGAGTCAAGGTGGCCATTAATAAAACAAAACTAATACAATCACTACTATGGGGGAAAAAAGAGAAGCCGATGTCCCTGGAGAGGGGCAGTGAGTGACACTGCCTTCAAGATCCTGGTGAGGTGTAGCGTCCACCCCTTTACACGGAAAGTGTTTGAATGCGGGGCCGTCTGCATCTTCTTCAGGAACCAGGGTTCCTGGGGCAGGTCTGGAGCTGGGAACCTTTTCAGGCCTTCAGGTCCTCCTGTCACCTTCTATATCCAGGTGGGAAGGCTGAGTCCCACGGTCAGTGTGAGATGGGACCAAATATCACAGCTCTGGACAGTCTGAAGCACCGCGTGCCTTAGCTGTACCTGCCCCAGCAGGCAAACACCTGAGACAGGAAGGGAGCACGATTTCCCGTGTGACGGGGAAGCTCTGGGGAATCTGCCTTGGTGAGAATTCAGGTTTCAAAGTCTAGAGAACATGACGTGGAGTTGCAGTTAGTGGGGATTTGCTGCTCTTGGCCACTCTCTGGGCTGGAATTCACGCGTCATCCAAGCCCCATCTCCCACGTCATCCATTTAGAATCAGACTTTGGGGAAATCACACTTAACTTGAGTCTTGGTGGGGTCTTTCCTGTAAAATAGAAAGGATACTTCCTCCGTCTGCTCACGGGACTTCTTGTGAAGGAAAGGAGAAGGATGTTGAAGTATTTCTTAAAGCACAAAAGTGCCGCCAAGGACTTCCCTGGTGGTGCAGTGGATAAGAATCCACCTGCCAATGCAGGGGACACGGGTTCGATCCCTGGTCCGGGAAGATCCCACATGCCGCGGAGCAACTAAGCCCATGCGCCACAACTACTGAGCCGGCACACCTAGAGCCCGTGCTCCACAAGAAGAGAAGCCACCCCAACGAGAAACCCATGCCTCACAACGAAGAGCAGCCCCCATTCGCCACAACTAGAGAAAGCCCATGCACAGCAACAAAGACCCAACGCAGCCAAAAATAAATTAAATAAAATAAATTTAAAAAAAAAAGTGCCGCCAAGGGTAGGATGTCACCAGACTCGCTTGCCTTGGTCCGGGCTCCCCTGCCCCATCCATCTGTCCATCGGTTGTGACTGAGAATGCCTGGAAGTTCTGGTTCCACCTTGCGCCCTTCAGCCCTGGAATCCGTTTGTGATTCTTGCCCCAGGTTTCTCTAAGACTTCCTTACGTGCCTCTACTTGGTAGCCTATCAACATGTCATTTCTTTTCTTTTTTTTAGATTTTTTTTTTTGATGTGGAACATTTTTAAAGTCTTTATTGGATTTGTTACTGTATTGCTTCTGTTTTATGTTTTGGTCCTTTGGCCGTGAGAAATGTGGGATCCTAGCTCCCTGACCAGAGATCGATCCTGCACCCCATGCATTGGAAGGCGAAGTCTTAGCCACTGGACCACCAGGGATGTCCTGACACGTCATTTCATTTATAAACTCGTCCACACTGGCTGTTTGACTTGGATTTGTGTAAATGGACTGACTTCTACATTGTGGTTCTTCTCTGGATACGTGTTGTCACACATCCAATATCATACGGAGAATATTAAGCAGAAGAAAGCCTTTAAATAACGTAAGAACTACCAAATCTCTCTGCCCTCATTTCTTTTAATAAACTAAATTCCTTCCCTCCCTCCTAAATATAGTGCCGACTGTATCCGCTCCTGTTCACCTGGAGTTAGGGAAAAACAAACCCTTCGATAACAAACAAACTCCTGTTAAAATGTTCCACCTTGTACTTTGGGGCTACTCCCCAGATTCTGAGCTCAAATCTCAGGGTTCTGAGCTCAAATCTCAGGGTTCGGCTCTGTCAAGTTTAGCAATCTTTGCCCACAAGGCAGGAACCGAGCATCATAAACCCCCACCCCCGAAAAAGACCTGCCCCGCCCCCGGCCTGTCTTGGAGAGGAGGCAGCTTCGAGGGAGTGGGCCCTTCCTGTTGGCCCTGGGCAAGGGTTTCAACCTGTGTGTACCTTTGGGGTAATGGTTGTATCTGCCTGGTCCAGTTGGTCGCATCAATAAATGGGGTTCCCATCTTGGCACTCGAATTCCGTTGTAACACCTGAATTCTTGCTCCAGGGATGCACTAGTTTCCCAGGACTGCCTTTAACAAACTTGGTGGCTTAAAACAAGAGAAATTTACTCTGTCACAGTTCTGGAGGCCAGGAGTCTGAAATCAGGGTGTCTGCAGGGGTGCACTCCCTCCGGAGGCCCTAAAGAAGGATGCTTCTTGCTTCTTCCAGCTCCTGTGGCCCCAGGAGTTCCTTGCCTTTTGGGTCCATCACGCCAACTTCTGCCTCTGTCTTCACATGGCCTCCTGACCTGCTCCCTCTGGGTGTCTCTTACAACGACACTTGTCATGGGGAAACCCAGGATGGTCTCATCTTGAGACCTGTAAGTTAATTGTATCTGCAAAGATCCTTTTTTCCAAATAAGATCACAGTCACAGGTTCCAGGAGTTGTGACGTGGATACCTTTTTTTTTGAGGCCACCACTCAACCCACTACGGGTACTATATCCAGATCTCCTCCTATTGACTGCATGGTATCAGGTGATCAGTCTCCCAGCTGTAAAATGGGGGACACAGCCCCCAAGAGCCCTGAGTCTCTGGCACTGTGATTTTGAGTAGTCCTAGCTTCGCCTCTGCATCCCTGGGAACATTGGCTGGCAGCTGTTCCCCTGTGCTTCCATTTCCCCATTTTTTTTTTAATAGTACTATTTTTCCAAATAAGTGTTCCTTTTTTTTTAAAATTAATTAATTAATTAATTTATATTTTTTGGCTGTGTTGGGTCTTCGTTTCTGTGCGAGGGCTTTCTCTAGTTGCGGCAAGCGGGGGCCACTCTTCATCGCGGTGCGCAGGCCTCTCACTATCGCGGCCTCTCTTGTTGCGGAGCACAGGCTCCAGACGCGCAGGCTCAGTAGTTGTGGCTCACGGGCCCAGTTGCTCCGCGGCATGTGGGATCTTCCCAGACCAGGGCTCGAACCCGTGTCCCCTGCATTGGCAGGCAGATTCTCAACCACTGCGCCACCAGGGAAGCCCTCCCCATTTTTTTAAATTAAGAAGCTTGATGGGATTGGCTGGATGATTCTCAATTAGAAGTTGAGGGTAAGAGTCAACTTACCAAGTAAGTAAGTCAACTTACTTACTTGGGATATTTTCAAACTCTAAATGGCCAGACCCTGCCCTGGGTCTAGTGAACTGATATCTTACAGGGAGGAGGTGAGACTCACGGGACAAACTGATGCTACAGGCTTGTCTAAGATTAATAGTCTCACAGTTTTACTCATTTTATTGGGACAGAGGTAACATAGTAGCCAGCTATTCGCTGGCTTGTTTAGTTAATTCTTTACTATCCATTGTCCTAACACTGAAGGTAGAGCTTTGGGGAAATGGAGGAGTTTGATGGGAAGAGAAATCAAAGTCCCAGGAACGTGGAGACACTAAAGATGTGAGAGGTCATTTAGAGCTGTGGTTTTTCACATCGCACGTGTAGGACGTGAAATCAATTTAGTAGTTGAGAATACTATGAAAAATAGAATTGAAACTATCAAACTACATAGCTGTTTTGTCCATAAAGCTCTGATTCAGTTGCACAGGTGTACATACATGTCTGTGGGTCCTGGGTTTCTATGTAAAATTTGTCTCTTACTGTGGGTCAAGGCCATAATAGTACGGAGGCTGCTGCTCTGGGGGAAACCCTCAAAGAGAGGTGTTGGGGTCTCAGAACTGGCCTTCTTCCCATTGGTAGAGGGCCCACCGGGCAGGTTCCCCCCCCGTAGTCCCTGCTGTCATGCAGAGACCCACGGGCTCTCTGGCTGTGGCTGGCGTTGCTGACACAGCTCCCAGGGGACAGCATGTGCTGCTGGGGACAGCTGGGAAGGTGAGTAGGACCAGCAAGTTACCAGTTAGTGGTGGCTGCCTGGGAAGCTGTGTTGAGAAGGATTTGCAGACCAAGCTCAGGCTCAGCCCAGAAGAGAGCTATGATTGATTGCTCATGTCTGCCTCGGGAGCACATTGTGGCACATGTGCCTCGTAGTTGCTCTCTGGGTCTCGGGAATTCCCTGGTGGTCCAGTGGTTAGGACTCCACGCTTTCACTGCCAAGGGCTTGACTGAGTTCGATCCCTGGTCGGGGACTAAGATCCCACAAGCCGCCCGGCAAGGCCAAAAAAAAAAAAAAAAAAAGGAGTGGGGCCTGGGCAAAAATCATCCTCTGGCTACTGACTTGAGACGTAATCACAGTTCTCCAGACCATCCTTTCTTCATCTATAAGGTGAGAGAACGGGCAAGGTGAGGTCTCTTCTAACTTTGAGGATTTGATTGGATTAATCGGTCAGGGTCTGCCTCCACTCAGTTTTGCCTAGAGTCAGGGGTGTGTGTGTGTGTGTGTGTGTGTGTGTCTACTCAGGGGGCAGGGGGGCCGGAGAGGAGTCTCTGCTGCTCAGGACACGGTGGATGGTTTTCTTTGGCTTGAAAATGGGGCGCTCCATCAGGGTTGGGGACTGGGAGAGAGGTACAGGTGACACAGCACCCGAGGGAGGTTCCAGGCCACCTCCACTCTGCTTCTCCTAATAGGGCTCTGCACTGTCAACCCTGGACCGGCACTTACTGAGTGCCTACTGTATCCCGAGGATGCCTGCTTAGCACACACCCCCAGGCTAATTGACGAACCACCCCTGGAAGACCCACAGGGCAGAGAAAGTCCAGAGCAGGTGTGGGTGGGGCTGGGGTCTGGGGCCGCTTGCTTCAGCGTACTTTGGCTCATGCTTCCAGGTGGCCGAGTGACATAGTTCAGGTCAATCACCCTTGGTCATCCGGACAAGGGAAAATAAACTGTGTATCTTCTATCTGCCTCATGTTCTTCTCGGATATTTTTTTACCCCTCAGACTATTTAAAAACGTCGGGTGCCTGTTCCGCTCAGCGCTGCAAACGTGCCCCCGCGTAGGACTCCTCCTCCCCCTCTTGACCCATGGTGGTCCGCATGCTGGGACCTGGGCTGAACTCTGTGGGGCACGTGGGCAGGAGCTTCCTGGGGTCGGACAGACAGACACATACCCAGATGACAGTGGCACAAGGCAGGAAAGTAAACCTGATCCCGGGGTGCCCAAAGGAGGGAAGAGGGAAATTCATCGCTCTGGGAAACTGCTCATCCAACAAGCATGGTGCGCAGGGCCAACACAGCAGGAGAGACCCCGGGGTTGGGGGGGGGGCGTCAGGCAGCAGGCGGACACACCAGGGGGCCAGGAGCAGAAGGGAGGGTTGATGGGGCTGCAGGAAGCACGGGGAGGGGGCCCCTGGGAGGTTTTCCTCTGTCATCACTCCAGTCTCTGCCTCCGTCTTCACATGGCCTTCTCCCCACGTGTGTCTGCGTACGAATTCCCCTCTTGTAAGGACACCAGTCATCGCAGCGGGCCCCGCCTTAATCCAACATGACCTCACTTAACTCCATTACATCTGCAAAGATGCTGTTTCCAAATAAGGTCACATGCACAGGTGCTGGGGGTTAGGATTTGAGCCTTTGTTTTGGGGGGGACACACTTCTACCCACTACATGCACCAAGTGCCTGGGGCGTAGGTTTAAAGGTATAATCCTCCCAATGGCCCCATGAAATAAGTACTGTTCCTGCCCGCACTGTGAAGTTAGGGAAACTGAGGCACACAGGTGCTAGAACCACCCTCCCATGGGGTGGCTCTGAGGTCGTGCACTGACCACTGACTCTTCCAAGCTTCCAGGTAAACCCGAGGTCACTATGTAAAGCCCCTGCCTTGCAGCCGCCTTCCCTTCCCATCACAGTCGTCGGAAAGCTCCACTGGCCAATGAATTAATCTGGATGTACTGACTCTTTTCGATACTAATGTTTTGCTCATTTGAATTAGACTCTGATTATGAAAGCCTGGGCGGATTAAACTTTTAAAAATTATATTCGAAAACTCAGCCTTCATTTTCACCCAGAGGTACCCTGATGAAGGTTTAGGGTTTTGTCTCATCTCACACACAAGTCTCCTTTACAAAAGAAGCAAGAAGAAAGCCGGTGCAGTAGCTGCTGGTTCTTCCTGGCTATGTACGTTAACCTCCAACCTCTGGGCAGCTGGAAAGCAGATGTGTAGACACGGGTGATGCAGGCAGAAGTGTCAGCGGACACTCTCACCGCCACTTAGAATGACAGAGGGCGTCTGGGGCTCGTTCTTTTCCTGTGATGTGCAAGGATGTCTAGGATCCAAGGCTGGGGATGCTTCCTACACAAAACCTAGGTTTGCTGCTCTTTCAGCTGGTGAAGGTTGATCCTGCAGCCCTGAGGATTCAGCGCACTTGCGGGAGGTTGGCAGGGAGGTTGGGTTAATGACCCTGAGATGAGGAGCTATTTGACACTGCACTTCTCAACACCGCTGTCTCCTGCTCTGGATCCATCCCCTGTCTCTGTGAGCCAGGTGGGCAGAGGCTGTCACCTACACATTCACAAATAAGAAAGCATCGGTCAGATTTCGCAACCTGAATCTTTTTGTAGTGCACAGTTTCAAGTTGGAAATTTAATGACAAACCACAAGTTTACACAGCTTGCCAATTTTTAGAAAGTTTGTTTAGCACCAAGTTGAATCCATATTGGAACACAGAGGCACACAAATAAATACACACACACACACATGCAAGTGTACCTAAACCAAAGCCTCTGTTGGTCTTACCTTAATCAAGAGGAGCGGGGGCTAAGCCAGTGGTTGGCTGGATGAAATGCCCCAGACTTGGGGTTCCATTACGGTGACACTCCTACCAGAAATGGCAATCACCATCACTTTTTTAAGCACCCACCCCGTGGGACACTGTGCTTCCCCTCCCCTACTCTTCCCGTCTGCCCCTGGGTTTAACTGTGCTGCAGGCTTGGTACCTAAACAGCTGCCACCTTAGCCTGAAGCCTTAGAATGATCCTGGGGTCCAGGGTGTCTTGGGTTTTTTTGCTTGTTTGTTTGTTTTGCATTTTTAGGAGATCCATTACATCATCAGCTCTCCCGGGAGAACAGCCTTGGCTAAGCAACTGTTTTGAAATTCTTCTCTGGCCACTGTCAGGCAAATCTTCAGAACTTCCAAATTCACATATTTTCTCACATACTTAGCTTTCTCGTTCCTCCCTGATTTACAAACCTTGAACCATCTTCTAATTCCCCAATAAATTAGTAATTATTGCCATTGACACCAGTTCATGGCCCCTCTCATCGTTATAATAATGATTCTCATCTCATCATTATAAATGTTATTAATAACTCATAATTCCTTAACTACTATTCTCGCTAGTGACTGCCACGTGGCAGTTGAGAGATTTTTACCTGTGTCCTCCCCAGAGAGTGACAAAGCTGGGACTAGAAGCTTGTACCCCTCCCTCCCAGCCAACAGTGTGGTTCACAGGCCACAGCGGTCAACCCTCTGGCCAGTGTTTGTTGGGCATCTTTTGTGGGGAAAAGGATCTATTGTTTTAATTAATTTTTATTGGAGTAGAGTTGATCTACAATGTTGTGTTGGTTTCAGGTGTATAGCAGAGTGAATCAGTTATACATATACACATCCACTCTTTTGTAGATTCTATTCCCATATAGGTCATTGTTGGGCATCTTTTGTAAGCCCAGCAGAGCTGCGACGTGGGAGTTAGGACACCTAGCTTGGACCTGGGCTAGTTCCGGTCAGAAACAATTACTTACCAGCTGTGCTTCCTTAGCTAAGTCATTAGATAAGTTGGCCTCAGTTTCCTCATCTATATAATGGGGCTGATAAACACCTACCTCAAAGGATCATTGTGAAGGATTAAAATGAGACAACATGGAAAGCCCTTAGCATGATGTCTGGCATTTAACATGCACTTCACTCAATAAGCAGCTTATTCTTATGATAACTTTAAAAGCCTGTCAGGTACTTGGCACATGGTGGGTGCTAACAAGGGCTCTCTAATTTGGAATCTGCATGCTAGATGAGAAGCAGGGAGACAGGGTGGGTGAGACAGGAAGCGAGGCACTCTTCTCTTCTGCTGCTTTGGCATTCAGCTAACTGAATGGGTAGAGAATAAAAGAGATTTTTTCGAAAGTCCTTGAAAGTTTTTGATGAACTATGGAAAAAATATGTGCTGAATATGTGAATGAGTAATTGAACTCACTTTCTATGCCTGCAAACATCAGCCACCGCAGGAAGAGGTAGTGGGATTTGAGGACAGTAGAATATCAAGGTTGAAGATGGTTTTTCCCCCTCATCACGACCAGAGGCAGAATATTAAACCCAACCCTCTGGAGAGTATGGGAAGTACTACCTGATGAAGCCAGACCGGGGTGATACTAATTAGGAGAATCAGGTCCAGCCTCACCCCTCCAACCAAGGAGATTTAGGACTTTGATCAGGGTGGCTCCGAGAAGGAGGTGGAATTCTCAGATAGGGTGAGGGGTGAGCCTTGGTTGAGGAAGGAAAGACGGGGAGCGTATTGGTGTCCTGGGGTGGCCATAACAGAGTCCCACAGTGGGCAGCTTTATTTTATTTTAATTTATTTTATTTTTTGACCAAGCTGTGCAGCATGTAGGATCTCCTTTCCCTGACTAGGGATCAAACCCGCGCCCCTGCATTGGAAGCGTAGAGTCTTAACCACTGGACCACCAGGGAAGTCCTCCGGTGGGCAGCTTTAAACAGCAGAAATGTATCCTCTGAAGGTTCTGGGGGCCAGAAGTTTGAGATCAAGGCGTTGGCAGGGCCGTGCTCTGTCTGAAGGCTTTAGAAAGGAATCTGCTCCATGCCTCTCCCTTGGCTTCTGTGTTGCCGGCAGTCCTAGGTCCGATGTCACGTGGCGTTCTCCTCTGTGTCTGTCTCCGTGTCTCTCCTCTTCTTGTAAGGACACCAGTCATACTGGACGAAGGGCCCACCCTACCCCAGGACGACCTCATCTTAACTTGATAACATCTGCAAAGACACTGTTTCCAAATAAGGTCACCTTCTGAGGTTCTGGGAAGGTTGTGAGTTTTTCAGGGACATATCCGACCCCATACAGGAAGGAATATGAAGGAGAGAAGGAACAAGCGGGACTGACCACAAGCCTTACTCCCCCCTGCCTGCCCCTGCACCAGAACCTGGCCGTTTATGGTTCACAAAATGTCCCCCAAACAAGCCTGGGGGAGGGCGGGACCATAACACCCCAACCTTGTCATCTCCCCAGCCTCCCCTTCCCCGCTCCACTGTCCTGTCCCCCAGGCCAGAATCCTGAGGCTGCCCTGGACGCCCTCCTCTCTCTCGCTCCCCTCCCCTCCCCTGTCAGCCTGTGTCACTTTCACCCTTCCTACCCCATGGGTCCCACTGCTTCGCTCCATCCTGGGTCCCCGTCCCAGCCTCCAGAGTCGGGGGCTGAAACCCCTCCATCCAGTGGTGGCCGAGTGACTGCTGATGACCGGCAGGTCCTCGCCCCAAACCTTCAAGGCCTGTCCTCTCGGCCTCTGATGCCGGGACCTCTTCCAGGCGGCTGCTTCGCAGGGGTGCCGTGTGCGCTTTGGGGATCCAGCTGAACCCAGCACTGGCAGTTCAGGGCTGCGGGCCACGTTGTCTCCTGCCCACTGCAGCCCGGGCACTGGTGCATCCCAGCACCCACTGCACAGCTCACTTAGCAGTGTTGCCCAGGGGGAGGAACTCCATTCGCTTGCTTGACGTTGCCCCGGCACATAGTGCCTACCCTGGGGCTGTCTGCAAGTGCGTGATCCCCCTTTTATATGGAGAGATGGACACTCAGAGCAAACAGCTTGCATCGTTCAGCCAGTGGGTGAGAGCCACACTTCAGACCCCCCAGCCTCAGCCAGCGGAAAAGACAAGCGCAGGACCCCAGGGTGACACCATGGCGCCCCGTCACCAGCCCCCAAGAGGCTAAAGTCTGGGCAGATTTGGGGCAGCACATCAGGGACCACAGAGAGTTACTGAGCTCTTCTCTCGGCGCTCAGACCAAACTTGCAGCCCCTGCTTGGGGTCCAACCCAGATACCCTAACCACCAGCGTCTCCCTCGGCCGCAAGCCCTCCCTGACCTGCCTCTCGGCCCAGCAGCCCAGTTTGTTTGGGGCAAGATCACCGTCCACTTGGGCTCACAGGTCAGACACGCAGAAGTACTGGGGAGTCGTCTCTGTCCCCGCAGTCTCGCCTGAGGTTGGCCTCAGCTCTAACCACCCCCTCACCCTCTCAACCCACCTGCCTCTCCAGCTGGGCAGGGCCAAATCTGGCCCGTCCTCCCAGGGCTGCATCCTAACCTGTCGCCCTGACCCACATCCCCTGACATCTGGAATCTGCAGACAGTGACACTGTCACGGCACTTTACGTGTCAATAGCACCCCTCGCCTACTGACCATCCCAACTGCTTCGGGAAGCGTCTGGCCTCTGTCTCTGTTCCTGGCATATCTCCTATCCTCTCAGGATAGGGCAGTTGCCGCCCTGCGCTGTCCCTCCCGTGCCCCCCCCTGAGGCTTCTGTGATCACCTGAGACGCTCCAGTCTCCCAAGTGGGCGTGGCCTATGGGTTCAGAATCAACAAGAGAGAAGTAGCTCAGCTCTCTCCCCTTGAGTAGGACAATTCGGGAACCCCGGGTCCCATCGCGGTAACCTGCTCCTTAAGTCACCTTGCTTACGCTTCCTTCTTAGACCCCACAGGTGCTTCCTGGGATCACCCCCGGGGATCACCTCCCAGCTAAACTCCTTCACTTGAATCCTAGGTCAGGGTCAGCTTCTGGCTTAAATCCAAGCTAAGCCACCACCTCCTTCCTCTCCAGGCATAGCTGTGTCCACACTCACCTGTGCATTTATTCCTCCACGCCAGGGCTCACTGGGGCCCTCGCCCTGCAATGCCCTGCCCCACAACTATACTTTGAAAGCAATGGAGCTCAGACTCAAGCCCAAGCCTCCAGGACCTCAATCGTCACTGACATCCACCAACTAGGTGACTTGCAAGTAAACTAACCACCTAGAGCCTCAGTTTCCCCACGCAGAGTGGAGGTGATGGCAAGCCCCCTGCCCTCACCCCAGGGTGTCGTGAGGGGTCAGTGAGATAATAGAGTGTGAAGCCCGCCAGTGGCGATGGGGACTGCCTTCTCGGTGCTCCCCACCCTGTTTATACCTCTTGCTGGCATCTATTCTGGGCCCTCTTCTGAGGTGGTGGGTTGATGGTGTTGTCCCCGTCAGACTGGGAGCCCCTTGAAGGTACCAATGTCCCCATGGCCTCCAGCACGACACCTGTCACGTGGAGCAAAAGCCAGTTCTTTCTCACTCTGTTCCCCGATAATCACTCCCCGGAAGCACTTTGGCTTAGTCCACGGAGAGAAGAACCAGGCTTGGGGTCAGACAAGTAAAAAAGAACTTCCACTCTTGCTCTGCAGAAAGGTTCCAGGCTCAGAATCACGGCTGGGTCAGAAGTCTGGAAGTAAAACCATCACCAAATGAGAGAGAAAACCAGAGAACCAATTCCACTCTCGGGTTCGTTCGGTCTTGCGCGTGCAAAGGTAAGAGAGACCAAGGGCTTGTCCCGCTTCCCCTCCCCGCCTGCGTGTTCCCTTCCTCCTTATAACGGGCGTCCTCCATGTATGTGCAACACATTGACACGTTCTTGAACAAGAACTGCACAGCTGACTTAGAGCCTCTGATGATGTGGGTGTGAAAGTACTGATTAGGATGGAGCTCTAATAATAGGAGCTTTGGGACAGAGACAGTGCCAGGTGGGACCGAGGCTCGGCTCCCGTGGGGACCGCGCTTGCCTTTGCAGTACCCGCAGTGGGGCTCCAGGCCATCAGGGATGCACCCGGGCGGCACCTATCCTTCTCTGGGCACCTTCTCACTGGATGCACATCAGCCACTTTCACCAGGTGAACCAGGCCTTGAAACCAGTTTCTGACTCCCAAGATGGCGAGGTACCATCTTCCCACTCTGTCCTTCCCAGAGAAGTTTGTGCTGGGAGGTGGTGCAGAGATGCTCCCCTGAGGCTGTGGGCATGGCGGCCGCACCTTGCATACAACCCCAGTCTCTCCTGTTCCCGCTGCTTCTCCCGACGGGGGTCCCGGAGCGTCTTCCTTTGGGGCTACCTCCTCTTGAATTACCGAGAGCTGGCATTTGGGGATCTGGCAGACCCGGGTTCAAATATAGGGCTCCCAACACACAGACTGGGTGACTGGGTTAGTTCACATCGCTGCACATCAGTTTTCCCATCTGTAAATGGGGCATCATGTTACTATTTCCCAGGGCTATTATGAAGAGACAATCAAATAACATACGTAACGATACCTAGTCAGTGCTGGCACTTGAACGTCCTCTGCAAGCACTAATTCTAGTCTCCTCCCCCTCCCAGCCGCCACCTTCCTGGTTCTAATACTCTACCTCAGCCCAGTCGACATCCGTTTTGGGGGAACAGAGGTGTCCACTGAGGCTGAGGCAGAGGAACAGATTGGAGGTCTGCTGTAGAACCTAGCACCTATCATTGGCAATGCTGTATGGAATACTTAAAATTCTGCCAACAGGGTAGATCTGGTGTCATGTGCCCTTACCACAAAAGAAAAAAGTAAATGAAAAACAAGTTTTTAATAAAGGAGGTGGGGGGAAACTTTTGGATGAATAAGTTCATGGTCTCGATTCTGGCGATGGTCTCATGGGTGTATCCTTATCTCCAAAACTCATCAAGTTGTACACAGGAAATATATACAGCTTTTTGTATTCCAATCATACCTCAATAATGTGGTTTCTCTGGGTTTTAAATTCTGCCTCTGAAAATCATACTGTTGTTTGCAGCGTAGGTAAGAAAATGCATGGGTAATAGAAAAACCACCACCCCACCCCCGCAAAGCTTTTGATTCTGAACCTGTAATAACACCAGGAAGGAGACCCAACTAGAAGGGCAGGTGGCCAGAGGTGGCGGAAACGCCCTGGGTTTGGAATCAGACAGCCCTGAGTTGTAATCTTTTTTTTTTTTTTAAAGATTTATTTATTTTTATTTATTTTTGGCTGCATTGGGTCTTTGTTGCTGCTCGCAGGCTTTCTCTAGTTGCGGTGAGCAGGGCCTACTCTTCGTTGCGGTGCGCGGGCTTCTCGTTGCCGTGGCTTCTCTTGTTGCAGAGCACGGGCTCTAGAGCGCAGGCTCAGTTAGTTGTGGCTCACAGACTCAGTAGTTGTGGCTCACGAGCTCTAGAGCGCAGGCTCAGTAGTTGTGGCGCACAGGCTTAGTTGCTCCACAGCATGTGGGATCTTCCTGGGCCAGGGAAGATCCTGGACCCGTGTCCCTTGTATTGGCAGGCAGATTCTTAACCACTGTGCCACCAGGGAAGTCCCCTGAGTTGGAATCTTGACTCTAGCCCACTCTGGCCAAGACCTGGGACAAGTTATTAGCTTCCCTGGGCTTCTAAAAGGTCCTTTACAAAAAGCGAGTAATTACATCTGCCCCCCGGGTGGGCAGGAGGCATGAGATTTACTTAGATGATGACGTAGTGAAACAGTCTAGTCGGCCGGGGGGGTGGGCACATATGGTGATGGGTAACCCATCCATGCTGGTTTCCTTTCTCATTCCTCCCTCTTTAAATACCCAGGGAGCCTCAGCCTCAGACCGGCACCCTCAGGACCTCCATCTCAAACCATCAGAACCTTCCCCATCCTGCCCCTCCAGAGCAGTCTTGTGTGTGTGTGAAGGGATTTGGGATTGCAGGAACAACCTGGTCTGGTTGATTGTCAACCTATAATCCACAACACAGAGGACGCATCCTTCCTTGTCAGCTGACTTATCAAGAGGTGTATAGTTTAGAAATGCGACTGTGGATCAACGCAGGTTTTTGCAGGGAAAAGCTTTGAGACTTCTTGGAATAACTGTAATTGAAACAAAAATGTCAAACTGTAGTCAACCAATGTCTGGCTGATATCCATGAGGAGAACCCAGGAGGCCGGAGCTCCAGTCTGTCTCCCCCCTGACCTTGAACAAGGTCTTTCCACTGAGTGCTGGGGCAGGAAGGGCCCTCCCAGGTCAGAGAGAGGAAGCACCACCCAGGGATTCCTGGTCAGGGAACTAAGATCCCACGTGCTGTGCGGCAGGGCGTGGTCAAAATAAATGAAAAAAAAAGCGGGGGCGGGAGGGGGTGGGATTTGGACACAGGCACACAGGATGGAGGCTGCGGGAAGACCTAGGCAGACATCGGGGTGAGGCGTCTACAAGCGAAGGAGCGCCAAAGATGGTCAGAAAACCTTCAGAAACCAGGGGAGAGGCCTGGAACTGTCTCCCTGGGAGCCCTCGGAAGGAACCTGCCCTGTGCACACCTTGATCTCGGATTCCGGCCTCCAGACTGTGAGAGAGTAAGTGTCTGTTGTTTAAGCCTCCCTGTGCGCGGTGCTTTGTTAAGACAGCCCCAGGAGACTTCCACAGGGGCCCTGTAGTAAGTGCTCATTTCTGCTCTGGACCAATCAGCCACACAGAGTTCCTCAAACTCACTTGAGCCAGGCTGCATCCAGAGTGGTTGGATCCCGTCTACTGAGAGGCTGTGGGAGGGATTGAGTGGGCACCTCCAGTGGACAGATGCTTAAGGGAAGATCTTCCTTTCTGGAGATCATTTCCTTTTTTTTTTTTTTTTTTTTTTTTCGAAAACAGCACTTTTAGGAAAACATATATCTAAAAGTCTGCGTTCAGAGCAGAGGCCCTGAACACTGCAGGGCGAGTGGGTCCTGTCTGGTGCCTGGAGGAGGGGATGGGCAGCCCTCCCTCCAGGGCGGCAGCGAGGGTCCAAGGGGTGGGAACTGTGCTGTGACGGACGTGTGTCCAGGGCATTCGTGGCGCCCCAGGTCATGTCCCCGTGACCGTGAGCAGGTCCCGGTAGCTCCTCTGTGCCTGCGTTTCCTCACTCTCTGGGGGGGTGATCATCACTCCTGCCCTCCCAGGCCTCTGGAGCTGCTGTGTTGGTGGCATCAAGCAGACTCTCCGAGGGCCAGGGCGTGGAGTTGACAAGGGATATCAACGCGTTTCTGGCGTGCCGTCCATGTGCACAGCCCCCTGGGGGGAATTCTGAGGCCCAAAACGTCCTGAGTTTCCTCCACCACCAAGTGTGATGCTTATTTGGCAGGAAACCCTGCCCTGAGCTGACAGCAGGCTCTTCACTGCTCTCCTTCCACTTCTGGTGAGTAGAAGTGCATCTGGCTGTGGAAATACTGAGGTTTGATTATCGAGGAATGAGATGACCTGCTGGAGAGGTCAGGAATGTTTGGTACACGCTTCAGGTGAGAAAAATCTGAGAAATTTTGGTCACTGCGTATCAGAACGTACCTGGCCCCGTGCTGGGTGCTTGCTAGACATCGTGGCGTCTTCTTATGAGGAGACGCAGGAGCGAGGGTCCTGGAAACCGCCCAAGAGGCCACAGAGCTGCGGGGCAGTGGGACCTGGAGTAGAGCCTGTTACTGCTCATTGGAACTAAACTGTGGGTGGGAGTCCTGGGGCCACTGTAACAAGGTACCACCGACTGGGGAGGGGGGGCTTAAAACCACAGAAATGTTTTTGTTCACAGTCTGGAGGCCAGAAGTCCTAGATCAAGGTGTCAGCAGGACTGGTTCCTTCTGGAGGAGAATCCTTCCCAAGTCTCCTCAAGCTTCCTGTGGTTCCGACAATCCTTGGCGTTCCTCAGCTTACAGACGCCAACCTCTGTCTCCGTCATCACAGGGCCTTCTCCCTGTGTGTCTCTCTCCGCTCCCCTACTTATAAGGACACCAGTCACATTGGCTTTAGGGCCCACCCTGATCCAGTACAACTTCATCTTAACTAATGACCAGAAGTGTGTGTGATATGGGGCTGGAGAGAGGAGAGCATGACTCCAGGAACTGATGGGTGGGGCCGATGCCCTGTGGGGCTGCTGAGCTCAGACTAGGATGTGTTGAGTGGAGATGCCCAGCAACATCCAAGGAGATGCACGGGGGCAGCTGGGGTACAGGTCTGAGCCTGCCAGTGTCCGGCAGATGTCTCCCAGGTATGATACCGCGCAGCCTTTGAGCTGGTAGGCAAGTGACCGGACGGGGTCTGGCCACCTACTTTGCAGGAAGCAGAGTGACAGTCTGTCACACTGCTGTTGGCTCTATGCCTCGACGCGGGTGAGGCCTGAGTCTTCTGCACCAGCATCCCAGGCTCTAGACAGCACCGTCCCTGACCTCCAGCCACAGCTCTGGACCAAGGGGAACCGTGCCAGGATAAGATGAAGTGGAGCATTGGGAAGACAGCAGGCCCTGGAGTCACGAAAACTGGAGGGTGAATCCTGTCTCCATCCCTACAGCTGGCTGACCCTGTAATTCATCATCCAAGCAGGGACACATTTGAGAGTAGAAGGGGGCACTGTTAAGTATTACCCAGGGCAATAGGCATAAACGGGACAGTCCTAGGCACCTGACACGTGTGGATACCCCATCTGCAGCTTAGGAAAGTTACTGAACCACTTTGAGCCTCAGTGTTCTTATCTGTAAAGTGGGGATAGCTGTACTCACCTTCATAGGATCAAATGAAATACAGGATGCCTTCTAGAGAGGGCAGAGGGAAGGCTCTCAATAAATGGTACCTACAACAGTAACACTAATGGAAGTCAAATCTGTACCCTCCCTGAGAACTCACTCATATGCCTGTTCAGACATTCAAGCCCCCCCCCAAACCCTCACTTCCTCTGTGCTGAGGCTGTGGTAGCCCCAGGAATCTGCACCTGCCTCCCTGAGCTGCTTGTGAAGTCCTTTTTCAACATTCACCTTGGCCTTTTAGGAATCTTTCCCAGGGGGAAGAAACTGAAGACTCATTCTTTAGTCTGAGAATATTCACGAAGATGTTTGGTTCTTTCCAGTGGACTAAGGGCTTTTGTAGACGTGCTCTCATTAACCCTCACCAGAACGCTGCGTATGAGAGCTATAGCTATTCCCCTTCTGAGTCAGGGGTCCTTCCAAAGCAGAGGCCAAATCAAGCTTAAAGTCTGTTTCTGACGTGCAATCCTAGGGCAGCAAGAGTAAGGGAAAGAGAAGGAGAGAAAAATCACGGGGACGGACTATTGAGCTGTCTGCCGCTTCCCACGAATGACAGCTGTTTGCTGGGTTCTGTGGGATGTTTAACAGGCCTCCTGGTGGGCCCACTGGGCCCCAGAGCATTCTAACCAGCTAGGGATGGAGCGATGCTGATTTGCTGGCTCCTTGCTGAATCCTGTTTCTAGTTGGTCCAAGTTCATTTGATGAAGTAACTCGCTCCCCTGGACTTCCGAGTTGTGTTTTTCAACCCGTTGGTCGGTCCACCCCAAGGTGCAGAGCTTCACTCAGAAGCCAGAACAGGCGGAAGCAGCAGGGCCCCCAGGGGTCCACAGGGTTGGACACGGTGCTGGCGCCACTGCAGCTCCCCCTGTGGCAGGAGCGTGGCCGAGGCTGTGCTCCGGCCCTCACTTCGAGGCCAGTTAAGCCGGGGGTGGGCAGAGACTGCGATTGGGGCTCTCCACTGAGCAAGCAGCCAAGGTCTGGGGCCAGGAGGAGCCGAGTGGGTCTGGGGGTAACTGTGGTTGGGTGGATAATTCCCATTTTACATCCGAAGAAATGGAGGCTAGGAGATGTTCAGTAACTTGCTCAAGAGGTGGACCCAAGTCTCGAACCCAGATATCCAAGCTCCAGCCCAGGCCCCTGTCCCCTTGACCACCATGCAAGTAAGAGAAATGTGGACGCTGGGATGAACTGCAGACACGGCTCATGTCTATGGCCATGATTAACAGCCCACCTTTCCAAAAATGGAACCTACCTTCCTTTTAGCCTTCATTCATCCATCCCCTCGCTCACTTATTCATCAGGTAAGCACCCACTTGGCTCCAGGGCCCTGTGCCTTCCTTCAACACCCGTATACCGTGCTCTGCCCACAAGCCAGACTCAGAGTCGGCTCAGGCTCCAGCGGGGAAGCAGTTACCTTTACTCTGGGGCAGAATGACCCCCTTGCTAAGTAAGCTCTTCATGGTGAGTCTTCAGTGGGAGGAGTGAAGAACTGATGTGTAGAAATTAGAAGAAGTTCCCAGAAAAGGTGGCATTTGAAGTGACTCTTGGGGGATGAAGAGGATTTTAAAAAGTGGGTTCTGAGAGAAAGGGCATTCCAGATGGAGGGCATAGGGAGGGCACAGCATGGGACAAGGGAGGGTGTCCCGGCGTGCAGGACGCTTTCAGGGAAAAGTGTGTCTGCAGCAGCAGAACAGGACTCCTTGTAGGTTTTTTTTTTTTTTCTCCACATAACCGGTTCCCTCACTGTCAGAGAGCACCCAGCCCTAGGCCTTTGTCACTTGCTCAGGAATTAGGTAACTGAAAACAACAGAGAGGCATGTAGAGGATCATTGACGGAAACTTGCAAACAGTACTATTCCCCAGCCAGCATCTGCCTGAGGCTGTGTAGGTCATGGACAGCTTGAATATCCTCTCTGTTGATTTAATTACATACATGGCCAATGAAATGATTATGAAATTTTACTAAAAAGCCAGTGACATTTACAGAGATTACAATAGGAACCCTCTCGCATGCACTCTCCCTCTGGCCCTGGGAACACTGGTCCCTGGACAGTCCACTTTCCCTGGCTGGCGTCCAGGCCAGCTAAAGTGCTAAGTAGAGGGGACACCATCCAAGTTGGGCTGAACCTGGAGTGGAAGAAGCCGGAGTCAGACTTTTTGTTTTGCATTTGGTGAGCCCTGCTTCTCCCCAGCAGGCGCTAGACGAAACCGATGACAGCACTTAGCACACGCATTAGTTTTGTGAGTTTTTAACAAAGCTCACAAAGTAATCCGTGATTCCTCATTGAGTGTTTCCCAAAGGCTAGGTGCTGGGGGTGGGGAGGAGAAGCCCCTGGTGTTTGGGGGGCCCAAGAAACACAAGTCACTTGTGGCAAATGTCCTGAATAGGAGGTCAGAACAACACTGGGGTCCCGACCTGAAAAAAATTCCAACAACTTCTGCTGACAGTAGAAGCAAGGGCGGCATGTTGGCACATGCTGAAAGGGGCCATTTGTTAACTGCCTGTGCCTGGGTATTTTTTGTGCTGCAGAGGAATACGAAGCTATAATGATGTATCGGTGTAAACGTTTAACGTTTACTTTGAGTAATACGGTTGCACCATTTCTCCCCAGCGTCTCTCAAACATACCAGGATGCTACCGATACGGCACAAAGCTTTCCGACGTTAATTGGTAAAGATGGTAACTCCACGATGCTAATCGACTCGGAGACATTAACCTCCTGGCTGCGGGGCTGAGAGTTTTGAAATGCGATCTCGGCAGCTGTAGTTATAATTGTTTAATGTCACATTGACCGGGCACGTTTACGATTTTTAACAACAGTCTTAAAAAGTCCAATGACATCTGTTGAGAGTTTAATTGTGAGTGTAAAAAAAAATCATTAAAGGAACAGTCAAGAGATCAATTTTCATACTGTTTAAATAACACGGTGGCCATCAGGCGGTGGCGGAATCTGGCGACATGAGTAATTTAATCTCCCAAGTCGCAGCGCCAGTGCACAGGAGGCAGTAGGGGAGGGAGGCGGACGGAGACAGAGAAAGAGGGAGCAGGGGGAAAGAGGGATCGGCGAGAGCCAGAGGAGAACAGAAATGGAAAAGTGGACATTTCCCCTCCCACCGGAAAGTATCTCCAACCCCGGCCTCAAGCTGGGCGTCCGGTTTTCCTCGGGTTTGGCTGGGGGCGGGAGCAGAAAAGAGGAGGAGCGGCCGGCGCAAGCTGTCCGGAGGCTGGCGCCCCAAGCCGCGGGCTCGGGAGTTTGCGCCCTTCCGCGCCGCCACTTTTGTTCTGCGCTCCAGGCGCCGGGCCGCGGCGGGGCGGCAGTGCGCACGCGCGGGCGGGGCGGGGGCGGGGCGGGCGGCGGGCTCCGGCACCGCCCCCCGCCGCCCCGGCCCGCTCCATCCGGGCACTGCCGAATTAGCATCGTGCCGCGGTACAACTTTGCCGAGGCCCAGCGAGATCCAGGCGCGCGCCGGAGGAAATATAGTCCCTGCTGGCTGGCGGCTCTCGCGGGCGGCGGCGGCGGCGGGGCGGGCGCGCGCGGGGCTGCGCGGGGCTCCCGGCGCCGGGGGGCCATGCGCCGGGCCGCGCCGGCAGCCTGGGGACCCGGCGCAACTTGCCGGGCAGCCTGAGGAGTTGGGGCGGCCGCGGGATCGGCGCCGCGGCGCCCGGCCGCCTTTCTTCCCCCTCGCCAGAACCCGCCTCCCTTTTGGCCGTGGGGGAGGGGGCTCGTGTCCCCCCCTCCCCGGAGACCCGGTCGGCCCCCGTTCGCTCCAGCCCCCGCGGAGCCGCGCAACTTCCCCGGAGCCGGGGCCAAAGTGAGCGCAAAGTGCTGCCCAAGTTGCCGGGATGGAGCTGCAGAGCCGGCCCGAGGCGCTCGCCGTGGAACTCGCGCGCCACCAGGTAGGCGGTCGGGGGCTGCGGGCCTGGGGTCGGGGCTCCAGGCACCGGAGACCCGCGTCCTCTTCCCCGTCGCAGGGTCTTCAGGGCTGGAGGGGCTCGGAGGGGCCCCTCCTTGAGCCTGCCCCAGGGGCGGGGGGAGTATGTACATGAACGGACCCCCCTTTGGGCTTTCCCTCTGCCCCCGCCTTTCGTACAATCCTGCACAGTTTGGGGGTCGAGGGCCCGTGGGACCCGAGCCTGGTGTCTTCTCTTTCTCGAGCAGCGTCTGCAGGACAGGGGTCCCGGGAGGGGACCCCTTGGTGCGCCTGCCCGGGGTGCGTGTGAGAGTGTGTGCGCCGACCCCCTCCGGCCCCCATCCGCCGGTGCAATCCTGCACAGTTTGCAAAAGTAGTTTTGGCGATTGTTGTTCGGGCGAGCAGCGGCGTGGCGGCCGGAGCCCGAGCGGTATTGCGGCGTGCGCGTGTGTGTGTTGGGGAGATTAGGACGCGACTTGAATATTTATGAGCTTTGCTCGACACGGACTCGCCGTGTTTACTTGGCTCTTTGTTCCTCCCCCCTCCCCCGGCACACACTCACACTCACTCGCACACGTACCCCGGCCTGCAAACTTGCACGGCTCGGGCCGCGCCGCCGGGTGGCCACGGCCCCCGCCCCGCCCCGCGAGCTGCCCAGATGCGGCGGCAGCCACAGGTAAGCGGCCCCGTGCGGCACTGCCCGGCCGCCGCGCGTGCGGGACGCGGCCGGGGGAACTTGGGGCGCGCGGCTGGCGGCCCGGGCCGGGGGCTGCGGCCCGCGGGGCTCCGGGCGCACTTGACGCCCGGGGCGGCCGGCCTGAGCCCGCTCCTCCGTGTTTCCGCAGAACGGCGACCTCAAGAAACAGCTCCACGAGAGGCAGCCGCGGATCGCCGCGCTTAGAGACAAACAAGTAAGCAAGCTGGAGCCTGCCCCCCGCCTCCCGCCCGGGGTGGGGAGGAGGGGTCGCCGGGCACTTTGGCAGCACCCTGAAAAGTGCCGGCCTCGGCGCCGCGCGCTCAGACTCCCAAAGGAGTCTCTCCAGCCCTCAAAGTTACCCGCCCCCCCTTTTCTGGAAAGAAAGAGCCGGATTCTTGGAGGCCGAGGGGGGAGATCGCGGCTCCCGCGGTGGCCGAAAGAGAGAAGCTGCACTTAAAAGGCGGCGAGCAGCCCGGCGTCCATTTTGAGTTGGTGGACATGTTTTTGGAATGTGGAAATTTCTCCCGGCTCAGTGTCCCCCGCCTCACGCTGTTGTGAGGGTGGGGGGAGAGGGGGCGGTAATTCGGGCCTGGACACCAAACTACTTGGAAGCGATTTCTGGGTTCCGTTACAAATCTTATTTAAAGAATCGTTCCTCCGGGCCCCCCTCCCCTCCACTTCTCCAGCATCACTTTTATTCTTGGAACCTGACGCCAGCTCCCGGGGAACAAAAGAAAGGCGCCCCCAGGACCCCCCCAGTTCTGCCCCAACTTTGGTCTCCGGGCATCAGGTGTAGACTGGGACACGCAAGAAGCTCCTTGCGATGGGGGGCACGGCCGCCGACCCCTCCCGGCCCCTCGGCGAGGAAAAGTTGTCCATTGTGACTTAGTTGCGCTGAGCTCAGCGGTAGGGGTTTCAGCACCACGAACAGATGCCGCCGCCGGAGCGCGGCCGGCCGCGCGCCCCCGCCTCCTCCCTCCCCGCCGGTCGCTCCCCTCCCCCTCCGCCCCTCCCCCTGCGCTCCCTGCCGGCACACGCACTCCCGCCCCTTCCCCGAGCGGCCCCGAGCCGAGAACTTTGAGCGGCGCAGCCAATGGCGCTCTCGGGGCTCCGAGGCTGGCGGGGGCGGGGGCGCCGGCGCCCTCCCCGCTGCCCCCTCCCCTCCCTCCGCCCGCCCTGCGGGCCCGCCCCCGCCCCGCCGCGCCCCCGGGCCATCGATCGCGCTTCCTTCGGAATGCCGGCCGCCGCCGTCGGCATCAAACTTGGCCCGCGCTGGCCCCCGCCCCCGCCCCGCCACCGGCCGCTGAGCTGGCCCCCTTTTTCTTCCCCCAACTCCCGGCGGGGGCGGCCCGTGCAGAAGCCCCCTCCCCGGAGGGATTGGCGGTGCGGGGAGAGACGTGGACGAGACTGGCGGGGGAGAACTCGGAGGCCGGGTGTTCATTTCGAGTCTTTAAAGTTGAAAAGTGGTGGGAGGGGGCGTGCGGGAGAGGAGGGGGCGGGGGGTTGCGGAAAGAAAGATGGCTGTTCCCGCGGGTCCGCGCCTGGTCGGGGGCGCCCGGCTGGACGGGAGGGTTGGGAGGAATGCATTAACCCCTTTCTGGCGGTGCCGCGGCCCCCCTCCCCGGCCGCGCGCGCCCGCCCGGCCGGCCCGCGCCCCCGCTCAGGAGTGGAAGCTTCCATTCCCGCCGGAGGGGGGGGCCGGCGCGCGGCCCCGGCGAAGTCGGGGAGTTCGCGGGGGGAGGGGACCCAGGCCCGGCATTACCATTTTGATTGCTTTGATGCCATTTTTGGAGGGGGAGGGGTTGGAAGACCCTTCTCCGCTGAGCACAAAGATGTTTAATCACTGTGTGGAATCAAATCAAATACTTTCTTTAAAAAAAAAAAATCCACCACCAAATCTGGTACAGTGTGATAGCCGAGGGTTACTAAGCCTTTTTTTCACTGGGTAAAACGGCAAGTTGTTGACTCTTATGCTCGGAGTAGAAGATTTAAAAGCGAGAGAGAGAAAATCCAATAATCCGGCAGCTTTTATCGCAACAATGTCTCTTTATGTATGCTTCTACATGGCAGTAGTTTTACTGTTTGGAGTGGCTTTTCGGAGCTTAGGTTTGATCATCTCTGTATTGTAGCAACTATTTCAAGGCTGTTTAAATTTTTATGATGATAGTAAATGAGTGGCTATTTATTATTTGTCATGCTTGAATTTAGATGAGGCAGAGAGAAACATTTGAAAATCGTGTTTGAAGGTTGCGGTGCCGCTCGGCGAAGGAACTGTCCTACTCCAGGCTGCCTTTGCCTTTAAATTAGAACTCGGAGAAGGATGCTTGTGAACGGAATGTACCTCCATCTTTTTGTGTGTGTGTGTGAGTGTGTGTTTAAAAAGAAAGAAAGAAAAAAACAAAAACTTTTGTTCTCTGGCCTTTTAAAAATATTTCTCTTTTAAATGACTGAAAATAACATCTGGTAAGTATCCAGCGTTTGTCCTGGCCATTGGAACTTGTGTTTGTAACTGTAAGTGTGTTGTTTCTCCTTTTTCCTTTGTGGCATTTTATATAGCAAGGGCTCATAAAAGAGGGAGGGAGGGCCTGGGGCTGTGGTGTAGCATGCTAATAAAGCTGCCTTGTCTCTCCCAAGCTCCGCGGTGAAATCCTTCAGAGGTCACCTATGAAATGAGTTGGGCAGACTTAACATTTACTGTCTTTCTCTCCTTGGGAGAGTTTGGTGGAGATTGGCAGCTTGGCTGCGGAAAGGTCGATGCATGAGCTCTTGGAGGTGATTTGGGCTGCAGGGCTTTGAAGAGGAGTAGGCTCTGCTTGGTCACCCCAGCGCCTGCCCAGGAGGAGCTGAAATGCCGGATCAGGGATTAAAAAGCCAGTGTTTCAGAGTTTGCTTTTAACTCAACAGAAGAGTAAAGGTAGTATCCCTTTAGTGATGTGCTTGGGGAAAAACTCACACCATCTTCATCTCGGGAGATGTGGTTTTGTCCTGCTCCCGTTTGGAATATGGGATAGAAAGGTTACGTTTCAATTAAAAGTGCACATGAGGATGATGAGCTTGATAGTAAAACGGACAGATGACCCCATTATCCACATTTGTTAGAGATACAGTAGCAGCGAGTAATACTTTTTGGTGCCTAGCCACCAATTTCCCATTCATGCCCTTGGTACTGGAATTTATTTAGTTACTTCTGGAAACATGGACAAGTGCTTAAAGATGTTTATCAAGGACTCCTAGAAGAAGATGGGTTGTTTGTTGGTCAGAAGTAGAGAGATACAAATTCAGTGTAAGTGTCCAGCGTTTCTCACACCATTGGTGGACTAAGGGATAAACAAGAAACCAGTTTCCATAGGACCGTGCTATTTGAAAACAGAGTTCATATTTTTTTTTTTCATATTTATTTCTTTAATTTATTTATTATTTATTTTTGGCTGCGTTGGGTCTTAGTTTCTGTGCGAGGGCTTTCTCCAGTTGCGGCAAGCGGGGGCCACTCTTCATCGCAGCGCGCGGGCCTCTCACTGGCGCGGCCTCTCTTGTTGCGGAGCACAGGCTCCAGATGCGCAGGCTCAGTAACTGTGGCTCACGGGCCTAGTTGCTCCGCGGCATGTGGGATCTTCCCAGACCAGGGCTCGAACCCGTGTCCCCTGCATTAGCAGGCGGATTCTTAACCACTGCGCCACCAGGGAAGCCCCAGAGTTCATATTTTTAACTTAAAAAAATAAAATAAAATAGAGAGCTGTGGGGCAGTTGGTCAGATCTGAGTTGTGGGCCAGCCCGCTTTGGCCAGGCTGCATTCCCAGGTGGGGCAGCCCCTCACCACTGGGTTGTGATTCCGGTGGAAGATGGACCCCTTCCTTGTCTTTAACAAGATACGATGTGTGAAGACTTCATTAGTTGCTCCAGTGGTTTTACGCTGTGAATTTGCAGCACATGCAGAGAGGCAGTAACATTTTCATCGAAATTGTCAAGCAACAAGCACTTCCGTGTAAATGACAGACCCATCATAAATCCTGGAGGGTTTGTTTTTTTTTCCCTCCCTCTTTGGAGTTCTCGGCACAACATGTAGATGCCACATGAAGCAGGCATCTTCAGACCTGAACTTCATGCAAGTTCAGCTTCACAGAGTGAGAGGAGCCTCCTGTAGCAACTGCATTCCGAGCTGGCGTGGCCGAGAGAGCACCGGCCTCCACCCCGGTGAACTTGGGGCCTTGTGTGCTGCTCCATCCGTCGACTTGATGGACTCCGGATTCCGAGGGGATGTCCTCAAGTGCAGCAATAAAAATATGTCTTCTTGAAAGGTATGACGTATGTGGCATTCGCCCAGGCGCTGAATCACGTCTTCACTGTGATTCACTAGCTATTGTACGTTGGACACCAGAGGGATTCCACAGTGGAAGCGTCCACCAAACAAAATTGCAGGGTGGGTTTATTCTGAAAGCTCCCCAGTTGTTTTCAGTCCTTCAGTAAAAGGATATGCCATTGTCCAAGCTCTGCCCCCGAGTCTGCTCTCATCCAGGAGGCTAAATTTTAATCTTCCTGACCTAGAGTTCAAGATCGCATTCTTCAAATAGCACCATTACATGTGAAAGAGAAAACTAACGCTGTCTCTCCAAGCTCCGCCTTTCATATTCTGGGAAAGAGCGTGGGGTTGAGAGTTGAGAGGGCAGGGGCCCAGTCCTGGCTTTGCCCGCTGCCACCTGCTTGGCCTTGACCCCTGACTCCCCCTCCCACGGCCAGAGTCTCCCAGACCCACACTTTGATCTGAGCCATATTCCTGGGGCCCCTCTTCCTCTCCATCTGTCCACCCCTCTGGTCCCTCCCCCATCATCTCTTAGCTGGAAGATTACAGTAGCCTCCACACTGCATCCGCCTTAAAAAAAAAAAAAGCTTTATTGGAATATAATTCACGAATCACATAATTCACTCATTTAAAGTTTACAGTTAAGTATTGTTTTGTACGTTCACAGATGTTTACAGCCGATCACCACCACCGATTTTAGGACATGTTCATCATCTCAGAAAGAAACCCTTTGGGTATCATCCCCGCTGCACACCCCACCCCCAGGCCCTACGCAACCGCTAATCTACTCTCTGTCTTTATAAATCTACTTTTTGTCGCTATAGAGTTACTCATTCTGGACTTTCATGTGAATGGAGTTATATAACATGTGGTCTCATATGACGAGCTTCTTTCACTGAGCATGGTTTCAGGGTTCATCCAAGTTGTAGCGCGTGTCAGTACTCGATTCTTTCTTATGTCTGAATAATAGTCCGTTGTATGGGAGACCGCGTTTTGCATCCATTCACCAGCTGATGGGCACTGGGGTTGTTTCCACCTTTAGCCTCTTGTGAACAGTGTACTGCATCTCCTCGTGCCCCCTCTCGTTCATCCTCCACCAGAGTAAGTGTCTTAAAACTTGAACAAGATCACGGCGCTCCCTTGCTTGAGACCTTCCAGTGGTTTTCCGCTGCTCTCTGCAGGGCTGACCCTGCCCCCCCCCCACCCCCGCTCGGCCCCCGACCCCCTGACCGTGCGGCTCCTTGGCTGTTACCCAGCAGGGCCTCGGGTACCGCAAGCATCTTCCTGTTCTGGAGACTGCTGACCGTTATCCGTCCTCATCTTTTCATGCAAGTCCGATATCTCTGCTAGACCGTAAGCTCCCTGCGGAGCGGGGGCTTCGCTGTTCCACCCCCTCCCCCTGTGCTCTGAGAGCTGTGCCTTGTCGGTCTGGGTGCGTATTGGTTGAACGAGCAGCTGACTGTCAGAAGATGGGTGTGCGGATTGGTGGTGATGAGCTGCGTGGCCCAGGAGGCGTCCCTGGGAGTCGTCCTTTGTAGGCTTGCAGTAAACAGATTTTTAAAATCGTATGTTTGGAATGAGCAGGCAGAGATGAATAAGACTAGAAGCTCCCTGGTCTCGGAAACCTCACAAGAGAGTGAGGTGTAGGTAACCGTGTGTCAAGGAAATTCCAGAATAGTTCTGTGAAAACCATGCCTTGCGGGCCCCTGGAGACGGAAAACAGCTTCCTGGGGGCGAGGGGTCCTCAAGGACGCCTGGGGTCGTGGACAGGAGCCGCTGGCCCAGCTGAGGGCTAATGGCCTGAGAAAACCTGCAGGTGCTGGCGAGTTTCTGGCAGTTGAACCATGGGAGAGAGACAGACAGACAGACACACAGCAGAGAAGGCAGGCTGGGGCCGGAGCCAGGAAGGCACCAAATGCCAGGTGAAGGGCCTGGGTTTTGTGCCAGGGCTGGGAAATGGCCGGGGGCTTTCAGGGCTCTGGTGCTGAGGGGAGATTAGAAGGGAGAAGCGTGAAGGAGGCCTGAACTCACTCCCAGCTTGCCGGCCATGTGAGCTCCCTGATGTCTGTCACCTGCGTAGGAGGCTCTTGCGGGGATGGTGGTACCCGTGTGTGACGTGGGAGAGGAGAGGAGGCTGCCGGACCCTGGGTGACCGGCACATAACAGGCTGTGAGGGCAGGGACTTGTGCTGACCCTCCCCCTCCTGCCTTCACCAGAGCTTCGTAGGGCTGAGAAGTTAGTGGGGGGACACTTCTGGAACCCTCTAGAAGATGACTCTGTGGGCATCTCTGCGCGGTTGGTTTAAGGGAAAAAAATGTGTGTGTGTATATAACATACTTACATTTATAGGTTATATTTTTATTGTTGACTTTGTTTTTATACTATTTGTAAAGTGTATAATAACAAATAGTAATTACAGTTGACCCTTGAGCAACGCGGGGGTCAGAGGTGGCGACCTTCTGCACAGACACTATGTATATAGTTGATCCTACATATAAAGCAGGGCCTCTGTATCCGTGGATTCAACCACCCGTGGATCACATAGGACGGCAGTATGCACTACTGAAAAAAATCTGTGTGTAAGTGGACCCGCATGTAAGTGAACCCGCGCAGTTCAAACCCACGTTGTTCAAGGGTCAACTGTGTATTGATTCGTGCCAATAAATATGCGTGAAGTCTATGCAGTGTATATAACATCAGTTGACAGTTTGTCCAGGATTATATTACTAAAATGAGAGGAAGGATTTGTTGAAATAAGACAAATAATTACCACGCTCCTGCTAAAGTAAAATCTTGCTGAGGAAGGCAGTGATTCTTGCTATTATTTCTGTAACATTAGGAGCTCAGGAAGAATTCGACTTTTAACAAAGTTTTTATTGTAAAAGCAACACCTGCTTGTTGGGGAAAAAATTCGCAGCGCAGACATGAGAGTCATAAAACGTGACCCCTCTTCTGCCCCATCCTACGTGTGGACGAGAACAGCACTGGCTCTGAGGTGTGTCCGTAGGATGTGTTCTGTGCGCGCGCGGCGTCTGTAACATGGATAAACATGCTTAGTGGATACGCTACTAAGCATGCTATGCCTAAACTTGCTTTTGACACTTGACATTGTGTTCCGGACGTCTCTTGGGACCAACGCAGTTTAATTCCACAAACATTTAATGGGCTCTTGTCTGGTAGAGGATGCGGGGGTGATGGTGGGTGACGTGCTGTTGTTAGTAATAGCGGCATCTCCTGTTATAAGGCTTTACCCTTGCGAAGTGGTTTCGCTTGGTCTCTGCTTGCAGAAAGTTTCACACGTAGCTGGGGAGGCTGGCGTATCCACCGTTGCCTCTCCCGTGAGCTCTCTGCAGGAGAGGTTTAGCTAGTGGGCTCAGCCAGCAGCAGACGGGGTGACGTGCTGTGATGAGGTGCATGGGATCACTGTCAGGAGGTGACATTTGCACCTGTGGAGAAGCAGAGACATTGCACATCCAGCGCCCTGCTATCTGCAGCACTGATATTCTTCAGCGGGTCTGTTCCATCACGTCTTTTTATTTGATTGTCGTGATCATCTCACGGCTTGGGTCAGGCGGGGCAGGTGAGAGAAGGGCAGCTTCCCAAGGTCAGATGGCTTGGGACCCCCGGAGAGGGTGCCCCCTGTTTCAGTCCCTGCCTGGCCTCTAGCTGGCCCCCTGCCTCTAGGGTCTGACAAAGCCTAGCTGGAAGAGCAGAGGCCCGACAGTCAGGACACCAGGGTTCCTATCCCAGCTCTTTGCCTCTGGCTGTGTGGCCTCGAGCAAGTCATTCTGCCTCCTTGAGCTGTGTTTCCTCTCTGTAAAGTGGGTGTAGTAGTAGTAAAAACTACCTCACTGGGTTATTGAGATGGAGTCAGATCAAAGATGAGAAAGTGCATCTATACTACCGAGCAGAGCACAGGGGTTGATTTGAAGAGAACTGCGTTGGCTGCATCAGCGACCCCAGGACGCCCCCGCCACGCCCTGCCCTGCACCTGGGGGGCTGGAGCCTTTGCACCGTTGCTGGTCCCCCTTCGGGGCGTATGCTGCTCGTTCCTCCTGGTAGAGGGTGACGGTGACTGCGCCGCCTCCTCTGCCAGCCCAAGGAGGTGGCTCTGCTACGTTCGCCTCCTAAAACACCTGCTGTCGGAACTGTACAATTGATTTCAATCAACTTTGAGTTTTTTCAAGGCGATGACTCTGATAATAACTTTGGTAATCCCATGATGCCTCATTAGAGCTGCTGGCTATGATTATGAGCCCTGTGATTTAGCCAGTGTTTCCTCCAACGCCTTTGTCTATCCAGGACCGAATCGCGGGCTCCACTTGCGCGAGCTGATGCTGCACGTGGCTGCCGTCCGGTCCGCCAGCGAGCCCGGCTCGGGGCCTGAGCACGTGGCGGGGGGCCCTGCCCTCGGGGCAGCGTCGCGGGCACGCCCTGGTCACGCATGGAGGGCTTGAGGAGGCCCCTTCGCGGGGTGTCTGTTGTCTCGCCCTCCAAGGCCCTTGCCGCAGACACGGGAGGGCTTTGGGGGGAAGAGGCGGTTTTCTGGAGGAGGGTGCAGCTGCTGTTCGTCTTCTCCACACTGTTCGGAATTTACAGCTTGTAAGGAAATGGGACTCTGGATTGGACTTTCCTTGCAGAAGAGTCCCACTAAGAAGACTTTTCACTTTTGTCTCCGAGAGGCATGTAAGAAAGAGGTTAATAAGCACCGGCTTTACAACTGGGTAGACTGGAGTTGTGAACCCCGCTTCATGCTTTGAAGGCTGTAAAATGGGGTAACGGTGCAGCGCCCGTGAGATAGCCGAGCGCTGGCGTGTGGGGTGCTCGGGAAAAGATGCGGACATGGCGCTGGCAGGATTAAATGAGATGAGACGTGACACTCGGGCCACGGTGAGTCCTCAACAGGTGGGATCCGGGCGTCACAAGTCACAGCTTTCCCATCTGATGCTGACCCTGGGCCAGGCCCCTTCTAGCACTCTCCACGGACCAACTCCGTCACTGTTCACACAGCCCTTTAGGGAAGGCCTGCTCTTAATTACCATTTTACTTGGGGGGGGGCGCGGCTGAAGCCCAGAGAGGTTGAGTGGCTTGTTGACATCACACAGCTGGCAAGAGGAGGAGCTGCGGCCCAGTTCCGGGCCCTTGTGGCCTCATGATCTTAGCCCCTACGCTGGAGCATGTGGCGGAGACATGACAACACTTTGTGCCCTGCATGTGAAAAGTTTGGTGTGTCATGTAACTCCAGGGCATGTGTTCCGGTAAAAGGAAATGGAGATAGTACGTCAGAGAGAACCACCAGCAGGTTGGCAGCTGTTTGTGATAACGAGTGGGAATTTTACCCTGAAGTGGAAGGTCGTGGAACTTGGGAGGGGGCCTGGGTCTGCATCCGGTCTCCGCCTCTGGCACCAGGCTGGGGAGCGTGGGGCAGGCCGGGTGAAGTGAGGGGTCTCGGCAGTGTAGAAGCTGAGCCAGCGGCAGGCGGGAGGTTTGGACTTGACCCCGAAGCAGATACTCCTCCACGCTCTGCTTTGTCCTCCCCGCTGTGGCCTGAGCCCCTCTCTGGTTTGGCTCCTTCAGTATTTCCTGTTATCACTGTTGTTGTTGTTTTCTACTTTAAGCTGGAGGCATCTTTCTCATTTTGAAACGGCCTCTATTCTCCAAAGGAACGAACATGCTTCCTTAAGTTTTTTTTTTTCCCTTTGGGTCATTACTTATCGTTTGGTAGTAGTTTCCGAGTGTGTGATGAGAAATTGCTGATGCAGCTTTGTTCTGGTGATGACCTCTGACTGCCACCAGCGGGCGTCCCTGAAGCCTCAGATGGGCTGCGCTTTGCTTTTCGTTTTTTGCTTGGCACCTGTGTTGGTCTTGTTAAAGCGCAGCAGAAAGAAGTACATCCATGGGGGATTTTTTTTTCTTTTTTTGTTCGGGGTTGAGTGGTCCTTAGCCCCCAGGTAAGATAAGGTCAGGTTGTGTGGGTCCTTGTCTCAAAGTGGGGACAGTGCTGCTTCCCTGGCAGGGTCGTCCCAGGGGTCAATGAGGACGCGTGTCTCGAGTGCCAGGTGTAATTCCTGGCTGGCGTGCAGCGGGGCAGCTGAGTAATAGGGGAGCTGTTATCAGTATAGTTTATTGACAATCATACGAGAAGCAGGGATCTGGCAGCGCTCCGGAGATGCTGCTGCCGTGGAGAGGTAGACGGGCAACTGTAGCTTTTTGTTGGGACAGAGACCTCTGGGTTGCTTCTTTGTCTCCACGGACGGACGGGTGTGTCCGCAGCTGGGACCGGGCCCTAAATTTGGGATTTGGTCTTTGGACCCGAGACTTGGTCTGACGGCGTAAAACATAGGCTGTGCAAGGCCGGGGGGCGCTTGCGGGGCACCTCCCCAAGCCCCCTTTTTCCAGCTGGAACTACGGCCCTGGGTAGAGGTGGTGATAGCACCCGGGGGCCCCGGGGCGCCAGTCTTCCTGACCGCAGCGCGGCCACACGAGAAGCCCGTGGTTTTCCTTTAAGCCATTAGATTCTGTTGGCTGGTGTTTTGTTTCAGAAGCGGCTTGCCCACAGGGGTGGCCGCTGTTTGAGACATGCTGGGGTCCCACACACGATGTCCTCGTGCCGACAGTAGGGCCGCTGGGGCACAACACGGTGGTTTTCAGGAGGTGGTCATACTTTCAGAGCAGCTGGCTTCCGGTTGGTACAAGTCGGGGTGGCAGCTCTGGCAGGACACAGCGCATTCTGGAACTGTCCGTTTTATGACACTTATTGCATCAGATTGACTCTCGATCTCTAGGTGCAGGTACATTGCAGGAAGATGAGTACCTGCCGGGCCTGCTTGCCGCCCAGACCGCCTGCACGCGTGTCTGCACTTGGGGGTGGAGGTTGGTTGTGGACGTGTGTATGGCCGAGGCCATAACCTACACGTTCACAAACAGGGAAGCGTCTATCAGATTTTGCAAAGTCACCCTCCAAAGTAGAAAAGGTGATAAAAAACACTAACTTGGGGGGGGATCAATCTTTAGGGGAAATACTGGCTGCCTTTTGATCTCTTCGGTGGAAGCAGCAGAAAGTTACTTGAAATGGCAGATGGGGGGGTGTCTGTTGGGGCCTCCCTGGGGGATACATCCCAGCAGGCCATCCGTGGGGGACGCTGCCATCAGTTTGGGGAGAAGCTTTTTGCCCCAGGAAAGAGAACGAGGCAGGGGTGGGGCAGGCAGAGAGAGGAAGGGAGAGGGGTGTGTTTCTTTTCGATGTCACTCAGGCGGAAAGCCAATCTGCACATGTAAATGAACTTGAAAATGCAGTTAAAAATATATACATATTAGAGACTGTGATCCAGAATTTACTGTGAGATGCAGGTTACCAGGTGACAAGCCGCATTCCTTACAATCAGTGACACTAACTCTTCTCCGTGATTAATGCGTCTCAGTGGTGATAAACGCACCCCAGATGAACGCCGCATTATTCCTTAAGCTACGGCCCCGCTGAGTGCAGAGTTTTCTGTGCCTTCATCACCAACGTCCTTCTCCCAGCTGTCACTGCCAAGGGGACATGGGCTCAGGAAGTTTCCTCCAAGGGCTTGTCCTGGCTCGACAAGAGAGGTGACAAAACAGTCAGCCATGTTGTTGTGGACAGAGGTCAGAGGGGCCCTGGACGCTGTTACGGCTGCAGGCGCTGGGAAGTGGGCACGTGGCAAAGAGTGCCCGGCTGGGTCTTAGAGCAGGGTCTGGGGCCTGGGAGGCCAGGGAGGTGCGGCGTCCGGGGCTGGAAGGAGCCCCTGTGTCTCGTGCTCCTTTGTGTTTCCTCCGGGGCGTGCCCACCAGCGTGTGCAGAAGTGAGTGCTCGGATGGCGAGGGTGGCAGCCTCCGCTCGGTACTGAGTGGTGACATTCGGCACATGCTGCTGGGCGCCCAGTCTGTGCCGGGCACTGGGGACACGGCAGTGGACAGAACAGGCCCTTGAGATGTGCTCGCAATCCAAGAGGGGAAACAGGCAACAGGCAAAAAACATCATAAATGAGTTACGGAGTTGGTGGGAAGGTGACCAGTGCTCTGGCAGAGGGTAGAGCGGGGGAGGCGTGCGGGGCTGGGGGCAGGTGGCTATTTTAAATAGGGTGGTCGAGAGGGGCCTCAGGCCTTGGGGCTGGAGGAGTGAGCCCTGTGGCTCTGTGCAGGAAGAGTGTCCCAGGTAGAGGGAACAGCTCGTGCAAAGGCCCTGAGATGGGTCATGCCTGGCGTTTCCCGCGGAGGCCAGTGCGGCCGGGAGAGTGAGTGACAGGTGAGTGTGAGGGAGGAGGTCAGAGAGCTGATGGAACAGGGCGGCGACTGGTCTCTCCAGCACGGCTGACCCCCACCTTTAAATCACCGACTGGCCGTGATGAAGAAGAGGAAGCGGCCCTTTCGTGGGGCAGAATTTTGACTAGAAGCTGGAAGGTACCAGAAGGCCAATTTCAGCTCCAGGTCTGGTGGAATTCCCTTATAGAGGGATCTGCCTGGGGCTAGAATTGGTTGTTCTGAGACCTTTGACCGCCAAGCCAGCACCTCATAGCAAAGGGGAAGCGGCACCAACGCCAGTTGGATGGGAGGCCAGGCTGGCTGGCCCTGTGCTGAGGTTCTGTGGTTCAGAAAAGCCCAGGCTCATTGGGGTTCCGTCCCTGACCAACCGCAACCTGAGATGCTCTGACCCTCACAGAATCACAGACTCCGACGCTGCGGGCGGGCCGGAGAGCCGTCCTGCCGAGGGCCGGGCCTGCTGGGGAGTCATGCCCTGCGGCGCGAGGGGATGGGGAGATTGGGAGGGGGCGGCCAGGCCAGTACCACCCCTGCCATCACTTGGCATGGGCCCCAGGCAGCCTGCTTTTTTGATTTTTTTCAAGAGGAGCCAGAAACCCATGTTTATGAGAAATCTGCAGTTTAGATGTGGGTGGTACATTACGGCCTTTTCTAGACGCATTGTCCCAAAGGACACTCCGCAGCCCAGACCGAACCTGCATCCTCTGGTCGCCCTTCCGAGTCCCCTCCTCCGGCTCCATCAGGCTGGCCGTGATCTGCCAAGTCCCTGCCTCCGTGTCCCCCGCGCACCATCCCGCGTGGTACCTACATTCAGAGCCACGGGGCGAGTTGGAGTCAGGTCGTGAGCCCTGAGGTCCAGCGAGCCCGCCGCCCTGGAGCCCCCAGCGCTGTTATGGGGGGAACAGTCGATGATGCTGCGACTAGAGGGCCGCTGGGTTTCTTCAAGAGCCTTCGTCTCTCATTTAGATACAGAAGTGGCGCTCAAACATATTTCTGTAAATAAAACAGTCCCGCCCCCAGCCCCAGCCCAAGTCGGTGGCTTGTTGAAGTTAGTTTATTAATGAGCCTGCTGAGTGGGCTTGAATGGGGGCTGCGCTCTCATATCGCGGATCTAATTATAAACACGAGGGACGGTACCAAATAAGCAGCCTTTAAAGGGAGAAGAGTCTGACAGCTTGGTTTAAAGTGTCCTTTAATGAACTTCTTTGGCACTTGTATCTTAGCAACACATTTTATTACGTCCCGGTGCAGCTGGACTCGGGCACGGTAATTTATCCCCCCCCAGCTCCCCCCACTCTGACTTTCTTTGGGGACTGGAGGGAGGAATGTACTGACCCGATTTTTCATGGCTGGGTTTGCATCCCTTCTGCTTTGTTTAGTTGATGAAAAAGGCAAACAGGGTGCCGGGGGCAGGGGACCTTGCTGGCCGGCAGGAGGGACGGTGGCCCCAGCCTGGAAGGTGGGCGGCCGCCCAGCTCGGATGCCGGTGTCGCAGGCTGCCTTGTGGACATGCTGAATCTCTCCCCAGCGCACCCTGGGTTTGGGTATTTTTATCTGGACTTCTTTCCTGTTTTGACACTAATTTGGATACGACGGAAGTAGGGACATTTGCAAATCTTTCCTCGTAATCAGCAAGCCTGTAAGTGGGGATGGGAAGTGTTCTAGATGAAGTGGACATGGGGGAGGGCAGCACAGGAGCAGGGCTGGGGCACTGGGCTGGGGGGACCTTCCGGCCTGGCTGCTCCTGAGCCCAGGGACCTCGGCTGGTACTTCCCTCCCCTGAGTCTTAACTCTCTCTTGTCTGCTGTATGAGGCTCCTGCGGCTGCTGTAACAGAGCGCCACATGCCGGGCAGCTTAAATTTACTCCCTCCTGGTCTGGAGGTCGGAAGCCTGAAATCAAGGTGCCGGCTTGGCCGCGCTCCCTCCAGAGCCAAGGGGAGGATCCTTCCTGCCGCTTCCAGCTCCTGGGGGCTGCTGGCGCTCCTGGGCTCGCGGCCGCACCACTCTGGTCTCTCTGCCTCTGTCTTCACGTGGCCATCTTCCCTCTGAATCTGTGTCTTCTCTTCTTACAAGGACCCCAGTCATTACATTTAGGGCCCCCCAATCCAGTATGAGCTCAACCAGTTATATCTGCAAAGACCCAATTACCAAATAAGGTCACACTCTGAGGTTTTGGGTGGATGTGAATTCTGGGGGGACACTGTTTAACCCACTATATCTACCAGTTGAAGCCAGTCACGCCTGCCTCAGATTATGGTTGGGGGTCCAAGTAGGTGGAGGCTCTCCCTGCTGACCCTGCCAGGGCCGCCTTCCCTACAGCCAGGAGCCGAGATGGAGAAACGAAGGTAACCTGCCCCGTTGCAGGGGTGGACTGCTGTGTCTGCTGAACACGTTACCTTCTGCGGGTGGGAGGATGGATCCTGCACTCCCCTGTGGCAGGTGAGAATGTGCCTTTACTGCTTCCAACAACTTTGAGTCCTACTCCCGTCCCCATTTTCTTTACTTTTTTTTTTTTTGGCCGCAGCGCACAGCCTGCGGGATCCCAGTTCCCCGGCCAGGGATCGAACCCAGGCCCCCCTGTAGTGGACGTGCGGAGTCCCAAGCACTCGACCGCCAGGGAATTTCCACCGTCCCCATTTTTCAGGGGAGGAAACTGAGGCTCAGAGGGCTGCAGTTACTCATCCAGGGGCTTAGCTTGGGCTGACATGAACCAGGGTGGTCTGGGTCCCCAGCCCCTGCACCGACTGTGTATCATACTGGCTGCCACCAGGACAGAACACCCAGCCTGCGCAAGCAGCTGGCCCCTGCCAGCAGGGCCAGCGTGCTGCCAGCCCAGGGACGCCACACGTGTGTATGGCATCTGAGGTTCACCAACGCCCCCCTTCCCCGTATCTGATGCCGTGTGGCCCTTGGCACCTCGGGGAGTGGCGGATTGGGGGGGGTCCCTGTTGCACTGAGGGTGAGGATGCCAAATCCCTGCCGCATCCCCAGGGCTGATGGATAAGCTTTGATCGTTCTGAGTCAGTTTCTGCATCTGTAAAATGGGCTAACACTTTACCATCTTCCTCAGAGGGTAATCGTGAGGATGAGGTGAAAAAACACAAGGGGAAATCCGGCCTGTGGGCTCGGAGGGCTGGGTGTGGGGCCCACAGTATGAGCAAGAGGCCCCAAGGGTCACGTGACAAAGGGCGGGATGTCATCCCGCCAAACTGTGTAGCTGGTTGCCCAGCAAGTCGCCTGCCCAAGTGGCTCCTTTGCACACGTGCATCCCATTCCCCCCAAAAGGTCCTGGAGTCCAGGCGAGACTCAGGATGAGCCGTGGGAGTTGCCTCCCAGTGGACACACATGGGTCCACGTCCTGCCTCTGCCTCTGCAGGCTTGGCCGTAGAGACCTCTTCTGCCCCGTGTCCCGGGCCGCGCGCACGTGTGCTCTCCTGGCTCCCAGACCCTGCCAACAGGTCGGGGTTTAACCGTCGTCCTCTAGGCAGTGCCTCCGTGACACCCACTGCCCTGGGCCCCTGTTCTGTGCCTCCAGTACCCGCCCCCCCCCCCCATGCTGCTGCTCCGGTGATTACTAGGGAGTGGGAGCTGCGTGAGGTAGGGCCCCCCTGAGGCCTCTCCTGTCCCACTGGCTCTGGGCACATTGCAGGAGCTGGCCAATGGCCTGGCCCCTGGGGGACTGGCCATGTGTGGCTTGTAAAGGAATCCTTTTTCCCTGGGCCACTCTTTAATCAGGTGCTTCAGTGTGGACCTGCGGAAACATTTGTTGAAAGACCGTTGGTCATTCAGCCGGTATTCAGTGAGTGACCATTGTGTCCTGGGCGCCAGGTGACCATGGCCTGAGAGGTAAAGAGGAGGAGGTGGCCTGGGGTCATCGTTATTATCAATATTGTCATCATCAGTAAAAGTCTGCTTTACCCCACATAGGTGCTTGCGTGTCCTTTTACCCCTGCACCCCACCCCGCTCCATCCACCCCTCCTAATTCACTAGGTCCTGCCCTGTGGCAGATGTCAGGGACTTGGATGTACACAAGACACGGCCTCTGAGAACAAGAGTGAGAGGGAGATGCGGGGAGAGGGAGGGAGGGAGGGAGGAAAGGAGGGAGGGGGAGCAAGCAGGCCGACAGCAGCTGCACCCAGTTGTCACGGGGGCTCCGGTACAAGCCTCTGGGGTGAAGCTTCCGGTAGGGGTGGTGGTGCTCAGTTCTCGCTGGGAAGCATTAGGGTGTGAATCTGCCCATTTGACAGATGAGGAAACCGACAGATGAGAGCGATTAGGTGACCTGCCCAAGGCCCACAGCGAGTGAGGGGCAGCACCTGGATTCTGGAAGCATCTGCTTGACTGCAGGAGGCCCTCTTATCCCCACTTTGCAGATGAAGAAACTGAGGCCCTGCGAGGCCAAGTAACTTTCCCACGTCACCAGCTCCAGGTCCCCAGCCAGGTCTTCGAGCCCAGAGCTTTCCCGTCCCCTGGGCTGTGCTGGAGGAGGAGTCCTGCAGCCGCGGATGGAGGATCCCGGTCCGCCGTCCTGACCTCGAGCTGGCTCGGCCGCGCTCACACTGCCCGTTCCCTTCCCTTCCTGCTGTCCGCTCCCTTCCCAGCTGAGTCCAGTTCAGGCTGCAGCTCGTTCGCGTTGCTCTGCGCCCATCACCACCGTCCTTCCGAGCATCCACTCTGACCCGGCAGGCAGGCCAGCGCTGTCCTTACCTGCCACGTAAGCTTCAGGTGGCTCTGTCCAAACCCTTGCAGAATCCTTCCCTGGAGGGGAAGTTAGCGGTACTTCCTAAGACTGCAGAGGGCGTGGAGGGATGGGAATTGTACGGAGCTGAATTTTGTCCTAACCTCAAGAACTTTCGAAGGATCAGGGTGTGCATGGAGAGAGCTGGCTACCCCAGGAGGTAACAAGCTTCCGCCACAGTGAGGGATGCTGGGGATGTTTGCACGTGGGGTTAGACCGGGCCAAGTGGGATCCCCTCCGACCAGGAGTCGGCCCAGCAGTCTGAGCAGTCTGTGGCCCCGGCCACGGCTCCGTTCTTTAGGTTGCTCATCGACATGTTTACTAAGTGCATTCTGGGCGGCAGCAAAGGAAGGGAAGTCCAGGGTTTTTGGCAGCCCCTTCCCCCTCCAAACCCGGCTGACCCCCTGGCCAGCACAGAAAAACCAGTGGGGACGCTGTCCCGTGTCCCCAGGTGAGTCCTCCTGCCATGTGCCTGGATGGAGGCCAGCAGAGCCAAGAGTCAGGCTGGAGGAGGGGCCGCATGGGGCACAACTTGGAGGCGGGGGGGTGGGGGGAGGCGATGGAGGCGGGGGAGGTGGGGGAAGCTGGGGAGGTGATGGAGGCGGCGAGCGGCAGCACAGAGCCAGCCGCCAGCCAGGACACGGCCTCTGGAAAGACCCCTCCTTCTCCAGGAAGGTTTACTCATTCTCACTTCACATCCTTGGTGCACAAAGGCGAAAATTACAAACGTTCATGGCTGACTTGTGCCCCAGCTGGTGTAAAGCCCGCTTGCACTGCTCTGGACAGCAGTTGAGGCTGTCCCTGCCCCTCATGGACAGGTCCCCCGTGACAGCCCCAAGAGGTGGGCAGGCCCAGAAGTGGGCTCAGGAGGGGGACCTGTGTTGACCCCACTGTTGACCGTTGCAGCTTCCCTTCGGAGGTGCACAGAGCTCGCCTCGGACGGGCAGTTATTGGACTTTTGCCTTTTCTTTTTCTGTTAACACGCCATGGATTTGTTAAGTAACACTGAATATTCCATTGTGGAAAAAGTATATAAAACATAGGATTTACCATCCCAACCATTTTCAAGTGGACAATTCAGTGGCATTAAGTACATTCACAATGTTATGCACCCCTCACCGTCATCTCTTCCCAAACTGAAACTCTGTCCCCACTCAACACAACTCCCCATCCCCCTCCCCCAGCTCCTGGCAACCGCCATTCTACTTTCTGTCTCTGAATTTGATGACTCTCTGTCCCTCTCTAAGTGGGATCGTACAATGTTTGTCCTTTTGTATCTGACTTATTTCACTGAGCATAATGTCCTCGAGGTTCACCCATGTTGTAGCCTGTGTCGGTGCTTCATTCCTTTTTAAGCCTGGATAACATTCCATCCTATGTATACACCACCTCTTGTTTATCCATTCACCTGTTGATGGACGTTTTAGTGATTTCCACCTTTTGGCTCATGGGAATAATGCTGCTTTGAACGTGGGGATACAGGTATCTGTTCAAGTCCTTGCTTTCAGTTATTTTGGGTACATACCAGAAGTGGAATTGCTGGGTTGGACTTTTGCTTTTCATCCTAGACAAACCCACGGCAGAGAGAAGCCTGAGCGGTTCCCTGGGTCGTCCCGAGTGTAGACAGTCTAGGGTCAGCCCCCTCCATCCGACCAACGTCCTGTGACCTTGGGATCCCTAGTTTTGACATCATCATCTTCTAGGGAACTTGGGGTGTCCCTGTTGGCTTCCCAGCCCCTGGCCAATCTCTGCACTGTGGAGGTGGGTGTGGGTCATGTGGATGCAGCAGAAGCATCCGTGAAGCCTGTCGGCTCCTTCAGTGCACACTTTACAAAGGGGAGTTCGCGTCTGCAAGGATTTCTCCCACTAGAGTTTTGTGTTGACATTAAAAACATGGACAATGGGCTTCCCTGGTGGCGCAGTGGTTAAGAATCTGCCTGCCAATGCAGGAGACACGGGTTCGAGCCCTGGTCCCGGAAGATCCCACATGCCGCGGAGCAACTAAGCCTGTGCGCCACAACTACTGAGCCTGCGCTCTAGAGCCCCCGAGCCACAACTACTGAAGCCCGTGCGCCTAGAACTTGTGCTCCGCAACAGAGTAGCCCCTGCTCGCTCGCCGCAACTAGAGAAAGCCCGCGCACAGCACCAAAGACCCAACGCAGCCAAAAATAAATGAAATAAAATAGATTAAAAAAAAAACGGACATTAAACATGTAACTTGCTTGTGATAGTTTGTGCAGACGTTACAGTATGTGATTTATTTTCCATTTTTTTCTCTTACAATGATTAGTTAATGCAGATATGGGACCGATTCCCTGGAGTCCTCTCACTCAGTAACGACTGACGTTTATACAGCGGTGTTTTGGTGTATCCAGCACTGCCACATATATTAACCTACTGGAAGGTCACGTTTCACGGGTGAAAAAGCCATGTCCACGGCCCCCATGGGTAAGAACCCAGAGGAGGGAGGCCCATGGGCTTGGGAGGCCGCTTCCTGGAGCCACTGTCACCACGGCCGCGTCTTGCTCGTTTCCTGACCAGGGGTTCAGGGATGTCATTGTTGAAAGGTTCCCCAAGTCTGCTCACGCAGTGGCTGGCTCTTTGAGTGGTTCTTCAGCTGGGTTCCCTCGCTGTGCTGGCCTGGCCGGGCCCAGGGCGAGGTCCGCCCCCGCCGGCTTGTACACAGGTTCCTCCCGACACGCAGAAAAGAGCAGCAATCCACAGACTCTTCGCAATTAAACTTCTCTTTCTGGCATTAGTATTTCTTCAACTTTTGTTGTTTGGGCTCTAGCAGAGGACAAAATGACATAAGAAGTAGCAGACAAAAACGTACAGTTGGCTGTGATTATTTTGAAGACCCGGAGGATGTCTGTTTTTGTGTGCAGATAAATGCAGTTCTGTCTTCTACAGTAAAGTCTTTTCTTGGTGGGATTAGATATGTCAGTAGTTCATGGTGTTCTGCAGTATGTTACCTCTAGGCTCTGCTTTCTAGATAAATTTGACAGATGCTGACCAAATTCTCCAAGGATTCCCTCTTCATCATTCCCACTGGTTGAGTCCTTTCTGTGACAGGGAGCTTACTACCTCCTGACAAGTCCACCCAGGCCTGGACAGATCTGAGTTTCAGGGCAGTCCACCTTGCTTTGAGGCCCGTCAGTTCTCAGACTTCCCATCCATCCATCTACCCACTGGGGGAGACCTTTATGATCCATCGACCAGTAGGCAGTGGAGTGCGTGCGTGTGTGTGTGTTGGGAGCTCCATAGAATTAGGAACCATAAGCCTCAGTGTCTGCCGTCAGGGAGCCCCTCATTACCGTGGAGAGCAGTTAGGCAGCAGCCTGGGATCAGGATGTGATGACCAGAGATGGCAGCCAGCTGTGCTCCAGGAGGTCAGAAGACGGGGAGACTTCTTGCTCTAAACCTTGACCCTGAACAATTCCGTGTGGTTTCAACTCTCAGGTCCCATCTCTGATCCTTGTTTGTCTTGTGACCTTCAGCAGGTTATTGACTATCCTTCAGCTTCCTTTTACTCACCTGAGAAGTGGAGATAATACGAGTACTTGCCCGTAGAACTCAAAGGATGGGGCAGGGTGATGGATGGTAGGAGCTTAGCAAAGAGCCTGGTGCACAGTGAGGGTTCCAGAGAAACGAGTTCTCACCCTGTGTCTCTAGGCCAGGCCGTAATCCTCCGCTGCTGAGCTTCGGAGACACCCATCTCTCTGGAGTCCCACCGGCCTCAGCTCTCATCCCTGCCACCGTCTTGCCAGTTTCACCTTCCAAATATTTCTCTCACTTTTTCCTGCCTCTGCTACTCCAGTTCACCTCTCAGCAGCCTCCTGACTGCTCTCTTTGCCTTTAGGGTCTGTCTTCCACACCACCACTAAGGTTGCTTTTTAAAGTATAGTCCTTAGGTGACTAATCTGTGCTTAAAAAGCATGTCCCACACCCCACTGCCCACAGCAAGAGCTTCACATCTTCCTTAACCTCTTGCCCAGGTGAGCGGAGTCAGACAGGAGCTGCTGTGTTGAAGCTGGGGCCGGGCCTAGAGCCCCACCATACAGCCTCAGGTCCAACTCCAGGACCATTGGCAGGTGGGAGACACCTGGGGCAGCAGGGAACACAGTCTGTAAGTCAGTAACTTGAGGAAGAACATTCAGAAGTTCTTTGCAGTCAATAGACAGGGCCTTTCATTTTCTGGTTTCAGATAACTTCTTCACCCTCATCTCCCAACACGGAATTGTTGACCATTTCCCAGACATACTAAATGCCTGTGGGTCACGGGTCTTAACCTAGGGCAGCGCTCCTGCCTGGACTGCCCTTTTCCCTTGAACAAGATCCTGCCCACCCCCCGAAGCCCAGATTAGCTCCTAACCCTCAAGAAAGGCACCTCTGGATTCATGTGGATTGGGTCCTACTGGTGGTAATGATGGTCACGGTGGTGATGGTGGTGGTGGTAGTGATGATGATGGGGCCAAAGGGGATGGCAGGGATGGTGATGCTGGTGATATTGGTGGTGAGGATGATGAGATGATGGTAATAAAGGGGATGGTGAGGATGGTGATGTAATGATGCGAGTGATGATAAAGGTGATGGTGATGATGGTGATGATGGTGATGGTGATGATGGTGATGGTGATGATGGTGATGATGATGATGGTGATGGTGATGATAACGTCAGTGATGATGGTGGAACTACCATGTATTGGCCACTTCCTGTGGTAGGTCTGAGTGTTTCCACTTTAGCTTACTTACCATCACAACACATTCCTATGAGGAAATATCATCCCCACTAGACACTGGAGGGAACAGAGACGCCTATCAGGTGCTAGTGCCTCTCAGTCTTGGCTTTATTACTTTGTGGCGATCAGACTCCTCAGTAAAATGTCTGTGTCTGACACACAGGCTCACAGCAGTTACATTTGAATTAATGGATAGAGGATGTGCTTTAGAAACCGTAAACGTGATGGAAATGTTGTTGCTGTTATATTATGTCCTAAAGACAAGATGTTTGTGTAAAGAAGAAGAAACAAGCTTTAAAAGTTCTAAAGTCACGGATCTTGACACCCAGGCAACAAAGTCCCTTGTATACCACCTGGGAACCCCCTACAGAGTTAAAAACAAGATGACTTCAAACACAAAATGCTGCCAACATTACTTGTAAAGACTGTGGGGCTCAGATTGCACATTTCAGTGCAAATGCATCTTTCTTTGCAGTTATTTTTGTGACATTTGATGTCACTCAGTAGGTCTGAACATCCCAGGTCAGCTCCTTGGAAGCTGTCTGTTGCTCTTCTGTCTGAGTATGCAGTTCTGTTGGCCGCCAGCAGGCACCGCTGAGGTCCTGGAAGGAAATCACAGGCGTGGAAAATGGTATATGATTTTTCTTGAAAATTAAAACTTTAAGTGAAAAACAACAACAAAATAAGTAATCCTACCACCTTAAAAATGTACTTGATAAATTGTGGAGCAAGATTGAATACAGATAAGTATACTTGTCAAGTATTTTCACTGACGTAATTGCTACTTAACATATTTTTTAACTCTCAGGTGACCCTTTACCCTTGACTAGTGGTTTCAGGCTTTGCAAAGACTCGGGCCCTGCTTGAATCTTCGCTCAGGGTCCCTCAGAGCCTGCCCCTTGACTGCCTGCACCTGACTCTCCCAGGAGCTCGTTTGCCAGCAGATGCCTGGTGTCACCCCACACTTGTGTGACCAGGAGCTTCACCACTGGGCCCAAGAGTGTGTGTGACAGGCTCCCCGCAAGATTCTGGAGCCCCTGAAGTGTGAGAACCAGGGTTCAGGGAGAGGATAACCCGTCCCCTAGCCACCTGACCAAACAGAAAGGTATGGACAGCATGCTTCTTCAGCCCTTATTGGATCTGTTCCTCTTTTGTGCTGATGATGGTGATTATTGTGGTGATGGTGGTGATGGTGGTGGCGGTGTTGATGATGGCGGTGATGATAGTGGTGGTGATGATAGTGATTTTGTGCTGATGATGGTGATTATTGTGATGGTGGTGGTGGTATTGATGATGGTGGTGATGGTGGTGGTGGTGATGATGGTGGTGATGGTGGTGATGATAGTGATTTTGTGCTGATGATGGTGATTATTGTGGTGATGGTGGTGATGGTGGCGGTGTTGATGATGGTGGTGATGGTGGTGGTGATGATGGTGGTGATGGTGGTGATGATAGTGATTTTGTGCTGATGATGGTGATTATTGTGATGGTGGTGATGGTGGTGGCAGTGATGATGGTGGTGATGGTGGCGGTGGTGATGGTGGTGATGATGGTAGTGGTGATGGTGTTGATGATGATGGTGATGGTGGTGATGATAGTGATTTTGTGCTGATGATGGTGATTATTGTGATGGTGGTGATGGTGGTGGCGGTGATGATGGTGGTGATGGTGGTGATGATAGTGATTTTGTGCTGATGATGGTGATTATTGTGATGGTGGTGATGGTGGTGGCGGTGATGATGGTGGTGATGGTGGTGATGGTAGTGGTGATGGTGTTGATGATGATGGTGATGGTGGTGATGATAGTGATTTTGTGCTGATGATGGTGATTATTGTGATGGTGATGGTGGTGGTGGTGGTGATGGTGGCAGTGGTGATGGTGGTGGTGATGGTGGCGGTGTTGATGATGGTGGTGATGGGGGTGATGGGGGTGATGGTGGCGGTGTTGATGATGGTGGTGATGGTGGTGGTGGTGATGGTGGTGGTGATGTGGTGGTGGTGATGATGGTGGTGATGGTGGTGGCAGTGTTGATGATGATGGTGGTGATGGTGGTGGTGTTGATGATGGTGGTGATGATAGTGATTTTGTGATGATGGTGGTGGTGGTTGTCATCCGTTGCTATAACCTCAGGGAAAGATTGAGGAGATTAGAGCCTGGAAGGAGAGGCCCAGCTCGAGTCCTCAGATTACTCATCTCACACACTTGGGTAAGGCGTGGAAACTTCCTGAACCGCATTTGCCCTGCCTGCAAAATGGAAGTAGCAATATCTTTACTAGCTGTAAGGCTTCTGCAAATATCAGTGGTTTTATTATTCAAACTCAGAGGACTGTACTCGATTCTAATCATGTGACATCTTTACGTAAAGAGGGAGAGGTGGAAGGAGGGCTGTTTGTGAATAGTCTGATGTCAGGCTGTTGTCCCTTATATTTGATGTATTTAGACATTTCCGTTCACTTGCATTGGTCCCTCTAGGTTGAATTTTAAAACATATTTCTTTTAAAACTTTAAAAAACAAACACAGAAAATGCAAAAGATAATCTAGAGTCGTCATCACCTGCCCTTTGGCCTGGGTCCCGTGCCCCTTGTCCTGGCTCTTCCAGGCTTGCCGCTGGTACCCGCGGGCCGCCCCTCCTCACAGCCTTTGCTCTGCTCTCCTCGCGGGGCCATTGCCGCTCACGGTGCTGCCACCGCCGCAGCCTCTGCCCGGGTTGGTGAGCTCCCCGGGCCGAGTGGCCTGGGCGGCTGGTCCTCGCCAAGAGTCACCAGCCAAGGCTGAGGAGTGAAAGCAGCCCGGCTCTCTTTTCCCATTTTAGGTTATTGCATAGGTTTCCCCCCACCTTGCCTTTGCTCCATCCAAATCAGATTTTGTTTCGTCCACTGGAGCTTCATCTCCTAACTCCGCTGGCTTTGATCTCGCCGTCGCAGTTGAGACATCTTCTCTTGCCGGCTGCCCCTTCGCCCCAGGTGCCTCCTTCCTGACACAGAGCCTGAAGCTCCTGTAATACATACTCACCCCTAATGAGCTACTTAAAAAATAAGCATTGATTTCTAGATAAAAATCACAATTAATTTTAAATGCCCTCTGTAAACCTTGTTACAAATAATTGCCAGAAACACACAAAGTCTGAAATTAATGAAAATCGACAGCCTCATTTGATGCAGGGTGAGCTTCTCATTTTTTCAGTTATGTATCTGAGCCATGTGGCTATTGCTTGGGCAGAAGCCGTGGCTACGAGATGCCGGGCGGGGGGATTTGCTGGAGGACACCATGCAGGCGTGGGAAGAACATGGGTTTGGAGTTGCCCAGTCGCTGCTGGCAGCCCTGCCTCCTCTTTTGGTGGTTGGATGACCTTCTGAGCCTCAGGCTCCTCATCTGTGAAATGGGTTTAGTAATAGCAGCCTCCCAGGATCGCTGGCCAGTGATGGCAAGGATGTGCCCGGTCAGAGTCAGTGGTCCGGGCTTAGTCTCACCCATCTTCCTCCCCACTCTCCCTGCGGCAAACCAGCCTTGCGAAGTCTCCATGGTTTCATTCATTCCCTCTCTCCCTCACTTCTGCTGCCAGATAAACAGAAGCTGACAGGAGGCAGAGAGGACGGGGATGCCAGACAGTTCCTGTCATCTGGACAAAAGCACTGGCCTGGGGGTGGGGGAATGACTTGGTCCAGGCCAGGCCTGCAGACCCATCCACGAGGACCTGTTTCCACCATCCCCACTCCTGTGCTCTCGAGGCTGGCAGGGTGGTCGGAGTTGGCGTTTTCCGAGGCAAGGGGAGCCGGCTGAGGGCCGTGGCTGGGAAACTCTGTGATCACCTACCCTCCTGGTGTAACGCAAGCCCCTCTCTCCGCACTGGGTGGGTGTGTAGGGTGAGGAAATCCTTCTGCAGGATTGCTATAGTAACTGGATGCGTTTATATTAAGTTGCATTCATGGTCAACCCTTTGTCAGTTTCCATTCCAGAATTCTCAGAGTCACGCCGGTGTGTCCTTGAGCAGAGCGCCCCGTAGCCTTCACATCTCCACATCGGTCCCCATGTGGCTATTGTTTAGGCCCATGAGGAGCCAGCGCCACCTCCCTCCCCCTCCCGCTTCCTGCAGGAGCACAGGTGCAGGGCCAGCCCTGCCCAGGACTGACTCTCAGGTCCTGCCCTTTACTGATCGCAAGTGCTGGGCGGGTGCTTGGCATCCTCAGCACCTCGGTCTCCTCAGTCTGCAGGCAAGTAGAGGGGCTTCTGCCTAATCGTGAGGCTGTTTGTTCAGTGTTGGGAAAACAGACCAGCAGCACAGGGCCCCTGCCCTCGACGAGCTCACAGCCAGGTCTGGCGACAGATCAGAGCAGCCCAGCTGGTGAGTGGAAGTGGGGGGCTCAGAGGTCTGTGGGGTCCTGAGAAGGAGCCACCGGTCCAGCCAGGGGTGCAGGAGACTGCATCCCCGAGAGGGTGAAGGGGACACAGGAAGGGTGCTTAACAGATCATGCAGGCTCCATTGTGACAGTTTCTCGCCTCCCTCCCTCCCTCCCTCCCTGCCTCCCTCTATGTCTACTTCCCTTCTTCCCTCCCAGTCCCCAGGTGTCTCTTTCCCTCTGTCTGTCTCTCTCTCTGGAAGCTCTGGACAGTAAACGCCGGTTCCGCATGAGATTCCTTCTATGCCTTTGGTCCCAGAGACAAATAAATGGTACCCCCCACGTCTCTGCAGACAGTGGCTACAGAGAGGAGAGAACAAAGCTCGGGAGTTACTTATTTATTTCTCGCTTTGCAGAAATGTTTATTGGAAAGCAGCGCGGCAAGGTGGAATGGTTTGATTTGATTAGCAAGTCTAAATGTATTAGCAGCAAGACAGAAACGATATTACAATTAGCGGTAATTAGCTGTGCTGATGACTCTGGGTGGCAGTGCCGGGTGACAGATGTTGCTTCCTGGTCCCGGGTTAGACTGGGAGGGCACGTCTACCCTTGTGAAGGGACTCGGCTCCCCGGAGCGCCTAGGACCCCAGCCCAGTTGTCAGCAAGTCTGAGTAACAGCTAATTAGTCGCATCACAGAGACGTATGCCAGACCTGCTGGTGCTGTGTAAAGTGACTTCGTGATGTTTGGGAGGCAGTGGGCTTGACTTTGGGGGAGCCCGAGCCCCTCCCAGCCTGCCCTGCGTTGGCACCACTGATGACAGCAGCCGTGGGTGGCTTCGTTCCCTTCACATCTCTTTACAGGTCCTTTGTCATAACACAGCCCCTCCCAACGCTGTTCATTCAGGTTTACCTGTGGTCTCTCTCCCCGAGACCAGGGCCCGGCCAGGGCTGCAGCGAGGACCTCTGGGGTGCCTTTGCTGATGCATGGTGCATGCCAGTAGTGCTGTAAGGTGCTGGCATAGACTCAGGAGACACCAGGAACTATGTGACCGCATGTTTACAAGTTAGTTGACCTCAACGTGTGTTGTCAGTGACCTTGACAAGGATGGAGGATGGGATGGAAATGCCCAAGACTCTGCCTGTCCTCCAGGAGTTTCCAGACTTGCGGTGGGGACGCCAGAGAAGCAGCCATCCTGCAGAAGCAGCCGAGAGCTTCTTGTTGAGTGATGAAAATGTTTTGCAACTAGATGGGAGGTAGTGGTTGCCCAGCTTTGTGAATGTACTAAATGCCACTGAATTGTTCACTTTAAAATGGTTATTTTTATGTCAGTTTCGCCTCGGTTTAAAAAAAAAAAAGTGCTAAGAGATATTTTGGAAGCCCAAACACTAAACTGGGCGCATCTCAGAGGCTTTAGTGAGATAAAGTTTCTGAAAACTCAGCGCTCGTTAAGTAGAGATGATCATGGATGCTGAGTCTGCCTCTGAGGTGGGAAAGAGCTGGAAGGGTGAGGAGGGGAGAGGCGTGTCCGTGAGGCCTGGGGTGCAGTGAAGACCCAGGCGCAGAGGTGCGGTGCATCCTTTGGGGGAGAGGTGGAGAGAGAAGCCGGCAGAGGTAAGACCATGTTTCCTTTCTGCCTCTGGCTGCCCTCCAGGGACTGCAGGAAGGGAGCAGTGTGGGCCGTCTTCATGGCTGGGAGGAGGCTGCCCCGGATGGCCCCAGGCTGCCTGGGCACATTAGAGACCAGAGCAGCCTCTGGAGTGTGGCCACCCTTTTCCCTGGCAGCACGGGTAGACTTGGCCTCAGCAGCTGCATCTGCCAGGGCTGCTCAGAGGGGCAGCTCCTCCCCATCCCCACAGCCCCCAAGCCATCAGGAGGGTCCGGACCGAGTGCAGCAGAAAAAGACAGATGTGGTCTGCCCACAGGAACCGGGAAGGGGTGCTGTTTGTCCAGAGCTGCCCGAGGCCATGTGGTGGGAGTGTCAGGGGAGCTGGAAGGGGTACAGCTTGAGCAAATGCTTTGTGAACTCAAAGTTCAGTTTCAGTTTAAGGGATTATTATTGGGGGGGGCAGCAAAAGAAGTGTTCAGCTGTGAACTGGGAACATGAGTTCTGTAAAGCGAGGTCCCTAGGGTGGGTGGGTGGCCTGCCTCGCTAGGGGACTCTGTGCAGAGCCCACACAGAACACTAGCCTGTACAGTCCCCCAAAGGACACGTGTTTGGTCCCTTGGAATGAAACCGTGGTCCAGAGCTTTCCTACCGGACCTGGGGGATTGGACAGGCCTTCCTAGAAGAGGAAAAGCATAGCTGATCAACATGTGAAAAGCCTCTCTGCAGCCCTACCTGAGTTAAGGAAATGCCGGTGAAAACCACAGTGAGATTCCGTTTCCTCCTCATCAGATTAACTTCAGTGGAAGGCGCTGACAGTGTCCAGGGCTGGTGGGCGTGTGGACCACCTGAACTCGATGCAGTGCTTGTGGGCCAGAAACTGGAGAATTTTGAAAACAATTTGGAGTCGTCTAGTAAAGCTGAAGATAGATACACACACCCAGTGACCAGAAATCCTACTTCTAGGTATATACCTTAGAGAAATTCTTGCACAGGTGTACTAGGAGACCCGCACATTCCCAACAAATAAAAGCGGTGAGAACTTGGATGCCCCCTGATGGTAAATTGATAAACAGGTACATGCCTGGCTTGTACAGCAGCAAAAAGGGATGAGCCAGGTGACATACAATGACAACAGTGAACTTAGGAAAGCGTACTTGAGTCCAAAAAGGAAGTTGCAGAAAAATGCTTTGGTATGAGTCCATTTATAGAAAGTTCAAACCATGTAAAACAATATATATATGTTTATATATTTATATATATTCATAAACATATATTTATAAATATATATAAATATGTATATGGTATATATACATGTATATTATATTTATAAACATATTTGGTAAACTATAAAGAAAAGTCAGGAAATGATAAATACAAAATAATAGTTACTCATATGTGGGAGGGCAGGCAGGGGTGTTTCAAAGCTAGTGTTCATTTTCTTTTTTTTTTTTTAAATTAATTTATTTATTTTTGGCTGCATTGCATCTTCGTTGCTGTGCGCAGGCTTTCTCTAGTTGCGGTGAGCAGGGGCTACTCTTCGTTGCAGTGTGCGGGCTTCTCATTGCAGTGGCTTCTCTTGTTGTGGAGCGCGGGCTCAGTAGTTGTGGCTCACGGGCTCTAGGGCGCAGGCTCAGTAGTTCTGGTGCACAGGCTTAGTTGCTCCACGGCATGTGGGATCTTCCCAGACCAGGGATCGAACCCATGCCCCCTGCATTGGCAGGCGGATTCTTAACCACTGGGCCACCAAGGAAATCCCTCATTTTCTTTTCTTAAGCTGGTACTTTGTACACAGATGGTATTGTTATTCTTTAAATGTCATGGACTTTATTATTTCTAGTATCTCTTCAGTACTTAATAAAAACCCTAATAAAGTGAACCTGCGGAATGGGGCATCCTGCCTCAAACCCACTGTGAGATTATGTGCTTTAGGCAGGCAGATGGGTCAGGGCTGTCCTTGGCCATAAAACCTCCAGGGACAGGGCACCTCCAGCTTCCTAGAGGAAAAAAGTTGTGTAACTTTCGGAAATAAGGCAGAATGGTCAAAAGTGTATGAAGCCAGCTGTGTATATGGTGAAACATAAGTCATAAATTTGCTTTTTTTCCTAAAGTAGCGTAAAGGCCACATTTTAAAAGTTTTGTTTTTAACCGAGATGAATCTGGAAATGAAGCAGAACTGATTAGCGCCCCCTCCTGGGCAAGGTGAGAAGGAGCCTTGGCGACTCCAGCGGGAGGAGGGCTGTGCCCGCGCTGGTTCAGCACCACGGACAGCGCCCGCGCCCCCCCCCCCCCCCCCCGCGTCCCTGCTTGGGCGCAGGCGCACCTTGCCGAGTGGGGCAGCTTTGCCGAATGAGGATGCCTGGAGCCCGGAGCCCTGGGTTGGAATCCTGCCTCTTGCGCTTGTTAGCTGTGTGGGCTTGGGCATATCTCTTAGAGCCTTGGAGCCTCAGTTCCCTCCTGTCTTCCTTGGAGGGGAGATAAGCCGGGAAGCTGCTGCCATGGTCCCCAGCATGTGCTCTGGGAGTGGATGTCCTGGTTAGGAAACCCTTTGTGCTGTGGGAGGGCAAGAGGCTCCTTTCCACAACACAGGTGGGTTCAGCACGTGTCTCTGTGAAGTGTCTAGTTAGGTGACAGGATGGTCACGGGGGCTAGGGTGAGCAGGTCAGGGTGGGAGAAGCCAGATTCGTCCTGCCTCTGGGAGTCATGTGACATGTGGAGGACACCATGAGTGGTGACTAGTGTCACCAGGCTCTTCACACACTTCCTAGGCTGCTGGCACAGGGGGCAGGGCGGAGGGGTGCCCCGCTGTTGCTCTGCAAGGTACCTGCCCGTCTGCCACCTGCACTTCCTGCTCAGGACCAGCCTCAGGGTGGCCAGAGGAGGACGAGGCCAGGAAGGTGCTAGCATCACCTTGGGCTTGTCGCAGGGGTGGGGCAGGTGCAGGGAGCAGAGGTGTCTCAGCCAGGAGCTTGGACCCTTGACCATCAGTCTCTGGAGAGGGTGGCTTGATGCACATGGTGGTGGTGGTGGCAGCGGCGTCTGGAAAGTTCTCTGCTCTTTTCTCAGTGAAGTGAGAAGCAAGGCCCTCGACATGCATGCAGCTGGGGAGCAGGTGGAGGAGGCATGAGGGCAGAGGCGAGGGTGGGGAGTCATCCGTCCAGGAGAGGATTCTCTCAGCTTTAAATTCTGGGGCATCTGCTTCTGGTCACAACACCACCCATCTGTTAATGCACATTTCTTTTTTATTTATTTGTTCAATGATTGGGTACTGGGAGTATTATACGATCTAGACTCTCAATAACAAGGAAAACATTCCATCAGTTGAAACAAGTTGGTTGGCATCTTCATCTCCATATCCCACCCTAGCCTTATGAAGCCTAAATCACATTCACGCTGGGCAGCTCTGATTTGAACTATGAGCCCAGCGTGGGTGCAAGGATTCCTGCTGTTTGAAGACCTATCCTTCTTTCTCCTTGATTTCTGACCTGACGTGTCATACACTGTAGTCAGAGCTGGTGAGGTGGTGACAAGGTCTGGAAGTGACCAGCTGTGGGCACAGTGTTGGTCTAGCGACAAAACTCAACTTAAGGGCTTCCCTGGTGGTGCAGTGGTTGAGAGTCTGCCTGCCAGTGCAGGAGACGCGGGTTCGAGCCCTGGTCTGGGGGGATCCTGCGTGCCGCGGAGCGACTGGGCCCGTGGGCCACAGTTGCTGAGCCTGCACGTCTGGAGCCTGTGCTCCCAACGAGAGGGGCCGCGATGGTGAGGGGCCTGCGCACCGCGATGAAGAGTGGCCCCCGCTTGCCACAAGTGGGGAAAGCCCTCGCACAGAAACAAAGACCCAACACAGCCATAAATAATAAAAAAATTAATTAATTAAAAAAAAGAAATGTATCAACATTAAAAAAAACAACAACTCATCCTAAGTCCAAGGGAGCCGGTGCTGTGTGGCAGCAGCACATTTGGGTGTGCAGGTTGTGTCTGTGAGAAGGTAAGCGTGGGTCACGTCAGGGCATGTTCGTGAGACCCCTGTGTCCCTACACATATGCGTGTTTACGCCATCGCACACCAACACTTCAGGGCCAAGAGTGGAACTGATGTTTCACTCCTGTCTGTTGTCGTAACTGCTGTGACCCCAGCCCAGAGCTGATGGTGCTTTTGGGCAAGGAGGGGTCAACTTAGTCCAGGGCACCACGGACATAACTGCCCCTGCCGGGCCGTAGACTTGGATGATTCATCAAATGTCCAAAACATATGCACCCGGTATTGTTTCTGCTCATTCTGTGTTGTCTCTTTCCTGCCTCTTCTGACATACCTGCTAATCCTTTTTTTTTTTTTTAATTTATTTTTTGGCTGCGTTGGGTCTTCGTTGCATTGCGCAGGCTTCTCTTGTTGTGGAGCACGGGCTCTAGAGCGCAGACTCAGTAGTTGTGGTGCATGGGCTTGCTTAGTTGCTCCGCGGCATGCGGGATCTTCCCCGACCAGGGCTCGAACCCACGTCCCCTGCATTGGCAGGCGGATTCTTAACCACTGAGCCACCAGGGAAGTCGCCCTGCTAATCCTTTAGAAATTGATTTGGCACCTCCTCTGAGAAGTCTTCCCTGACTGCACAGTGCTGGGCTAGGTCTTCCCCTGCTGGTTGCACAGCTCTGGGAACAGGGGCCACATTCTTTTCCCACGGTGCCCCATCCACCTTTCACGGTGCCTTGCCAAAGCTGGGAACACGGTAGGTGCTCAATATGTGTTCGTTATATTTCAGAATAGTTACTTTCCCCCTCCCCTTGCCAAACGTGAGAGGATTTTTCTTCAGTTTCACTGTGAGAACCTGATGGGATTCCTGGAGGTAAAACCCAAAAATGTGACCCCCACCCTTAGACTGGCCCCTAGGAGGTTTTAGCTCTCAAGCTCTTCTCCACTCAGCTTCTAGCAATTTGTTGAAGTTACCATATCAGTGTTCCTGCCAGTACCCAGTTGCGCAGCTTCTGCTCCTGGTAAGCTGGGAGTCTTTGTAGCCACCTGTCCGTCTGTGTGTCCAGGCAGCCTCTTGCCTCCATCCCCTGCCTCCCCTCCTGTGACCTGCCAGGTACCAGGCTGTACTAGGGCCCCAGTTGTCTCGCAGCAAAGACACCATCCCTGCTGAGTGAGGAGGTCCCTGTCTTTTGGGGCAAACACCCACACAGCTCAGGTGGAGCTGGTGCACTGCTTTGGAGAGGGAAAGGGCTGGGATCGTATTAGTCCCAGGGGGACAGCTCCACCAGGGCCAGGCACAGAGGAAGTGCTCCTTCAGTGTCTGTTGACTGACTGAGTGAGGGCTTACACGTCCCAGCTCTGCACCTGGCTCTGCCCAGAGCACCCCTGAGCTATGCCACGCAGAGGAGTTTGGGCTCAGCCCTGTGGGCCGTAAGAGCCCCACCCATTTCCTACACCGACTCGGAAAGTCAGCTCAGCCAGGACTAGGTTCCAGACTTGTTTGGCTTTTCAGGGTTTTTTTCCCCCCCTTAACAAAATGATGAAAAGCATAGTAGGGCAAAATGCCTAAATCCATAACTCATTATACATTTTCCCAAAGTAAAAAAAAAGAAAACAAGAAAGAGGAAAAAACAGAAAAGGAGTTCTCCTTAATCACCTTTCATATTTTCATTAACAACATCAAAGCCATTAGGTCTGGAAAAACCAACCTGAGTCATAGTCATCTCGGAAGAAGTTGGTGAAGAATGCAAAGGCATTTGAATTTCAAAGCCCAGCCTTTATCTCTCATTAATGTGTTCTGCTCTGAGGGCTCCCCCAAGACTCAGCTGTGGTCCGTCAGGGAGCTCACGCGTGTGAATGACGTGGCATCGGTGCTCGCTCTAGAGCATTCGCTGCCACAGTGTGGGAGCTTGCGTGTGAACGAAGTGGCATCGGTGCTCGCTCTAGAGCATTCGCTGCCACGGTGTGGGCAGCCCCCTCGTGAGCCCGCGGGACCCTCCTCCTCACCCCCCCACCCCGCCCTAACCTGGGAACGCTTAGCCTCGAGGATCCGAGCCGGCTTCCTTTCTGTTTGTCTGCAGCTGTGGGGCGCCTGTCCGGTGCCCAGGTGGGCCGCGAGGCTTGTAGGATGCAGCACCTCTTAGGGCGCCCTCGGTCCAGCAGGGAGACAGACCCAACCCCTGTGTGTGAAGGGTCAGCACAGACTCAAGTCACGGCACACTGGGACCCAGGGGACAGAGTGTCTACTGGGCACATGGCGGAGGCTTCCCAGAGACAGAGGCATGTGTTCTCCAGCGGGCGGGCGGGCGGGACAGCGTGGGGAAACCAGACTGCCCGAAGGCCAGGCCCCCTTTCGGCTGCCCGTCCTGTCCTGGAGGTAATCAGGGCTGCGTTGGGTCCCTCGGGTGTCTGCAGGTACCTGCGGTCAGTGGTGGACACACCGTGGACACGCCCAGGGTGGAAAGTAAAGCCCCTTCTTTCCATCTTCCCGACTCTGGAGGGTGGGTCTGCCTTGCGTGCTGGGTGCCTCGGGCCAGTCCGGCCAGCCCTCATTGGCCCCTGCAAGAGGCTGAAACCCTGAAACCAGCTGCAGTGCGTGGAGAAGGGCCACACCCCAGGGACTTGTAACAGGCTTTGTGGGCATGGGGTGAGGGGTGTTGAATGAGGAAACGCTGTGAGTGAAAGACTCCCAGGGTGTGTTAGCACCCCCTTCTGCCCCGTCCAGCCCTGGGGGCAAGGAGGGGAACACTTGAAGTGGAGGCCGGACCCGGACGCGAAGGCGTCATTCCCCAGAGCAGCCGGGGAAGCCTTGACCACACAGGTGCCCAGCCCCACCTTTGCCCGCCGAGCCCACAGCTATAGGGAGGGCGGGTGAGTCCAGCCTGGGAATTGCTGCTGCTGAGGGTGGCAGCGGTGCAGAGGTCACTCCTCTGTGCGGGGCGGGGGGGGGGGGGGTCGCCTGCACGTGCCACACTGAGCTGGCTCAGGGGTCTGCGTTGGTGCGTCGCCGGCAGTTATGCAGTGGGCAGCGGCGGGGCTGCCTTCCAGCACACCTGGCCCTGCCCAGCCCTGTCCTCTCACCTGGCCCAGATGCTGCCTATGGTGTTGTACCAGCATGTGCCCAGTAGCCTTGCAGAGTGGACTGGGAGATGCTGGAGTCCATCCTGAGAACATAGTGTGCAGAGAAGGAGTCCCCCGGCCCTTCTCTGCAGGAGCAGGTCACACGGCCAGCCCAGCTTCCGGGGTGGGGCTGCACCGCCAGGTCATGTTGCCCAGGGCCTCGAACGTGGGGAGGGTCAGGATTTGCCGACCTTTCTGCCATCTCAGGATCCTTTTTTTTTTTCTTTCTTTTCAGGACCCTTTTAACGTGCCTCCCTAGAAGTGGGCATGCTGAGCGGTGAGGCAGGCATGCCGTCCTAGCTTTCTCACGAGCAAGCTGTGTGCCCTTGGGCTGGCCACACGGCCTCTCTGGGCTCTGCTTTTCCCAAGTATCAAATGCTCGGAGGGGGCTGTGGTCTCTGGGCCTTTCCAGAATTCACCTCCTGTGGCTTCATGAGGTGACCGTGCTGTTGGGGGACGTGAGGGTGACAGAGCCATGACCCTGAAGGTTGCCCGAGAAATGAGGCAGGGTTCAAGTCTCGGCTCTGCCACTTAGTAGCTGGATGTCCTTGGGCCAATTAATTAACCTCTCTGTGCCTCCGTTTTCTCATCTGTAAAATGGCCTCTATAGGATTGTGATGAGGAGCAAAGGCGGCGGTGGAGATTTATCACGTACAGCCTACATGGCAAACAAACGCTAGACTTTATTATTATCAAGCTCCACCTGGCTTCTTGGCCTTTCACACACCTGCTCTCCTGTTACCCTCACGCAGCTCTGTCGGTTGGTGAGCACAGGTCTGGAGGTCGAACCCGAGGCCTCCTGACTCCACAGGTCGTGTGTTGTGCCGGGCCTCTGACGAGGAGCGGGCACTGCGGGGGGGCGGGGGGGGATCTGAGGGGCAGGAACCCCACAGCTGTTAGATGTTTGTGCCGCTACCTGCAGGGTGTCCTTGGTGCTGGAAACGCCCTTTGTCTAGGGATCTCCTGCTACCTGACGGGAGCGGGGCCAGGCCGCACCACCATCACGTGGAGGCCGTGTTGCTCAGACCCTTGTCAATTGGTTCCACGAAGCCAGGGGTGACCCTGGCCACAGGAAGCGTCCTTGACCTTCTGAGCACCCACTGACGGTATCCAGGTGATCCTGGTTGGGGCTCCAGCTCCCGTGGGAGGAAGTGGTGTGTGCAGGGGGTGGGCAGCTGTGGGGTGGGCGAGTCCTTGGTATTCTGCTTGCACCCAGGCTGCCGGGGTGGGCTCGTGCCTGCCATCACCTGGCACCTGGCTCTGTCTCGCGTGTGACTTCCCAGCCAGTGGGCAGCATGGCCTCAGCCTGCAGGGGACCATGTACAAGCAGAGCAGGGCCTTGGGGCAGAGGGGGTGCCTCGCGTGGCTGACCGAGGCCACACTGCTCCAGGGTCCACCCTCTGCCTCCGTTGCCCAGCTGTGTCTCAGCCGTGCTCGGAGAGCGGCTCCAACACCTCCCCTGCCCCCCTGGGCTGGCCACGCCAGGCTTGAGGCCCTGCAGGAGGAGGTTCTGGACAGACCCTTCCTGAGGCCCTGCCCGCTGGGTCCTGGGTCAGGCACAGCCCCTCGTCTGGAGAAGGGCTGGGTGCGATGGAGGGGACCCGAACGTGGGGGATCAGCTGGGCCCACGGGGCTGGGAAAGGAGTCGGGGAGGAGCCACTGGACAGGTCTTGAAGGACAGTTGGGAACGCAGGCTGCAAGTTGGAGGCATGAGAGGGGATGATGAGGAGGCCCAGGGCCAGAAAGCGTGGGGAGAGCCTGAAGAGATGGGATGCGGGGTGAGGAGGGAGGGGCAGGGATGGCGAGGCTGCAGCTGGAACGGGGGATGAGCTCCGATGGGGGCATTTTGAAGCTGGGAATCCTGTTTTCCTCCCCTGCCCTTCTCCAGAAGGAAGGCCCAGGTGGAAGTGGCTGGAGGGGTGGGAACGGGGAGCATGGTAGGGGGTGTGCTGTCCGGGGCTGTAGTGCAAGCACAGATCCCAAAGGACCAGCATCTGGTGGGTGGGGAGGGGCAGGAGGCTGGGGGAGGGGAAGTCCCGCAAAGCCCACCTCCAGGCTGGTGGCTCAGGCCGATGGATTCCACGGCTGAGACTCAGAGTAGCTGCGGCGTCCGCGCCAGACGAGGCAGCCTAGCTGGGAGGCCCACCAACCACAGAGGAGAGACAGGGTGGTAATGAGCCCTGCGGTGCATCGTTTCCCGACCACCTCACCTCCAGTGTACGGGCAGGAAGCTAAGATCAGGGAGGTTAAGGTGCTTGCCCGGGCTCACACAGCAGAACGCAGCGAGAATAGGTTTGAGCCACAGGCTCCGCTCGGAGAACCATCCAGAGAGGCAGCTTCAAGCTCAGTGTTTAGTGGGTCTCTGGGAGGCCCAGCGGCAGGTCTCTCCTTTAGGCTACGGGTGACTTGGGCCCAAACCCGGGGATGGAAGGGCTTTTATCCTCCCACCGCCACATAAATAAGTCGAGGAGACCCGTTTCTTGTCTAAAGCCACGTTAGAACCTTTGCTGCAGGCAAGAACTTTCCCCCAGAAAGCTCACCCTGGGAGGTGTATCCCTTTAAAACGTACTTATTAATCACTGTAGCTGAAATTAGCATAATTGGTTCGTTTGAATGCGGGGCGCAGTGAGTGGGGCCCTCTCCTGTGGGGTGGGGGGGCTGCTGTCTTACTGCCGGAGGGGGGGTGTGGAAGGGACGCCCAGTGGGCGGGGTCAGGGCCAGGGGTGGGCCACACGCCGTCCCCGCCCTCTCAGGCTGGGCGCTCCGTCAGCAGAGGGACTCGACTGCAGAGAGTGCCTTGGCGGGTTCTGTGTTTTGAGGGAGATGATGGTAAACACCATGCGGGGAGGACAGAGGCCTGGGACCTGCGTCAGGAATCATGTCATCTGGCAGCAGCCCAGCCAGACGGCTTCGCGTTGGCCTCGTGGTGCTGAAGGGAAGCTGAGACCTCCAGGACCCTTCCCAACACTCAGCTGGACGCGACGGGGCTCGGGTGGGAACACAGGCCGTCTTTCTCTGGAGCCGGTGCCCTTTCAGAGAACGTCGAGTGCCCTCTGTCTGCCAGGCTTTTCTCCATCATGGATTCAGTGAGTTGAGCTGAAGGCGGGTCACACGCACGTTCACAGAGTTGATCTTTGGGGCTGGTCCTTGGCTCCTCCATGTGGAGAGAGAAGCCCCGAGCAGCGGGCTTGGGGTGGACCCTAACATTGTGGGTGTTTGCCCTTACGAGAGTTTCCTGGCTCCCGTGGTGCTGGCGGTCAGGGAAGGGCCTCGGGATCTCGGGATTAAAGCGGAGTCTTTGGTTAGCGGTTAGCGTCTGAGCTCTGCCTGGCTGTTTAGAAAGCACCTTCTTTCCTTGAGCAGCACTTCTGGCTTTGGGACGATGATAATGATGCCAATGATCGCCCCAAAAGACTTGCAGAAATAGCAGTTGAGCCATCTTGGGGCCACCGGACCGGCTCCTTGGAGGGGCCTTCGTAGCAGTCGCTTTTTTCTGGGTAAAAACAAACCCGTAGGCGCTGGAACAGCAAGAGTCGCTTCATCCCGAATGCCCTGCATGTCCAACGTTCCCGGGTGACAGTCACCCTGTACTCATCAGCGGTTGCCTCACTCCCTGGACCGCCGCCCAGGCTCATGTGACCGTTCCCTTCTCATCCTCAGATGAAGAGGGGGCCGGGAACCCATTTCACAGCTGGCAGAGGGTCCCCATGGAGAGGGCGCTTGGCTTGGAGCAAGACCTTGATTCTGCTACGAGGTGAGGCCTGGGGTGAGCGCTTGCCACCCAGAGAACTCAGTTTCCCCATCTGCAAAATGGACTTAGCGCCACCTGCTCCCTGGGTTGCTGAGAGAATCAAATGCGCGTGGAGGAGCCGGTCCTTTGTCAACCACGAGATGCTGCACGACTCGCAGAATCATTGCTGGTTTTATCATCGTGGTCACCTTGGCGCTTGGAAGAACAGTCCTGCAGTGTGTCGATCTGTATCAGGCCAGCAAGGCATTCCTGGGAGACCTCGGGCCTCTGGCCACGTCGTGAATAGGGTCTGCCTTCCTCTGTCCCCTGCCCTGCACCCCAACCCCTGTTCTATGAGGAATGAGAGCAGCTCTCCTTGTATCCATCCAACATCGTGTGCCCTGTGAGCAAGACATGGGGGTACAAGTGACCCAGCTTGTGTTAGCTTCTCCAGGGAAACAGGACCAGTAGGATGGGGATAGATAAAGTGTAGATATAGATAGATACACAGTTGACCCTTGAACAATGCGGGGTTAGGGGCGCCGACCCCCTGAGCAGTCAAAAATCCACTTGTAATATTCCAGCTGGCCCTCCGTTTCTTTGGTTCCCCATCCACGGATTCTGGCAGCCTCGGGTCGTGTAGTTACTATGGTCTGTATTTATTGAAAACATCTGCGTATTAGTGGACCATGCAGTTCAAACCTGAGTTGTTCAAGGGTGTGTGACTTATGATAAGGAATTGGCTCAGGCAGTCCTAGAGGCTGAGAATTCCCAGATCTACAGCCGGCCAGCTGGAGTCCCAGGAGAGCTGGTGGTGTAAGTTCCACTCCAGAAGCTGACGGGCTTGAGATCCCAGAAGGGCCCACATCAGTTCAAGTCCAAAGGCAGGATAAGGCCGATGTCCCAGCTCAAGCGGTCGGCAGGAGGGGCTCCCCGTTTCTCAGCCTTTTGTTCTCTTCAGACCCTCAGTGGATTGGGTGAGGCCCACTCACATCGGGGAGGGTGGTCTGCTGTCCTCAGTCCATGGATTCAGGTGTGAATCCCAACCAGAAGTGCCCTCACAGACACACCCGGAATCAGGCGTGACCACCTGTCTGCAGCCCCACAGCCCAGTCAAGCTGACACATGATATTAACCATCACACAGCTTTTGGGGAGACCGGGCCTTTGAAAGAGCCAGCAGCTCTGGGGGTGCAGGACACATCCCCTAATGCAGCCCGGAAGCTGGAGCAGCCAGAAGTGACTTCTGACTGGCAGAGGAGAGACAGGGTTTTGGGGGGGTGTTGCAGACAGGGGGTGGCCTTGGGCCTGAGGAACAGGAGGGCCCGCCGTGTCTGCACAGTGCCACCAAACTGCCTTGTGCCAAACAGATTTCCTTAATTTTTCAGGCAGTGAGAAAAAGAAAAGAGGTCTTGACGTTCTCTCTCAAAGCCAGCGTTTGACATTGAACTTAGGGAGCCGAGGATGGAGGTGGGCAGGGGATCGTCTCTGCAGGCCTAGGACAACTGGAAATAATCAGCAGAAATACATTCGGGAAGTGGGTCCCTTGGCTCATGGAGGACTCAGCCTCCAAGGATGTCTCGGGATGGTTGTTTTCTTCCAGGTGGATGTTTGTTTAGCATTTACCCTGTGCCAGGCCTTGTGCTGGACATTGGATGCACGATGGTGAATAAACGCCCTTGGAAGTGGGCTTTCAGTGAGGGTGGCATGTGGAGAAGCGTGTGGTCGCCTGAGCACCTTGGGAGGGTGTGCTCCCAACTGCTCACTGGCGGTGTGTCCGCTCTGCTCCGATCCCGGGGCTCCCGCGACTTTGGGGAGCTGGCCTGGCTCACTTGTGCCTGGCTCGCCCCACGCCCTTGCCTTCGCTCCAGTTGGACCGCATCCGTGCGTATCCCTAAACACACTGGCCTTGTTCCCGCTTCTGGTCTTTACCTAAGCTGTTTCCTCTCCTAGAGCGTCTTCCCTCCTCTTCACCCATCTACCATCCGCACATTTTTCAATTCTCAGCTCTTCGTAAAGACCTTCTGGCTCTCCCTTCCCTTGGGTCCTTCCGCTGCACCCAGCACGCTGTCCTCCAGAGCCCCTGGGCCCTCTCCTGCATGTCTCTAACACCTGCCCACCTCCCCACCCCTGCCCCCTGGCTTCCTCTGGGGGTCCGAGCCACTGCAGCTGGTGTTACAGATGCCTGCTGAGTGAGTGGACACTTCCAGAGGGCTTGGGGTGGGATCCTTCATCTGGAGCACAGTTAGAAGAGGAACCACAGCAGGAGCAAAGGCACTGAGGCACCAAGGGGCCCAGGAATCGTGACAAGTTCCGTAGTTGGAACATGAAGGATCCAGTAGGCATGTGAGACGATGGATCAGGACAAAGGGCCATCGTTTTGTAGAAAACTTTGGTGATGCAGACAGACCCCCAGAAGGCTTTCCAGTCCCTTGTTCTGAAATGGGAGCATATCGTCAGTGGTCACTGTGCATTCAGGGGTGCTTCTAACAAGGAAGAGACCAAGACAGGCAGAAAACAGGGTTGAAGAGGATGAGGAGAGGGGCTTTCCTGGTGGCACAGTGGTTAAGAATCTGCCTGCCAATGCAGGAGAGACAGGTTTGAGCCCTGGCCCGGGAAGATCCCACATGCCGTGGAGCAACTAAGCCCATGTGCCACAACTACTGAGCCCACGTGCCACAACTACTGAACCCTGCACACCTAGAGCCTGTGCTCCTCAACAAGAGAAGCCACGACAATGAGAAGCCCGTGCACCACAACTAGAGAAAGCCCGCACGCAGTAACAAAGACCCAACACAGCCCAAAATAATAATAATAATAAATAAATAAATTTATTTTTTAAAAAAAGAGGATGAGGAGGCCATGCAGGAAGCAGGAGAAGCTCCTGCAAACTTTCAATCAAAATCCTCCAAGAAATCAGGCAATCTGCAGCATCCATGAGATCAGAAGAGGTGCTAAAAGGAGGAACAGCCACAGACCCACAAGAACCGTTGGAAATAAAATAGACAGTAGTGGAATTCAGTAATCAACAGGATGGTTGGGAGGTCTCTCCAAAAGTAGAATAAAAATGATAAATAGGTGGGAATGGATAAGAGCAATGCAAGAAATTGATGAGGAATTCCAGATAAAACAGGGAAACTGACAGAACAGGACCAAAGAAATATGAACATTCTCCGTAATTGAAGGGCACAAGTTTCCAGATTGAAGATGCCTGACTGTCCACCGGCACTGCACCACCATGAAGTCCAGAGCACGGGGTTTGAGTTTAGGATCAAACTTGGGGAGCCGTAAAGCACAATCACTCGCAAAGGAATCAGGAAGGCAGGAGCTGTCTCAGCAGTGGCCCCGGAAGCCAGAAGCCGGTGTAGCTGGTGTTCAAAAAGCTGGAGGGTAATGCTTTCCAGCCTAGAATTCTGCTTGAAGACACACAAGGCCTTGGAAATGTGTTCACATGCTGCCTTTCTGGGTGAGGTGCTCTACCAAAATAAAAGATTAAGCCCAGAAAAGCAGGGCATCTAACAGCAGGAGAGGGGCCCAGTAACCTTGGGAGAAACCCCTTTAGGTTGGAGCAGGAGATGGAAGCTTCCAGAAGAAAAAGGAACTGACACCTGGTTGTACAGAAAAGGGTTTTCTAATTCAATCAGGGAATTCAGGAAAAAGTAGCAAGAGGATCATAGAAAACCAAGCCAATGAAAACTAAAGGCCGGAAAAGTAGTTGTGAGAGAGAGTTGACTATTGATTATGGACATGCGTTATTTAAATACAAATAATAATTAATTTAGAAACTCCCCCTGGAGGTGGTATGGAGGTAGAACAGCAGCAAAGTGCCCGGGACCTCGCACACCAGCCCTTCCACACAGGCCTGATTCCCGTCACTCACTGCATGAACCTGCTTTTGGCCTTCATAAGGTATTTTGTGCGTATAATCAGGGGGAAAAAACTTTTCAAAGAGAGTTAATCCTTGTAAAGAACGCCGTCCTGTGCTTGACCCACAAAAGGGCTGGTGAATACTTCTTGGCTGTGCTCGCAGCCCGGGCAGTGGAATCCGGTCCCTCTGCAGAAGGGCGGGGGCAGCCGGGCCGTGGCTGTGGGTCCAGGGAAGCATCCTGGGTGTTGGGTGGGGCTGGAGGAAGCCTGGGGAGGGAGCAGGGCGGGAAGGATATAGGGGAGGGTGGCAGGAGGGGAGGCAGTGGCCACAGGTAGGGCTCCCACCAGGGGGAAGGAGGATGCAGGATGTTGCTCCAAAGCATCTGGAATGCTGCCTTCAGAAGAGCCCTTCCTCCCGTCCCAGCTCCCGGGAGACCAGGTGAGGGAGGTGAGAGGATCAGGAGGTACCACCCATCCCTTAATTCTTCCTAAGTTTCCTGTTTCCAAAGAAGGCCAAAAGAGGGGTTCAGAAATGGGAACCACTGCCCTGGGAGGGCCCAGCAGTGGCCGTGGGGTGGGCTCCCTGAGGGCCTCGTGCTCTCCGAGCAGTGAGTGGAGGGTCCCCCAGGGTTCCAGCCCCCGCTCGCCTGGCCTGCCCAGCGGCTGCCTCGTGCAGAGAGCCCACCAATTCTGAGTCCCATGATGCGTAATAAATCCCAGTATATCTGCCATTAAACAATAGTGTCACGAGGGCTGCATTGCCACCTGCAATGAGTAAATTAAATATTGACAATTTCATTGACTGTTAGATTTAATTTGGAGCCATCTTGCTGGGGCTGTAATGGGGCTGGAGATGACTTACTATTTAATCCTGGCTGTCATCCCCGTTAAGAGTTGAGTAATGAGGAAAAGATGTACTTGTGACGGTGACACGGTCCTGACTGTCAAGCACCCGGTCGGGCCTCCACCCCATCGATCTGGTGCCCGGGTGGTTGGGCCTGCTCTCCATCTGGACAGCCCCTGTCTCTGTCATTCCTACTCAGCTCCTCCCCAGGCCGGCTCGCAAAACCTTGTCCTCCTGCTAGGAGATCTCACCTCACTTTGTTTCCCACGGAGGAGCCTGGATCTTTGGCCTTCGGGGCCAGCCTGTTGGGACTTTGCTTCGGGACATAAACAGAGCATCTGCTCCATCATTTCCTGTATCATCGCAGTTAATGGTCACAACCATCCTGCGATCACAGGTCGTGATTACCCAGATGAGGAAACTGAAGCCCAGAGAGGTTCCTCATCTTCCCGAGGTCACACAGCCAAGGAGTAGTGAACAGGATTCTGCACCAGGCTAAGTCCAGAGCCATTGCTTCTGACCAGGGACCGTGCCACCACCTTCTGCCCACTCAGGCCTGAGCCAGCTGGATCGCTGGCCTGTGGTCCATCCTGTGGTTGCTCTGGGCTTAGCTTGGCCGTGGCTGCTGGGCTGCCTGCCTGCCCACCCACCCCATGGCACTGCTGTCCTCGTTGGCTCACACCTCCTTGCCTTGGACATCCCTTTTCTTGTCCCCGGAGGGCAGCCCCTGTGCCGTGTGTCAAGATCTGCCCCTTCTTCAAAGCCTGACTGAAGTGCCAGACCAGCGCCACCTGTACAGTTGGGTAGGACAGCTCTTCCCCAGGACACACCCTTGGATGGAGTGGATCTGGTGTCAGAAGGCCCAGGTCTAGCCAGATGAGCTGCATCTTGCTGGGTGGCCTCGGGCAGGTCACATCACCTCTCTGAGTCTGTTTCAAAAGATGTTAACAAGGATAAGAATACTTAGCCCACTATGTTGTTTGGGAGCTGAGCTGAGACAGACTAGTAATAATAGCAGCAGCTACGGTGTCCTGAGCACGTGCCCTGCATTGGAGTTTGTCCTTCTGCTTCACGTCTGTTCTCTCTATTCCTTACAGGAGTCATTCAGAGTAGACAGTGGGGGAGATGAGGCCCAGAGGGTATGTGCCCTCCCGAGACCCTCGCAGGTACGAAAGGACAGAGCTCAGAATCAAACCTGAGCCCATGGGATTGTTTAGCCCAGGCCCAGAGCCCCATCCCCTCGTGGTCCAGGCTGCTCTCAACTTGTCACAAGGCCACCACACTCCTCTGCCATGGAATCTTCTCTGTTTCCAGCTTCATCAGTGCTGTGTAGGTGTTTGCATTCGAAAAGCACCCCTCACATCCCTCCTGACACTGGCAGCCTGGGTTCTGAGTTAGCTGTGTTTCGTAGTAGCTCTACTGTGGGTGACCTGTCCCTCTGGCTATCCCGTCTGGGGCCCTTGGTCCAGTCAAGGCTTTTCCTCCTGAATGGAGTGGATGGTGAGGCCCAGCCATGAGCTTTAGCCTTGTTTGACCTCCAAGTGTCCCCGTAAGTCACAAGCAGCCCCAGAAAGAAACGTGTCATCTGCACGTATGTACACATGGTTGGATCTGGACATGTCCTTCATCGTCGCTTAGCTGGGGTGGTCAACAGACTTCCTGAAAAGGGCCAGATGGTGCATCTTCTCAGCTTTATGGGCCGCAGGGCCTCTGTCGTAACTGCTCAGCTCTGCAGCTAGCTGTCAGGCAGCTGTGGACAGTACGGAGAGAACAGGTGCGGTTGTGTTCCAGTACAGCTTGATTCGTGGACACCGAATATGTGAATTTCATGAAATTTCCACATGACACAAAATATTCTTTTTTTTATAATTTTATTTTTGGCTGCGTTGGGTCTTTGTTGCTGCACGCGGGCTTTCTCTAGTTGTGGCGAGCAGGGGGCTGCTCTTCGTTGCGGTGCGCGGGCTTCTCATTGTGGTGGCTTCTCTTATTGAGGAGTTTGGGCTCTAGGTGCACGGGCTTTAGTAGTTGCAGCTCTCGGGCTCAGTAGTTGTGGCGCATGGGCTCTAGAGCGCAGGCTCAGTAGTTGTGGCGCACGGGCTTAGTTGCTCCATGGCATGTGGGATCTTCTCGGACCAGGGCTCGAACCCATGTCCCCTGCATTGGCAGGCGGATTCTTAACCACTGCACCACCAGGGAAGCCCCCAAAATATTATTCTTTATTTGATTCCCACCGCCGTCCCCGCCACTGCCGTCGCCGCCGCGAACCATTTGACAAATCTTAGCTGGGGGGCTGTACAAAAACAGGCAATGGGCCTGATTTGACCTGTGAGCCATAGAAGCCTGGTGGCCTTCCGGGGACCCGGGGCCCCCTTGTTAAAGACGGAAGGAGCAGAATCCGAGTCAGCATTCCTTGCTCTCCCACGTGTGTTCTGCAGGTGCGCTGGGGGAGGGTTTGAACCTGATGGGGTAGACTCCATGGACTTGGTGCGGGAAGGGATGTTGCCGTTGGTGAAATGATGGTCTTGTGCTTCTCAGTTAATCTGGAGACCCGAATGGCCCCAGAGAGACCAAACAGATGCCTGCGGAGAAGCAAGTGTGACAGGATGGAAGCTGGTAAAGTCGGGGCAGGACCTAACACGGAGATACATCCCGTGTGGCTCAGGTTGGCTGGGTTGGCCTGAGGGGCCCCTGGCCACAGAGGCTCTGCTGGGGAGGGGGCAGCTTCATTCGCTGAGACCGTTATAACCCAAGTCTTCCCAGGACAAGAGAAGAGAATTGGGCAAGATGCCTGTGTGTGCGGAGCTCAGAGGTGAAGATGAACCACCTGCTCACAGGAGTGGCTCAAAGTCCCCCAGTGTCTCTGAGATGAAGGTGCTCGGGCCCAGAGGAGGGAGGGGCCGATGTGTGCTGGTGGCTGCGGATTCTTTCAGGGGCTGGAAAGTGCTGAACGAGCACCGCGAAAGTGTCTTCCAAGGGGATTTGGAGAGAGAAAGGAAGAAGCTGTGGCGGATCAGTGCCTTCAGGGAAGAAGACCTTGACAGCACTGCTTTAACCTCGTGGGTTGTGCAGCTTCCCTTACTCCCTGCAAAAGCAGAGGCCCTGCCAGGGGCAGAGCAAGCTCCTGAAGAAGATGGACTGAAGCTGGAGGACCGGCCTGAGGCCTGGGACCAGTGATGGGAGAAGGGCGAGTCCGTCCGGGAGAGGAGGCAGGCGGGGAACCCCAGCTGATGGGGGAGGGGGCACCTTCAGGGCCTTTGTTCCAAATCAAATAAGACAAAGTCGCAGCTTGGAGGCAGCATAACCCCGGGAAGCCAAACCCGCACACCTGGAAGCTGCGGGTCTTGGCCGAGGTCGGGGCGGGCTCCCCTGGGGAGTCTCCATTGTAGCAGGAAGCCCCCGCTCCGCTCCTCCATTGTAGCAGGAAGCCCCCGCTCCGCTCCCCTCCCCAGCGCACTGGAAGATCTGCGTTAGAAGATCTCTCCGGGGCTGGGATTATGTTGTGAGCAGAGAGACTAATAACTCAGAGCAGGAGAAATAAAATGAAAGGGAACATGGGAAACCGAAAAGCGATCACACCACGAAAGCCCAGTGGTGCCCGTGACTGGTTGGGTCTGCGGAAGACTTGGGGGCGACTGGAGGGGGCCCTGGGGAGCTTCCAGGGTGGAGCGCCCGCGTGTTACAGTTTCCAGTTAAAACCAAGCAAACTGGGAAGCCACACTGAGACCAGCAAGTGTCTCCTGTCCCAAGGTGCGGGACCAGCATCTCTTCCCTGGCGGGGGTCCTCGGTGTCCCTGAGGAGGTCACAGCGGGGACTGTCTCCTCTGATTCCAGTGCTCAGGCCGGGGTCGGGCCTGGAACGTGGGCCCCTGGCACCCAGCCCGCCCACCCCCCGCTCTCCCTGGGCTGCTACGGAAGAAACCCCAAGGTCCCCAGAATAGGGAGGGGCTAGGTCAGTAGGCTGAGCACCCCCTGCTCAGCTTTCCTGAGGGCCGACCAAGGGGGGCCCTGAGTTTTCAATGCCCCCAAGATTCCAAGCCCACCCGCCTCGTGCAATGAATAAAGTGGTGACTTAGGCAGAGCGAGGAAAGAGTGATCCGGGCAGAAGGCACAACCGTCAGCCCTCTGTGGAGCCCCAAGATTCGGGTGTGTCCAGGCTGCCCCCCTTGTGCTTGCCCACAGCTGTCTGCCAAGGTCAAGGTAAGCAGGGACCAGTTACCCCTGCCATCAGTATTTGGGGGGAGCCTTGTCGGGTGGCAGAAGATGGGAATCCCAGGACCCCCACCACTGTCCCTGCCTCCACTGCAACCCTCTCAGAGGTGCTTTGCCCTGAGCCCAGGTGCAGGAGCCCCGAGCAGAGCAGAGATCTGGGGCCAGGGCCACGGATGGGAGACAAGCCCAGGCTGCCCACTGCTGTCCCGGGACCCAGGCCACATTCACTCACGAAGCAGGGGGTTCGTAGAAAGCAGAAGCTTCATGAGCTCTGGGTTCCGTCTCGGGAGTGGAGGAGGTGCAGATTTAGGTGTGTGTCTGCACGGGAAGCAGCAGACCTCACATCATCCGGCCAGAATGAAATCGCCCCATTTCACAGAGGAGGGGGGAGCCGGATCAGACCCCCATCTCTCCCTCACCCTCTTCCTACCAGCTCCTGAGAAAACCACGTTGCCCATTCTTCCCGGGGAAGCACGGAGCCTATGGGCCTCCTAAGATGCGGGAGAAATATGAAAGAATTTACTCTTGAGTGAGAGCTCGAGCCCTCCTCCTGCAGCCCTTTCTGCGCACTAAGGGCTTTTCTACTCGTTATGTCGTTCAAGCGTCGTCACCGGCAGTTGACAGGAAATTAAGGCAGGAGGAGGTAGGAGGGGGCTGTTAGTAAGCAGGTCCTAGACGCACAGTCCAACCTTTATGCAGAAATCTCGTGTGATCCTATGAGGTAAGCATCTTGCTCCGGCTTACAGGGGAGGAAACAGGCTCAGAGAGGCGGATGCCGGACAAGGCGAGAATGAGTGAGCAAGCGAGGGTCCCGCTCTGCCTGACCCCGAGCCTGACACGCTCTTCCCCATGTCCTTCTTTGCATGTCCACGACTTTATTTCTGGCTTCAGAACACGTCGTTCCTGGGGACTTCCTGGTGGCACGGTGGATAAGACTCCGTGCTCCCAATGCAGGGGGCCTGGGTTCGATCCCTGGTCAGGGAACTAGATCCCACATACATGCCTCAACTAAGAGTTTGCATGCCACAACTAAGGAGCCCACGTACTGCAACTAAGGAGCATGCCTGCCACAACTAAGGAGATTGCGAGTTGCAGCTAAGACCTGGTGCAACCAAATAAATAAATAAATATGAAAAAAAAAAAAAGAATACGTCGTTCCTCAAGTCACTCACTCATTCACTCACTCTCAGGAGCCCTGCCCATTTCTTCCTCCCCTGCCCTGAGGACCTTCTCCGCAAGGGGACACGCCACCTACAGGCCTGGCGTCCCACGCCCATATCCACCGATGGGGAACCAGGGTGTGCCGGCCTAACCCAGGGTTGGGTCAGCTTGCTGGTTGGCAGGCAGGGGCCGGGTGTGGCTGGGCGTTCTGTGTGACTGTCAGTACCTCTTCCAGCTCTGCTCGTGCCTGTCAGTGGGTCCCCGGTTTGTCCCTGTACTGAGGCAATAATGCATCGTGTTCCTGATGACCAGGCGCTTGTGAGGGCCTCCTGGTGGCCGTCATCAAGTCATGATCATTCCCAGACTCCAGAGGGCCTTTAAGTGACTGGGGGAGGAAGAATAGCTTGAAGTGGGTTTTAGAGGCAAATATATGGTCTGGAGGCACGCCCCACCCCCACCCCCTGCCCAGGACGCCATCCCTGACACCACCAAGGCCCGGAAGTGAGATGCACGTGGAAACGAAGCTTATTTCCTCCCTAAATTTCCCTCGAAGGGATGTGGTTTTAGAGCACGTTCGTTGTCAGAGTTTACGTAGCCCGATGATGCGAGTGGTAGGTCAAGCTGCCTAGGTTCAGAGCCCTTCACAGTCTATAAAACGACCTCGCAACCCACATCCCACTTGATTCTTACCAGTGGGTGGTGGTGTCATTCCCATGTCACAGATGGGAAAACTGAGGCTCGAAGGGGCTCAGCCTGTTACCGAAGGTGAAATTGTCGGTAGGGAACAGAGGACGGACGGGGAGCCCTGCACACCCTCTTCCTGCGTTGACCCTTCACATTGGACCTCAGGGCCCATCATACAAATGGGGAAACTGAGGTCCAGCTGAGACGAGTGCTTTGCTAGAAGTGAACCAGGTCCCTGCACACCCACCTCCTTCCCCGGCTGGTCTCCAAAGACGTACTTATGTCTCCCTGGCAGCTCAGGCGGTCCTGTCCCCCATGTGGTTTCCCTGCTGCTGCCCTGGGTCTCGGCTCAGACGCCAGGCTGTGCCTGAGCTGCAGGCGCACAGCTGTGAGAGTGGTTAGAGCAGTGGTCAGAGCACAGGCCCTGCGGCCAGGCGCCCAGTTCAGACCCAGCCCCCTACTCCTCCCAGCTTGGGCAAGTCACTAAGCTCAGTTTCCCGTATGTTGAGTGGGGATGAGACTGGTGCCTTTTCAAAGGGTTGTCAGGGGGAGACCAGCCGCGCCCGTCACGGGCCTGGACCAGGGCCGTTGTGCCCTGTGTCCCTGTGGCTGTTCTGCCCCAGGTTCTGTGTTCCGCCTTGCTGGGGCCTGGGGCACCCTCGGGGCCAGCCCACTGCCCCGCGAGTGGTGCTGGCGCTGTGTTACCAGGTCCCACCTCTAGGTTTCAGGTGAATGCCAGTCTCCTTCCTGAATCCAGCTGGGAAAGGGGAGTGAACCCTCGGGCAGTGCCAGCACGAGTGTGGCCCCTGAGCCTGGCCTCCGAGGCCCTTCTGGCCCCAGACTTGCTGTCTGGCGCAGGCTACTCCCCATCCCCAAGGCCCCCTGCTCCTGGCCAGGCTTTTGCTCAACTGTGCCCTTTCCTTTTGTGGTCTGGTTCACTGTCACCTCCTCTGGGAAGGTGACATGCTCCCTCTGCCTCCCATGAACAGAGCAGACGGTCTGTCCCCACTGAACTGCAGGCTCTTGAGGATGGGCTGCACGGATTTGTGCTTGGAACAGAATGCTGAACGAAGGAAGGGAGGAAGGAAGAAATCGATGAAGGAGTGAGTGCAGCTCCGAAGGCTGGGCAGGGCCTCCCCACTCCCTCTGATACGGCCCCCAGTGCCCTGACCTTGGCCTGTCACCACGGACTGGACCAAAGGCCTGCCCACAGCTCCCGTGCCTGGCACACAGTAGGTGCACAGCGCAGGTCTTTGAATGGAGGAGAGGCTCTGAGAGTCCAGGCTGAGGTCCCCCCACTGTTAGTGTGGCTGGTGGAGTTGGCCGAGTTTCACTAGTTTACACTCCGTGTCCAGCAGCAGGTCAGAGAACCAGGCTTCCGTGAGACCTGTAATCCTCTGGTCTTTCTGCCCCCCCGCCTCCTGCGCCTGTTGTTCTGAGCAATTGAGATGAAAAGCAGGGCTGCAGGAGAGGAGGGGGCGAGCCTGCAGGTGCAGGACCTGAGCCACAAAGGGGCAGGCTGGCTTGACCCACTTGGGCAGACCGCCACACCTGGCCCTCGCTGTGAGCCCAGTGCCATGCAGCTCGCGGGGAGGCCTGGTGCCGGGGACATGGGGAGGGGCTGGGAGGCAAGCCTGCAGCCGGGACCTGGTGGTCCTTGCTGCCCCCCGACCCGGGGTCTCTGGGATTTCCCTCCAGTGGTTCTCGGGCTCAAAGCCGAGTGACCTTGGGCAAGTCACTCAGCCCCTCTGGCCCTCCGTGTCCTCCTGTGTGAAAGGGAACAGTCGTCGTGAGTGCTCTCCGGGGTTCTGAAGTAGTAAATAAATTCCGGGCTGCGTGACACACAGCAGGGGCTTGGTAAAAATGCTGGAATTATCATTCTCTAATCCCTCTACTCATTCAACAAATATTTGTTGAGCTTTTAAAAATTGGAACAAGCTGGAATGTTTAGAAGTTGGCATACTAACACGAAATTAAATTGCACTGAACGGTGGTAAGCTGGCCAGTCCCCCTTTGCAGGTCAGGTGGGCACCCTCCTTCCCTCCATGCCCTGCAGCCCCGCCCCCACCCCTCGCTCCTGCTCCCCCTGGACCTCAGGTACGCCTCCCTGGAGGCCTCGGGCCCTGGTTTGTCCCGCCGCACCCCCGGCCTGGCTGGAGCGAGTGGGCGGGAAGGGGAGGTCCCAGTGGTGGGAGAGCCCCCGTGTGTCTGCCGCACCGCTGCCCAGCTGACGCCGCAGGAGGGCGATTTGGGGATCAGGCATCCCAGGTGCACAGAGGCCTCGCGAGGGGGTTTGTCTGTTGGTGTCTGTTCCCGCCCTGGCCTCCTGTCTGGTCCTCTCCTTCCTCGAGGGCTGCTCGTTCATTGTTTTCACCCTCGGCACTTTGGGGGACTCCAGGGCACCGGGGACAGGTGTGGGTGCATTTGGAGGGCTCCCTGGCCAAGGGCAGGGGTCATGGCTGAGAGTGACGCTCCTTTTCCCCCCGAGTGAGGGCCGATGAGATGGGCTCCCTCTGAGCTGGGCCCCTTTTTGTGTCCTGGCCCCCCGGGTGTGCAGGGACAGACCCAGGCAGCGATGGTGCGAGGGGCCCACTCATCTGTGCAGCTTGAACAGAAAGCCCCCCCCCTCCAACCCCGAGAGCCCCGCCTCGCATCCCAGGTCCACGACATCCTCCGATAGCCCGACTGACCCGGGCGGTATCGGCCTCCTGCTCTGGCCCCCTGGGATTGTGCCTCCTCTTCCCTCTGGTCGTCCCTCATAACTTGAGACCCCAAATGTGAAATTAAAATATCTTTCTATCCAGTGAGCCTTGGTGCTCGGCACGGCCTCATTATTCTGGCTTATTAACACGAGGATGGGGAAGATGTGGTGCTGGACCACGGCCACCTAGGAAGTCGCTCGCAGCGGGAGGGCGGCAGATCAGCAGTGCTAACGCCGATAATTAGAACTGTGCCGAGGACACAGGCTCCCGCGGAATTTAAGGACCGGGTTTCATGTTTGGAGTGTGGAAATAATTAAGTTGCCTGGAGGGTTTGGAGCAGGCCTGCCCAGAGACCAGAGGATCAGGCCCTCTTGCCGTGAGGAGGCATGAATTTCCTTGTGATCTAACCGCATGGTGCCCGGTGGAGGGTGGCCATGTTTTGGGCACGTCTGCGTTTTACCTTGACGGTTCCCTTTTACGGATGGGGAAATCGAGGCTCAGAGCGGCAGTAGTTTGCCCACGCGCTGTACTCCCCCAACCCCTGGTTGTGCGTTTCTTGAAGACAGGGACTTCACCTTTTTCATAGCTTTGTCCCGACCAATGAACTCTGGGCTCTCGCTGGGTTTTTCATGACTTGTGTCACGTCCTGCCTAAAACACCCCCAGGTCTCCATGCCTTGTCCCTCATATCACCTGGCCTCCCTGGGGCCCCCTGCACCTCCTCCCTGGCCTCCCTGCCTCTACGTGTGCAGCCTCTGGTCCCTGTTGCATCTCCGAGCTGTCCCTTCACTGCGGGTGCTGCCGTTGATTGGTGCAGCTCTGCGCGTTTGCTGCAGGCGCCACATGCCCGGCCCAGGAGCCTGAGTGAGGTTTGGGGCGTCCTCCGTCCCTCTTAGTCCTCAACCGGCACCCCTTCCCTGCTGTTTCAGGTGCTTTTGATGCTTTTCAGAGACATGAGAACAAAAGTATGTAACAGGACGGTAAAGTCCTGTCCACGATTGTGAGGCCCGTCGCATTTTATTTCCATAAATGGCCCTTGTCCATTCCAGTGCTTTCCTCAGCGCTACTCGGAAATCATACCGACCCTGATCCCGATCCCGGCCCCGGGGCCCCCCCTGGAGACAGGACCTTGCTGTTCAGGCCCTAATTGACATAACTAGGACTGCGGATTCCCGTCCAAATGCAGCAAGGTGCCCGTGAAGCCTCTGAAAGGTGGCAGGGGGATGGGTGTGGTGATCCACGTTCTCCCCCCAGCTGGGCGTGGGTCTGCGCTCCCCTCCAGTGGCACCCCTTTTCCTTTCTTCCCATGAGTGCTGGAGCTACAGCTCTCGCTGTTTTTTTTTAAATATATAATTCTTTTTCTTTAAGATATAATTTACAAACATTGAAATTTACAGGTCTTAATTGTACTGTTTGATGAGTTTTGACAGTTGTGTACACCCAAGTAACTTACACCGCGTTGGGGATGGAGATACAGACGTTCCCATCTCCTCTGGAAGTTGTCTCAGGCACCTGCCCCACCAGCTCTCCCCCAGGGCAGCTGCTCCTCTCCCCTCAGTGAACTTCGTGTGGGTGGAACTGTCAGTAAATGGCCCTCCTGTCCCCCTGCGTTCTCTCGAGGCCCCTCCCTGATGCTGGCATACCTGCCGTCCATTCCTGTGCGTCCCGTGGCCCTGATGTGTCACCTCGCTTGTCCACTCTCCAGCTGATGGGCGTTTGGGTTGCTTCCACTTTGGGGCAATTATGAATGAGGCTGCTCTGAACATTGGTGTGCACGTTGTTTTGAGGACACTTTTTTATTTTTCTGTGTCAGTACCTAGGAGTGTGAAATTGCCGGGTCCGAGGGCACAGGGTGTGTTTGATTTGCTAGGGAAACTACCAAATTCTTTTCCAAAGTGTTGCACCATCTCCCACTCCCCAGCAGTTTGCGAGGGCCCCAGCTCCCACCTGGCCCGGGGAGATGGAGAAGGCTTCCAGGACAGGAAGAGGGGCAAGGGTGAGCCCAGGTGTGACACGGGCAGCGGGGGACAGTGAGGGGACCCCTTCCTGCCGTGGGAACCCAGGAGGAAGAGATGGCTTGAGAGGAAGGAGAGGGTCTGGAGCTCAGAGGAGAGGGGTTTGGGGGTCGGTGCGTGCACAGTGAGAAGATGAGAATTGTCGGCCAGGGGCCAGCGTTCCTGCCAGGTCAGGGGGAGAGCGTGTGGCCTTGTGGTTGGGTGCCCACAGAAGCCTCTGCAAGGAGATGCTTTGAACTGGTCTGTTTGCGAGTGGCTTCTCCGTCCCTGTCCCCGCTGCCCCGGCAGCCCTGCCCCAACCGGATGCTGCTGGGAGGAGCCCTCCAAGGCCGCCTGTACGTGGGGGTAACGAAACAGGCCCAGCCCCATTGCCATGGCCCTCACCGTTCATCCCAGGAGCGAAGACAGCCGCGCTGCTTTCCTCGGGACTCTCCCGGGAGGTGTTTTCCACTACATTTAGCCTACGAGGATTTGTCCCTCCCTGTTCCCCGCTCCCCAGCACATTTACCTCAAATTCTAAAGCTTATTTTTAACACTTTACTCATTTCCAGTCAGGAGTTCTGTTCCCTTCTAAAAAAGACCTCAGCAGAGAGGACAGAGTGTTGAGTGTCCTCCGAGGGCAGCGGGCTGGGGGCGCCCCATCCCCAGGCACGGCACAGCTCAGCAGGTCACTGGGTCCAGCTCGGCGGGCTCTGCGTGAGGCCTGGGCATCCTGGGGGAGGGCAGAGACGGGGCAGGACCACCCCGTCGTGAGCTGAACTCCTTACATTCCTAATCTCACTGATTCTTCACCACCCTGTGGATCTGCTTTCCACACACCCATTTTATAGGTGAAGAAACTGAGGCTCGGGAGGGTAGGGAGCCTAATCAAAGTCCCAGCTGCCTGAGACCGTGTTGTCCTCCCTCTCATGGTAGCTACCACTTTTTCCGGGACTCCTAGGCTCCAGGTGTGTGTGCCACACTCTTCTCTTTTACCTGTCACAGCAAACCTGTGTGGACGTTATGTGTCGCTGCTTTACAGATGAGAAAAGCGGAGGCTCAGGGGCTTTGGGTAACCTGTGCAGAGTCTCATGGCCCTACGGTGGCAGGACCGGGCTCTGACTACAGGGCCCCAGGCCGCTTTCCTGCTGCTCCCCGCTGGCCTCCTGGGGAGCGTGTTGGGGGTGCAGGTGACAGTGGACTGATCTCCACTACTCTCTTGGGAACCATCAATGGCAGCTCTCGTACGTGTGGGCACTTGGCTGGAGTGGCATTTTGAAGGCTCTGCTTTTTTCCTTGATTCAGAGTAGGTATTTATATTGTGTGTGGGCATGTTTAACCAGGTGTCAAGATTTCAAGGGCCCCAGGAATTTCCCCTTGGGCGAAGCAGGCACTGCTCTCACTTCTAAAGCATAGAGCTGCATATACGGGGCTCCCATCCTGTGTTCTCCCCTCTACTCAGTGTGAACCAGCCCAGTGGCGATGCTCTGGGGCCCCAGGGCTTGGGGGACAACCTCCAGTCCCTGAGCAAGGAGGATGGCCTCTCTCTCTGTGTCAGAGAATCACTCCCAGGGAAGGATTCTGATTGGCTCTGCTGGGTCACATGCCCACCCACTAGCCCATTAATAGTTCCCAGATAATCCATTGCTGTGATTGAGCAGGCTGGGTCTGGCACATAACAGTGCACTGTTGTACCCCAGCCTGTGTCTGAGATGACCGCGCTGAACCCCGCAGGGACCCCGAGCTCCTCTCCGTGTGTCCTCCCTTCCTCCTCTGGCCTGGTCTCATCCTGCGGGACAGGGTTAGGAGGAAGAGTAGGAAGGGCAAGGTTGACGTAGTGGAAGGACCCCACATTGAGGGCCAGGGTCCCCCTCAGGTCCCCTCCCACTTGCATCTCACCAGCCTCTTGCCTGGGGCAGGTCACTTTGCCCCCTTCCACTTTCCTTGTCTGCACGCCGGGGTCCTGAACTCACCTCCCAGAACCGAGGAAGCCACCTAGACACAGAGGTGCTTTGTCAACAACGGTCAACACCCTCACACCCCTGCCTTCCTGGCGGGACCTCCATCCACCTGCATCTCCACTGGCTGAGCAGCGTCGGATCCTGGTTCACATCCTGGCCGAGCACTTGCTTGGAGCTTGTTCCCCACAGGCAGGGTGGCCACCTTGCCTTGCTCCCTTCTGTCCACATGGGGCCTGGCGCAGGGTAGCTGCTCAATAAACGGTGCCAATTAGTGCCGGCAGGTTGAGAAAGTAGTGGCGATTTAGTCCTGTTTTTCTATTGGCTGCTGGGTCAGACAATCAAACCAGGAGCCGATTGCCAAGGGCAGGACCTTGCTCCCCCAGCCAGACCCTCTTTGCAGGGCTCTTGGGAGCCTCCAGGGTTGCTAGTGTGTCCTGGATCTTGGTCTGGGTGGTGGTTACTTGGCTGTAGGCATTTGTCAAAATCCATCGAGCCATACACTCAGTTCTCCGGTTCACCGTAAGTAAACTGTCTCAGTCTTACCTGTGGGCCCCCCCTTTGGAGAGCTGGGCGCCTCTGGGGGACCGGTGCTCCCCCCACCCCCCGACTGCCCACCTGAGGCTCGCCACAGGGGGCCTCTGCCGATAGGGGAGCGAGTCGTGGCCGTTAGCGGGCTCCCCGGTGCGCCGTGCAGATGTGCGTCCCCTAAATTAGATTCTGGGCCGTCGGAGGCGGCAGGATGATGAAGCCGGGGCCAGTGGGGGCGTGCGCCAGCCGATCACACGTGGAAATTAGGTTTCCTAAACGACTGCTTTCCGGATGTCCAGGGTTGGCGGGGGGCGGGCGGGGGCAGGCCGTTAGGACGCTCCTGTGGATTGCATTTCGCCGTCACTGTGATTCGTTTTGAAGACGTGCGGTGGGCGGTGGCTGCCTGAGGCCCCCAGGGCCTGGGGAGCGGCTCCGGAGCCTCCTGCCGAGGAGCAGACACGACTGCTCCCGAGCCTGGGGTAGCGGGGGGCACGAGGCGAGGGGGCCAGGCGGTCCATGGGGCCCAGGGGACGGAGAGGGGCCGGCACCCGCCGCTCCGTGCCTTCTTCTCGCCCCAGGCCCGGGGGGCAGCCCCTCTCCTCCGGGGGAGGGAGCGGCCCCGGTGACCCCTCTCCTGAAGCCCTGGACAGGAACCCACGCCCTTCTGGTATCGGGTTTTGCTGCGTCGTTCCAGGGGACGGACAGAGGAAGGAGAGCCGGCCCCAGGGTCTTCCCAGGGTCCCCGTGAGGCTGCAGCCCCAGCCCCTGGGTCCTCTGTGGGTGACACCACCTCACCCATCCCGCCTCGGGGCTGAGAGGCTGGCCTCCTCCCTAAGAGGCAGCCCCTTCAGTGGGGTCGGGGGAGCTTCCAGGCAGGGGCTGCCATCCAGGACTGCCCGCCCCCCCATCCCTGTGACTTTGGACGTGCCCCACAGGCAGAGCCGGGCAGCAAGGCGGGTGCCTCGCCCTCGGGATACAGGTACCCAGGGGGCCCGGGTAGGGGGATTCGACAGGGGGTCCTGACCAGCTCCAGCCTCCCCCAAGTTCAGTTCTCTTTCAGACACGGCGTTTGCTTCCCAGCTGAGTTGATGGGACGCGGCCACGTAGCTGGCCCTGTGGACACCACCACCCCAGATCCCGCGTGGCTTCAGAGACTGCCGTCTGTGGGGAGGTTTCCGGCGTGCACCCACCCCGCACCTGTGGTTGCCGGGGGCTCGTGGCTGTCTTTTTCCCACACTCTCAAGATCACAGCCCCCAATACTTAGTCCACGATGCCATTTAGAGTGTGTATCTCCTGCTAAATAGCATAAAATTACACCCTTTCAAGTTAATTAAACCACTTTGCCACACTGGGGGCTGCTGAAAGGGTGTTTTAAATGTCAGCGCCGAGTAGCCACTTGTGTTTTCTGGGGCTTTCTGATTAAGAACGGCCTCCCCTGTAAAGACCTCTGCATTGGTTAAGTGACCCCGGGCAGCCTGCCTCGCTGGCCCCGCTCGGTCGGGGTCACCGGGACCCAGCCTGGCTGGAGACACCTGTGCCAGCAGCTGGTCCCCCAGGCGCGCTCAGTAAACAGGTTTGCTTTGAGGTGGGGAGTTGGCAGCAACCCTGGGATCCGAGCCTCGGAAAATGACTCCCCTCGTGGGGCTTGAAGAAGCGGGTTTTGGAAGAGGGTTCTTGTTTTAAAGACCCAGTGTTATGGTCTCCCGAGAGTCCCCTGGGTATAGCTCCCTTCCCCCCGGGAGCTGCAATATACTGGGGACCACTCCCCAAACCCCGGGAGAGAGCAGGATGCCCAGGGTGTGGGCGCCCATGGGCAGGAGCCTCACGACCGTGGCCAGCACCAGGAGGGGACATCTAAACCGGCCTCTGCAGCACTGTTGACCACTTTGACCCCTTGCCCCTCCAGGGAGGCGGCTGGCATGTCCCAACAGGTGAAAATCCACCCCAGCCCCCCGCTGCCCCAGCCCCAGAGGGCTCCGCCCTGGGCCACGGTTCGCACTTTACACCTGGCCTCGGGTCCTGCCTCCGTTGCAGCAGCCCCGCTCGGCCCCTTACACCGGCCAAGAGCCTGCATTGGCTCTGCGTCACCCTCGGGGAAGGGCCCGAGTTCCAGGTGCGGCATCCGAGGCCCCTGCTCACCCGGAGACACATGTACGGCGGTTCATTCACTCTGGCGGCTGGGAGGTTTTCCATCCTGAGAACATTCCCGTTGATCCATCCCCTGCAGATGGTCCGACGGCTCTGTTCCCAGTCTTGCCCATTGCAAGTGCTGTCGTGAGACTGCTCCCGTGTGGTCCCTGCGCACGTGGGCACGGGTGGCCCCGGGTGTGCCCAGAAGGGGAACCACAGGCTTGGGCGTGCTGGTCTTCACTTCATCAGGGGACCCCGCTGCCCTCTCTGGTGCCAGTGCTGTCCCCCTCGAGTCCTTCCCTCCCCCTCCCTTGTCACTGTGACACCTGGTCCCTGATGTGCATTTGTGAATCGAGGACCCATTGAATGACTCATACCAGTGGCTCGGTGCCAGGTGACTCCCACCCACCCCTCTGGTCCTGGGAACAGGGAAAGTGGTTGTTTTTTTGTTTGTTTGTTTTTAAATATTTATTTAATTAATTAATTTATTTGGCTGCTCCGGGTCTTAGTTGCGACATGCGGGATCTTTAGTTGTGGCATGCGGGATCTTTAGTTGCAGCATTCGGGATCTAGTTTCCTGACCAAGGATTGAACCTGGGCCCCCTGCATTGGGAGCATGGTGCCCTAACCACTGGACCACCAGGGAGGTCCTGGGAAAGCGGTTCTTGATCCTCTTGCTTTGGAGGTGAGGACAGGGGCGCTTGGTGTGACCCAGGCCAACAGGGGAGTGAAATTCAAGTGCAGGTTGGTTGGTCCCCACCCGGCTATGTGCTGGGTCCCAGCTGTGGACATGGGCGTGGGCTGGGAGGAGACATGGGGCAGCAAAGACAGACGTGCCTTTCCCTGGGTTTTCACGTGAACCCCCAGAGGCTCATGGGGGGTCCATGGGGACGAGCTCGGGGCCGGTGGAGGCGGAGAGCAGGCATGGGGGCGAGGAGCTGGGGCCAGCAGAGTGCGCCGGCAGCACAGGGAACGTCTCAGTCGGTCCCGACGGTGATAAAGGCGGCAATCGGATTTCGTCTGTGAATAATAAACTGGTTTCACACGACAGGGAAAGTGGTGCTTATGTTATATTAATACTTACTGGTACTTGCGACGTTGCAGCTTCGTTGTTGTCTTTGCCCCGCATCAGAGTGATTCCATAAGGATATGAGGAAAACTGCAGCTCGAGAAGCTGCCCAGGCGCTCAGTGGGCGCAGGGCGGGAAGCAGGCCGCCTTCTCCCGGGGCGCCCGGCGTGGTTCCTGGACGTCTGGGGCTACTGCCCCACTTTGATCACCCAGCCGGACAGAGGCAGGAGCCTCGTGGGGTGTGGAGAGCAGGGCCCCCTCTCTGGGCAGCTCAGCACACACTTTCCCGGCCGGCGGAGGGGCTGGAGGAGCGGACGCCCCCTTCCCTACCGTCCTTGAAGGCCCGCAGACCTGACGGTGAGCGTCCGGGGCCCCAGCTGCCCTGACCTGACCCCAGGGCCCACGGTGGGACACCAGCCTCCCAGATGAGGTTAATCGAGGTCACGGGCACTGTGCCCGGATACAGGGCGCTCAGGACACAGGGCGCTCAGGACACAGGGCATTCATTCCTCCTCCTCCTCCTGCCGGGAGCCAGGTCCCGGGTGACTCCTGCTCTGTGTCCACGCTGCTGGCTGGAGCCCAGCCACGCAGGTCAGATGAGGAGACAGAGGGACGTGTGCTTCAGAAACGTCTGTCTATGGGTGGTTAGCCTCGTTCCTCGGGGACCACCGCTCCAGTGATGAAGTCTGAGCCCCTTAAGGGTCAGGCTGTGACCCGGCCTCGGCTCTCCCTGCCCAGCCCGGAAACCCTCCGCTGGCTGCTAATCACACCACGGGCTCCCGGCTCCCAGGCCGCGCTCGCCGGCCCTCCTCCCCACCAAGCTCCGGATCCCGAATCCTCTCCTCCGGCCCAGAGTCCCAGCCCAGGGTTCACCTTGCACCACGAGGATGTTTGTGAGCACCTGAGCAGGGGATGCCAGGGAGGGGCCGGCAGCCCACCTGGGATGAAACCAGGGGACAGGCCTGCAGGGACATTTAGGGACTGAGGACACGGGGGTCCCAGGAACCCCCCCCCGCAAATTGTCTGGGGTTCTTGGCCACGTGGTGGCCAAGGGCTCAGGCTCTGGCGAGAGCCGGGCCCTACCAGAGGCTGGCCGTGGGGCACCGGCCCCCTTTCTCGACATCCCTCGGTGGGGAGGAGGCATGGCAGAGGTAAATGCTCTGGTAAATGGGAAGGGAATCGGCAGTACCTGGCAGGCTTCCTTTAGCAAAACTCAGCTTCTGCTTTTTCTTTCTTGGTGGGCGATGAAGAGACACAGAAGCCCTGGTCGAGCTCCTGCCCGGTCCAGGCGTGGCGCGAAACCCCCTGCTGTTTAGACACAGCAACAAGTCGCTCCTGTGCAGAGGACCGTATCCCCAGCCACTCAGGATGCAGACCTTTGCCGTGAACTGATTTGGGCTGTGCTTCCGGAAGTGGGCGGGGCGGGTGGCTGAAGGTGACCAGCTGGACGGCTGCTTTCCCTGCTCTTTTTTTTTTTTTTTTAAATATTTATTTATTTATTTATTTAGGCTGCTCCAGGTCTTAGTTGCGGCATGCACGCGGGATCTAGTTCCCCGACCAGGGGTGGAACCCGGGCCCCCTGCATTGGGAGCACGGAGTCTTCCCCACTGGACCACCAGGGAAGTCCCTGCTTTCCCTGCTCTCGAGTGATGGCTTTCCCCAGAAGGAACCAGGAAGCGTATCCTGGGGTGGGCCCTGGGGGCACAGACGACCTTCCCTTACACCTCGGCAGAGGGCAAAGGCTCAAGGCTCTGGGTCAAGAGCGTGGCCTCGGGATGTCCCTCTCCAGCCCCAGGGCCTCAGTGGACAAAGACTGCCCCGCTGGCTGCCCTGTGGTGGCAGGTGAGCTCTCTTAGGAGCGTTGCCCACCTTGTTCAATGCAGTCTCGACAGGAAACACATCATGTGGATGTCATTTCTTTAGGGCGGCTTCCCTGTCGGTTTTTCTAGAGTTTTATCTGCATATCTGTGTTGACACAGACACTGGTCTTCATACAGATGAGGAGAAACCCAACCCTCCTGAATGTCCCACAGCAGCGGCCTGGTGGGGAGGGGGCTGAAGACCAGAGACACCGAGCTGTGGCCACCTGACCAGCCTGTTCCCTCCCCAGGGCAGTGGTGCCAGTTTCTGGGGCTTAATCCCAACGTCCATGGCTAGTGCTGCCCTCACCTTGAGGGGGCCCTGGGACCCACTTGGAGCTCCATGAATATCACTCCCAAGTCTTCAGAAGCCCTATGAGAGGGGAAGGCTGGGCTCCCACTTCTCAGATGGGGAGACTGAGTCCCAGGTCACACGGGCAGCACTGGGTGTAGGAGACGGGAGTGAAGGCTGCATCCTCTCCCCAGGAGGCCTTCAGGAAGGACCTGGCTTAGCCGGAGACTGATGTCCAGGGCCACTGGGATGTCCAGGGCCACCGGAGACTGATGTCCACGCCACAGCTCCTGTGGGAGGGAGCTGGCCCTGCACAACCCTCTTCAGCTCCGCCCTTCCACCGCCCGCCGGCCCAGCACCTCCTTGGATGGATGGACTCTTGACATCTGAGTCATCCATGGCTCGGCTAGTCATCCTGACCTCCTGACGGCCTTCCTTCCTGTGTCTGCTGGCGCTCCGGGCTCCGAGCGAGGTTAGCGGACGAGGAGCCATCGTGGTTTCCTGTGTGTCCTGTGTGTCCTGCACCATGGCGTGGCCCATTCGGGGCGGGGCAGGGCAGGGTCCAGCCTTTCTCCAGCAGCACATTCCTTCTCTTCTCGCGGCTGCCTGCTCTTAGCCGAGAAGAGGCCTGAGCTTTCAGCTGAGAGTCCCGTGGCCTCAGGAAAATGCCTTCAGCCTCTGGGCCTGAGTTCCTCCACCTGTAAACCGAGGGGGAGACTGCGTGGTGCCCACCAGACACTCGCTTCACGTCGTTTGGTTTCTCTGAAGGGAAAGCAGAGCTCCCTTGGCAAGTCCACTGAGCACCGATTGAGACGTTTCTCTCCTCTGGGTTCTGAGATTTTAAAACAGAAAACTTTTCCCTCCATCCATATCCCGCAGCCTCTGAGCGGTGATCTGTGGCCCTTTCTGCCCAGTGATTGGGTCATGACACGTGGACGGGAGTTCAGAGGGCAGGATGTGTCTCTCTGGTGACTGTCGGTGCTCACGGGGTCAAGGCGCTCGGCCCCCTCCCCCTGTGGACAGGAGCCCGGGCCCCCCGGATCGTGAGAGCCAAGTGTCCCCCAGAAGGTAGCGCGAGACCACACGTGCATTCACACGGCCACTATCCCCCCCACTGCATTCCCAGGTGGCTCTTGCCACGGCAACCCCTCCCTGATGCCATCATATGAGAAGCCCCTCTGTGCGGGCAGCTCTGCCAGTGCTGAACGGAAATAAGTTCTTAAAATAGCTTCTGGTGGTGGGCTTCCCTGGTGGCGCAGTGGTTGAGAATCCGCCTGCCAATGCAGGGGACACGGGTTCGAGCCCTGGTCTGGGAAGATCCCACATGCCGCGGAGCAACTAGGCCCGTGAGCCACAACTGCTGAGCCTGCGCGTCTGGAGCCTGTGCTCCGCAACAAGAGAGGCCGCGATAGTGAGAGGCCCGCGCACCGCGATGAAGAGTGGCCCCCACTTGCCGCAACTAGAGAAAGCCCTCGCACAGAAACGAAGACCCAACATAGCAATCAATCAATCAATCAATCAATCTTTAAAAAAAAAAAAAAAAGCTTCTGGTGTCCCGGGTGCAACCGGAAGCAGGGTTGGGTCTCCTCTGGGGGCACGTGTCTGAGGGTCGGTGGTTTGGGTTTGGTGGGTCAGGCTGGGGAAAAGGCGTGTGGAAGCCCTCAGTGTCTGTAAATGCCCCCACTCCACCAGCCTCCCAAACTCACACTCCAGGGAAACCCTCTGTGCCACCAGCGTTAAATCGAAAACGTGTGAATGTTGCCAGTTTGGGGATGGACACCCACTCCAAGCTCCTGGAGGGGCTGTGTGTGGTCTGCGTTTGGTCCAGGGCTAAGCTTGGTCTGCCTTGTGCCCTCCCGCCCACTGCGGCAGCTCACGCTGACAGCCGTCCTGAGAGGTTGGTGTGAGGTCGTCTGTGGTTGACAGTTGTGGAAACTGAGGGACGGAGAGGCTGGGGGACACCCCCGGGGCATGCAGCTGGTCGGGGTCGGAGGTTGGGTTCAGGGTCAGGAGGAGACGCGTGGTCTGTCCAGGGACAGGCCGGGTTAGAGCAGGGGTCAGCCCTGAATTGTGAGTCCCGTGAGTGGAGAAAGTTCTGGAAAAGGGCGTCCAGGTGGGGCATTGCCCGGCGTCTCTGCCTCCCCGGCTGTGAGGCTTGGGGAACTCTCCCTCCTCTCAGCCCTGCCCACGTGGCCTGGGGGAGGGGCCCTGAGGCCACGTGGAGCGTGGGGCAGGGCTCAGTGTGGCCCCCATCCCACTCCTGCCCTCCTCTCCTCCTGCAACCAGGAAAGAGGACTGAGTTCACCGACCTGCTGCGTGTCCCAGGGCCAGGGCGCGTGGGAGACACAGCTGGCCGCGTGGCTCTGGCGCTTCTCGTGCCGCTGGCTGTGACTGCCAGTCTCCCTGCTGCCAGCGTGCAAGGCCCTTGGACTCAGCTTAGCAGGCCCGTTCGGAAAGCCCGGGCAGGAGGCCTGCTCACGGATGGTGCCCGAGATGTGGCAGACGAAGGCCGGGGCGGACCCTGGCTCGGGGTGCCGCGTGCTGTTGTCCTGTCCAGTCCTGGAGACGGACTGGTCCCCAAGACTGGCTCTCTGTCTGCTTTGGGAACACGTTTACATAGACAGAACGGGGCCACTTCAAAACCCATTCACACACGCCAAGGGTCCCGCTGGGAGGGGGGCTCTGTGAGGTCTGGGGTCTCGCTGGGCACAGGAACTGGAGCCAAGCCCAGGGGGTCAGGGGGCAGGCTTGCCTCGTGGAGTGGGGCTCTGGGTGACCGTGTGTGCAGGTTTGAAGGAGTCCTGCTCCCCTGCCCCTCAGCGGTTCCCTGAGCATCTCCTGTCAGGGTCCCAGAGTTGGACCCTGGGGGCCCCCGGCCCTCCTTGTCTGACGACATCCATCAGACACTTCACCAAGCTCCTGCTCAGGCCGGTACCTGGGCTGGACTCCAGGATCCACCATCCAGCAGGGCAGCAGAGCTGAGAAAGGCCAGCTCTGAGCCATCGGGTCGGGGTCTGGGATGAGAGCAGCCTTTGTGAGGCCGGGCACTGCCCGCCCTGCTCACCACCCTGTTCCCTTTCCTGAGCCACACGGTGAAAGGCCTGGATGCAGGCTGGCTCCGGGCTCTGTCCCCTGACGAGGGAGAAAGCTGTTGAACTGAGCACAGCAGGAAGCCTGGGACACTGGTTTCCCGTTCTTACTTCTTCACACTTCCTCATGTTTGTGTACTTTACTCTGGTTATTGCGGGGGAGGTGAGCACGTACACCCCGCGATGGAGACGGGGAGATAGGAGCTGGCGAGCAGAGGGGCCTTCCCCAGGTTGGCCCAACAAGCGAGGGGCCACTCCAGGACTGGCACCTGGAGAGGCTGACCCCGAGGCTGTCCCTGCCGGGACACCAGGGTGGACGTCCCTCCCAGGCACCCGCTCGGCGCCCCAGTTCCGGGCACAGCCGGGTCTGCCCTGCTTCCTGCACCCAGACGTGCGCCAGGCTTTGTGCTGATGCTTGAGGCCCGCTCCCTTTAGCCCCCTCCTGCCCCTGCAGCGGGAACTCTTCCTGTCGTGGACGAGGAGACTGGGCACGGAGAGCAAGGGTGCCACACGTGGCTGGTGTTAGAGCCAGAACCCCGAGCCCAGCCCCAAGCCCAGTCCGTCCCCACCCTGCGTACAGACACCTGCCTCCTGGGCGCCTCCCACCTGCCTCGGTCGCGAGCGGGCTTCTCCAGGGTTTCCCAGGCTGCCCCAGGGACTCCACCGATGGAGGAAAAATGTGAAGTTATCTTTGACTTTCATGCCCCTTTTTGTCCCCCTTAAAATGCTTAGAGCTGTGACCGCGGTCATAGGAGCTCGTTTTTCTTGACAAAACTGCGGCTATAAACTCTCTGGTGCTGGTGAAATAGCCTCTGAGATGATTGTTGCTGCTGGTATCGATAAATTCCAACACGGAGCAGAAAGGTCAGGCCCTGCCAGATAAAATGTCTCTTCAGCTTGTTAATTAAAGGTTTATAAGGATGTGGAAAAACGTGCTCTGGGGTAAGCCTTGGAGCGAAGAGAAGCAAATAGGTGGCGATCAGAGGATGGACAGGGGGTGGAAGGGGGCTTTGGCGTTCCCGGAAGAAACCCACGGTTCCCAGAAGCGGGGTGGCGGAGGGACCCTGCTCAGCTGCCTCTTTGTAGCAAACTCCTCCCCAAAGCCTGGGACTTTGGGCTTTGACCCAGGGAGTCATCCGTTCTTCCGTGTTCCTCCTGGTGCTGCGGCACAGAGGGCACCCCACACACGGTAAGGTGCTCCTTAATGAGCCATCGGGCACCCCGAGTCCCTGGCAGTCGTATAAATGCCAGCTGTCGGGTTGGAGTCAGGCAGTATTTTAGTTCATGGAGTCAGCAAGCGAACGATCTTTGTGCTGTGAACATCCCGCAGGCGTTCGGTATTCCCCCCGTGGCGGGTCCTGTTTCTTTCTTGGTAACTGAGTATTTGAGAACGAGGTCAAAGTAAAGCTCCCCCTATCTTCCCCCCTACCCACTCCGACCTCGGGGTCTCTGCCCCCCCAGCAGCCTCCACCCACCCCTCCCTCTCGTGGTCCCCTCCCTCCCCCTCCCTGATTGCGAATTTCTAAGGTGTGTGGACCCATGTCCCCGGTGTCCCAAGTCAGGAGAGAGGACTGAGCGCCGACCTGCAGTGAAGGCTTAGAACCACAGACGGTGGCATCCGCAAGACACACGGACCAGAGCAAAAGAGGTACCCAGAGGAGAATCCATATGGAAACACACAGGACACAGGCGCCCAAGTGGATGCCAGGGAATGGAGTAGCTGGTACAAAAACACACCCGGACACACAGCAACCCTCACGCCTTGCCATGTGCAGAGACACACGGACTGGAAAAACACACAGACGGCACACACCCCTCGTCTGGAGGGCTTGACTGGGGATCTTAGCCAGAAGGGAGTCCCCGGGGAAGGCAGCTTTGTGCCTGTTCTCTGGCTCCTGTAGGTGTTGGGCATGGACTTGCCCTTGTGTTCCTGGGGCCCTGGGATCTTCTGGCTGCCCGTCACCCGTGCAGGAACCCCTGCACCCAGGGGACCACACAACTCCTCCCACTGATGGAGTGAAGTGCCCGTGTGGGCCTTTCATCACAGAACCTGCTGGATGGACAGGCCAGCTTCTTCTCATCCTGTGGTCCCCAGGTTGATGGAATCGTCTGGAAGCTTGTGAGTCAAATGGTGCTCCCTCCGTGCCTGCCTCTCACCTGCCCAGGTCTGGGCCGGGGCCCAGGGGTTGTGATGACGACGAGACAGCAGGTCCAGGGGAGGGAGGGCACAGCCTTCTACGCGCATCCCTTTGCAGAAGACGGGCAGAGCCTTTAAAATGGGCATTGGGCAGGGCTCACCTAGCGGTGCTGGAGAGGGGCTGAAAACGGCACTGTGGATTGAGACGCTTCCTCTTAAAGTGACCGTGTCTGTTTGGATGCTCTCTGCATTGCATATAAAGCTCTGTTCCAACAAACGTCCACAGTGAATTTCCAGTTAAATGTGGATAATTTGGCTTCATGCAGAGAGGCAAGCAGCTGGCTAGAAGGACGTGAACCTCAGAGTTCTGCCCACTTAGGGCAGGTGGAAAATTCCCGAGGAGGGAGGAACCATCCCATCATAATCAGGAGAAGCAGCTCTGTGGGTTGTGAGCCTCTGCTGTGTCATTTGGAGAAGGATGACACTCATTGCGGGGACAGAGAGCTATAAGGGGGGAAATAGGGGGTTTATTTTTAGCAGCTTTGTTGGAATAATATATACAATAAATTATCATATTTAAAGTGTGCAAGATGTTTGACATAGGTCTACACCTGTGAAACCATCACCGGAATCAAGATAGTAAACACACCCTTGACCCTCAAAAATTTCCCTGTGTCTTTGATCCCTTCCTCCGATCCCCTCATCTCCACACAACCTCTGATCCCTTTAGATGAGTTTGCATTTTCTGGAATTTCATATAAATGGCATCATACAACAATAAGTCTTTTTTTTGTCTGGCTCCATTCAGCAAAATTACTTTGAGATTCATCCACGTTGTGTGTATCAATTGCTTATTCCTTTTTTATTTCTGAGTCATATTCCATTGGGTGGATTTGCCACAGTTTGTTCATCTGTGGACCTGTTGATGAACATCTGGGCTGTTTCCAGTTTGGGCGATCACAAGTAGAGCTGCTGTGAACATTCCGGAACAAGCCTCTGTGTGGGAGTGTGCTTTCACTTCTCTTGGGTAATGCCTAGGGGTAGAATGTTTTAGTTGGGACTGCTATAACAAAATACCACCCACTGGGGGGGGGCGGTGGGGGGGCGCTTAAACAACAGACATTTATTTCTCACAGTTCTGGAAGCTGGGAGGTCCAAGATCAAGGTGCTGGCTGATTTGGTTTGCAGTGCAAACCCTCTTCCTGATTTGCAGATGGATGCTGTCTTTGTCCATTCGGGCTGCTATAACAAAATACCACAGACTGGGTGGTTACTGTAAACAGAAGTTTATTGCTTACAGTTCTAGAGGCCGGAAGTTGGAGATCAGGGTGACAGCATGGTCAGGTGAGGGCTCTCTTTCCAGCTGCAGACTTCTTGGTGTATTCTTGCCTGGGGGAAGGAGCTAAGAGTCTGCAGCCTTTTTTGTAGGCACGAATCCCATTCATTTCATCAGGATTCCCCCCTCCTGGCTTAAGCACCTCCCAAAGGCCCTGCCTTCTAACACCATCACATTGAGAGTTAGGATTCCAACAGGCAAATTTTAGGGGGACACAAACATTTAAACCATGGCAGACTCCTTGCCGTGTCCTCACGTGGCAGAGAGAGAGGGGAAGGAAGCCCTCTTAGGTCTGTCCTTATGAAGGCACTAATCCCATCGTGAGGACTCCACCCTCATGACCTGATCACCTGCAAAGTCTCCATCTCCAAAAGCATCACACTGGGGATTAGCGTTTCAACGTACAAATTCTGGGGGGACGGACATCAACATTCAGTCCATAGCAGTAAATGTATATTTAACTTTCTACGAAACTGCCAGACTGTTCCAGTGTGATTGCACTGCTTTATGTTCCCAAGAGTAGGGCATGCACTGCTCCACGCCCTCACCAGCTCTGGACTTGGTCAGCCTTTTTTATTGTAGCCGTCTGAATGGGTGCATAGTGGTGCCTTACTGTGGTTTAATTCGCATTTCTGTAGCTAATGATGTTTAGTATCTCTTCATTTGCTTATTTGTCATCAGCATATCTTCTTTAGTGATGTGTTCTGTTCAAATCAGTTTTTAATTGGGTTGTTTGTTTTCCAGTTATTGGGTTTTGACAGTTGTTTTATACATTCTGGATACAAGTCTTTTATCAGATAGGTAATTTGCACATGTTTTTTTCCCAGTCTGTGGCTTGTTTTTTCATTCTTTTAACACTGTCTTTCCAACGTCAGGAATTTTTAGTTTTTTTGAAGTCTAGTGTATTAATTTGTCCTTATATGGATTATGCTTTTGGTGTTGTATCCAAGACACTGTGCCTAACCCACAGCCCCAAAGATTTTCTCCTATGTTTTCTCCTAGAAATTTTACAGTTTTAGGCTTTACATTTAGGTCTCTGATCCATTTGGGGTTTTTTTTTTTTTTTTTTTTTTTGGCTGTGTTGGGTCTTCGTTTCTGTGCAAGGGCTTTCTCTAGTTGCGGCGAGCGGGGGCCACTCTTCATCGCGGTGTGCAGGCCTCTCACTGTCGCGGCCTCTCTTGTTGCGGAGCACAGGCTCCAGATGCGCAGGCTCAGTAATTGTGGCTCACAGGCCCAGCCGCTCCGCGGCATGTGGGACCCTCCCAGACCAGGGCTCGAACCCGTGTCCCCTGCATTGGCAGGCGGATTCTCAACCACTGCGCCACCAGGGAAGCCCTCCATTTGGGTTTTTAAAAAATATGTGAGACATATGGATTAGTTATGTCTTGTTTGTTTTTAATATATGAGTATCTACTTGTTCCAACACCATTTGTGAAACTGTTGTCCTTTCTCCACTATGTTAATGGACTTTGCAGCCTTTGCTGAAAAATCAATTGACCATATATGTTTGAGTCTATTTTTGGACTCTATTCACTTCCGTTGATCTATTATTTGCATAACTTAACACCTCTACCACACTGTCTCGATTACTGTAGCTTTATAATAGGTCTTAAAGTTGGGAAATATAAGTCCTTCACTTTGTTCGTTTGATGTTTTTTGTTTGTTTCAAGTTGTTTTGGCTATTCTGGGTCCTTTGCATTTCCACATGCATTTAAAAAGGACCTTGTCATTTTCTACCCTTTTCGGGGTGAATTTTGATGGAGGCTGTATTGAAGCCATAGATCGATTTGGGGAGCATTTACATCTTAATAATACTGGCCTCTGATCCATGGTTATGGTATGTCCCTCTCTTTATGCAGGTCTTTTTAAAATTTCTCTCATCAGTGTTTGAAAGTTCTCAGTGTACAGCTCTTATACAGCTATTGTCGTATTTATCCCGAAGTATTCCTCATTTCTTGATGCTGTTGCAAATGGCAGGTAAACATTTTTTTAAACTTCTAAATGTTTGTGCTAGTATATAGAAATACAGTTGCTTTTTGTGTGTTGAACTTGTATCCTACAACCTCGCTAAGCTCAATTATTAGTTCTAACAGCCTTTTTTTGCAGATTCCGTCAGATTTTCTACGTAGTTACTACTGCCAACTGCAGAGACAGTTTTATTTCTTCTTCCTAATCTGAAGGCCTTTTATTTCTTTTTCTTGCCTTATTGCACTGGCTAGGACTGCTAGTCCAATGGCAACAGGAGTGGTAAGAGAACATCCCTGTCTCATTCCTGATCTCAGTGGAAAAACATTCATCATTAAGTATGATGGTAGCTGTTCATTTTTTATAGATGCCTTTTATCAGGTTAAGGAAGTTCCTTGCTCTTCCTAGTTTGCTGAAATTATTTATCATGAATGGATGTTGAATTTTGTTCAGTGCTTTCTCTGCATACATTGAGATAACCATACATTTTTTTGTGATTTTCACATGGTGATGCAGCCTTGCATTCCTGGGATAAGTTCAACTTATGCAGGATGTATTATCCTTCATATTATTGCTGGGGTTGATTTGCTAACACTTTGTTAAGAATTTGGCTTCTAAGTTCAAGAGAGAACCTCTCTGGTCACTGGTGGTTTGGCTGGCCCTGAGTGAGAGATGCCTCTCCCCATCAGGCAGGCTCATGGGGTACAAATGTGGCCATGTGGAACCTCCCCTTCATCAGCTGTAGGTAGTGTTGATTCCTAGAAAAGGGACCTTAGGCAAACGGGCACCCCAAAACACATCCTCTGTATTTGTGTGGGCCTGGAGTCCCTGGGAGGGTGTAATCTCCCATCTCCACACCCTAAATATCCACCCTGCTGCAGGTGTGGCCATCCCATCATGCGTTGGAAAGAGCCCTGACTCGGAGGCTGAGATTTGAGGGTGTGTTGGGGTGAGCCCTGGTCATGGCCCCTCCTGAATTAGCACAGTGGAGACATATATCAAGGGCCAAAAATAGTCCTACCTTTTAAAATTTCTACCCATTGATGGACTTCCCTGGTGGTGCAGTGGTTAAGAATCCGCCTGCCAATGCAGGGGACACAGGTTCGATCCCTGGTCTGGGAGGATCCCACATGCTGCGGAGCAACTAAGCCCGTGTGCCACAACTACTAAGCCTGTGCTCTAGAGCCCGTGAGCCACAACTACTGAGCCCAAGTGCCACAACTACTGAAGCCTGCACGCCCTAGAGCCTGTGAGCTGAAACTACTGAGCCCACGTGCTGCAACTACTGAAGCCCACACGCCTAGAGCCTGTGCTCCGCAACAAGAGAAGCCACCACAGTGAGAAGCCCCTGCTCACTGCAACTAGAAAAAAGCCCACGTGCAGCAGCGAAGACCCAACGCAGACTAAATAACTAACTAACTAAATAAATAAATAACTAACTAACTAAATAAATAAATAAAATTCCTACCCATTGATTCCTGTTTTCAGACTCTGTCCTACAGAAATACTTTGTGATGCAGAAATGGCTTTATCCATCGAGATGTATATTGCACCACTGTTTATTAATTGGAAAAGGATGGGAATAAAACCCAAATTCCTAGGAGGATGGGATTGGCTGAGGAAATAACATGATGTCTGCTGAATGAAAGACTATAACCATTAAAGGAGTGATTTATGGAGATGGTAACAACTTCAGGAAACCTTACGTGTGTCCTTAAGTACAAGTAGAAAAACAGGTTACACATCACATTCTGTTTGGTGTGAGCGGTGCTGTGTCTTTGGGTAAAATGAGAGTGGATTCCACTCTGGAGAAATGAGAAAAGACAAGTCCAAGGAAACTGGGAAGGAAGGAAGCTCCAAGTTTAGCATGATTTTTTCTTAATTAACCTTCACTGGTTCTTATTAGTAGCCTCCTTTATTTTGTCAAGACATACATCATGTTTACTAAATAGCCTGTCCTGAAATTTGGCAGGATTATTCAGGTCACAACTATAGGCAAATTGAGCTGTGTGTACTCTGTAAACTTAAGGTAATTTTTATAAATCTAATAAACTCCTTATTCTCCCTTCTCTGTCTTCCCTGCTCTATTCTCTCTCCCTCTTCTCTGTCTCTCAAACTCTCTCCTTCCTTCATTTTCTTTCTGCCCCTTCCTCCCTCCTTTTCACTTTGCATGTTTGTATGTTCATAGATCAAATAAAATAACAAAAAATGTTTGCAGGGAATCAATATGAAAAAAAAAACAAACAGGTTACAGAATTCCCTGTACAGCTATAGAGAAAACGTACTTAAAAGGAAGCTAATGTGAGACAGTGATAGTTTTCTGGGGATGCCATTCTCTTTCTTTTTCTGGTTTCCAAAATTTCTTGCATGATACATATTACTTTTGTGATTTAAAAGCTTACCATTAAGGGGCTTCCCTGGTGGCGCAGTGGTTGAGAGTCTGCCTGCCAGTGCAGGGGACACGGGTTCGAGCCCTGGTTTGGGAAGATCCCACATGCTGCGGAGCAACTGGGCCCGTGAGCCACAACTACTGAGCCTGCACGACTGGAGCCTGTGCTCCGCAACAAGAGAGGCCGCGATAGTGAGAGGCCCGCGCACCGCGATGAAAAGTGGCCCCCGCTTGCCACAACTAGAGAAAGCCCTCGCACAGAAACGAAGACCCAACACGGCCATAAATAAATAAATACATACATACATACATACATACATCGAGGTGCTTAGCACAGGGCCTAGCATATAGCAAGTGCCCACAACAGTAATTATTAAAAAAACAAACAAACAAACAAACAAAAACTTACCATGAAGAGAGAGGAGAGCAGAGTTCGCTGTCTCCAAGGCACCCCTGCGCCGCCAGGCTGGGGAGAGTCGCCGGGTGCCGGCTGGGTGGGGTCGTGTGGGTCCCGGTGCCGTGTCCTGTCTCAGTGCCGCCCTCCTCTGTCTTCCAGGCTTTGGGAACCATCACTGCAGTGCCTGTCACGGGTCCTCAGGTGAGCTCCTTGCAGAGGTTGGCCGGGCAAGGAGCGGCAGTGCTACCTCAGGTAAGCAGCTTGCGGGTGGGCCCCGGGCTGTCTGTCTGTCTGTCTGTCCATCCACAGCCCCTCAGCAGTGAGGTTTAGGTGAGCCCTGAGCTGGGTGCGACGTCGTGGGAGTCCCTTTCCTCTCCTGCCTTCTCTGCCTGCCCTTCAGAGGCGATGTTTGGACCAGACCCAGTTTTTCACACTGAGGAATTGAGAAATCAATTTAGTGGGTCATGACCAGGATTTTTTTTTTAATGGAATAAACTAGGCTGGACTAAAAGACAGCAGAAAATACCAAGACGCATCATAAGCATTTTTTCGTGAACAGTTTGTTTCTGGACTGGATCACAACGTAATGGAGATTTTTTTTAAAAAATACATTTATTTATTTATTATTTTTGGCTGCGTTGGGTCTTCGTTGCTGTGCGCGGGCTTTCTCTAGTTGTGATTAACGGGAGCTACTCTGCGTTGTGGTGCGTGGGCTTCTTGTTGCGGTGGCTTCTCTTGTTGTGGAGCACGGGCTCTAGGCATGCAGGCTCAGTAGTTGTGGCACATGGGCTCAGTAGTTGTGGCTCACGGGCTCAGTAGTTGTGGCTCGTGGGCTCCAGAGCACAGGCTCCATAGTTGTGGTGCACGGGCTTAGTTGCTCCACAGCATGTGAGATCTTCCCAGACCAGGGCTCGAACCCGTGTCCCCTGCATAGCAGGCGGATTCTTAACCACTGCGCCACCAGGGAAGTCCTAATGGAGATTTTTGAATATGGGTCACAGTCAAAAAAGTGTTAGAAACTCTGGACAAAAGGGTATATTTCAGGAGATGGCGCAGACGCCAGGCCATGGGCCTGGGTTCCAGCCGGGGTCCCCCACTGGGCTCTGCACTTTGGGCAAGTCATCTGGGCTGCGTCTCCTCGTCTGCAGAGAGGTTGGTGCCAGTGCCTCCCTGGCGGCCGTGAGGACTGAATCGGGGCTCAAAGCCTTTGTAGCTGGGCCTGGTCTGGAGCAGAAGCCTGCTGGGTACCGCCCAGTACGCAGCTTTGCGGGACACCTGCTGCTGAGCTGCGAGGGGCTGCCAGCTGCACAGGCGACAACGGCTCCTGCCTGTCCTGGGGCTGCAGGCCTGGGCAGATGCCCCCAGCTCGAGGACAGTGAGGGGCGGCTGCCCTGGGCCCTCTTGTCCTTGTGGCAGCCTCGCTGAAGGCCCACCTGTGCTGAATTAGACAGGATCCTGTCCCCAAGAGGCTCAGATTCCAGGAGGGGGACAGACAAGGAATCAGATGATTTGAACCCAGAGTGATCGGCCTGAGTCAGAAGGATTCGCAGGGGCTATGGGAGCCTTGAGGAGGCTCATAGCCTGCCTGGGGGTCCGGGAGGGCTTCCTGGAGGAGATGGTGCTAGAAGCAGGGCTCCGAGGGTAGGACGTCTTGGTAGTCCAGGGTGGAGGCAGGCCTCGGGGGCGAGCACCCCAGAAGGATCCTGGAGCGTGAGGACACGGGGGTGAGAAGAGGAGGCAGGTGGCGGTGGGGAGACGGGAACCGCAGGCCTGGCGGCACTGGAAGGGGACGTGGGAGCAGGCATAGCACTGGAGACGTCAACAGGGGCCTTCTGGGGGCCTTGGATATTGAGTAATGGAGTTGAGCTTTGCCTGTCAGTGACTTGATGGCCATGGGGAGCTACGGAAGGCTTTTGAGCAAGGAAGGGTCAGGACTGGGGCTCCAAGGAAAGGCTTCTGCTCAAGGTCAGTGCTGTTTTCCTAGGAGTTTTCACTCCCACGTACACCCCTCAACTGTAAAAGTCCAAGGGCCACCTCTCCCTCTGCCCCAATATATGCACGTGCGCACACACACACACACACACAGGCACACACCCGCGACCAGAGCCCCCGGGCCAGTCAGTGCACGCCCAGGACCCGGGCAGCCTTGGCAGGTCCACGGTCTCTCTGCTGCCATCTCCTCACCTCTAACGTGGGAGTCCCTGACCAGGTCATGTCTGTGCCCCTGTCATCTGCCGTGGCTGTCATCACCCCATCTGTGTGTCTATCTGACCGTGCCACTGTCCCTCCCTCCCCAGGTTAGGCCAAAGACTCTGATTCCAGACAGCCTCCCCATCACCCCGGGCCGGGACCGGCCACCCAAGCAGCCCCCAGCCTTGCAGAAGGCCACCGTGGTCAGTATCAAGAACCCCAGCCCAGCCCTCCCCACTGCCAACAACACCGTGAGCCATGTGCCAACGCCCGGCAGCCAGCCCCGTGCCCTTCCCGAGCCTGCCACCGTCACCTCTCCTCTGAGCAGCGCCGGGGTGGCCTACGCCCTCATCTCCACCGCCCCCAGCAATGCCACCGCCATGGCCCCCAGCACCGCCGTGTCCGTGGTCAGCGACAGCGTCAAAGTCCAGCCCCTCCTCATCAGTGCCGACAACAAGGTGAGGGCGCCCGCGGGCAGGCTCCCCGAGGGGCCAGGTGAAGGGGGCCCGGGCAGAATGAATGACCGGATGGCAGAATGATTCGGTGGCCAAAGGAATGGATGGAGTGTGAACAGAGGACTGAATGAACAGCATGGGAATGAACAATAAGTGAATGAATCAGTGCGTGAATTGGGGGAGGGGGGCGTGTACAAATGAATGAATGAGTCAGTGGTAGAATGAATGCTGCGTGAATGAGGGTGTGGATGAATGAATGAATTGGCCTGGGAATAATGGGGTTACAAGGGAATGAATATGTGAGCAAAAGACTGTGTGGCTGAATGAATTAATACCAGTAGGAAAAGAATGATTGGTCGATGGATGAATTACTTCACCTGTTGGAAGTGTGGCCAAGTGGACAACTGGAAGGGTCTCTGCCGATGGAGGGAGATAGTCAAGGACTTTTGGGACCCTGGGTGCCTGAACGGAATATCTATGATTTGTTGCCAAGATTTAAAACTAAAACTAAGATCCTCTTCCTGTTCCCCTCTGAGCTCCTTGATGATTGTGTGAGGTGTTTGGGGCTGCATAGGAGGTGCCGTTTCCTCTCTTTGGCCTCTTTTCCTCTGTTTCCAATTCAGGGTCCACCAGGCTGCCCCTCTCTTGCTTATGGCCCGTGTCCCCTACTTCCCAGCCCGAGTGTCAGCCGCTTTCCTGCAGCCGTATGTTATTGCACTCAGTATATTTCTGGGTATGTTTTTGAGCTCTCCCACTCACGGACAGTATCCCCAAGGATTCTCCAAGCCTAAAGAGTTATCACCAGCCAGGGTCGGATGGCAAGTTCCAGTGAGGAAAAGTGCACCCCAGGATGGTACCTGGTCCAGAGGGGGTGCTTAGCAGACGTATGTTGGTTCAGTGTGCCTGTTTCACTGCAACCTCACTAGCATTCAGTGTTGTCATTTTTAAACATTTTTTGCTCATTTAGTTGATGCAAACAGATGCTGGTCGTTGAAAGTGGAATTCCTCTGGTTAGTATTGAACTTGAAGGTTTCCCTGTACTTTTCAAAAATGCTGTCTCCTTCCATGTGGCTCATCTGAGGATATTCTTTGCCCTTTTTTCTGCGTGGGATCTTACTGTTTTCTTCCCATGAATATAAAAAGGGAGCATTTTTTTCCATCCAGAGAATTCTGGGATTTCAAAATTATGATACAAAGAAGAACAAAGTCCTTTCCCTTAAGCCAGCAGAAAAATGGGATGCATTTTCTCTTCATGCATAAGAGCTTCAAATTCACAAGTCACAGAAAAAAAGAAAGAAGAAAAAACAAAGTCTGCTGCAAGTATCCAAGAAAAAAATTCACAAGTCACTATGTGTTCTTAGGAGGGAAAAACAGTTCGAGTCACTCCTGGTTGAGGCCAGACCCAGGGCTGCTCCTGGTAAATTCTTTTACCTAGATCCATGAAAAAGATAACGATTCTTTCCCAATTCAATGTCCAAAAAAATAAATAAGATAGATGATTCACAGGTGAAGGAGATTGTGGCCTAGGGAGAGGCCGGGCAGCAGAAGTCAATCTCAAACTTCTCAGCTCCAGGCACCTCACCCCAACCAATGAGACCTGAACCCCATGAGGACCGCTGGATCGGGTCTACTCTGCCTGATGCTGAGTGGGGTCTAGACTCCCCTCCCCCTCTCCATCCCCCCAGGATTGGCAGGGCCCCTCAGAGCGAGCAAAACGGGACCTCCTTCCTCCCATCTGCCCAAACCCCCAGGCCAGGTTTGAGCACCTCGGAGACAGTGGCCTGGGTCGGGGGGGAGGAAGGGGCAGGGTGGGAGTTGGGGGGGGGCAGGGCAGGCAACCAGACAGACCCGGGAAGGGTCCCAGCCCCTCTGCTCCCTAACCTGATGACCTCAGGCAGGGAGCACGTCTGAGCCCTCTCAGCCTCAGTTTCCCTGCATGTGAACTGGGGAGAAAGAAACCAACCTGCCTTGAGTTCTTGCCGCCTGAATCTTCACAGCCTGCCTGGAAGTAGGTATTGCGAAGGTGTTACTGATAAGGAAGCTGAGGCTCAGAGATGTGAAGTGACCTCCCCGAGGCCACACAGCTGGGAGACAGTAGCACAGGATTGGACCCAGGCCTTCTGGTTCCTAAATCAGGACCGTTTCTCATGCAGACTCTCCTTAGGGTGCAGGCACCCCGTGGACTGGAGAGGTGGGTGCAAGCCTCCTCGTTCCTCTGTGATCCCGCCATTCGAGGCCCCGTGCCCGTCTGGGGCAGACACTCCTGGCCCTGGGCCCTGTGGGCCTGCCCTCCCTGGGCCCTCCAGTTCCCCCCTCACCCCTCTGCCCCGTCTCCAGGTCATCATCATTCAGCCTCAAGTGCAGACGCAGCCCGAGAGCACGGCGGAGTCGCGGCCGCCCACAGAGGAGCCATCTCAGGGAGCTCAGGCCACCAAAAAGAAGAAGGAAGACCGGCCCCCGAGCCAGGAGAACCCCGAGGTGGGTGGCTGTGGTCTGGGGGCCGCTGTAGGACACGGCTGCCCAGGGAGTGGGGACGGGCCTCACTCCGACAAGCCCAGAGCACAGCCGCCCTGGGCAGAGTGGGAGCTCCAGGCAGCACTGGCCCAGTGAGCCGAGGTCTCAGCCGTTGTGTGTCCCGGATTTGCTGGCTGAGCGGCAGCGTGGGGCAGTGGGTAGCACCAATCGTAGACCAGACTGCCTGGATTTGCATCCCAGCGCAGCTGTGGCGGGGTGCGCGGGTGTGGGGAGCAGATCGCGTCGGTTTCCTCATCTGTGAGGATGGCACGGGCGAGTCTGCCTTCCTGGCGATGTTTTTGGGAGGATCCCATGAGTCAGTGTCTGCCGAGGCCCCAGAACAGTGCCTGGGCACTGCTGGCTGTTACCTACCACCCCAAGCCCCCGCTGTCCCCACCCGTCCCCCTGTCCTCAGGACCCTCCGTCCAGGGGACAGCGCTGCTCTTGGCACGTGTGGCCCTAAAGCAGCCCTGCTCCTCCCTCCACCCCACTGTTCACTGAATGTCTGAAGGTGGCACAGCAGGACCCTGAAGGCCTTAAATGTCAGCTCTTTGTGGAATTTTTGGTTACAGCAAGCGACGTCCTTGTGTTCCTGCTTGCATCCTCAGCCATCCTGGGCCAAAATCACCACCCCCTGGGCCTTTCTCCATGTGACTGCCCCTGTCTGGCCCCCATTTCTCTCCCTATTGACTGGTTATCTTACAAGATTCCCTTCAGAAACCATCTCCTCCAGGCAGCCTTCCCTGACCACCCATCCCCAGCAGGCAGAAGAGATCCCTCTGGGCTCCTCCAGTTCCTTCTGATTCTTTTTATCAAAGTGCTGTCATCCAAAGAAGTCATTCATCCATTCATTTATTTGTCAATCATGTCTTAGCCTTTGCTGCAGGCCAGGCTCTGGGCTGAGGATAGGGACACTGAGATGGGGCAGATGTAGTTCGTCCTGGCTCCAGGGAAACTCACTCCTACTGGCAGACACAGGCACGGCCACTAGGACTTGAACTTGGGTTAAAAAAATGTCAGGTGTCATCAGAGAGTTACAGATTCTGAGCTGTGGGAGATCCAGGGAGAGGGAGAGAGCCGTGTTTCCATCTGGAGGGACTGCGGAAGGCCTTGCAGGGGAGGGGGCACAATCGAAGGGACTAGGGGAACAGGTAGGGTTTCAGTAAAAGAGCCAAGAGGCAGGGGGAGGGCACTGCCCGGGCAGAGGGGAAAGGACTCAGCACTCCCAGGAAAGTCAGCTGGTCTGTTTGGACCGTGGGTAGCATGTGTGTGTGAGAATTTCTAGACATGGGGTTAAAGATAGACATCGGAGCCCAATCCTGGAAGACCCGACGCATGCTGCCGAGGTGGAACTTGATTCCTTGGGTAGTGGGGAGCCATGGAATATCTTTGAGCAGGAGAGGGACTTGGCTATTGTCCTTTGACGTGTCTAGAAAGCCTGCTGGGAATTCATAGAGTCTACCACTCACCGAGGCTGAGATGGAGCCAGTTTCCTCTGTGGCCTCAGGCCCAGTTTTGTCTCAAGAGAGACAATCCGTTCCATTCGGTGGCAGTGTATGAGCACCTACCGTGAGCGGCGTGAGGCCTGGGGCCAGCTCGCAGCTCAGGCTCCCATGAGCACACTTCTGTCCTCCCATGGGGTTTGCTGCACCCTTAATTTTTGGGAAGGTTTTCTGGGTAGATTCTCTTTGTTCTTTCAAAGTATATCTTAGTCAATTATTGTGCATTTATACAATTAGTATAATTACATCTAATTACATAATTAGTGTAAATACGTGTAATGACTTAAATAGAACTTGCAATTACAACATGTCCTGGTGTAAAAATCCTTATTAAAGTTGCTTTCAGAAGAGGGCTGGGAGCAGTCGTGCTGCACAGACGCGGGTTTCGTGGTGGCCTTTGAACCTATTCGTGAAGAATCTAAGTCAGGAGCGCTTGAGGCCAGAGCAGCAGCTGCCCCAGAAACTTCACCAGCTGAGCCAGACGCGGGCTCAGGGGTCCTGGGGTGGGGCGTGGATTTGGGGTCAAGAGACACTGACGGTTGTTTGTAAGGCTCAGCTCTACGGTGGCTTCTGGGGTAGCGGCTGTCGAGGTCCCAGTGTCCATACACCCCACATGCCCAGCACCTCTGAGCCCACAGGCGCCTGTGAGATGAGATGAGATGACAGTGCCCACCCAAGGCATCGAAGGGACCCGTGTGGTGAGCCCACCTCTCTGCCGAGTGAGCCTTCATAGCTAACCGTGCTTCCTCCCCTTCTCTCCCGCATCCTCCCAGCAGCTCTGCGAAGTAGGTGGGGCAGGAATTACAGTGTTCATTGTACAGACAAGGAGGCAGACTGAGAGAGGCTAGCATGTCCGCCACTCAACCCAGACAGAATCGGGGCTCCAGGCTTCTGCCCCAGGCCCCATCAGCTCTTTCCTGTTCCAAGTCCTCTGCCTTCTTTAGGACAGAGCCTGGCCTTTTCTGTGCTACTCATTATCCTGGCCTCAGGCAGCATCTGTCCAAGCTGGTCACCCTCAGATTAGCATGTCTGGAATGACAGCCAGAGCAGGAGTTCCAGCCCTGTTCCAGCCCTGCCACACGCCAGCCCCGGCCGCCTGTCTGGGCAAGACCCGTGCACACAGATGCTCCCTCCTTCCACACCATCCCTGCTGCCACAGCCCCGGTTCCTGCCCTGGCCCTGCCCAGGCTCCCAACCCCTAGATGGGTTCTTCCCTGCAGCTAGAAGGATCTTTCGGCAATTCAGAAACAACCAAGTCACCCCTCTTCTTTTTAAAAAAATTCTTCCATTTAGAATTTATTGAGATGTAATTGGCATATTACATGGTATAAGTTTAAGGTGTGCAACATAATGATTTGATATATGTGTATATTGCAAAATGATCACCAGGGTGATTGTAGTTAACACATCCATCACCTCACATGGTTATTTATTTTTTGTGTGATGAGCACTTTTAAAATCTACTCTCCTAGCAGCTTTCAAATTTACAAGACAGTATTGTTAACTCCAGTCCAATGCTGGACAGTACTTATTTATCATATAACTGGAAATCTGTAGCTTTTGACTACCTTCACCCATTTCCCCCAAGCTCCACCCCCTGCCACTGGCAACCACCAATTTGTTCTCTGTTGCTAAGAGTTCATTTTTTAAAGATTCCATGTATAAGTGAAATCATAGAGCATTTGTGTTTCTCTGTTTGCCTTATTTCTTTCAGCATAATGCCTTCAAGTTTCATCCATATCATCAAAAATGGCAGGGTCTCCTCAATTTTGTATTGGTCACCCCCCTTCTTGAAACCCATCAGAGCACAGCCCCCATTGGGATGGCTTTGAGTTCTCGCTTGGACCATACCTCTTTGCTGCAAACCCTCAGCAACAACAGATAGCATGCAGGAAGAGCCAGTGGTAAAGATATAGCTGTGCATCACTGTGTCCCAGAAACACAGGCAGTGAGCACGACGGATGCTCCAGACTGTGGCCCCCAGGTTCAGAATCAGATGAGGGTGACCAGGCAGCTCCCAAGGGGCAGTGGGTCCCCAAAATTCTTCTGGCAAGAGAGGAGCAGAACCAGGCTTCCCTGCTAGTCCAGGAGCCAGCCTGATCCTGGGGCCACCCCTGGGCTGGGCAAGGCCAGGGTGACTGCAAACTTGTTATAAGATGAAGGTAAGCAGTAGGGAGAGAAAATGAAACATAAAACAGAGAAGAAAAGAAGCAGTGCCCAAGGTGAGTCTGTAGACAGAATTGTAAAACACATGATGCAATCTAATGCTAAGAAGGACAATCAATAAAATCAACTTTTGGAACATGAATTTATTCAAGGTAAAGCTAATTTTGTGGCGTATTCATAGCAATGACTTTTAAATATGTTTAGGATACTCAAAGAAGTTAAAGATAAAGGAATAACATCCACTTGAAATAAATAAGGAATAATGAAGCAAAAAAATCATGAAAATAAAACATCAGACGGTTACAAAAATTATTTGAAAATCTGGTAATGAAAAACATGGTGATTGAAATAAAAAAAAATTACTAGACAGGATGAACAGAGGTTATTAGTGCTTTGGAATATGGCACCACAGAGATACAAAGAAGCATAGAAAATTATGTAATTTTATATATATATAAAATTATATATATATATGTATAAATTATGTATTCATATATATATGAAGCAGCAGAACTGAGTGGTGTGGGCGGGGCCTTGCTGAAGGCCAGGGAGCTGCAGGTTGCAGAAAGAGTCAGCCATACTGAGGATCACAAGTCTGTATTCAAGTGCAAAAGGACAGGCAGTGTCTATGAGCTGCACTTAGGGTAGACAGGGCTGGGACCACACAAAGGAATATGGAAAGAGAACCTCCGTAAGGCCTCCAGGAGCAGAGGAGATGCCACAGACCCTCCTTGACCTTGTTGGGCAGCAAGGAGGCGTGATAAAACAGAATCCCACTGAGGCACCGTATTGGAAGAGTGAAGTCAGTACAAAGCCACCGTAAGGAGAAATATGAGAAAGAGAAGCGATGTTTACCATAAATAAAAAATACTACCCCCAAAGTCCAGTATTCTACTATGAATTAAAAGAAAGAAATGAATACAATAATCACTACTAAGAAGGAAACTGCAGTGCTGAAAGACAAGGACTGAAGGAAAAGATGGCTAAATGGCTGAAGTACTAGAGAGAGGGAAACGTGAGCTGAAAAATTTCAGGAAAAAATAGTAAGACCATCACATAAATACATAACTGGAGGAGCACAGGGCACCATAGACACAGCAGAAGACACAGTAAGACCTAGGAGGCAGGAGTGAGAGAAGGATACAAAACAAAAAAGAAAGAATGGATTTTTAAATATTAGGAAGTGGTACCTAGAGAAGACAAGCAAAGAAGATACAACAGGTGGATAATTGGAGGCTTTAAAGAAGAAAAGCGAGATGACGGGGCAGAAGAGCTACAGTAAAACTTGCCCACGGTTCCCTGCGATATGAATTTGGCTATAATGTGGTAGGCAGTTTGCTTCTGTTATGTCAGTGATGGTGGGCTGAAGTTATCTTCTGCGAAGGAAGGGCTGGAGGGAAGAGAAGGCTGAGTGGGGAACCAGGAGGCAGAGCATGGGCTCCACTGGTATTGGCCCAGCCCAGTCTTCCCAGTTCAGGCCAGTGAAGGGGGTGCCAGGACTGGCAGATTCCTAGAGGCCACTGTCCATTCAGCCACAGGACCCTAGAAGTGACATTGAAACCAGGTGGAACCAAACTGCAGCCTGTGCTGGCATCAATTGGCTGAAGCTCGCTGGACCTCAGAATCCCTGTTTGAGCAGCTCTGTGGCCACCTCAGTCATTTTTAGTAGTCTTGTGTTGACGTGAGCACACGTCTTACAGGATTGAATCTGATGGGCCTGACTTTTCATGGCGTGGTGATGCTTCACTGTTTTTAAAAGATAATTCAAGGGACTTCCCTGGTGGCACAGTGGTTAAGAATCCGCCTGCCAATGCAGGGGACACGGGTTTGATCCCTGGTCCGGGAAGATCCCACGTGCCGTGGAGCAACTAAGCCCGTGCGCCACAACTACCGAGCCTGCGCTCTAGAGCCCGTGAGCCACAACTACTGAGCCCGTGTGCTGCAACTACTGAAGCCCACGCACCTAGAGTCCGTGCTCCACAACAAGAGAAGCCACCGCAATGAGAAGCCCGCGCACCGCAACGAAGAGTAGCCCCTGCTCGCTGCAACTAGAGAAAGCCCGCGTGCAGCAACCAAGACCCAAAGCAGCCCAAAAATTAATAATAATAATTTAAAATTTTTTTAATTTAAAAAAAGGTAATTCAAGAAAATTTATTGAAATAAAAGGAGACTTTAATTTCTATACTGCAAGGACACACTAGGTACCAGGGGAAGTTGACGTGTGTGCTGGGTTAACATTGGGTCACAGCCCAGTAAAGTCACTGACTTTTAATGGAAACAAAAGGATCCGTAGGCATCCAGGCAAAAGCAATCAAGTTGCTTTAGAGGGAGAACAACTGGGCCGGCTTCTAACTTTTCCACAGCAACATTCAGTCCAGAACACAGGAGAGCGGGAAGGGAGAAGGGGACCCAAGGATCTTATGTGCAACCAAGATGTCCTTCACGTTGAAAGGCCACAGACTAAAGGTTTTAAATCTGCCAGGAACTCAGGAAATGTTGTTCCCATGAGCCGTTCGTGAGAAACTACTAGAAACTCAACCCCCATCAACCACGAGACGCTTGGGAAAGCTTGGCACCAACGCTGGTTGAGCGTCGTGCATATTTAACTACAGAGTAAAACAAACAGGGTAAGCGTGCTGGAACAGAATGTAAATATTACATGTATAAGATGACACATAAATATTAATGTGTAAGATTCACCTAAGTGAACAGAGAGCGAGGGAGAGAAGGTAGAGAGGAGGAATAAGCTCTCAGACTGTCACGTTTGTAGAGTTGGAACTGTCAGTGGATCGAAGAATATGATTTAAAGCTGACAAATTGAGGCAAACTATTTTTAACAGCTTTGAAGTAAAAACTGGAAAGAAGGAGTAAACAGTCGCTATTTGAGATGCTGTAGAAAACCCAGGAGAATCTCAATGGAAAAACTGCTGCAGACAATAAGAGAATTCAGCATGGCGGCGGGTGTGTTATTAACTTACAAACGTCAGTAGTCTTTAGAGAAACACATAGCAACCTGTTAGAAGCTTTCTAGACAACTGCATTTGCGATTGCAACAGAAGGATGAATTGCCAAGGAATAAACGTGATAATCAATACCTGTTTGAGGAAAAGTTTGAAACTCCTGAAGACAAAGAAAGAACAGAAACACCTTGTGGTTTTGGAGAGGAAAATTTAATATTAGGCTGTCCTTATGTCCTAAGTTAAGTTATAATTTTAGCATCATCCCAGGAAATACACCAACTGATTCCCTCATTCTCAGAACTACCAAAGATGGTTTCTGAATTTCACGTGAAAAAATAAACAAGAAGAACCGAAGAAGCTCAGAACAGGAAAAAACAGGGACGGGATTCTAATGCTATCAGATTACTGTAAAGCCTTGATAACTAAAAGTGAGGTGGTAGCTCATGAATAGATGGGAAGATTTAAGGAACGGAATAGAAGGCCGTGTGTGTGTGTGTGTGTGTGTGTGTGTGTGTGTGTTTGTATGATAATCTAGGTATGATTCACTCCTCAAATCAGTGAAAAGCAGAGAGATGGAATTTTCAATCAATGGTATTGGAACAAACGAGTGGCCACATGGAATAAAATGAATCCATATACACCGTATACAACAGGATGAATGCCAAACAGATCAAAAATTTAACTGGAAAAAGTGAAACTCTAGGTACTAAGATAAAACATAAGCAACTTGCTCTCTAAACTCAGAGTCTCTAGCTAAGATGCAAAAATCCAGACACTACAAAAGAAAATATTGATAAATTCTACATACAATTTTTTAAAAGTCTATATGGCCAAAACAAAAAGCACCAGTGGGACCTAATCCCTACCTCCCTAGATGTGAGCCGTGCGTAGTGACCTCTTCCCAAAGAGGACAGCGTAGACGGGGGTGGGGTAAAGAGGGACTTTGCAGAGCAGACGCCTGACAGCCACACCTCAGCCAGGTGATCAAGGTCAACGTCACAGTGATCAGCCACGCTGACGGCACGTGCAACGCACCGAGGGGATGGGATGAGGGCCCTTCACCTCTGTGGTCTCCCTGCAAAACCCAAGACCCCAGTCTAATCCTGAGAAAAACATCAGGCAAATCCCAGACAAGGGTCTGCCTACAAAATTCCTGGTCAGTCCTCCTCAAACGGCCAAGGTCATCCAGAACAAGGACAGTCTGAGAAACCGTCACAGCCCAGAAGAGCTAAGGAGACAGGATGATTGATGTCATACGGGGTCCTGGGTGGTGTCCTGGGACAGAGAAAGGGCATTAAATGAAAACTAAGGAAACCCAAAATAGAAAAGCCGCATTAACCCTTCTCCGTTTCCTTCCCTCAGAAAATCGCCTTCATGGTAGCGCTGGGCCTGGTGACGACGGAGCATCTGGAAGGTGAGGGCCCTTGTGGCGGAGCTGGGCCTGGTCTGCGGGATGGGGGCAGGGGTGTGCTGAATTGGCATCAGACAGAAGCGGTGGGTCTTGGATTCCCGGTCAGATGGCAGCGCCCGGGTGTTACCCACCTTCTGTGCGGTTGGTGCCAAGTGCCAGGTGGTAACCACAAAGACCAAGGCGCCTGCCTGCTCTCCCAGCTTGTGACTGTGCACAAAACCCACTGTGTCTATTGGAGGGAGCTTGTGGGTTCCCTGCCCCCAAGTTGGAGGCAGCACAGTGAAGTGATAAGAGCAGGGTGCCCAGCTCGGCCGTTACTAACTACTCAGGCTTGGGCAAGTCACCCAGCTCCTCTGGGCCTCAGTTTCTCTGTCTGTGAAATGGGATAATAACCCACCCTTCCTCCTGGGATTGTTGTAAAGAACCAAGAGGAGTGCCCAGCACCACCTCCCCTGCTGTCGAACTGGTCCATGGGCTCTGTCTGCCCCCAAACCCATCGGTGGAAATCAGAACATTATTTGAGCAGACAGGTCAGCGTAATACTACAGGTGCTGTTTGACTTCACCGATAAGAGCAATCACAAATGAGCTCTGTGCATCGTCATAGACTCTAAGGGCCTGGAAAGCATGGAAACCAACCTTCTGGTTGCACTCGTGGGGAAGCTGAGGCCAGAGAGGTTGATTCTCTTGCTCAAGGTCCCACAGCCAGTCAGTATCAGGCCCAGGCTGGAATCCAGGTCTCCCGACTCCCAGCTCAGGGTGTTTTCCACGATTCTGACCTCACCGCTAAAGATATTTTATGAAGTGGAAACATCCCTACACCCCAAGTACATCTGGATTTGGGAAGGAAAACTAACTTGCTTTTCCTCCTTAAAATCGAGGAAAGGAAGGGAATGAACTGAATCCCCCAGTGCCCGAGGCACTTACAGGCTTTAATCTCGGGTGGAGGTTCTCTCCATCACAGCAGGTGAGTGACTGAAGCCCGGGGAAGGGAAGGGACCTGGAGACCCCACGCAGCTCACAGCTGAGTCAGACGTGCCCAGGAGGTGGGTCCAGGCCTTTCCACGGCCGCCTCCCTTTGCATTCCCTGGGTCTGACTCGCTCTCTGACGGCAGCTGGGGTGGAGATGTGGGTGGAGAGGGACAAGGGTGTGGCCCAGCCACCCAGACCCCCAGGCTCCACTCACCTGGCCCCAGTGGGCAAGTCTCATCTGAGCAGCCCCTGCTCGTGGCCCCCTTCCTTCTGCTGTGCAGGGCTGGAAGGGGTTCTCTGAGCCTTCCATCTGAATGTCTGAATACGCCTGCTTGAACTTGAGTGTAAGGAATCCAGCTGTGCTTGGCGGCCTTTGAGAGCTATTTGTGCCCTGCCTTCGGGGCCATGGAGGCAGCCTGGGGCAGTGGGACTGGTCTGCACATGCATGCCAGAAGTCCCGTGTTCAGGTCCTGGCCGTGCTGCTTACGGCTGGGTGACCTTGGGCAGGCTCCTTCCCCACTCTGACCCTCAGTCTCTTCATCTACAACGTGAGGAAGACCACATCTTCAGACTTCGCAGGGGTGTCGTGGCGACTGAGATAAAAGCACTCTGCGAATACATTTGGGAATGTTATGATTTTTCTAAATCATCCTCATTGTGAAAACACTCCTCCCTCTCGCCCATGATACCCTAAATACTTATTTATTTGGACCCTATCTTTTCCCAAAGAGGGTCTGAGGTGCCTTACAGGAAACACACGAATAATACTGAGGCAGTTTCAAAGAAGAAATCAGGTCCAAGAGACAGAGATGCGGAAATAATGTCAAAACAGCTACACACAGAGAGACAGGGCCCACCTGGCAGTCAAAGCAAAAGGAAGAAAATGAAATTGAGGAGGGGGAGAGAAAACCCAGTTCTCGAGCTGCATGAGGCCCACCACGCCGGGCCCCATCAGGAGGACTCGTGCCTGGCGTCCCGGGGGGTCAGGCTGCCGAACAGAGGCTGCACCTGCCCTTTCCAGGAGCCCGGAGTCCCCCCTGCAGCTCAGCCAGGCCAGCGTCTGACCAACGGGCATCTGCTGTCCCCAGGGTCCCATGAGAGACACATCCCCGGGCCGGATGATGGCACATGGGGCCTCGCTGAGAGCAGGGGCCTGGATTCTGGGAACCTCCCAGCCTCCCACCAGTCAGGCCCTCAGCCTGGGGCCAGCAGGTCTGCCCTGCCTCAGAGTGAGCGATTCCGGGGGCACCCACCCGCCCGGGGCCGCTCTGGGGCGCGGATGCTGGGCAGAGAGGCTGCAGGGCAGGAAGGGATGGTGGCGCCCGGGGTTTGCAGAGGAGGCATCCAGGGTCCTGGGGCAGGAAGATGCCAGTAACTGCTGCATATGTGCCTTTCCAGAAATCCAGAGCAAGCGCCAGGAGCGGAAGAGAAGAAGCACAGCGAACCCCGCCTACAGCGGCCTCCTGGAGACAGAGGTGAGGGACCCGCTGTCTCCACACCAGGGAAGGGGGAGGCTCTCCTGGGCTGGCCTCCCTCACCTGCCCCTCCAGGGATTAGAGTTCAGGGAGTGCCGTCAATAATTCTTTCTTTACCTCCTGGGCTCAGAATCAGTTGAGAGACAGTTGCAGAGGACCGGGATGTCAGTGGGGCTCCTCACCTAGGCTGCCCTGGGGGGTGTGGTTGGGATGCCGGTCGCAGCCGGCTGATTCTTCACCCTGATTATCCGGCATAAGGTCTGGTCGCAGGCAGTGCTGGCCGCCTGGGCCTCCCGGGACCACTCAGGCCCAACTGCGGAGCCCGGCCGGCTCTGCCAAGCTAATGACTTGGAGAGCCGAGAATGTGAGGCCACAGAGAGAAAGGCCCGGAAGGGGCTGGGCTGAGTGAGGGTGGTTCCTTGTCTCCCCCGGGGAGGAGTGGAGTGGGAGGAGGGAAGGGAGCGGCCGTGACTCCAGTTGACTTCCCTCCGCGTGGAGGCACGAGGCCAGGAACAAGAGACATGGCCAGGCATGCCCAGCTTTCCTTCCTCCCGACGCACTGAGCCCAGCTCCCCTTCACACGGCGGTACCCCAGCTCCAAGACTGCTTCCTCATGGTGGGCAGCGTGCACTTTCCCCGGATAGCCGAAACTGGTAAAATAGGGCATTAAAGTGAACTCCAAGGCAGGGAATTCCCTCCCAGTCCAAATCCCGTCCAGACTGCCCGCCCGGGGCCCGCTGCGGCCCTATAAGGAGATGGTGAGAGTAACCAAACACCAGCCAGTGATGTAGTGTCAGGACTTAAGGATGCCTTCCAGGGAGCACCTTGGCCCCCTCCCATCAGCACATTCCCAGGGAGGAACTGAATCCAGAATGAGATCTTCTTGCCCTTGCAAATTAAAGTCCAAAATTCTAGGCTAAAATCCAGATGTCATCTCCCAGAAGCCGGCTCTGCAGACGCTGCCAGCAGCCTTTCCCAGATGCTCTGGGCTTTCCTAGGAAAAACTCCCTGGAATCTTCCCCTAGAACAGAAGCCATTGCCTGAAGGCCCCAAAGTCGGGCAGCCCCCTGACGTGGAGCCGTGTCTGCAGAGGCCAGGGCCTGGCATGTTCCAGAGGCCAGCAAGACTCTGCAGGGCCCGGAGGAGGGTCACCGAAATGCCGTGCTCGCTTCCCCTGGGGCGTTCATCAGCCTGGGCCAGTGGTCCCAAATCTATGGCTCACAGACTGGCCCTCGCTGGGAGGGAGGCTCCCGTGGGTGGCCCCGTGGGGAGAGCCCACCTGTGTCTGCGTCGCCTAGCTCCCCGGCCCGCCCGCCTGTCCTTGCTTGTACCGTCCCCCGACGCCTGCTCGGAGAACACACGTGTTAAACCCGCTCGCTTCCTCGCCAATTTTTTGAGCAAGCCGTGTCCTGAGACATGGCCCCAAGCGCTGGGCCCCGTTTGTGAGAGTCACGGAGCCGTTTCTGCATCCCCACCCAGGGACACGGTGTGTCCTCCGTACAGTACGGGCGCTGTCCCCTTGGTTGTGTTCACTGATGGAAGCATCCGCTGCTCTGTGGGCATGGCCGTGACCTCTTCTCCGAAGCCTGTGGCCACGGCCAGAGGTGACCTGATTAGCGAATCAAGAGCCGACGCAAAGCCCTGTGACCTTGAGCCCTGGACACAGCCCAGGAGCAGCGCTTCCGTGGGTCCCTCCCTTGGCCCTGAACACGGCCCAATCACATTGAGAGAGCTGGGTTTACAGCCCATCACCCAAGTCTAGAACCATCTTGCCACAGCCAAAGCCATGTCGAACCACCAAGGTCTGAACCCACGTGGCCTGTGGTTGCTAAAGCCCAGGACTAAAGTCACCTTCTGGAATATACCAGGAACTTCCATCTACCCGTGATGCTTTGGGCACCAGGGGCCACTCTTTGTTGTCAGGGTTCCTGGAACTCATGCCGAGAAGTGGGGTTTAGTGAGCCAATCCATAATACACCTCATTTCCCCACCTGACCCCAGAACCAGCTGAGAAAGAAGATACAGGAGGAACACAGATGGACAGCCAGATGTCAGCTTTGTTACTGATTTGCCCCAATCGGAGAGCCCTAACCGTCCTTCCTGAATGGGGCAGACGTGCCCACGGGGAGCAGGGATGGACCCGTTGGGCAGAGCCTTTGCTGGCTTTTGCCCTGGCCGACCTGTCTCTCCCCTTCCCCACGCCCCTGTGTCTGTACCCGTTTCTGCCTCTGGCCGCGGGTGTCCGGCTGGAGTCCGGAGCCCAGGATGGGGAGCCTGTCCTGGGTGAACCCTGGGCGGGGTCAGTGTGGCCAAGGAGGGCTCCCCATGATCTGGTGGTTTGGTTTGGTTTTCTGTCCCCTGCAGAGGAAGCGGCTGGCGTCCAACTATCTCAACACCCCCCTGTTCCTCACAGCAAGAGGTAAGCGCTTCTCCCGCAGGGCAGCTGTGGGGCTGGGCTGGGCCATACCTCCCTCTGCTGGCAGCGGCCCGGCTACCCAGCCTGCCCTGTCCACAGCAGCGGCCACCTGGCTGCTGACCGGTGGAGAGCGCGTCGCGGCTCACCAGGCCCTCTGCGCCATGGCCACGCTTGCCCTCGCATACCACGTTACCTCCCTGGGCCTTGGTTTGCTGATCTGTGGAAACGGGCCCATAATGTCCCGGCCTCTCAGAGCTGGGATAGTGACAGGAGGGGGGAACGTGACAGCACCTTGTAAACTGTCGAGTGCTGTGTACACGCAGGAACTGTTTTCCCCACTCGATGGTATGATTTCCAGAAATTAAAAAGAAAACTGTTTTTTGTGATCATTAAAATACGTGGTTTGGCATCACTCACTAGAATGGAAGTGGGTTATGGCTGAAAACGAGTTGACAGTAAGTCACTCTGAGGGATCCCTGGAGCGATGTTCTCTCCGCTGGACTGCTCACTGCTGCCATGTGCCTCAGGGAGCTCAGGGGCCACGATCAACCTATCTCTGGGTGGGTCCTGGCCATGACTGGGGCAGAGACCTTTACTTCCATGGTGCCCTGGGTGAGAACCCAGGTGTCACTGGGGCCTGTGACGCTCCCATCGGGCCCTGGGTGAGAACCCAGGTGTCACTGGGGCCTGTGACGCTCCCATCGGGCCCTGGGTGAGGACCCAGGTGTCACTGGGGCCTGTGACACTCCCATCAGGTCCTGGGTGAGGACCCAGGTGTCACTGGGGCCTGTGACACTCCCATCAGGTCCTGGGTGAGGACCCAGGAGTCACTGGGGCCTATGACACTCCCATCGGGCCCTGGGTGAGGACCCAGGAGTCACTGGGGCCTGTGATACTCCCATCATGCTCCTTTCACACTGGGCCTCGTGGACTCCAGTCCTGATGGGTGCTCCTCCCGTGCCCTCTAACATGCTCTCCACCCTTCTTCCCTGTGCTAGCCAATGAGGACCCCTGCTGGAAGGTACGTGTCCCCTGGTCTTCACGCCTGGTTGGGGGCGGGGGCATGCTTTCCATACAGTCCAGGTAGGGTCACTCCTGGCAAGGGGCGCGGGACCCCAGCATCCTGCTGCCCTGGAGTGGAGCCGAGGGCCTCGGGCTCCGTCCTCAGTGCTGAGGCCTTTGTACAACACCAGTCCACTTCTCAGCCTGCCCGGCAGAGCTGGACGTCACCACAGGGCTCAGCCCGCAGGTTCAAGCAGGAGCCCTCCGGACGCAGGGACACCGGGAGCCACGAAGGCCTGAATGGAAGCAGCTGATGCTGGGTGCCAGTGTGTTCTGTCTGGCCTCGCTGTGTGACCCTGGGCAGAGCTGGTCCTCTCTGGTCCTCATTCCCTACCTCATAAGGGACTGGACTTGGGTCTCAGGGTCTCACCCCACACACCCACATTTCAATGATCGTGCGAGACCCCAACTCACCACGCATGCACCACGTCCCTGCTTCCCAGGATGCTGGCTGATCATGACCTCATTTGTGGGCACGGCTTCAGAGTTTATTTTCAG